>NC_138026.1:22363106-22963106 GCF_964106645.2 Podarcis pityusensis
TAACTGATTTCCTCTTTGTGAGCACCTACTGTCGGATCTCATGGTAGCAGCATTGTGCAGGGTAGGATGTGTGTATGGAAGAGTTGCTTGAGGAAATCAGTCTTTGTTCTCTGACATGAATCGACCAATCCTCCTGGATTTTAATCCAATGGGGGCAGATCCACACCATACATTTAAAACACATCCAAAGCACATGACTTCCTCCAAAAGAATCCTGGGAAGCGTAGTTTGCCCCTCTCAGAACTACAGTTTCCAGCAGCCGGAATAAATCACAGTTCTCAGGTTTCTTTCAGAGAAGTCATGTGTACTGGGTGAGCCTTAAATGTATGGGGTGGATCTGCCAATAGTTGGATTAGAATCCAAACCAGCTAATAACTCAGAGGGCATTTTAATTGAAGTTGACCATTAGAAGTCAGCACCCTTGAGTTTTTTTTTTTGTTTTTGTTTTAAATGTTATTGCCTGAAACTCTTGTAGTACCCAAACAGTAATGGCTTTCTGGCTTTCTCTTGTTGTCCAGGGATTGCTTATGCTCTACAAAATTGCGTCTGTTATTTTGTTTTTCTCAGTTCAAATTCAGATTAGCTTTCTAAATGCCTTTTCTTCAGACATTATGCCCTGTCCTGTATCTTTGACTTACAAAGGGATACGTCTCAATTGTTTCCCAGTGGGCAGGCAGATTCTTCTCTCAGGCTCTCCCCCGGCTCTTATGACTAACTTAGGTCTCTGGGAAATTGAAAAGATAGTAAGAGTGATACCGAGGGCCTGGAAGGCATCTTAAATGAGAAAACAATGCTTGATCAGCAGTTTCATTTCATCCAAGGAAAGCTTTCTATCTCCCTGATATGTGTTATGACACAGAGAAGAAGGTAGGCGGAAATCCTCACAAAGCAGCAGCACTACAAAATATAGATGAAGAAATTGCTGAGGGTAGCACTAAAGGAGCAATAACTATATAGACCGGGGTAGCCAACACGATGTCATGGGCTACAGCTCCCCAGTGGTCAGGAATGATGGGAGTTGTAGTCGAAAGCATCTGTAGGAAGAATAAAACTCATGAAAACATTTTTTCCCCTCCCCAAACAAGGTTTCTTTTAGACATTGTCCTATAATATATACTCGTAGTTATTGGAGTGGAGACAGCATGTATAAAGTGATAAAGTATAGTTGTTCTGGGTGTAGATGCTCTCCTCCATCAGTAGAAGTTAAGTGGTCAGAGCTTGTTCATTTCTTTTCTTTTTCTTTTGCTAACTTCTTTTGCTAGCTTCCTGCTGTTCAAGTTATGTAGTTCTGCTTGCTCTCTTCTATTGCAATCTAAGGATTTGAAAAATGCATCTCTGTTTTATGGTAGGCTGGGAATCCTTTCTCAGCCGCCCAGCTAATCTAATACTCTATTAAAAGCATACTAACGAAATGAAAAAGAATGTGAGAATATTTTGGTTAGTTTGGTGTTAATATATGTTGACACCCTAAGGCGCCATCTTCCGAAGAACATGGAGGGAGCCCAATGTGACGTCCTGATGTCACGCTTGTACGTTTGACTTCAACAATTGGGGGGGGCAAAGAGCCTCGGCCCCCTGGAGCCTATGTTAACACCAGTCTTGTAGTGTGGCGGCTAACAGATTTGACCTTGAATCTAGAAATCTGTTTAATCTTTTTCTGCCTGCCCACATCTGCCTTGCAGTCTGAAGAAAGCCATTCCTCAAGCCTTCATGGGTATAGTGTGTTATATATCATTCCCATTCCCAATATTTGGGTTCTGACTGACACAAGTCTTACTACAGAAGACTAGAGAGCACCTGTTTTGCAGGCAGAAGGCTCTGGGGTCAGGTACTGCTATTTTTGCTTTGTTTCTCAGCAGTAAACTTGTGCACCTAAGATCTGCAAGCTTCATCTATCTTGCAGTCATACCTACTTGAGTGCCACTTTGAGTATTATAGCAGTAATGCAGCAAGCAAAAGGTGAGGCACTTCTATATATAGCCAGCTGATGGGTGAGGCATCCTGGCTCAGAATTTTAGACTGCCATCAAAAGGCAGTTTATTATTTTTTTAACCAAGATAGTAGGAGGTTCCACTTGGTTTGTATCCTCTGCCTCAGGCAACAAAATGTTTTTGGCCACCTCTTCTTGTGCATCTGCATGGCTGAGCCTTTGATAATACAAGAAGATGCTTTCAGTGATTCAAGCCAGTGTTCATATCTCATGTCTATACACCCGTCGCTCATGAAGAAAGTGCAAAACAAACAAACAGTTGGAACAAGCTGGAGTACTTTAAGCCCAAGGGGGCAATGTTACATATAGGAAATAGACAGTGACTGAGTATAGACACATTTTTAAAAAAAAAAACCTGTATAAACAATAATATAGACCAAGCAACTACAAGTGGCCGTCCAGATGTTGCTGGACTCATATCAGCCCCAAACAGTATTGTCAATGGTAAGGGATGGTGGAAATTATAGTCCAACAAAATCTGGAGGGTCATAGGCCCCTCATCCCTGATTTGAAGCAAAGGAGGCATAAACTGTGTGTTCCAGTAAGACCAGATTTAGCTACGTGTCATCCAACAGTGTCACACTAGAGCTAAGATTATCCAAATGGTTATTTCTTGCAAGTAGGTTTCATAGAATGAAGATTCTGCTACTGGTAGCAGTTACTGTGTAAGATTCAGACACACACTCAATGCTATGGCAAATGTAGGATCAGTATTCAAACAGACTGTGGCTGCAACTGAAGCCAAAACTAAGTACCCTTAAATCCATTGACTTGAGCTGGCTTTCTCAGTCAATTGATTAAAATTTCATTGCTTTCAATACAAGTTAAACACATTATATATTTGTGCCGGATTAATCATTGGCTGTCTCTAGTACTAAGGTAAACCATTTCAGAGCTATTATTAGCACCTCCTGCCAGATTTATCACTCAAGAAATTATGTGATATAAGGTTTGGGGGTGGAGGAAAGAAATCAGTGCTTCAGCACTGGGATGAGAAACACTTTGGAATTGTTTCAGTTCCACCTTACCAACACAGTTCTGTGTGGCTATGTAGTGGTTATACATGTCCCACCCATTACAAACCTGTGTCTGGTTGGACAAATAGGTTGTTAATGTTCTGCCTAGTTTTGCAGGGCTGCTGTAACTGCCCAGTTGCTATTGTTTATGATGCTGCTGCTGCTGTTGTTTAGAGTATTTACTCTTTCCTTGGAAACAGGGGTGCCAACTATAGGGGTCACATACACTGGGCGCCCATAACCTGGGGCTCAGGTTGGCTCCTCTGCTTGGAAAGGAGCTGAACATTACCAAAATTCAGACTCTTCAAGGAAATGTATTATTGGTTTTTTTCATACCCAGAACTTGTTCCTGGTGCCACATATAAATGCAAATACTGAAATCTTTGGAAATTTTTAGACTATGTATCAGTACAGTGTATTGCTTTCCTGTGGCACATTCGAAAGGATAGTTCTCCAAGTTCCTTGGAAGCAGATCTATATTTCTAGTAAAAATCAAATAAGGAGCTGAACAGAATACTATTACGCTGCTTCACACAATTTATACTGCAATCCTAAATGCGTTTTCCTGAGAGTTAGATGTCCGGAGATACCACCCTAAATTTCTATACAAAATTGTATTTATCTGATATATTGAATGTTTATTTCCTAAGGAACAGTGTTTCATTATCCTAAGGAACAATTTATTTGCTCTAAGTGAAAGCAGAGAAACAAAAAGTTATGTATATGTATACTTATTGCACAATGAAGTCTCAGCCAATTAAATGCTATTTGTTTTTATTCTGTACATTCTACCTTAATAAAATCTATTCCTTTTCTTCATCAGTGCTGCCTAGCCATACATGCGGCAATCCTGGCGAAATACCAAAAGGAGTTCTTCATGGCACAAGATTCAATATTGGAGATAAAATTCGGTACAGCTGCATGTCCGGCTATATCCTCGAAGGCCATGCTATGTTGACATGTATCATGAGTCCTGGAAATGGAGCATCATGGGATTTTCCAGTTCCATTTTGCAGAGGTAAGATTTCTAGCATGAACCTTGTGAAACCTATTGTGAAATAATGATCTGAAATGAATATGTCATTCATAGAATGACCAAACAAATGTCCCAAAAATAAATAAATATGTTCCAAGTTTGTTGATGTGGTCTGGGATGAGCCAAGACTCCATATTATATTGGTCCCATGGCAAAGGAGAATTGCGGAGAATAGACTGGCTTGAAGCCTGGGATTTTCTCTGCTGAGCAAGGTAGGAATTTGGGAAATGTTTTTCCAGCACTGACTGAGGCCAAGGCCTGTGTGTGACTGGTTTTCACAGGAAAGAGGTCTTCCCTCTGGCCCATTCCTTAAACCATGCCCCCAAGACTGCCTGCAATTGGCCACAGCTGTGGGCAACCTCCAGCAGCCAGCACAGCTGCTGGCAGAGGAAGTGATGTCACACAAGGAGGACAGACACACAAGGAGGACATGAGAGTTACAGACTTTTTCCAGCTAATATACTTCAAACTACTCACACACTGCTTTTTTGCTAATCTACCTAAATATTTTTAGACAGCCAAAATCCCTCAACAGTGAGTTCATTTTAAAATGTTATTAAACTTAGCTAATGGTACCATTTATTTCAGCCACTTAGGACTGCACAATATGTCATGACAAACTAATATGTGCACCTAGGTACATTACATATTCTGTGCAACATATGAGAGGAAACAACAATTTTCTTTCAAACTGTGTGCATATTATAGTCATCTGGTGCATGTGGACTGGGACCAACAGCATTTCACTATGGATTTTTACAGATTTCTAGTTAACATACAGTCCAATATTGTTTCTGTTTCATAGTTTATTGGATACTACATCAATTCATACATAACTTTATTTATATGCTGCATTTCCACAGTTCAAACCATGCTCGAGGCGGATTGCCACATGAAAAAAAAGACATAACTGCAAGATAACAAAAGTAGTCATAAATATTTTAAAAATACAAACAGAACAATTCCCACATAAATCCCAAGCTATAAAATAAAGATACAGAATCAGAAACAACCCCCAACAGCAGAAGCCTCCAAAAAACACCCCAGCCCCAGAGTCTGTTCAGCAGATTCAGTTTTTTTGTAGCTGGAGTCAGTCAGGGCTCAACTCTTGCAAGACAAGTAGGGAAGGTCTGCAAGGCAGGGAGCAGGTCTTCCAGGATTTACAGCTAAGATGGATGCCAGAAGGTGTCTGAATCAACTGCAAGTATACCTTCTAATTCTGTAATACGCGAATCCTTGCTGTAGCTTGATTCCAGTGACCCAGTTTTCCCATTGCACATTAAACATGGCAATTATTCTGTTGCTGTTTTTGACAAGCGCAAGCACTTACACTGATAAAAGCATGGTGGCTGTGGAGATCATTATTAGATGGGATCTTAGGGTTCTTAATCAAGAAACTATCCTACCGAAAATAGTTAAAGAAATCAGTTTACTCCTAGAGTTACTATCATTTGTAGGATTACCATTATTGGGGCAGCACAATTCATTAACATTGATCAGAAGCAGCTGGTTTCAATCTGGTACTCTGTGTGTGTCTCTTTGTGAGAAATCAATTCCGAGTTTAAATATTGATTTGACAAGTAATGTATATATCATTCTCTGAACTAAGGAAAGAAATTAGCTTATTGTGAAAACAAAGAAGGTGTCAAACGATATATTACTTAGGATGGGATATGAATACAGTATATTGAGTGTTGTCTACCTGAGGAGGGGCAAATATGTCAATTCAGTTTCTCTTAGTTTCTTATTTTTCCAGTATTAAAATCTGTTGTCCACATTTCCAAAGCATTTCTCCTGAAAATTCACCACCATTTTCATGCTAATTTCTCCTAATAAACACTTTTTTGTATTCAGTGTTAAGTGATCAAGACATTTTTGCCAGGCATTTTCCTTGATATAAAACTTCATTGGATGTTATTTTCACTAATATATGCATTTTATGCACTCGTTTTGCTACATATTGCTCGTACATATTGTTTGGTTAAAAAACTGGATTGCAAAAGGATTCAGGGTTTCAGTTCATGTATTTGTTTGAATAATGTGAATTAAAATGCAAACAAAATAAAATTTCTCTCCCATCTCCAATTCTAGCTGAAATTAAGCGCTGAGTAAGCATGAGTTCAGGCTGCCTTCAGTTTAACTGATTTCATCTGGAAATGAAATTAATTGGCTTTAGAAGTGCTTAACTCTTGCTGGATCACATAGCTTTCATTGTAATATAGTTCACATATACCGGTACATACTGAAATCTGAAAAAAATGTATAGTATTCTTATAATTCCTTTCTCTGTTAATGTTGCTGAGTCATACAAATCAGGATTATTTTGCTTATATTTGAAAATGGTTAACTTTTCAATTATTTCGCTTAATACTTAAAACTATAATAGTTCCACTTGTTAAGTAATTATAAATGTGCTTACTAAACAAAACAGAATTGCAATTCAAATTGCCCAAACTGAGAATATCCATTTCCAGGCTGTTATTAGTGTCCTGCAGTGGTTTCCAGTAGGCTTTTTCTCTAGTATATCCAAATTCTCATTAAAAAGAGAATCAAACAGGAGTCCTCCCCTAGCCTTAGTCATTTGAAGTCCCCCCCCCCCCAGCCACACCATTACATCACTTCTCCTTTTCTTTTCGTTTTCCATCCATTTTTATTAAAAGTTTTCAACATAAACTACAATTAAAAAATCACACTTACCTAGAAAAGAAAATCAGAAAAAGCAAGAATAAGGAAGGGAAGGGAAGAAAGAAGAGAAGAACTAATGCCCTGTATCAAAATTATTCCACACACAGAAGAGTGAACCCTCCCAGTTCTCTCACCTGGGAAATTCCACCTCTTCCCATAGCCTCCTGCCCTGGAATATCTTCTCTTCCCTGTCCCTCAGACAGAGCCCTTCATCTTCAATTCATCGCTTTCCTTTGTGCATCGTCCTTAATCCAATTATGTCTGCCAATTATGTATATAACAATTATTTAAAATGTTCAGAGTATGCACCCCAGAATGATATCCAGCTATTTCTCCATTTGCTAGACAGTGTTTTTACAACTTTCATTCCCAGTCCTCTCGCATTCACCAAAAAAAGGTCCAAAATAAGCGCTTCAAACTACAGTTTCTCTAGCAGTCTGCAGGCGCTTCCTAGGTGCTCATGGGAAGACAATCCTTAAAGGTCAATGGAAGCCTTGGAGTAAAGAAAAAAAAACAATGTTTCATAAGATGGTCAGCATATTTGTCTTTAGTACCTTAGCTGTAAGAGAGGATACATGTAAAGCTTTCCTTTACCTTTTCTTCAGGCCATATTTGATCTTTCAATTATGAGCATTAGGTTGCCTTTTTCTTAGAGGTAGCAGAAGTCATCTGGACGCACAGATCAATGCCATGGCTAATATGTACATCAGTGCAACAGCTTCCTTTGAATGTTTCCAAATTCCAAAAACTTGATGAATTGCCAGTTTGGCCCAGATATGTATGATTTAATGATAGCAATGGGATGTTTTAAAATGTCAGTGCAGAGCATATAATTTCAATAAATGGCTAATAAAATACAAACAATAGGCTACAGATGTCTGAGGGCAGAGGTCTTTAGAAGTAGCTTTGACTGCTTTACTTTTTTGTTTTGCTGAGCTAAGGAACTGGATCACTGTGCATATTTATTTATTTTTTAAATCCTCGAGAATTATAGAAAAATGACATCTAATAGAGAACCAGTAGTGACTTTGCAGATACTTTTAATAAGGCTTAGTAAATAATGTATGGTTCATTTGGAGCTGTCTAAAGCTGCAATTTCCTTTAATTGATAAGCCTTACATAATGTGGCTGGAAATGACAGTATGTCACTTGCAAGAGCTTTATAATATGCCAGTCAAGTTTTTAATTGTATCTATTCTATTGCTGGTGATAAATTGCAAGGGAAAGCCACTGAAGGAACAGGGGAGAGGAAATCCTGGCACTTGTTAATGACTCCCTCATGTTTTGTAATATTCAAAATATGAACCATGTTTCCATCAGTTACATTGCAGTACACCAAAGTAAAATGAATCTTGAAATGTTATCTCGAACTAGGACCATGCAACATGAGACTGAGCAGAACAGTCTTAATAATCTGAAATCAGGGCCTAAATCAGGGGTCAGCAACCTTTTTCAGCCATGGGCTGGTCCACTGTCCCTCAGACCATGTGGGGGGCAGACTATATTTTGGGGGGGATGAACGAATTCCTATGCCCCACAAATAACCCAGAGATGCATTTTAAATAAAAGGACACATTCTACTCATGCAAAAACATGCTGATTCTCAGACCATCCACAGGCCGAATTGAGAAGGCGATTGGGCCGCATCCGGCCCCCGGGCCTTAGGTTGCCTACCCCTGGCCTAAATGGTCCCCAAGACTTTTGTGCCTTGAGAGCCTTTAATAAAAATGATCTTGGACAAATTTGGTAATATAGGAAGATTTTATTAATACATTTGCAAACGGGTGGCTGCAGCATAAAGAGACAGCAACCACAAGGATCAAGAGGTTACACACAACTTTTAAAGCCCCTAAGTCCCTCTTTCCCCTCCCTCACAGAGAAGGTGTGGAAAGTCCCAACTGGTAACAGCACCCCTATTTCCCTCATCAATCATAATACAAATATGGTAGTTTCCATAACACATTTTAACCACAAATGTTCCATTGCCACGCTTCACCTTTATCTGACCTTTTGTACAAGTGTCAGTTTAGCAACAGGTGTTAACCACAACATTGTATGTGTGACCTTCACACCTCAGTCCAGTATACCTGAAGGAGTGTCTCCACCCCCATCGTTCTGCCCGGACACTGAGGTCCAGCGCCAAGAGCCTTCTGGCGGTTCCCTCGCTGCGAGAAGCCAAGTTACAGGGAACCAGGCAGAGGGCCTTCTTCAGTAGTGTCACCCGCCCTGTGGAACGCCCTCTCACCAGATGTCAAAGAGAAAAACAACTACCAGACTTTTAGAAGACATCTGAAGGCAGCCCTGTTTAGGGAAGCCTTTAATGTTTAATAGACTATTGTGTTTTAATATTTTGTTGGAAGCCGCCCAGAGTGGCGGGGTATAAATAAATTATTATTATTATTATTATTATTATTATTATTATTATTAGTTTAGCAACAGGTGTTAAACACCCAACCTTGATATGTGGAACTTTTGTGTTTATGCTGACTACACACTGCGTCCTGTGATCTTGGGCATTTTTGAACCTGTGCTGTACTTTCTGCTTTTGTGGTTAATGGTTAACTTAGCTGCTAGATTCATGCCTTCAGAACTTGCTTTTATGTGAGAGGAGCAAAACAGAGCTTTTATTACAGTTATTCACTTTATCATTTAAGCTATAGGTAAAGTGAATGGCTATAGGTGCAGTCTGTTACATGTGCTGAATAGAAGTGAACTAAACATCTTATTTCTTATAAGCCATGAAGAGGCAACATTTATCATTTCTCACACTTGTTAAGTTTTATTTATCTCTCTATCAGCACACCACTTGCTTGATAGGTATGAGCCACTTAGTGACTGCTATTTGGTTATGAAAATTAACTGAGGCTGCAGTCCTTTACTCCAGAGGGCACAAATGTGGCATCTCCTTGAAGAGTTCCTTTGGTGCGAGGAGCACACACAGAGAGGCACCTTTGTCAGAAAGCGGCAAGTTCTTTAGCCCTTAAAAAGCTGCAGGAAGAAGCTTGAAAAGTGATGTTGTTTCCAAATTCCTTTTTCAGCCTTCTTTACATTTTCAAGGCTCAGATTGGCAACCAAGCCTTGGATCACTGTTTTCCTGGTGCCGGCGAGCAGCAGATCTCCGGTTTTTACTATGTGGTCTACCAAAGTCATTCCAGTTTGATGGTGCAGTGTGCTTCTGCATGTGTATGTGCATGCACGTGAATTCTATCTGTCTACAGGGAGGGCGGAACGCGAGTGGCGCTGTGGGTTAAACCACTGAGCCTAGGACTTGCCGATTAGAAGGTCAGCGGTTCAAATCCCCGCGACGGGGTGAGCTCCCGTTGCTCGGTCCCTGCTCCTGCCAACCTAGCAGTTCGAAAGCACGTCAAACTGCAAGTAGATAAATAGGTACTGCTCCGGCGGGAAGGTAAACGGTGTGCTGCTCTGGTTAGCCAGAAGTGGCTTTGTCATGCTGGCCACATGACTCGGAAGCTGTCTGCAGATAAACGCCGGCTCCAATGGCCAATAAAGCGAGATGAGCGCCGCAATCCTAGAGTCAGTCACGACTGGACCTAATGGTCAGGGGTCCCTTTACCTTTTTACAGGGAAGACAGTGACCTTGGAGAAGGGCAAGAAAAACAAACAGAAGGGTTGGTGTCACAGCATTATGTCAAATTCCCAAATGTTCTAATGTACCCCCAAAAGTTCACAACCACTGCAGTGATGCTCACTTATCAGGGTATAAGTCCCATTGGGCTTGAAGCTATTTTTGTATAGGAAATAGGATTGCACCATATTATGATTGCAATAGTACAGAGGGTTTGCAAAAGCTGCAGTGAGTTTTTATGAACTTAAATTGCAGTGACCTAGGCCAGAGATGGACAGGTTTGTTCAAGTACTCAAAAGTCCACAAGGGACCATACTTGTTACCTGCTGTGTCTCATTTTTCTTGCTGTTAAAATCCAGGATAGGCACTGTGACTCTCAAAAAGGATGGCAGCAATAAAACAGTAACAAGATAAAAACGTTAGAATATGCCTCTTTGAGTTCCAAGGTCACTTATAATTTAGTCCAATTCTTGCATTGATGTTGACCTCACTGGAAATCAATATCTCTGTATTAGTTTTGTGCACTGAAGTATTGGCATGTCATTTGTCAAGTTATTTTCTTTGCTGGAGCAGAAGATAACATAAACTGAAGTGCTTGGAACTTGAAAGGCACATCAACCACTTGAATGAAATAGTTAAAAGCATTTCCAGACAATATTTGGCATGGTAGATTGTGAATTTCCTTTGTTGTCTTTAGCGGAGTGGGTTGTGGGAAGGGGGAGAGCGGTCAGATTTACAATTTGCTAGTTGAATCACCCCCCACCCCTCTCAAATCAGGTCTGTGCTGTGACCAAGCAGTAACCTGTAAAAACAAGGAAAGTAAATGCAGAAAGTAGGGAGAAAACGAAAAAGTGAAATGTAAAATGTAAAGGGAGTTCTTTTTGCCTTGCCACATCCTTTCAGCGTGCTGTTGCTTGCAGCAATAAGCACTATAAATAATTTCAGGTAGAGGGATTCTAAGGTGATGTCAGGTTTGGTTTGGATTTGCGCACAGACTGTCTTGATAACCACAGACCTCAATTCTTTGCATATTTAAGTAGTGCGGGGATAGCTCCGTTTCCCCCCATTTATACTCGCGTTCCTGAGATGAAAAGTGCACAGATGTGCTCTTTAATTGCTCATTTATTTCACGAAGTTTTGATTGGCTTCTAACAGGCTTATCCTAAGGCTCCTTGTCTCATCCCCAAAGAATGGAGGATAGTGCACAGCAGAACTGTCTTGAACATTATGCAGCACACAAGGATTGCAGATATATAGCAATATAAATAGAGAAGGTGCTTTATAAAAGACAGCAAGCTATTCTCTGAATGCTTCTTTTAAAAGACAACTATATTTATGGGGCCAAGTGATATTGTCAATGCGCTTCTATTTGGGCAATAGTTCTTTATCACCTTCTGGCTAACACTGAAAAAGTAATATTCTAAAGGGTGCGATGGGGTGCATTTACAGGAATGTTTCAAGAAGATAGCATTTTTTTAAATTCCAGTGAATTGGGCATTTCACTAAATTGCCTGCATCAGAGGCAGAAAGGACAAGTCTTTGAAGCAGAATTTATATTGTTTTTTAAATGTGTCTTGTATGATAGCTCAGACAGTAGAGCATGAGATTCTGGGTTATGAGTTCAAGCCCCACGTTGGGTCAAAGATTCCTGCATTGCAGTGGATTGGACTAGATGATCATCCTGGTCCCTTTTCAACTCTACAATTCTACGATAAAGCAAATTTTGATGTACCACTTTAAAACCCAAAAGGTTGAAAGGGGTGTTTCATACATTCAATTTCCAGATGAGGAGAAAACACAGGAGAGGCTGCACTGAGATGATGATAATAATAATAATAATAATAAATAATAATAATAATAATAATAATAATAATAATAATAATAATCCACCCATCTGGCTGGGTTTCCCCAGCTACTCTTGGTGGCTTCCAACAAAAGATTACAAATTCATCAAAACATCAGTCATTAAAAACTTCCCTAAACAGGGGAGTTTTCATTTCTAGTGAACTTTCGGTCTTCCTGCTGAGTCCTGTGGTCCTTGGCAGGACAAAAGACCATGTGCATCATTTGCCACAAATGAGAGCTCTATGGCATATCTATTGTATTGATGTTAGTTCTCCATTGCCTACCATCATTCCTGCATGAATCTGCACAGCAGCCGTGGTCATCTTCTGAAGCTCCACTCTGTGTTCCACTACCATGGCAGGTGTGATTGGTGGAGACATGACGCAGGCCCTTTTGGTGGCAGTGTTGTGACACTGAACCTCCATACCAGGGAGCATTGCTAAATAACAACAAATTTATTAGTGATACTAGCATACAAATACGTATTGCACTGGGGGAAATGGCTTGCAAAAATGTGTTTATTAGGAGAAAGTAGCACAAAAATGCTGACAAATTTTCTTGAGGGCTTTTTGTGTGTGTGCAAAATTTAACAAATGCATACAAATATGTTGAGAACTGAATTTAAGATTGGGGAAAAATGGGAATAAATAAATCAGAAATCCAACCATTCCTATGTGAAGGGCAAGCACAAATTGTATATTACTATTTTGGCTGCAATGGCACATTGTTGTTGTTTAGTTGTGTCCGACTCTTCATGACCCCATGGACCAGAGC
This sequence comes from Podarcis pityusensis, assembly GCF_964106645.2. NCBI lineage: Eukaryota > Metazoa > Chordata > Lepidosauria > Squamata > Lacertidae > Podarcis > Podarcis pityusensis. The sequence goes on from NC_138026.1 coordinate 22,376,039, forward strand.
ACGCCAGGCACTCCTGTCTTCCACTGCCTCCCGCAGTTTGGTCAAACTCATGCTGGTAGCTTCGAGAACACTGTCCAACCATCTCGTCCTCTGTTGTCCCCTTCTCCTTGTGCCCTCAATCCTTCCCAACATCAGGGTCTTTTCCAGGGAGTCTTCTATTCTCATGAGGTGGCCAAAGTATTGGAGCCTCAGCTTCATGATCTGTCCTTCCAGTGAGCACTCAGGGCTGATTTCCTTAAGAATGGAGAGGTTTGGTCATCTTGCAGTCCATGGGACTCTCAAGAGTCTCCTCCAGCACCATAATTCAAAAGCAGCAATTCTTCAGCACTCAGCCTTCTTCATGGTCCAGCTCTCACTTCCATACATCACTACTGGGAGTTGTGATGGCAAATTGTAGTTTGTTCTAAAGAGTAAATAAGCCATTGAATTGGGGGAATTCTGGTGAGTTTTCACAAGGACTTAAAAAACAACCAAGAATTACAAACTCAATTGGAAATGTGGAAGACAGAATCTCATATTGGCAGGGGGTGGGTAGAAACTGAGAGAAACCAAAGTGCACAGATTTACCCATTGCTACTCCTCTATGCAATGTCAATTGCATGGAGAAACAAATGAAAAACACTTATCTGTGGGTAGGATCTGCCTTCTGACTGCACAAGCCAAGCCATTCTTTCTTCTTTTAAAATGTACCTTCCGGAATTGATTCCTCTGTCATGACTTTGATCACAGGCCACCTACCCACAGAGTTGCTCACAGCCACTTGAATCTAATCCCTTGATTGTTTTGTATTGCACACATCTTCATTAGCTGATAGGTTCCTTGAGCCAGAGACCTTGTCAAGTTCCATATGTGTATATAAAATGATATTATGAGTATAACCCACAAGGACAATCATGATCAATGTAGGTTAAAATAATACAATGTGTAAAAGTGAAAGGGGCTTTATCATTACTGGGGGCGGAGGACATAACACCAAGTTGTTTATTATTGCTGTCTTTTAGTTTTCAGCTACCATTTTTGTAGGCAGCTTAATGAGCTTTTAATTTTTCATGCCGCTGAACTGCAGAGAAGGCTTCCTTTGCAATTACATAAGTTTTTATACTAATAATACAAGCGCTAATGTAACAATTGTTCCCTTAAAATGCTTCCTGTAAAATGCTGTGCATGATTCACCGTGATAATTCTTCCAGTCTATTTGTGAAAAATATTTTGTTGCATGGCATATACTTTTGTGCTGTGTTGCAACTGGAAATTCTCCATGCATGACTTAATAGTTAATAGCAGAGAAGTAATAAAATGCTGACCTTTAATCCATGTTCTGCATACTGTGCAATGCCGTGATATAAACATGAACACAATGAAATTATGCACACAGAGAATGAATATTTGTTTCTCAAAAACATATATGAACACGTGAAGCTGCCATACATTGAGTGAGCCATAAACAAACCCCTGTGTTGCAATAAAGACAAGCTGAACAATATAACATTTATAGACTAATTTATTTATAGACTAATACAAATGATGAGAAATTACAAGCAAAGTCTCTAAATCTTCTTCACCAGTCACAGTTGTTGTTGTTGTTTAGTCGTTTAGTCATGTCCGACTCTTCATGACCCCATGGACCAGAGCACACCAGGCACTCCTGTATTCCACTGCCTCCCGCAGTTTAGTCAAACTCATAATGGTAGTTTCGAGAACACTGTCCAACCATCTCATCCTCTGTCGCCCCCTTCTCTTTGTGCCCTCCATATTTCCCAACATCAGGGTCTTTTCCAGGGAGTCTTCTCTTCTCATGAGGTGGCCAAAGTATTGGAGTCTCAGCTTCAGGATCTGTCCTTCCAGTGAGCACTCAGGGCTGATTTCCAGTCACAGTAGAATAATTCAAATGTTCAATATATACATAATCAGTCACCAAATATTGCCGGAACAGAGTTTCCGGATAACCAATCTATTACGTTCAATGCTTCATCAGCCAGACTTGTAAGAATTAATATGAGAAGGATGCAGTTCAATTTCTTAACAAGCCAATCTTACATGTAAGCAAATATAAACGCTGTAGAAAATATGCTCTGGATCAGTGCTCATACGATACTGTAGTCACTGATGACTACATATTGAACGAAACAGATTGGTTATCCGGAAACTTTGTTCCGGCGATATTTGTTGACTGATTATGTATATATCGAACTTTTTGAATTATTCTGCCACAACTGGTGAAGAAGATTTAGAGACTTTGGTTGTAATTTCTGATCATTTGTATTAGTCTATAAATAGTGTTTAGTGCCATTGTTATTGGCCACTGTGTTGTGTTATATTGTTCAGCTCATACATTAAGTGAGAGCAGTGGTGGTGCTTGTTATTGTTGTTATTATTATGATTTTTATATGTGTTTTGGCTGAACGTTCTTGATTGACAGATCAGGATGAATGCTTAATAAACAGCAGAGATCATATAACCTCTGCAAAAGCTTTGTGCAAATAAATCAGGATGAACGCTCAAACAGGGCATCTCAGGCAGACATCTTTTCTAACATGTACTGCTTGTTATTTTTTTAACTGGAGATGTCAGGGATCACTTGATGCTTCTTAGAAATAATAAAATGTATAGTGTTTCTTCATCTCTGTCTATACCCCCTTCCATGGTGCTGTTCACATGGTTAATATATCAGTGTGACCAGTTCTATTGCATTTGTTTTTTATAATCAGCTGAAGGTGCTTGTGGAGGAACTCTCCGTGGGACAAGTGGAATTATTTCAAGTCCTCACTTTCCTTCTGAGTATGATAACAATGCTGATTGCACATGGACCATTCTAGCTGAGCCAGGAGATACCATTGCTTTGGTTTTTACGGATTTCCAACTAGAGGAAGGCTATGATTTCTTAGAGATCAGTGGCACTGAAGCACCATCAATATGGTAAGTCAATACAGTGGTCTCATTTCATATTTATAGAAGCCTTCAAAATTTAGCCATTCAAAATTTTGTATTCATAAATTGTTTGAAGTTGTTTATTTTGAAGTTGTAGTTATTGCTGTCATGATGATAATAATGCCTATATCAGTTCCATCAGGAATACATATGCATTGGTCAACTAAATATTGTTAATGCTATTCTAGAAATACTTTATGGTGAATTACTTGGGGGGGGGGTATGTTAAGTTACAGCAAGGAATGAAACAAACACCTTTAGAAATGTGTTCAGAATGATGATGTGGTAGGATACTGCCCTCTAATGGAAGGATCCAGAATTATTTTTCTGTGAGTCATCATAACCTCTTAATATATAATTACACTTTAAGGATTTGTGGAGTAGAAATGTGCTTCTCATTTTGATGAGAGGGAATGAAAGAGAGAACTGACTCTAACCAGAGAGTGTTGCTTTGCATTTAATGATACTTCTCGTTTTGTGACAACCACTGCAATTTAGATAGCAGCACGTCTAGCGAACTTTAAGAGTATCTCACCAAATAATAACGTCTAGCTAATAGGACCAGTTTTCTCATATACCAGGTTTCTGCCCTTGTGCTGACCTTTCTACTCTTTGAAAACTGTTCCTGATCCATTGTTGCTGACATCCCTATTTAAAACTCATCAGTATGTTCACACATACATCTAAGTACACACACACACACATACACACCAGTGCTTTTTGAGGAACAATTCTGGAGTACACCACTCATTTGGGCTGAAGCATGAATGGTTAACATAATTCACATAGTGTTCTGAATATAGTAAATGATATCACATGCCTAAAATTAAACTTGTTGTGTGCGGTTGTTCAGTATTCAGCTGAATACTGAATCCACACTGAATCCACTGAAAACAGGAGCGAAAGACAGTGTTTCTAATACCTATCTCACCTCAGTTCTATTTTCATTCCAATAAATTGTTTTGCTAATACACTTGCTTACTTCACATACATTTTCCAACAGTTGTGATAGTGATTATCTCTGTGATATTAAAGTGATGCCAAAGCATATTGATGGCACTGGTCCTACTTTTTTGTGTGCTGCAGCATTCAGGAATGAGGGGGCTGTAGCTTTAGAGCATCATTTGAAAAGAGGTAGTTCAATGTTTCTCACATTTATTTATAAACTAGTTGCTTGTCCATCTCCCCCCCCCCTTTCAAACGTGCTTCTAGATGTCAGGTCTTTAACGAACAATCAAACTGTTGGTGTGGGAGGTTGAAGTGCAGAGGAGGCATCGAAAACAGGTCATTTCATCTTGGAACAGGGCAGGCAAAAACAAGCAGAACAAATACAAATAGGGAATGAGTTGTCAGGACTGTTTTAACAATTAGCAGTATCACACTACAGTCAATAAAGATGTTAGCTGTTTCACTTCTTTAGTATGTAGGCCAGTCCTATGTATGTTTATTCAGAAGTTTATACTAAAAAAAAGAAAAAAGGTTAATATAAAAAAAAAAAATGTGCACAGTGCCATCAAAGTGGATGCAGAAACATTATTTCTTCCTCTCCTATAATGCTAGAACTAATGGTAAGCCTATGGATTTGATCACCACGAGATTTGGCAAACTCTACTTACGGACTTCGTTGCTACATGGTGTGTTGATGACTGCTGGATTTAACAGGTTTCAAATGGGCCGAGGCAAATTCATGAATAGTTACCAGCAGCTGTGTGTTGTTTAAAGTAATGCTGAGCCAAACTTACGAAAGGTCAAAACTTCAGTTTGAATTTGGGGTGAGATTTGGTGTGGATGGCTTGATGAAACTGCTTCACTTCTTTCTTCTTTTTCATTTTCAGGGATTCTAGCCATGTTTCTCTTTGTGGGGTGGAGAATATTGCAGAGCTCCTCCAAGATCAGCTACAAAAGCAGCTGCTATTTTTGATTTCCCAGAATCCCTTCTTCTGAGGGGTATTATGGGAAATCTAAAATTGTGACCATTAGGCCTGAGAGTCTCTCTCCCCCCACCAAAAGTTACCCCCTAACTGGCAAATGAGAAAATGTTATCCCATTTCACTGAAAATGGGCCCATGAAATTAAGGGGGGGGGGTGACATAGCTATAAAAAAGTACATTGCGTGTCGAGACCCCTCAGCCACCCCCTCGTTGGGAAATAACTCACACCAGGACACAGATATTAAGTTTATGTTATTGGGCAAATTTGGCCACAACTTTATTGAATTACAGAATGTGAGCGGTATTCCCTTAGGCATGGATTAGACCCGACTTCTGTCTCCTGCCCACTGCGCAGGAAGTCCAGTAAGGGTAAACCACCGGTAGGGGGAGCCCTGTCGATGCAAACCAACTCAAGCTCCCCCTGGTGTTCCCATCGGGGTCGTGTCAAGGCCCTAGTCCCCAACCAGGCATCGGACAAGATCAACACCCCCCCCCCCGATTCCTTTAACAGAATACCCTTAAGCATGGAGGGGCAGGTGATGGCCACACCTCCCCTCCCCCACACAAGGTCAAACAATGCCTAACCGCAACCCTAACAAAGTTGTGACGATTGCTACGAGGTAGGCGAAAACCAAGTGGCCAGAGCCAATTTGCCAAGTGGAAAAATTCCTACCAGGCCCCTCGGACAACCAAGGCGACCAACCAAAGTCCATAGCAAGGCCAGTGCCTAACCTGCAAATAGGGAGGGAGGGAGGGCGGGTGATTGAGGAAGCGAGCCAAAAAGGAAGTCCTCTGGCTCGCTCCTCCGTTTAAACTGCCCCGGCCACACACCCCCGGCCAGCGGATTGGCCGGCCAAGCTCTGACGTGGCCGGGATCCCCCAGGCAATGGGGGAGTGGATGGCCACGCGGTCCACCACAACTCCTCCCCACTGGGAAGTGGAGCGGATTTATGGATCAGTGGAACCTTTGAGTGTAAAGAATGTGTGCTCTGGAATTTACTGTGTGAAAAGGAGCAGAAATTATTCTGGCTAACCACTTCTAAGTGGCAAATCTAATTTTAATCTCTTTACCACAAATCGCTGTGTTATATTCCAGAAAGGTAATTTAGGTTGATGCCGAAGTGAAGCAGCTGTTTGGTTACAAATATTAGTGTGCATATAAATCACTATTTCTTAGAAGTAAAGCAGAGTCATGTTTCTTTTATTTGCCAATGTTCTGTCTTTCACAAATTACTGATACCGTAAAAGCATTATTTGTTCTTGGAAGATTGAGGGTATATAATTATTTGCCCCCAAAATTTTATATGAAAGCCTCAATTTATTTTTTGGCTTGTTGCATAGCCTTGAACATAGAAAACAGTAAGTCAGAATAGCAACTATGTCTCCCAAACAAACCATAGTTATATTACTCACTTTCACTGAATGCTGTGCATAGTGGTAAATGTAATTCTTTATGTTTTGATTGTGTGTATGTGTGTGTGTGTGTGTATGTGTGTATATAGTGTGTATGTTTATGTCTCTTGTGCTTTTATATAATTTAATGGGAAGAGCTGCCATATACCGTATTTTTCGCTTTATAAGACGCACTGGACCACAAGACGTACCTAGTTTTTGGGGAAGGAAAACAAGAAAAAAAATATTCTGAATCCCAGAAGCCAGAACAGCAAGAGGGATCGCTGCGCAGTGAAAGCAGCGATCCCTCTTGCTGTTCTGGCTTCTGGGATAGCTGTGCAGCCTGCATTCGCTCCATAAGACGCACACACATTTCCCCTTACTTTTTAGGAGGGAAAAAGTGAGTCTTAAAGAGCAAAAAATATGGTAATTACAGCATGATAGAGAAATTGTATTGGTTTCCAAGAACTCCATGGCCTGACCTAGAAGACATATTTACATTTTTATCCACCAATATTGATTATTCAAATATATAGCCTTCATTTTTTTATGAACTATTTCAAAATGTATTTTTACAGGATACTTTGAATGTTATTTAGAGCTTTTGTCCCAAGTTCCAAATGCTTCATTCCCTCCTGAAGCTGCAACAATTTCATGGAGCACTGAGTTAGGGAAAGGAGTAATTTTGCCCAATCTAATGCATTTTCAACAAGGGACATAACATTTCATTGCTGAATGTCTTTCATGGTGGGAAAAGGCAGTACTGGTACGAAAATTACCTTAAAGGCTCAGCATCTTAAATCTCTTAACAGTTTCAGGCTTTGATTGGAACAACTTAGCCAATGTACCTGAATTTTGAATTCTTTAGTTTAGAAATCAAGTCTCATTATCTACCAGCCGACAAAGTGGTTAAACAATATCTTTGATTGACTAGTGTATTGGGTTGAAATTGACTTTTAAAAAAACTCCTTACACCTTATGGGTTCTCCATTTCCTGGCATTTTCTTCTTCTGGAAAATACCTATGTATTGGTTAAACCTTGAAAATCTTGTATGCTAAGGAATAATTTCATAGGGTGGCATTCAACTAAGTTTTGAAATTAATGAACATTTCTGTCCATCCATGAATCACCAGTGCTGCATTTATATATTTGAAGTAATGCATTTAGTGAAAGCCTCCAATTTAAAAATATTTCAACTAGCGTTGAATATTCTATGGCTAAAAACACTGAGGATGGTTTTTCTTTTCCTTACTTTGAAGATAAGGCGTGCACACCAAAGAATGAACATTTTACATTGGTTCTTCCACTCAAACATGTCTGAAACCAGATGGAGGTAACACTAATAACATCAGTAACAGAGTGGTATAATTTATTGTTCCTCGTAGTGTAATCTGTAGTTCTTGCTTAGAGACTAGTCATCTGTTCAGATCAAAATGCATTCAATGTGCAGGGTAAAGAGAAAAGCAGCAGTAAATTGATGCTTAATTCACAGAGCATTAGCACTTCTTCTGCACCTGCTAATTTACTACCTACTGCGCAAGCAAACTATAAAGGCTTAATTCACATCCATCATTCCACCTCTGAATCTGACAGGAATATAAGATTGCGATCACGCTTTCAGAACCTGCGAATGGCCTATGATGTAATTTTCCAGGGTACGTTAAATTACATAAAAGGCAGTAGGTTTCTAAAACTTAATGTATATTTATAGAAAGCTGAGTGATGTCTTGCTTTGGTAGTTCATAATTGGTTGCCCATTTCATTTTAGATGCAAACTATATTCATTATCAGCAAATGGAAGGGAAAACAGTTAACCTAGTTCTTCAAAGTAGATATCAGAAAGAAGACATGTTATTCACCTGGGTAAAAAGGGAAAAAAAGAGAAAATAAAACACTTTGCCTAGTCCCCCCACGAGACATCTATTTGCTATAGACTGTTTCCTATCACCTTGCTTAGACTTTCTGACATTGTGTTATCATATTCCTGTTACATTTTTCATTTCATTTTTAGTGAATTGGATGGTCATCCTACAGAAATCTCAGATAATTTGAGCAAGATTTTAACTCTGGCCAAACAATTAGCTGAGGAGTAAATAAAAAGCTATGTATAACTGCTGGTGTTTCCCTTTCTTTCTTTTTTTCTTTTCTTTTTTTATGAGTGGATGTATTTAATTTGTAACATTTGAGACTTTCCTATCCTACACATAAGTGACAGCTAAACCCTTGCAACATGGTGGTCTGTATGTGATTTTGGCTATTTGTCAAATTCAAATTCAAAGTCAAATTCAAAGAACCAGTGTGATTGAGTGTTAGATTTCAGTCAGCAATCAGCTCAGTTGCCGGTCCTAGGAAAATCTGTCTCTCAGTCTTATGGGAGGGAAAGCACATGATAAAATAAAATATGTACCACAGTCCCAATATCTGTGATGCCTTATAAATGTTGGGGGAAATGTATGAAGTACATAATATCCAAAATCTTAACATTTCTGGTGATACTGTATTGCAAATGTCATTGCATCTACTATTCATTTTTATCTTTCTTTGTTAAAATAACAAAGTATTCTAGGAAGTACATGAGAAATATTATGGGCATTTGGGCTGATCAATCAGCACGCTTTCTATGACTTTATTATTTAACAATAATATAACATATTTTTCTGCGTATAACATGCCCCCATGTATAAGATGCCCCCTATTTTGGGGGACTCAAAATTAAGAAAATCAGGGGAGATTGCCCATAGTAGTAGAGCTTTTTTGGGGGGGGGGTTTGCCAAAATCACTCACCCATCTGATCTACGCTGCCTCTTGCACGTGTCACAAAAGCCACCTATCGCCTGCCCCCTCACTGGCAGAAGCCACCAATCGCCCGTCCAATTGCCACAGCGACAGTCAGTCAACACCAGCCCTTGCCGCGGCCACCAATAACACACCCAATAGCTGCTGACAATCTCTGGCTCATGGCAGCAACCAATCCCACATTCCCCCTATGCACTTGTTGTTGTTTAGTCATTTAGTCGTGTCCGACTCTTCATGACCCCATGGACCAGAGCACACCAGGCACTCCTGTATTCCACTGCCTCCTGCAGTTTGGTCAGACTCATGTTTGTAGCTTCGAGAACACTGTCCAACCATCTCGTCCTCTGTCGTCCCCTTCTTCTTGTGCCCTCAATCTTTCCCAACATCAGGGTCTTTTCCAGGGAGTCTTCTCTTCTCATGAGGTGGCCAAAGTATTGGAGCCTCAGCTTCACGATCTGTCCTTCCAGTGAGCACTCAGGGCTGATTTCCTTCAGAATGGATAGGTTTGATCTGCTTGCAGTCCATGGGACTCTCAAGAGTCTCCTCCAGCACCATAATTCAAAAGCATCAATTCTTCGGCGATCAGCCTTCTTTATGGTCCAGCTCTCACTTCCATACATAACTACCGGGAAAACCATGGCTTTCACTATGCGGACCTTTGTTGGTAAGGTGATGTCTCTGCTTTTTAAGATGCTGTAGTGCATATGCACTGTAGTGCCCTATGCACTATCAGTGTATAAAAAAAAAATAACATATTTTTTAATAAAAAAAACCCTTGTCTTATACGCAGAAAAGTACAGTATGCATAAAGGAGATAGAAACTGACATTGTTGGGGGGCATTTTCTAATTGGAAAAGAGGCAGGCAGGAAAAAACCCCACTCATAATGATTAGTATATGCATTCAGCAAGGTGAGATGGAACGACAGACGTGCCGCCGAAAGTTCACTGGCATGCTGCCATTCCATAAATGGTTCAACTATTAAGACTGCAGTGGCTTGCATTAACTCAGAGTAAATTCATCAATGAAGTGTTCGCACAATAATGTTCAATAAACACCTTTGCCCATTGCTATTACTGTTTAGTTTACACACCAATTTTATTGATTGCTGCTATAGCACCGAAAGGATATACCACTCAAGTTCAACTTGATACATATGTTGGTCACTGCATTTTTTTAAAAAAGGGTCTGGCAGGCCTGGTTATATTACATGCACATGTTTTTATTTTATTTTGCTGTTCATAGCTTCACTGAGAAAGCAGGAACCTACATTGTACTGGGTAGTGAAACACAATAGTTATGGTTGTAGAAAATGTGTGTGTGTGTTTTAATTGAGCTATCATTTATATTGCTCCCATTTTTCTGTGGTTATAATGTCACTGTAAAACAACCTAGAAATGTGTACTATTATCATACAATGAACCTTTTTTAAAAAAAAATCCTTGATAATCTAGAACCCATGGAAAAGCTATTTAGAAGATGGACAGTGTTGCCTGGTGACTCTTACCCAAGGTAAGTGCTGGGCTAAGCCTTGCTCAGGTGTTCCATTTCTCCAGCATGATTACCATTGGATGAAAGAGAGCAGGAGTGGGGTGGAAGATGGAAAGCATTTTCTTCGAAGTGGGGAGCCCCATTCTACATTCATGGAGGATCCCTCTAAAATTTAGAACACGGTTTATACTTAATTGTAACTTGTGTGGGTAGCAGCTATGAGTAGAGGAGACTGCCCTCTTCAGAAGAATGCCCTTCAACCAGTAGAGAGAAGAAAGGTCAGAGGACTGAAGTAGGCAGGGATTGCCAGTGATGGCCCAAGAGAGGGAAATGAATAGCCAAATAGGGCTAAAATCCATGTAGAATGATTCTTGGTGTACTGATAAATGTTAAAAGTAAATGTGGATAATTGAAGCAAACCTGTTCTACATACACTTACCCTGAAGGCCCTCTTCAATGCAAGATGTTACTTTGACATCATTCGCAATGACACCAACAACATAACAACCTAGGAGTCTTCCTTGCAATATTTTTGCTTCAAGCATTGCTTGCTTGCTGTAATGGTTGCCAGGGCATCATGGCATTGCTCAATTGGCTGCACCTTGGCATGGTTCCGGTAGCATAGGAGCATCAGATTGGTTCTGCCACTGTACCTGCACAGTGCTGAGCTGCTGTGCTGCTTCTACATCTCTCACCCTTTCCATATCCATTAGCAATGCTCAGCTTTAGGAAGCAGGTGAATAACACCACCCCATCTGTACAATCCTGCTGACTGCAACTGCTTGCTTGTTCATGTATTCATACTTCGCCTTTTCTGTGTAGTCCAAGGCAGCAATTTAATTATAGGCATTTCCACTATTGTAGAGATTAGCCAATGCCCAGTTTGCTAAATGACCTGTCTCTTTGGCAGTAGGAAATGTTGCAAAGCAAACAGCAAGCATTTTTTCCTCTTTTGCCCATGTTCCTTCTTTGGGCCCAGTGGATAATATTTATTTAGCTCCACTGTGTGCTAAATCTATATTAATTTCTGCAGTGCTTTAATAATGAAAGTTGTAGAAATTAATACCATTCAGTGGTGCATTGCAAAGCCTTTTGTTTATGGCAGTATTTTGTGAGAAGCTAGGGTGCTATAAATATGTTAAATCATCTCCTGTTTTTATATCAATAGGAATCCATTGTGTAAAAATAATTTCTTAAGGGTTTTGCATGCTCTTCAGAAGACTGAGTATAAAGTTTATTAGATTAATATTAATCTGATTTTCAAAGATCAAGGGACCTTGCACTCTTCTCCAACAGCTAAATTATACATATCTTTTATGAATGTTCACTTCTCTGTTTTGTTTTAGCTTTCCAATATGTAGAACCACTGAGTCTGCATAGTCAGATATAGACTTTTGTTCTAGCGATTTATTTTGATTTGTGCATGGTAAGATATTTATTCTTGCTGTTCCTTAATATTTTACTATGCTGTCCAAAAAAATGGCTGAATATATACACTAGTTGCGAGTCTTGCATTCTTAAGACCAATGCAGTGGTACCTCGGGTTACATACGCTTCAGGTTACATACGCTTCAGGTTACAGACTCCGCTAACCCAGAAATAGTGCTTCAGGTTAAGAACTTTGCTTCAGGATGAGAACAGAAATTGTGCTCCGGCGGCACGGCAGCAGCAGGAGGCCCCATTAGCTAAAGTGGTACTTCAGGTTAAGAACAGTTTCAGGTTAAGTACGGACCTCCGGAATGAATTAAGTACTTAACCCGAGGTACCACTGTAGTCCCCAACACAGTGGATCAATCTTTGTTGTTTCAGCTGTGAGTAACAACAGAGGAGAGCCCCAGAGATAAAGAAAATGCAGAATAGCCTATCTGTGACAATGAAACAAAACTAGAGCATTTGGGGAATATGTGTCAGTAACTCAGAAAGACGTACCAACAAAGCAGTAATATAAATAGTCTGGCCCATGCCCAGCGAAGCCAGTTTTACATTCTTGCAACTTTCCGTTTCAACAGAATAAATTCTACAAAAATCCTGCTAATCTTAGCAATTTTGCAAAGTAAACTGTGTGATCTTCAGAATAGCATTGTGAAGATGGAAGATAGATTTGGCTGTGAAAGCTTTCAGCCTTGCCTCCAGGTTTATAACCCTTAAATTGTATGCTCACAATGCCATTGTGGTTCGAGGACCCGATCCCCGCAAAGTGAAATGAATACACAAGGACACGTGATATAAGGTTAATGGGCAAGAAAAGGCCACAACTTTATTGATTACAGCAAGTGAAAAGGTATTGGCTTAGGCATTGGATTACGTCAGCTGACTCCACCCCGTCAGAGAGGGGTGAGTCTAAAACAGGGGGGTTTATTCACCAGTAGATGGAGCCTGTTGATGCTAATCCAACTTTAAGCTCTCCCCTGATGTCACCGAGGGTCGTGCCATGGCCTCCCGCCACGCAGGCATCGGACAGAATACACGACCGCCGGATTCCTTTAACGGAATACCCCAAAAATTGAAGGCGTAGGTGATGGCCACACCTAGCCCTTCAACACACCACAACACATTATTCCAATGCCTAACCTACCCACCAATACCACGAAAGTTGTGACGATTGCTACGAGGTAGGCGAAAAAACCAAAAAGCCTAATGCCAAATGGAAAAATTCCTACCAGGCCCCCCGGACAACCAGGGCGACCAACCTAAGGTCCATAGCAAGGCCAGAGAAAACTGAGACCCTGAGCTCTAAGGGAGTGGAGGGTGGGTGACTCGCGATGGGACGATGAGGAATGAGGCCTGGGGGGCTGGCGCCGCAGCCATTTAAGCTGCTGTACACGCCCCCTCGGAGGCACCTGGTTGGGTGCCTGCCGGTGGGCGTGGGCGCCAGCCAGGTGAGTGGGAGGCAGGGGGCTAACGCCCCCTGCTTGAGGCGGAGCTCGGCTTCCGCCCACAACCACTCCCCTCTCTTCCAGGAGGAGAGTCTTTATGGTAGCTGCATGCTATATGCTATATGTTATCAGATGGCTATTGCGTGGCAAGGCCCCCAAACCAGCCCCTCGTTAGAACAAAATTCCCACTGACACAGAATTTTGGTTTAAGGTTATTGGGCAAAATTTTAGGCCACAACTTTATTGATTACAGAAATGTGAGCGGTATTGGCTTAGGCATTGGCAAAGGACTATATTGGACTCCTGCCCCTTTGCAGGAAGTCAGTAAGGGTAAACTACCCAAAAACTACCCAAACCCGCTGGTAGCTCTCCTCGGTGTCCCCAGAGGCCTGGCATGGCCCTAGCCCCTCAAGCGGACTTCAGACAGGATCCCGGCCCTGGATTCCTTTAACGGAATACCCATGGTCAATGGAGGGGCAGGCGATGGCTGAGAGCCAGTGTGGTATAGTGGTTAAGAGCGATAGACTCATAATCTGGGGAACCGGGTTCACATCTCCGCTCCTCCACATGCAGCTGCTGAATGACCTTGGGCCAGTCACACTTCTTTGAAGTCTCTCAGCCCCACTCACCTCACAGAGTGTTTGTTGTGGGGGAGGAAGGGAAAGGAGAATGTTAGCCGCTTTGAGACTCCTGAAGGGGAGTGATAAAGCGGGATATCAAATCCAAACTCTTTTTCTTCTTCTTCTCCCCTCCCCCACAAATCAATGAGCCTAACTGCCAAACCTTACAAAGTTGTGACAATTGCTAAGAGGTAGGCGAAAACCAAGTGGCCAGTATGCACACGAAAGCTTATACCAAGAACTAACTTAGTTGGTCTTTAAGGTGCTACAGGAAAGAATTTTTTAAATCTTAAAAGGAATCCAGAGCAAGCTTGCCTGAAGTAGTGTGTGTGTGTGTGTGTGTGTGTGTGTGTGTGTGTGTGTTTGTGTGTCTGTGTGTGTGTCTGTGTGTGTCTTAGATTTGAATCCCTTACTTTCCCTTGATTTTTCCAGTGTAAAGCCAACTGGGCTTTACTTGAAAGGAAACTAGGCTTGTCACACACTTTGCAGGGGGCATCAAACAACTTGACTTATTCAACTAGCTCTTCAAAGCCACAGCTTAGTGTGAATAGGAGAGAAGAAACTTCATGAAAACGTAATGAGCATGTCATCATTTTTTATTCTCTGCATGTTACAAGAAATGTAGCAGATCTGACCCCACCAAGCAACTGCATCATCCAGGAACCTTTGAGAGGGCTTCTGGAGGCAAGGAAAATATAAATGGCAGCAGTAGTGATAAAAAATCAAGGCAAGCAGGCAATTAAGGGAATCCACATAAAGCCTATAATGGGAGAGGGGGGAAGCAAGCTTTGCTTATTGCTATATCATACCTTCCAACATTTCTCTGTTTGTGTTTTTAATATTCAGTTGGGAGCCGCCCAGAGTAGCTGGGAAAACCCAGCCAGATGGGTGGGGTATAAATAAATTGTTGTTGTTGTTGTTTAGTCGTTTAGTTGTGTCTGACTCCTCATGACCTGAGGGGCTCATCTTCCAGCATCATAACTTTTATATGTCTGTTGTCTTTGTCCATATAGTTTTCTTGGCAGGGATACTGGAGTGGCTTGCCGGTTCCTGCTCCAGGTGGATCACGTTTGGTCAAAACTCTCCACTATGACCTGTCCATCTTGGGTGGCCCTGCACGGCATAGCTCATAGCTTCTCTGAGTTATTCAAGCCCCTTTGCCATGACAAGGCAGTGATCCATGAAGGAGATGATGATGATGATGATGATGATGATGATGATGATTAATCTCTGATGAAAACAAGGACATCCTGTTTACTACTACAGTGGCACCTTGGGTTAAGTACTTAATTTGTCCCGGAGGTCCGTTCTTAACCTGAAACTGTTTTTAACCTGAAGTACCACGTTAGCTAATGGGGCCTCCTGCTGCTGCCACATGATTTCTGTTCTCATCCTGAAGCAAAGTTCTTAACCCGAGGTACTATTTCTGGATTAGCGGAGTCTGTAACCTGAAGCGTATGTAACCTGAAGCATGTGTAACCCGAGGTACCACTGTACTACTACTACTACTACTACTACTACTTTTTACTACCCATCTGACTGGGTTGCCCCATCCACTCTGGGCAGCTTCCAGCATATATAAAAACACAATAGAACATTAAACATTAAAAAAATTCCCTATACAAGGCTGACTTCAGATGGCTCAGAATCAGATAACTCCATGCCCTCCAACATTTATCTGATGAAAAAGGGATGTGACATCCTAAGGAAAAGTGGGACAGGTCTGGGATCAAATCAGAAACCGGGACAGCTTCTGTAAATCCAGGAATGTCCCTGGAAAATAGGGACACTTGGAGGGTCTTCTATATGCCACTGTAAACTTAAAATTAAAGCCTTTTGTGTAAGGTTTTTGTTTGTTTGGGTTTTTATTTCTTTTTAGATTCTGAGACACCTGTGATGGGTCCTAATTTTTTTGTACAAGGCAGTTCGATCAGATTATAAAGCTAGTTTAAAGGTCTTATTAATATTCATTCATCTGGGATAGTTACTCCTTATTTTAGCCCTAAACTATAAATAATAATAATAATAATAATAATAATAATAATTTTTATTTATACCCCGCCCTCCCCAGCCAAGGCCGGGCTCAGAGCGGCTTACAAGCAATAATAAAAACAAGTTGAATGATTACAACTTAAAAACAAAATTAAAATACAACATTAAAATATTATAATGTAGCCTCATCGCAGGAGGAGAAGGAAAGGAAAAAAGAAAGAGAGGGAGGGAATCAAATTGGCTCCAAGCCAAAGGCCAGATGGAACAACTCTGTCTTACAGGCCCTCGGAAAGAAATCAGATCCTGCAGGGCCCTGGTCTCATGAGGCAGAGCGTTCCACCAGGCCGGAGCCAGAGTTGAAAAGGCCCTGGTTCTGGTTGAAGCCAATCTAACTTCCTTAGGGCCCGGGACCACTAGGGTGTTGCTATTTATGGACCTTGAGGCTCTCCGTGGGGCATACCAGGAGATGTGGTCCCGTAGGTACGAGGGTCCTAGGCCGTGAAGGGCTTTAAAGGTCAAAAGCAGCCCCTTAAATCTGATCCTGTACTCCACCGGGAGCCAGTGCAGCTTGAAAAGCACTGGGTGAATATGCTCCCATGGCAGAGACCCCGTGAGGAGCCTCGCTGCAGCATTCTGCACCCGCTGGAGTTTCTGGGACAGCTTCAAGGGCAGCCCCGCGTAGAGTGAATTACAGTAGTCAAGCCTGGAGATGACTGTCGCATGGATCACTGTGGCCAGGTCGGGGTGGGAAAGGTAAGGGACCAACTGCTTGATGCGGCGAAGGTGGAAAAATGTCGCCTTGAAATCTACTTTGAAGAGCTGTAGGTATCAAGGAATATTAGCAAAGACTGGTGTGTTTCATAGTTCTGGTGGCCACAACAATGGAGTTCCTCTGGGATCTTGATGGCTGCCAATGACAGCTGCTATTTTTTCTTGGGATTTCCTAGAGTGTGAGCCAAAAGCATTGCCCTCATGATGTGACATAACCACAGCGCTAAGTCAATCTGAGTGAGGGCAATTCAGGAATGTAGTGTATTAATAAAGGAACACAGCCTGTTTTCCTTCATAATCTTCATTTTCCTAGAAAATGATTGCTAGAGTGATTATATCCTGAGATTTAAAATACGAGCATGAGGTGACCAATGTTATGTTTTTGTTAAATAAAGTAAATTTGCAAATAACTGTGTGTTTCACCCCCTTCTATCATATTCTGTGACTCAGTTTCATAATGGGTTAATATATTTAAGAAATGGGTTGTTCAGCTGCAACAAGTTTTATCCTTTTAGAAAGTGTCTGAAAAGCCATGCAGGTGAATGGAGGAGTTGCTTGACTGAATTTTATGAATTGAGATGCTGACTAATACCAGCTCCTTCCAGCGAAGTTATTATGCTTCTTCCAGGTGTTCTTGCTTTTAGGAAGTGTGTGTTGTGACAGTTTCGGATTCAATTCATAAGCAGATTTTGTTTCTGCTACTTTGTGATTTATTTGTTTTCTTGGAGATCGGTTCAGCAGTACTTAAATTAACATTTGTCTTTTCTTACACTGACATGCAGTGTCAAATTGGAATATTTTCCCCGTGCATTGTCAGGCTGAAACCCTCACTGGAGAGCTATCATGATAATAGGTGGAGAGGTTAAAGAAACTGTAAATGATGGCATTTCTTTCCTGCAGCCTTGGTTCATAGACTTTTTGTGACTGACACATTATTATGAAATTGCTGAGAAGCAGAATCACGGAGCACAAATTAATTCATTTTGAGCATTGGTGGACGTGGCAATTTTAAGAAAAATCTTGCTGACAGTGAAGCTGCATACACACAGAGCCATAATTTGGTTCTTGCTTCTTTCTAAAAAGAAAGGTCTGGTGACATGCACACTGAATTGCTAGGGAGCTGAATGTAAGTAATTTACTGAAGCTAATGCCTACCAATGACTGTAAGTTTCAAAAACAAGACAGAGACTTGACACTAATTTCCAGGGACTGTACTTCTCAACTTAATGCCTTGTGGATCTCTCTCTCTCTCTCTCTCTCTCTCTCTCTCTCTCTCCGTGTGTGTACACTTTGGAGTGCAGCCTTACATAATTAAGTAGCATTAAGATGCTTAGAAATGTCATTCCAATGCAAATGAAGAAAATATGTTTGAGGCATGCAAAGGACTTCCTTTCACAGGTCCAATAGCACTTTTGAGGGTTAATCAGACCTAGCACATACCAGTTCAGACAAATGGTATAAGCAGAGAGTAGAATTATCCTGGATTCTCCCATGAAAGGAAGCACTTGTCCTACATCTCCCTAGAAAGCACCCCAGGAGCCCACTCGAAAGAATAAATAAATTCACACATCTTTGTGCTGTGGTGCAGGAAGGACAATACACTTCTTCCACATTTGATCTTGCCATGACAATGGTGTTGCATCGCTACACGCATATACATCATAGTCTGAGAGATGATTTTTGCGCCCACCCAGGGTTCCGCCAACCACCCAGGTACACATCTGTGTGGGACACCAATATCTCTGCAGCACCTTGCACTCTCCAGAAATCAACTCCTGAGGGTTTGGGGATCTTCTGGAACAGTATAGGCAGCTGCAGGGAGATCTACCCATGACCAGTGTTGTTCCATCAAATGGTTTCCAAGGATTGAATAAGACCTTCTGTTCATAGACGGCTAAGTTTGGGTTCGTCTTTCAGTATCTTGTGAAGAGCACTTCAACTATACAGAACTGCAGAAGGGAAGCATTTATCAGGAATGTGTTTGGTTCCTACATCAAAGCATTCTGGAAGGACAAGGAATGCTCACAACGGACATGTATCTTGGCCAGAAAGCCTTGGTAACATCCTTAAATGTCACCAACCAAGACCACAATCCTAAACGCACTTACCTAGGAGCAATAAGTCAATAGCACTTCTCATGTTAGGACTACACTGTAACCCCCCCCCCCATTACTTCAACAATGAATAGAAATTAAGGTTTCCTGTACCCCGCATACTTCCAGGTGTCAATCCCTTGCCTTTAGGATTGTGGAGATAATATCCTTCTTTAGGATATTGCCTTCAAGATTGTGGAGCTAGGAAGAAACATCAAGAAAGCAAATAACCCCTCAGTATACGTAGTGTTCCTGCCTTCTCTTGGTGCTTTGTAAGCTAAGGAAGTAAATCTTCACAGGTTTCCTTTGGGAATATGTGGGTTTGGGTAAAGAGAAGTGTACTGAGCTGAGCTGATGAAGTGTTCCCTTTATGACAGCAATATTGCTAAGAGAGTAAATAATATAGAAAAAAAGGTATATGCTTGTCATAAACCTAGAGTTAAGAATCCGTAAACTGTTTTCATTCCAATCTACTTACTTGCAGGGTTTAAAGAAATGAGTTCTGTCAACCTCTGCCTTGACTTTTTAATGCAACTTGTTCTGTAAAACTCATTTCTCAGTGCTACTGGCAAAAACCTTATTCTGCTAAGCACCCCACACTGGGCTATTGATGAAAATAATTTATGCAAAACATGAATTCCCTTTTGTTTGTTTGTCAGCACTTCAATGGGTCCACTGTGAAATGAATGTTCTTTAAATCCTGCAGCTTTGTGGGGTTCGTGAGGAAAGCAAGTTTTAAATGGCATAGCAACTCATCTGTGAAAAAAGATGTGAAAAAAGTTTTTCATCAAAACATACTTTTTAAAAAAAAATGGGCTGGAATCACACCCTTTGTTGTGTGGATGTTGTAATTTAGCATGATTTAGACTATTTAAAGCATAGTGAAATACAAAGTGGATAGTCTGGTACCATTCCCAAATCTCTGCACAGTCAGCAGTAGGTTACATATGCATATCCTGCTGTGTTGAGGAATTACCAATCTACATCAATTCAGTCTTGCAAGCAGGGGGATTTGAAACGCTCTTGCCACCCTGCAAACAGGTGGCTGATATAATGTCAGAGCTGACCCTGTTGGCCATTTGATTGACCCTGAACACACAGTCCCCAGTTCATCAAGGGGAAGCATGATGTGTAGACTTGATCGCTACATGGAATGTTTTCTACAATGGATCGTTATGTCCTTTTCTGTTCAGGGGATCCACTTCGGTTCAGACAAGGGTGCAGTACTGATCTTTTGAGATTGCTATAAATGCATATAGGTTTGGTTGGAACAGGGTATCTAAGGTTTAAAATGCAGAATCTGGCAATCAGATACAAACAGCGCTATTTTTCTAGGGAAAAAAGGTGCCGGAACTTACCATGAATGCCTCCTACATTCTCTTAGAATGGCAATGGTGCCCTCCTGAGAAGTGCCAGAACTGAGTTCTTGACAAGTTCCAGCCAGGGCTGTCTTAAGCATATGGGGCGCCGGGGTGCAAAGATCCGCCCGGCACACCCCCCCCCCCCAGGTTGCCCAGTCCCAGGCGTGCAGGAGGGCGGAGCTGGCCGGCCGCCTCATTGCCTCGCTGGCTTGGTCGCCCCCAATATCACGGCGTAGAGTTGCCCACAGCAGAAGAGCCCACTGTGGCACTCCAACTGACAGGCAGGCTCTTCCCTGGACTCAACTCTCGGGCCCTGGACTCTCGGCCTAGCGCCCCTGAGAGCCTGGCGCCCCGCACCCCTAGCGCCTATGGGTAAGACAGCCTTGTTTCCAGCTGGGAAAAAAGCCCCGGATACAAGCTTCAAATTATGTTCTTAATCCCTATAGTAACATAAAATACCTCACAGAGTTAAATCATGTATTATGTCAGGAAAAATGCATCAAGTACAGCAATATATATATATATATATATATATATATATATATATATATATATAAAATCTACATTCAGCTGTCCTTCTATGTACAGTTAATCATTTCAACAGAATGCAAGCCTTCCTTGACACAAAACATGCTCTTCTTAACCCCCAGTCAATGAGTACAGACGAGACAAGCACATTCATGGTTTTCAGCACAGGATCAGTTTGCTGTTGTTATGAAATCAAGCCGGAGAATCCTTGAAAAGTTAATAAAAGCTAATAACTAGCTTCACTGACAAATTTGTCTTATGAAAAACCCGTGAAGGCAGGCTGGAGAAATGAAATTGGTTCAGCTAGGCAACTTTTTTATTTCTTTGAGCAAGAGCTATTTGGCCACGGACTCCAGTGAAGCTGTATCTTTCTTCATTCGGCATCACATCAGCAATGCTTTTACCTCTACATTGGCTCCCATATCCTTAGCATTTACACTGAAAGACCTCAATACCGCACACCTTTCTGCCACCCTCTGTGTCTATTATGCCACAAAAGAGGAGATGATATAACCTGCAGGGAGCAAGCTTTCTCTTTAGCTGCTCAAATCCTCTATGGAGCACCTGCTTTCCCTTTGGTTTATTTCTTTAGATTTTTTGTTTTTATTTATAGTGCTTATATATATATATCCCACTCAAACATATGGCTCCCAGAAAGTCAGCTTACAGGAAGGCCCAGCCTTGTTTCACTTTAGGGTAAGCTCTGTTATGACCTTCAGGGCATTCTCTGTCTCACAAGTTATATTTGGAAAATGTTTTGTCATATTTCACGAGCGCAACCTCACGTACTGTACTTACCGGCTTTTGTATGTACTGTTATGAGTGTAATAAGGCCACTTGCAAGCACACACTGTGGAGAAAATAAAAGTTGTGGACAGGGTAGCCCAGTAAATTCAATACCACTTGATTAGAACAGGCCAAATTATAGCTTACAAATTCTTACAAATCTTTAAAAGTAGTAGGATGTTGCTGTTTGAAATTACTATGCCGAGAGAGAAAGACTTATTAGTTCATAGGCTTTTCTGTAGGCTCAAGTATATAAAATCACACTTATTTGGGAGCTGCTGTAGTAGAGTCTCCAGCAACCTTTCTTCCACACAACAATTAAGGTAGGGCAGGTAAACCTGTGGCCTTCCTGAAGTTGTCAGACTCAGCCAGCAGGGCCAATGATTAGGACTTGCATGAACTGTAGTCCACAGGTTCCCCATCTCGGAATTCAAGGAACACCTGCTCGTCCCAAGAGTGTTAGATTTGGAAACTTCAAGTTCAGATAACCACTTAGTTATGATGGTCACCAGGTGGCTGTTCTCCACTTCCCCTACCTCACAGGGCTGTTTTGATGCTAAATGGCCACTCCATGTCATTCCTCGAAGGGAGGGTGAGTTAAAGAGTCAATAATACAAAAGGGCTTGCAGAGCTTATCGCAGAAGAAAATCAGTCCCCTTAATAGTATTATGATTTCAATCGGGTATTAAAAATACAAAGGCTTTAGACCTTTTGTTTGCCGGTTTTAATACTTTTTTTTGGCAATCTACATGATAATTATCATAGTCATTATGCTATTTATTAAATGCAGCAATTAATTTGAATGCCTATTAAGTTGAAGAAATTGTTTGGTGTACTTTGGTGTCTAAAATTATTGCTCTAATCTGTTGTATCAATGAGCTCAACTAATTTCATTAAGAAAGCATTTAGCTTTTTGGTTGTAGATTTCTAAAAGAACTGTCCGACTTCCACTTAGCTTCTTTTGTTTTCGCATCTGCCGTGAAGCATATAGATGAACAAATGGGCTATTCTTCTCTTTTTTCATGCTGTAGGTTTTTTCCTCCTTTGTGTGAAATTATTTTATTAGAGCAGCATATTTTAAAAGTAGTAATAGGCCAACTAAGGGAGACAAATGAAGATCCAGTAATGTGACAACTGTAATTTACCACAGCTGGAACTCAGATTAATTTCAGACTTTGCATAGTTTCATACTTATTTATTTATAAACTGGAAGGAAAAGCCAAACACAATGAGGAAGGCAAAAAAGAGAGCTATGGATCCAACGCTCTTCAGACTCGTTTTAAAAGTCCTTCATTGTGATATAGCTGCTTTTTGTTTGAGAGAGGAGTGATTTTGGAGTTGACTGCAGCTTTGGTCACATGTTGCTGTTAGAGAGTGGATATGGTTTTCCTCCTACATTAATGATGGGTTGTGGCCAAACTGAGAAAGGTTATGTGGTTGTAGCCACAACCTTTGCATAACCTTATGTTCTTCCAGCTGGTGAATGTTGGAGTTTTGAGTATGGGCTTGTTTGGTTTGGTTTGGTTTGGTTTGGTTTTCACATGCTGAGGATAGAATGCCTAGTATTCAGGAATTCTAACCTTGTCAGCAGATAGGAGGACATGGAGAAGGGTAGACAAGAAAGACTGAGCTCGTACAGTTAATCCGGAAACTTCCATAGCTATCTGCCATTTTCTCCTCAGACACTGTCTTGAGGTAATTAGTTTGGGGGGGCGGAGAGAAAAAGGAAAAAAGTTACCTTTTAACCAAAGTACATTATTCCAGAATAGTAGTTGAATAATGATGATGTTGTGTGGCAGCATGGCTTTTTTATTATTAAAATAGCAACATTATTTTAATAATAAAAGCTAAGTGTGGAAAGGCCCTGCATGGAGCAGCACTAAAATGCTACTCTATCTGAGTAAAGTAAAAAAAAAAAAAAGTAAAAAGTAAAGGACCCCTGGATGGTTAAGTCCAGTCAAAGGCGACTATGGGGTGTGGCGCTCATCTCGCTTTTCAGGCCAAGGAAGCAGGCATTTGTCCACAGACAGCTTTCCAGGTCATGTGGCCAGCATGATTAAGTTGCTTCTGGGCAATGGGACACTGTAACAAATGCCAGAGCACACGGAGACACCATTTACCTTCCCTATTTATCTACTTGCACCGGTGTGCTTTCGAACTGCTAGGTTGGCAGGAGCTGGGACAGAGCAACGGGAGGTCACCCTGTCACACAGATTTGAACTGCCGACCTTCCAACTGGCAAGCCCAATAGGCTCAGTGGCTTAGGCCATCACCACCCATGTCCTCTATCTGAATATTAGATCTGGACTATTATTCATTATACTTTTGGAAGCTGGATTTAGGCCTAGAGATCTATGAAATGGTCTGATGAAATGCAGCCAGGTTCTCGGTGCAACAGCTTTGGTCATATAGATTTGGTTTTAACAGACATGATTCCCACATAAGACCAAGATTATTATTACTATATTTGAAGAGCATAATAATAATTTATTGACATTCCAGCTCTACCCTATTGTTTAGTAATAAAATTAGCAGGCTACAGTACTCAAACATATAGTCCGGTTTTGATCACATAGCTTTTAAGCAAGTAGAGAAAAAAAACACATTAATAATTGAAAAAGATGCTATATATTATAATGATCATTTGGAAAGTAAACTCAGCATGAATCAAACATTGAATAACCATATTTCAGAAGGTGATGTCAAAATTCTATTAGTGTTTGGTCCTGTGCTTTTTATAAGGGATAAGTTTGGCCATTTTAAGAGCAACACCTTTAATTCACTTTGGACATCTTTACAGCTCAATTTCACATTACAGAAAATGTTTAATTTATAGTTTATTGTCTGAAAGTTGGCTCCTGGTCTAGCCATGTTTTCTACATCATGTATATTAATGACAATGAACGAACTTCTAGGTTTAATCAAGTATTCCCTTCTGTTTGGGACCCAGTAATTAAGTGCTGAATAATTTATATTCCTGTTTCATATGGTTCTCTATTAGCCTAACAATTAGCAGTATTGTTCTTCTGAATTCTCACCTAATTGTTAAAAGAATTGAATGCTTATAGCTATAAGCCTATGTACACTTAGTTCCGTGGGATTTACCCCAAAGTACCGTAAGTGGGACTTACTCCAAGTCAATATGTCTGAGATGGTGCTGTATGCACTCTTCAATGTTAAAATTTATATACCCATATACTTGAGCTGCTCTCGTTCTTACAGCCCCTGTGTAAAGGAGCAGGGAATTGGGGTGCTTTGAGTAGCTACGTGCCTGTTGGCCATACATACAGCACTAACCGCTGCAAGGGGTGATGGTATCCATGCAACCTTGAACCCCAGTCAGACAGGGATTTCAGGTTGTGGGGAAATATTTGCATGAAAAGCGATTTCACTTGCTCTTCCTAGTTTATAGTATCTATTTTGTCAGCCCTCCACTGGAAACAAAAAGTGAACTCTGTAGCTTCAGAGCTTAGGCTATTTCTAGGTTTTCGAGCGACTTCCTAAATGTCAGAATGACTGTTCACCGAAAGAATGACAGCAATATGCAGACTTGAGCTGCTACCCTGAGTACTAATCACACTGCAATCAGCAGAACTTTAACTATATGAATGGAATGATTTTAATAAGGTTAACATCTGCCAGTTTCCCATATGCTTAGCATTAAGATCATACATATCATGGAGTTATTGTCAGACTTAAGATTGGCGGTGACAGATAAATACCATAAGAAATGTCAACATCCCTGGCATATGTTGCAAATAAAGACAAGTGCACAAATAACCGTTTTTTGTTTTGTTTTTACTGCTTATATAAATATCCAATCCATGTACAGAAAAGAATTAATTCCTTTTCACCCTGCATACTTTACGTATCATAGCAGCTCTGGGTTTTTCTTCCTTGGCATAACCAGACAAGTTAGGAACAGTATTTGGGGCTTCTTAGAAGTAGAACAATTCCTTCCACCCCCTTCTGCATCTGTGACATTGGTTTGGGAGTACAATGCAAACTTGAGCCTTTAAATAATAAGCTGACATTTTTTTAATGAAAAGAGCTTGAAAACCTGGGGTACATTAATCTGCATGATAGAGTGAAAAACCTTTTTTTTTTTTTTTTTTTTTTTTGAGCCAAGAGACAAATACACCAATGGAAAGCTGTCAGGAGTACATTCCAAAATGGGTGCTGTAAGATGCAAATGTGGACAGGATCCATGCACACATGCACACACACTCAACAGAGACTAGGCGCCTGTTGAAGTGAGGACCCTGACCTTTGCTCATTCCCATTGTGGTGCCCAGTTTGACCAAACTGCAGGAGGCAGTGGAAGACAGGAGTGCCTGGCGTGCTCTGGTCCATAGGGTCATGAAGAGTCGGACACGACTAAACAACAACAACATTGGGGATGCAAACTGAGCCACCAGCATCCCATAGATGCAGGGTCTGGCTGGTCTGTTGCAGATGACCAGACTTCCCAGCACAGCTGCCTAAGGATGTTGGAAGGCCAGGAGCTCAGACCATATCTATTTTGCCAGAGGGCCTCTGGGCCCATGACAGCATGCTGGGCAAATGAAGATGGTGGGCACACCTAGACCCTTGGCTGGCACACCTAGACTCTTGACTTTATTATACAGCATGTCCAGCTGTCTGAACCTTTTAAATGTAATAAATGAGGAGCCCTAACCACTGCCAGCTGGCTAGCTCAAGGTACAGTGGATTTTCCAGGACACTGGAATAGGGAAGTAGTAGCATAGGAAGGAAATCAGCCCAGGGAACTCCTCAGAGGGATTGCCACCTATGACCCCCTCAAAACTGGTGCACCTGTCTGTCCCTTAGCTGTGTTTCATGCTGTGCAATTTTCTTGTAAGTTTTCTCAAACTGTAATCTTCTGCAAGTGTTTTGCTGTACATTTGAGAGCCCTGCGTATGGTGGTTTTGTGAAATGTTTTGAATGGAGTAGCCTAGTTAAAGCAGCTACTTAACAGCTACTTAACATCCACTTGGTTGTATGAATTAACAAGTAGTATAATTCTAATTCAAATTCTAGAGGTGTGTAGAGTTGGCCCTTGCCCCATTTTCATCTAAGGCAACATTTTGAGGTCTGCTTGCTGTTTCCTGATACTCAGATAGATGCTTAAGATGCACATTTTAGAACAACTTAGAGCAACCTTTCTCTTCTTATGTACTGGTTCATTGGTGAACGCTAACTGCAAAGGGTTAGTTAAATAAGAAAAGAAATGGTCAGTTGCATATAGGACAAGCTATAATCAAATATCCAGGTTATGGAATATGTTTTGTATATGTCAGTTAACAGTTAAGGAGGAGTTTACAGCAGTGTAAATTGTACATTTTTGGGTGATGATTGTGGCATATGATCCCAATGTTTAAAAATAAAAACAAAACAAAAGTTGAGTGGGTAATTAAAGTAAGCACCAGCATAGAATATTAAAATTTAAAGCAGAGTTTTAAGATAAATGTCACTTCTTTTTTATCTCAGAATCTGCATGCTGCTGCTTTCTGAGAATGAAATGTCTTTTAATTAGGAGATTATACCTCTGCTTTATAATTGGCCAGGATTAGAACAAAATACTAATTGACAACAAAAGACGTCAACAACCAATTATTTGTTTAGAAAGGGAAAGGTAACTAACATTTTGAAGGTAGCTAATGTATTAAAGAGAGGATTTGTCCATTGAAAAAGGAAACAAATTGTTGGAAGGCCAAAATGCTTGTTTTTGCCAGATCAAACACTCTGGCAGCACTCTAGTATCCTCTTTCTTATATACTAGGCAAGCAGATTTTAAAGAAATAGAATGGAGATTTATATTGGTTTCTACCCCTCTAATCCTTAAATATGCTTGTTGTTGGTTGTGCCTCACTGAGAAATAACTGCATGGTTCATGAGTCTGTCTTTGAATTCATATGTGTAGGTACTAACAACTCCCAGACTGCTCAAATACACTAAAAATCAAACTGTAGAATAGGATCTGTGAGATGATCAGCCAAATCTGGTTATTTTGCACATTGATTACTATATTTTAAATGGACAGAACTCTTGGCTTCCTGATTCCTCAAAGGAATTTTGCAAATTGCAGAGGGTGCTGACATACAATGTCAGAGTCTCTCCGCCCCTCTCCCTCGTGTGTTCATATGTGCATGTATGTGTGACATATTCCACTAATGAACAGAGCCTTCCTGCTGCTACTTTCTGTCAAATGTTCAGAAGGAATCTAAATTAGCATTCAGATGTCTCCGAGCCCAATTCATTACCTAATTTTGGTTTGCAAACTTTCCACAATTAGATTAGTTCAGCCTACATTTAGCTCCGGTGAAACACCACTGGAATTAATGATCTTATGTTGGACAAGAATACCAAATTATACTGACGGTGCCTGTGCTTCTTCAACATAAAAATGGGCCATTATTTTTATTTCAGTGTTGAGTTCTGATGAACCTGTTGATGGCAGTCTGTTGGCAATCTTGTGTACTCCACATAGCTGTGTGTGTGTCGCACTGTGTGTATCAACCTCAGAAAACAGGATATGTACTTCATCTATTTTATGGCTAAACATAGGCCCCCATCCGCAATATCCCATACAGTGATGTCGCCATAAGGAGACTTTTGTTCTCCGGGTATCATGACCTGCAGACTTCAGCTTATGGCTGAAGTTTCATTCAAAATGTACTTCTGGTGTTTGCTACCACAGCTTTGGATCACGTTTCAAAACACAGACCACCAGAAGGGAAGGCATTTAATTAACAACAGTAATAATTTATTCCATGATCATCTTCGTTCACTCTAAATGTTGATGTGATTTCCTCCTAACACCGCTGGCCACAGTCCAGAGAGCCTTGGAATGATTTCTGCGCACGCAGCGAGGCTTCTACGTATTTCATGGCAGTATTGCACTGTTTGAAAACTATTTTTGAAACTCAGGGGAGTTTCAAAAGCAATTTGTGATGCATAGCAAGGAGCTATATTGGGGAAATGGAGCAATCCCAGTGTGTGTGTCTGCCTAAAAGGATTCTCTGAATTGTATATCAGTTGGAGAGTTAATAACACATCTGCACTACTGCATTACACTGCCAACTTCAATAGCTATATGAAAGCTGTAGTGAAACTGCTCCTCCCATTATATTTTTGGGGCTTTTAAGAAGTTGACACCAAACGTCGCAATGTGTTTCATTCCCTTTTTGTTTTAGATTTCTCAGCCATTTTGAGGGCGTCTGAAAAATCATGCCTCTACCCCAAATTGAATATTTGGTTCATCCCTTGTTTAAACTTCAATTCTGTGACATGGTGTTGTAAGGAGTTTATAGTCTTTTAATATTTTATTGCATTAGTTCTTCATTAGAAATCCTGAAACTACCTTAGCTTTAGATAAACAAGAGGAGACTTCATAGAGTCAAAGAAAAACACTTATAATTAATGATGAGTTCAGAGAGTTCTGGACACTGGATTTTAGGGATCTAACCTCCCCCCCCAAAAAAAACATTTTTGGATCAGATATGGAACCCTCTGGAACTTGTCCCAACCCAAAAGGAATCCACAATTGATTAAATTAACTGGTATCCTCCCCACCAGCAATTTGCCACCTCAGTAACTTGGAACGCATGTGGGGATTCACATAAATTCTGCATATGTCACTGTTTGGCAAGACATAGGAACCTAATCTACCCTGGACCCAATGTTGAGTTTGGATAAACGTGGAGTCTGGGATAATGCTCCAGATTATTTCTAAAATGGATCTGTGTGGGTCACCCATCACTACATAGGATCTAGCAGTTGAATTGTACTGAGAAGAGATGAGAAGCTGGCAACATTCCCATGAAATATCATTTTTGGACTTGTTGCTATTGTTGTTTTGAAAAACTTAATTTTTCTTGTACTTTTTTATCACAATGTCCAGAAAATATTCCCTGTTGGGTTCCGATTTGATGCTGACTCCATGGACTTCACAAAGAGGCATCAGTGAATAACACTAGTTGTGCAGGATTGTGAGGGGGAAAGAGTTGGCAAACTCACCATTTAAAAACACACAGAGAATTATGATACTTGAGGACCTTCCTCTGTCAGGCCCATTAGAATTCAGACCTCTGGCTGAGCCAATCAGATTTTTATGATGCTCAGTTATAGCCAATGTTCATTGTACTCAGAGCAGCTTTAATACATTGATGTCAATGGGTGTGCTTCAAGTAGAAATAAGTGCAATTAACTAAACCTGTGAAAGAATCTAGATAGTCTGCACAAATCACCCCAACACCATCTCCAATAACAACGGAAGATGGTAAACATCAAAATTTCCACCATAAGGATCATATTATGGCAGCAACAGGCATACATTATTTAATCACATTTGCTTTCTTGATGCATAATAAGCCTCTGAACATTCCTGGTTGATTCACATTCTCAAAATATTTGTGTATTTTTGGTTG
The DNA here is from genome assembly GCF_964106645.2 of Podarcis pityusensis. Taxonomy (NCBI): domain Eukaryota; kingdom Metazoa; phylum Chordata; class Lepidosauria; order Squamata; family Lacertidae; genus Podarcis; species Podarcis pityusensis. Next base: position 22,406,033 of record NC_138026.1, read on the forward strand.
TATTAGATTTCTTTAAGCTAGACATTCCCATGTTATGCTTTTATACATGCATAATAACATACTCTGTGGACAAATAGTGTTCTTGCAGCATACAGCTGATTTGTTTTTATTGTCTTAATTGTTCAGGGGGAAAAACAAAATACCCATGTACACAATAAAACTGGAAGGAAAAGCCTGACAAATGACATAATTAGGAGTATTGGGTTTTTCTCTTACCAGCCATTATAACTGTATATTAAAATAATTTGTCTTTCTCCATATTGGATCCAAAACATTAATATATATAGAAAACTCCTTTTTTAAAAACCTATTTTCAGTACATATCCTTAAACCAGCAGTAGCTTTTTTACGTGTTTTTCCAACTAGAAAAGAAACAGTGTAAAAGATTTATATTTAGGGTCTTGTGTGTATGTTACGTATTGTGACAGTTCTGTTGCACTCTAATATTACGTTCTGATTTGGGATGTAGAAAACTAATTGGGGCTATTACTTATCTGAGGACTGAAACCTGTTGAAATCAATGGGCTGCTAAGTATGCCTGTGTTGGATTGGAGCCCAGGTTTGTTTATTTTCACTGTTGATTTTGTAAGGTGAGGTTAAATAATAATAATAGTAATGTTCATAATCAAAAGTTAGAGCTGTAGAGCGATTTTGACATTCTCTACATTATTTAATTGGGGTGGGGTTTTTTTATGAGTCCATGGAGATACAGAAGTAGTGAGCGTGATCCAGAGACAGCCTGACATGGCCAGGGGCGTGCCCAAAGATGGAAACAGGAAGAAATTCCAACAGTGGAAGAATGGAGAAGGAAATTGACTGAATATGCAGAATTGGACAAATTGACTGGGAAGATTCGATACCAGAAAGACCAAAAGTTTATCGAGGACTGGGGGAAAATTACAGAATATCTGAAAAATATATGTGATGTACAGACAACACTTGTTGGTTTTGAAGAGACTCTGTGAAATAGTAAGAAATACTGCAAAAAAGAGAGTAAGAGGAAAAGGAGTGGGGAAAGGCAATATTATGTTTAGAAATGCATCAATAAATAGAAATTTTTCAAAAGATTGACAGAGAAACTGAGGGAAGTCAAAAATTGAAGCATGAGTGTAAAACAATTTGTTGATTTTATTCATTTTCCAAACAAGTTTTATACAAATTATTTTAAAAAAAAGACATGGCCAGGGGCGTACAAAGGGGGCGATCCACCCTGGGTACCAATTGGGAAGGTGACAAGATGGCCTGCTTCCTCCCCCCAGCTGTAGAGCAGTCAAGAGCACCCCTTGGTGTCCCGCCCCAGGTGCCAGAGAGGCTTCCTCCGTCACTGGACATGGCTGAACCTTACTGCTCTCTAGTAATTTGTTTATATGGAAGTAAGTCCCATTCAGCAGCAGCTGGTAGCTGCCAGACCTTGTTGAGCAGCCAGTGGAGGCAGGGCCAATGTGTACTAGTGTTCTCCCCATTCTCCTCTCTTGAAAAGATACTGTGTACGCTTAAGCCACACAGCAGGGGAAACACTAGTAGGGCTTTGCCTCACCTGGGTCAGATTTCCCTTGCCTCAGCCCATCTCCTCAGCATTTCTCACCATGCGAGTTACAGCCTCGGCCTCTTATCTCTCTAGCTGTCAGAGGCTGTTTCTGGCTCATACACATTGTCTATTGCAGTCCAGCTCTACCTCTGGAGTTGTCAGAAGCCATGTCCACTCCCAGTGCTGCTCGGGACTGTCCCCATATGCTTCTGAAGAGGTAGTAAACACCTCCTGCATCGCCTTGGTCGTGCAGACATTGAACAGAGGGGACTGCTCCAGCCTTCTCAGCGAAGTGCTGTGTTGTGTGTCAAGGCCCCCAAGCCACCCCAAGAAGAATAAAGACACAAGGACACAGAATTCTAGGTTAAATGTTAATGGGCAAAATTTAGGCCACAGCTTTATTGGTTACAGAATGTGAGTGGTATTGGCTTAGGCACTGACATCAACAGTCTATATCTGACTCTTGCCTGCCTTGCAGGGAGTCTGGTAAGGGTTAACCTCTAGTGGAGGCAGCCCCGCCAATGAGGATCGACTCGAGCACCCCCTAGGTTCCCGATGGGGTCATGGCATGGCCCTAGCCCCTCCCCAGGCTTCGGATGAGATCCACACCCCCGGGTTCCTTTAACGGAATACCCTTAAGCATGGAGGGGCAGGTGATGGCCGCACCTGAACAGAGGAGACTGCTTCCGCCTTCTCAGCCAAGTGCTGTTTTGCTTGCTCAGTCTAAGGAACAGAACCCGTTTGTCACGCCAACTTTTGCCCTCCCCTATTATAGCGAGACGTGGGTGGCATGTGGTCTAAACCACTGAGCCTAGGGCTTTCTGATCAGAAGGTCGGTGGTTCGAATTTCCACGATGGGCTGAGTGCCCGTTGCTCGGTCCCTGCTCCTGCCAACCTAGCAGTTCGAAAGCACGGCGAAGTGCAAGTAGATAAATAGGTACCGCTCCGGCGGGAAGGTAAACGGCGTTCGCCAGAAGCGGCTTAGTCATGCTGGCCACATGACCCGGAAGCTGTATGCCGGCTCCCTCGGCCAGTAAAGCAAGATGAGCACCACAACCCTAGAGTTGTCCGCGACTGGACCTAACAGTCAGGAGTACCTTTACCTTTACCTTTATTCCTTATAGCAGGTTGGCAGGGGACATCACATCATCGGATCAATGTATTTGCTTGTGAAGCCATGTGTAGTACCTGCTGTGCTTTTGAAGTGCATGCTGCCTGTGTATTGCACTGATCTGAGCATTAAAGATTTTGGTAGAAGCAGCAACAGGAGTTCAAGTTCTTCATCAGGTGGGAGCCAGGACATGTGCACTTCTTTACACATTATTTTGCTGGGAAGCTGCACCACAAATTTCTTTTTTTTTTTTTAATAATATTTTTTATTAATTTTCAGCAAAAGAAAAAATAAACAAAACATTTCCACTTTACAAATTTTCTCCTTTTTTGGACTTCCATCAGCCATTCTGACAATCATCCGAATTAGACTTTTTAGTTACACATTTCCTACATTTCATATTGTCTTTTAACAAACCTATCCTCACCTGTTTTCCTTTCTTACAATATTTCTTTAAGTTTTTACAGAGCTTCTTTAAATGCCACAAACGTTATTTCATTATCACTTAAGCCTCCCCAATACTCAACAAATTTTCCCCAGTCCTCGATAAACTTTTGATCTCGTTGGTATCTGATCTTCCCTGTCATTTTGTCAAGTTCTGCATAGTCCATCAGCTTCATTCTCCACTCCTCCAAAGTAGGTACTCGTTCCTGTTTCCATCTCTGCACCACAAATTTCAGAGAAGTGGAAAGGTGGATTGTATTCACAATTGTTACAGCTCTCATGACTATCTTGAATTGCAAACAAAATATTGAATATTGGGCAAAGTTCTTGAATGGAAGCAATCTAATTTTAGTAAGCAGATTAAGGCAACATAAAAAATTAAAACCTAAGGAAACTTACTGCCTATCACCTAACGGCCAATTTGCATGTGTTAACTGACTTCATCCTTGAAAGACATCTGAGCATCCCCTGTGATAGGCCATCTGCAAAAGTATAGGATTCCTCTTTGTTTTGTTCTTTTCTAAATGGATAGCATTTATAGCTTTCGTGTGCACTCACTTTTCCCTAAGTTTCTCACTTTTAGTTTTGTTTATGTGCCATTGTACTTCCCCCAAAGTTTGGTCAACTCCTGGATTAGCAGGCCAGACTTTTACCAGCAAGAATTCTACACGTTCTTCTCTTGTGGAAATATATTTGATATTCTGGTTTGTGTCCTTTGTGTCAGAAGAAATGATTTTGAGGTCAATAGGAGTTCACTAGTGCAGAAGAAGTGGTGGCTTTCCTTAATCGTACTAACAGCCCTGATGGATCCTTTTATTTAAATGTCAGAATTGTAATTCGTAAAGATGCGATTTTGAAAAGCCTTCTACTGATAGCTTGTCATACACAAACACCATTACAGAAACTTGTGAGACTGCTCATTTTCATAGCTACTTCACTTTTGAGATATATGGCAGATTATAGAGGGTTTTGGTTTTTTTATTTCTTTGATATCTTCCAACGTAAGTCTCTTTTTCAGCTTTCTGCTACTCTAATTCCACACCTTGTCTCTTTGGTTCATTACCTCTTTATGCCTATTTAGCTATTTCTATTTAGGAATCCTGTATACTCGAGGAAACTCTGATCTGGAAGTGCAGTGAATGAAAGCTTCCGTTTTGGATTAATGCATACACCTAGTATCAAATAGTCCCATGGCGTGCAGTCTTTGGACTAGGGCAGGGGTAGGCAAACTAAGGCCCAGGGGCCGGGACCAGCCCAATCGCCTTCTAAATGTGGCCTGCGGACAGTCTGGGAATCAGCGTGTTTTTACATGAGTAGAATGTGTCATTTTATTTAAAATGCATCTCTGGGTTATTTGTGGGTCCTGGCTGGTGCTTTTACATGAGCAGGATGTATGCTTTTATTTAAAATGCATCTCTGGGTTATTTGTGGGTCATAGGAATTTGTTCATTATTATTTTTCAAAATATAGTCCAGCCCCCCACAAGGTCTGAGGGACAGTGAACTGGCCCCCTGCTGAAAAAGTTTGCTGACCCTTGGACTAGGGGGACTAGGCTAGTCCCCTAAATGTTCCCCTGGCACCTCCTTCCCAAAGCCTGGGAAGCTTCTGTCCGGCTTAGGGAGGGAGGGACGATGCTCTGACGGATCCAGGAAGCCGCCTGCCACCTTCCCAAAGTCCACCTGGCTTTGGGGAGGAGGCAGGAGGGATCCAGCATCCTGTCACAGGCTTCGTGCCTCCTTCCCAAGGCCCGGGAAGTCTCTGCCTGGCTTAGGGAAGGGGGTGTGATGTCCAGTGGGCACTGCCCTCACAAGCTGGCGCCTCTGGCCCTAACTGTTCCCCTACAGAAAATTTCACTGCATGTCACTGAAACAGTCATAATCGTGGGGAGTGGTTGGATGCTCAGGCATTCCTCTTAGAAATCTAATTTCTTCCTGTTGTATGACCTGCAAAATTCTACACCAGGCGTCAGCAACCTAAGGCCCATGGGCTCGAAGCAGCCTGCGGAGGTCGTTTGACCGGCCCACGAGCCGCCCGCTCGTGCGTTGCACTAAACCAGTGTAGTGCGGGGTCTCGCTTCTGCGGCACCAAAAATCATGTTTCCACAGACGCAGAAGCTGAAAATCATGGGCGCTCTCTCTCTCACACACCATCTGGCCCACGGAGGGATCTCCGTGGGACCGATCCAGACCAGGCAAGATAAACTTTGCTGACCCCTGTTCTACACCAGTGATGAGCCATAGGCAATTGTTGCAATGGAATCAGGGTGTGGGAAGTTTTGCATGTGACAGGGCATGACCGATTGTGGGGTTGGGCCATACACACTGCAGCCCATGGAGAGTACAGCCCCCAGGTCAGAAAAGGTTTGCCAGCTCTGCTTTGGAAGGTATATTACAATTGTCTTTAAAAATGATTTGTTGGCTGACTTTTCTGATTGGCTTATTCAATGGATATAAAATTATAACAGTCTCACTGTGTCAAATGTAAAGTTCTTTTGTAAGCTCCATGATTTGTTAAGCTTTGCTAAAATTGTGTTCTTTTAAAAGATAGTGCTTAAACTGCTTAGATTGAAAAGTCAACACATTTGCAGTAGCACACCTATTCTGGCAAAGTTGCATGATTTTCAGATTGACTTATTGATGTAGAAGACATGGCCCTGGTAATTCTAGCTGTTAATCAAAAAAGTAATTTGTATAGTTGGAGCATCAGGAGAAGATCAATGCATTTTTTTTTCTCCTCTTCAATTACTCTCTCTTGTTAGCATTAAGACTGAACATTTATTTTAGCTCCAGCGATGAGCATTTATTTCCCTGTAAACAGTACAACTTTGGCAACAAATCAATGTGGAAATGCAGAAAATAATTTAAGTTCTTTTTGGAGTTCCTTGTTGAGTGATGAAACAATACTTTTAAAAAATGTGTACTGAGGGGAGCATTCTGCTGGGGCAATAAACAAACATAAGCATTACTTTTGTAGAACAAACCCACCCCCACCCATTTGAGAACCTAATCTTTGGGGATTTATCTCCTGTTTCCATAGTGTTTCAGCACGGAGAGGAAAATATAAATTAAAGTAGAGCTGCAAGTCAGCCTCGGAAAATACAGATCTGATTGGTTTGTCTAATATATATCAACATTATTAGAAAGCTAATGATTTGCTTAGTGTAGTACTGGTACTGCCCCAGATCCTAAATCTAACCTGAATGTGGTTAGAGTCTAGCCACAAATGTCTGCTCAGTGAGATGGATGGCAAACATTGTTTTGCTTCCTGACAATTAGACTTAACTAATGTGCAGCTTGTGTTCTGGGTTATTGAATTTTCAGGTTTGTGGGCACACACTTGACCTCTCCTACTTAGTTTACATAATTTGGCTCGGTAACGCTTCTAGAACGGAGATGTTGGGAGTCAAGTCTGCCTAGAAATGTCATTTTGCAATCTGGGAATGAGAAATGTAATTAGAAACGAGGAGACTTCATTTGGAATCTGCTCAGGGGGATGCTAATCTATTCTTCATATGTTCTGTTGAAAGCAGCTGTCAGAACTCAACACTGGTCTTAACAGAGGGTTGGTCAATACCGTGGAGATGGCAATAGACTCATAATGGATGCCAATAGCCCCGTGGCCAGGTTCACACTCAAATTGTTAAGCACTTTGCAAGTCATAGGGGTCACTTCCTGAGTTTGCCATTGTGGCGATCACACAGGGCCCCCGGACGTTTCATGGTCTATTGACCCTGTGCCACCACTGCGGTTGCTCTCTTCGCTGCCACCACCCCACTTCTCACAGGGACACACGGAGTCCAGACAGTTGTTAACATAAACAAATAATCAAGTTTATTTTTAAGTGCAGGAATAAGCGTATGGTTTCGGTTTATTTTTCTCTTGTCAGTTTCTTAAATCTTAGTTCCTAACAACTTCAAACTGAATTATTCCCAACTATCTAACTCCCTAACAATTCCTCTCACTCTCTCACAATACCACTCGACCAACCCACTGCCTATTCCACCTTCTTCCTCCTCCAACACCCAAGCCTCAACTCCCAACTCCCAAACCTCAACTGACTTTTCAAAACCTCCCACTCTATCTTTTACTCCCCCCTTGCATTCTCACTGGCCAATCACATCACACCCATTTTAACCCTTTCCTTGACCCATCCTAGGAGGCAAACGCCACAGCCATGATCACCATCAGCAGGGAAACTCACAACATCATGCCCCCCCCCCCAATTCATACCATGAGTTGTGCAAAGCAAGTACTATGAAAATAGGGTGATAAAGGGCAGAAATATTTAGAGGGAAGCTGTGTGTTTATCTGCTGATTTTCCTCTTTTCCACTGCAACCTTTAAAGGCCAGCAGCACGATCCCATACTAATGTCAACCAATGAATCCAGTGTTTCAGGTAAATAAATAACAGTACTTGGTAAAAGTTGGAAACTGTTACAGATACAGGATCCTAGTTAGGAAATAACTTGGCAATTTTCTTCCCTCTTTTTTTTTTTAATGAACTGTTTGTTACAGGTAGAGAAGGAGTCACAGTCAGGAAATGTTGACAACCTCATTAAAAACACAAGAGCCACCACAGAGTCTCCAGAAAGAGAGAAGAAGATTCATTGTGCGACTGTATGGCTGTGTGTACTTTATCTATTGGGTTTTCTTTTTCCCCATTGCAACCTTTAAGGGCTAGGATTGTCAAACTCAACTGCGAATTCCCAGCCAGCCCTTCTTCTGCACCTTTAACAACCTTACAAATTGTAGAAATCAGCTGGGGTAATTGTACAGCATGTGAATCAATATGATACCTTGCTAAGGCTCACCTGCCACCTTCATTAAATATATTTAGGCACTAGGCAGAACCATTCCTCTTCTCCTAGATCTTTGACTCATTAAATAATCTATGGTCTTTTAAACAGCATTTGTATGGGGAAGGGTATTAGATTTTTTGTTATGTATTTTTGTGTTTTTATATTGTAAACTGCCCTGTGATCCTCGGATGAACGTTTAGAAATTTAATAAATGAACCAGGATTATAAGAGGACCACAGCAGTAAAAGTTTGTGACCCCATTAAACAAGAGCCTTTTTCGCGGGGGGGGGAGTTATGATTTCTAACCTTATTTCACTTAATAAACTATCCACTCAATGGGCATAAGTTAAGTTACTTGTGAATTCTTGCCTTTCTAAATAGAGTGTGATCTCATAATAAAGAGGATATTTCTTCCTTTAATTTTCCCATTTTAATTTTCCTTTTCAATTTCAGGTTTGTTGGATGAGGAAGTTGTAGCCATGGCATCCTTAAAAGTAATGAAATTAAAACTAAATACCTGATAGGACACCGTACCGTATCAATATTGCCTAAATATTATTTCTGTTGATGGTGTGGCCTTTAATAGCTATAGTTTTCAAGCATTCCGGAGCTTGAATGAAAATAGGAAGCCCTTAACTCAACATGTTGAACATGTTGTTTTTTTTAAAAAAATGCACATAGTCCTTTTTTGATTTAAGAAAGAAAACGAGGTCCTAGTATTCATATTTTGATAAAAGTGTCTTGAATGCAATATATAAAAACTGTCATGGGCGGGGGGGGGATGGTACTCCACATTGTCACACACACAAAAATCACTAGCCTGCAATTGCCCAGTGTTATTTTGCAATGCTCACTCACCACTGTCATAAGCCATAGCTAAATAGCCAAGATCCATCCACCTAGTGGATCAAGTGCTTGCAGAGGGTTCATTACTTTCAGTGGGAGCCCTGTGCACAAATCAAATACTGCCCCAGCGTAATCCTCCTGAACTTAAAGCTGAGCTTTGATGTGGCATGGTGGAGCTGAGTTCCTTGGAAAGTCCTCAACACATGGAAAACCCTTTGGATCTAGCTAGTATGTGCTTGATAGCCATGCCCAGTGGAGTTTCAGAAGTAAATGGAGCTCTGTTTCCATAGCCTTTAAAAAAAATAAAAATGGTTCCTGACAAAGCAAGATTTCTCTTTGATGGCTGTATGGAAAACACAAAAAGTTAAACACTGGGCAATTGCAGGCCAGACCAGCAGTTATTTTCCACTCGTTTTTATGATAAATAATAACAGCATAACAAATAAAGAGAAAATAGGTATCTAATAGAACTGACATTGTACGTTATTGACCCAGGCTGGCAATAACAAAATCTGTTGTTATTGCAGGTGCCTTTGTTTGTGATCCCTGCAGAGAGAGTAAGCATAGCCACCCTTCCCTGTTGTTTCTTTCTGATTTATCTAGAACTCTGAACAATTTGTTAATCACAGGATATTATTTAATCAGCAGGGCAAATAGTATGTGGGTGTTAAAAAGTATTTCTGAACAATACATAATTGAGCTGGGAGAAGCAAAGCAAAACAGAATAATAAAGAGCTGAACTGGGTGGTTAATTTTTGTGTTAAGCTTTTTGCATGTTAGTGGCTGCTTCAAACACTCTCAGTTCCCTGCCCAGAAAGTACTTTCATGGAGGCAGGGTAGCTTGTAAAGTGTGAGGATCACATGTACATTGTGTGTGTGTGTGTGTGTGTGTGTGTGTGTGTGTGTGTGTGTGTGTAAGTGTAATACTTGCTTGGCATCTCAGCATGAGAACACAGTGATGATTTAATGATCATTATCTGTTATCTTCATGTGCAGAATCTGAATCTGCTGTTTCAGGCACACTGGCGGAGGAAGAGGGGGCAGAGGGAGATCATCGCCCCCGGCACCACGATTCCGGTGGGGTGCCATTGTGGCTGCCCCCACCCCGCACTGGGCGCCATGCCCCCAGGACGTGCGCCATGCCCCTGCCTGCTCTACGCCCCCCGGTGCCGGAGCATGAACCTCTGCCACTGGTCAGACAGATGGACTGGCTTGTGTGGAGCAGCCTGAGTAAACCCATTTGCAAAGGTGATGACCTGCAGGCTCTCAAGTAGTGATAGGATATCCCACAGTTGCAGCAGGTTACCTGAGCCGTAAAGATGTTTGCTGTGCCTTGGAAGGTGGATTTCCACCTTGAGGAGATGTCAGCTGCTTCCTGCTGCAATGCTTCTTGAGCACATGTACTCTTTCTGTGGAAAGGTTCCCTTTCTCCATTTGTATGGCAAGTCTTTCAGGCATTTCATTTGCTTGAGCATTGCACGCCTGGCACTTTGGCAAGAGTCATCTAAGACTCACGCAAAAAAAAATCTCAGGAGTGTTGCTACAACAGGAGTGTCGTATTTATTTCTACTCATATCTTACTACCTTTGTTTGCAAAGTCATGACTGTGGAAGGTGGCATAAGCAAGTATGATGATATTCATCAGTACTTTCACCTTCCTTTTAGCATGTCTGTCAAAAACTACATTTTTTAAAGTTTATATTTTTTATACAACATAGTCTGTAATTGTCAAAGGTTGAGGTTACCAGCGTGTAGATTACTGTAGCTAAATTATCCCTGTCCAGATGGGATTGTAGTTGAGTTACAAGCCCAAGCTTGTTGGAAGCCACTCTGTGGCACTCATGCTTCCTGTGCCTCAGGTGACAGCAGTGGATCCAGCAGAACTCCCAAATATGAACCCATTCTTTCAGAAGAAGCATGACCCTAGATAGAACACACCACACATCATGCAGCCGATCTACTCAGTCCTAAACACACTAGGAACTCCGATTAAAAACAGTAGACTTACTTCTGAAAAAATGTGCACTGGAGTGCACAATATGTTCTGTTCTTTCAAAGTTCCTGATATCAGAGATGGAAAATGGTACTGCATAAGTGGATTTCCTATCAGTGCTAGGCCTTGGGTTTCACATGCACGGCTCCAAACATGTCAAAGCCCCAAACAGATCAGGAGTGAGGAATCTGTGGCCCAGTGTGGTGTAGTGGTTAAGAGCGGTAGACTCGTAATCTGGGGAACAAGGTTTGCGTCTCCGCACCTCCACATGCAGCTGCTAGGTGACCTTGGGCTAGTCACACTTCTTTGAAGTCTCTCAGCCCCACTCACCACACAGAGTGTTTGTTGTGGGGGAGGAAGGGAAAGGAGAATGTTAGCCGCTTTGAGACTCCTTCGGGTAGTGATAAAGCGGGATATCAAATCCAAACTCCTCTTAAGATATCATTGACTCCAACATCCATCAGTCCCAGCCAGTGGATGAGGGGACTTTATCTATCAGCTTGTAGAGGGCCACAGTTCTCAGTCCCTGGCTTAGGTTGTTCCCTACTGAAATATTTCTTATGAATTAATGTCCATTTAGCAGCAAGAAAGCCCCGACAATAACTTGCTAGCTACAGAAATAATTTGGGTGGGAATTGCAATAATCTGCCAGGCCACTGTTTCTTTTTAAGGCATTGTGGGAGAGGATGTGCTTTAAAGACTACTTATTTATGTAATAACTCATTTCCACAAAAGCACTGTTCTTCACAGGGAAAACTTACCTCCCCCTCTCATAGAACAGGGTTGGTGATTTGATAAGGAATTGTAGGTGTCTGTAACTCAAATGCATCCAAATAATATTTATAGATGCCTCTGATCATATGTGGTCCTCTTAAACATTCCATTGGCAGCTTCAGACATTTATGCTTTCATTTAACCATATAAATGTCACTGGGACTGCCAATAAAGGCTGACAAATACTGAAAAGGTTGAATTGGTTCCATAACTCAAATTGTTTTCTGCTACTAATAGTTTTTTCAAGATTTTAGATGTGAGCACTTAACAATAAACAACTTGCATTTTGCAACTTTTAAAAGAACATAGTGCTTTCCTTGTATGCACATATTAATGCTGCTTTGCAAAATGTTATTAGGTAGAGATGTACATTTATTTATATTTCTTACTTTTTGATGCTCTGTTTAGCTATCCCTTCCATTAATTCAGAATAAGCTTGCAAAAACAGCACAGTAACAATTGGCAGGTGGCAATTAAGAAGCAAAATCATCACTAGTAGCCAGCTATCCACCCCTGTATCTCCGAAACAAATAGTCTAAGGATTTCGGCTTTGTTAGTCTAGCACTTTGCCCAGTTGTATGTTCAGCTTTGGGTGATAAAGGTTGCAAGTTGCATTTTAATGACAAAAGTGTAATAGCCGAACCACATGTAGAAGTTGAAGGGATAGCCTTACCACAGAAAAAACAACTTAACAAAAAAACCTGGTAAGAGCTGGTTCCACTTCGGTAAGTGGTTTGAAATCTCCAAAGGACATACAAATCCAACATACCTCAGGTAGAAAAGTGTCTGAATTTTCAAGAAAAGCAGACATCGACCCAGAAACATGCAGGCGATCCGAGGTGGATATATGTAATATGACAGCTAATGAGAAATAAATGTATGAGTGATCCTCCTGAGTTTCCAAAGAAGGAAATTAAGAAAGCTGTGAAAAACACTGGAGGACGGTGGAAGCCTTGTTCACCTCTCATCAACACCTAAGGGAGGATTAGGGTTAAAACCATCTGATGATTTACATTTAAATTGGAATCTTAGACACTTACTTTATCTGGCGTCCAGACTGTAAAGTCTCTGGTTATGTTTCTTTTTCTTGGAAAGGCATTCTGGAAAAGCTGTTTTAAAGTTGATATTCTCATAAGACAGCAATGACTGACGCTGTTCAGTGAGCATTTGGCTAGGAAATTTGTGTCAGACACCCTCAACCCCTTTTAAATACAGCACACAAATGTATTTGCCTTCCCTGCACCACCACCCTTGCAGAGAGAAATATTTATACGTACAACAAAAGTGAAGTTGCTCCCCCATGGGGCAGGGTGGGGAATGGGATCCTTCACACTGAAAATTAGTGTGACCAAAAATAGCCTCTTCTTTGTGCGGGGACATTAAACAAAATGCAAACCCATCCACTTGCAAGGTTAAGAGGTTCAGTCTAGGATCAACTTTACCACCTGATTCTATTAAATGTATAAATTGTGCCTTGGAAAAAGGTATATATGATATAAAAGATATACATGAACGGATATCACCCAAAGGAGTAGGAAGGCAGGGATGTAGATCTCATTTGAACATGCATGTCCAGAAATGGTCTAGAATCTTTTAGAAGGCAAGGAATTCTGGGTTTGTGCATGTGCTCTGTTTATGTGCCCCATCACTAGAGACCTTTTCAAGACAGCCCACTTTCTGAAGTTAGGCAGATGAACTTTTTGACCAGGCCACTTCAACTGTGCAAGTCTACCTGACATAGCTGCATCACTCAGGGCAGCTTTCAGCATTTTATAATTGCTATACAGTAAAAAATAGTGTTGCATGCACACTCAATCTCCACAGCAGTGTGGGAGTTTCAGGCGCTTACCCAGGATCTGCATTTCCTTTTGGAAATGAGGCACAGCAGAGACAGTGGTGTCTTTATGATATATGGTTTATTTACACAAATATACAACCAGAGCCTGGGGGGGGGGTCTTCAGTGTTAAATTTGAAGAAGGTCTTGCCTTCTCCATAAGCACAGGATTCAAACAGCCACTGGTCATTTTTCTCTGCCTTCTGCACTCTGCTTGTCACATAACCTCGTTCAGCGTCTGACCCCAACATTACTGCTGTAAACTCCTGGCTTTTATAACACACGGAGAAGCCCTTTTCCCTTTGTTTCTTTAATACAAAGGAACTGAGTCAGCATGAGTCAGCGGCCTACAATGAATCGGCAAAGCCTGCATGACTTATGCAACCTTTCACCAACATATGCCTGTTCCATGGTACCTCGGGTTACATACGCTTCAGGTTACATACGCTTCAGGTTACAGACTCCACTAACCCAGAAATAGTACCTTGGGTTAAGAACTTTGCTTCAGGATGAGAACAGAAATCGCGCAGCCGCAGCGCGGCGGCAGCGGGAGGCCCCATTAGCTAAAGTGGTGCTTCAGGTGAAGAACAGTTTCAGGTTAAGAATGGACCCCCGGAACGAATTAAGTTCTTAACCCAAGGTACCACTGTATATATAGAGTGGTCATTGATTGTGTGTAGTGTGGGTTGGCTGGTTGGTTGGTAGTTAGTTAGTTGGCTGAGTTTGGTGTGTGTGAAATCTGTCAGTTTTGGTTAGATAAGAAGACTTTTAAAGAATAAAAGCAGCAATATTCTGCAAAGAGCCAGTGTGGTGTAGTGGTTAAGAGCGGTAGACTTGTAATCTGGTGAATGGGGTTCGCGTCTCTGCTCCTCCACATGCAGCTGCTGGGTGACCTTGGGCTAGTCACACTTCTCTGAAGTCTCTCAGCCCCACTCACCTCACAGAGTGTTTGTTGTGGGGGAGGAAGGGAAAGGAGAATGTTAGCCGCTTTGAGACTCCTTTGGGTAGTGATAAAGCAGGATATTAAATCCAAACTCCTCCTCTTCTTCTTTCTCAAGGACTCTTTTGTGCCAACTAGGGCCCAAGGACAAGGCAAAGGAGTCAAAGGAGGTCAGAGCCTTTTCTTTTTCAAACACTGGCACAACCACAATAACAACTACCAGTTGTTGTTTTTTAATGCTGATTTTTATTGTGTAGCCTGTGTGATTGAGTTTCAAAATTTGATTCATTCGAATTGTATTCAAGATTCCTGTCCAGGAGTCTGACTTATCCTTTAAGTTGTGGTGAAACCCTGTGAATCATATTCACTTGCTTTTACGTTATAATGTGAATGTTATGAAACAGCTAAATTCACCTATAGACTCTAAACATGGGAATTTCCATATTACTCAGCATTCAGATATTGAAGGTGGTCGTAGAGCACAACCCACTGATCTCAAAAAGCTATTCACTGGAAGATAATCCATCTGTGCTTTCTATTTCTTGTTACACTATCTCAAGGGGCAGAAGCATATTGGAAGATCTTGTCTAAGGCCAGTACATTTGTCAGGGATTTTGTAGCCATATACACCATCAATTCAAGTTTCCTGACTTTGGATGCATCAACTGCACTTACTAGAGATATTAAAAATGCATAGTGTTTCCTTTTGCTCTGAAGTTTGCCTGTAATCAGAAGCTGATCTAGGTTTTCTGTATAATTCATAACTCAAAAACTAAAAATCCTTCCTTTGGCTTCTGTGATGTTTTTCTGCCTTCTGTGAGGTGATTCTTGGTACTACTATTTGTTCTGCCACACTATGTCTGGGATCACTTTTCACATTGCAATTTTACGAGCAGTCTTTCCCATATCTGTATATATTAAAGAATTACAGTGGTACCTCGGGTTACAGACGCTTCAGGTTACAGACTCCGCTAACCCAGAAATAGTACCTCGGGTTAAGAACTTTGATTCAGGATGAGAACAGAAATTGCACGGTGGCAGCATGGCGGCAGTGGGAGACCCCATTAGCTAAAGTGGTACCTCAGGTTAAGAACAATTTCAGGTTAAGAACGGACCTCCAGAACGAATTAAATTCTTAACCCGAGGTACCACTGTAATTAAAGAAGTTGAGAAACAACTGTATGGTTCTTAAAAGTGAGACCTCAAAAGAATGGGCTCGTCTTATATTACCTCAATATCATTGGAAAAACAGTACAGTACCATCACCACTTCTTCCTTCACTACTGATGAAAGCATGGGGTCCTTTGAGAAGGAATATATATTTAATAAATAAAATTAAATGCCGGAGTACCTGAGAGAAACAAAAAGTTACGCAGCCCCACTCTCGGACTGCAAAAGAAAAGAGGGGATTTTGCTGATTTTCTCAGGGATAGGAGAAATTCTAGGGGTGTTGGGGGGCTTACTGGGAAAAGGGCAGTGGGATTGCCTTTTTAAGCAACATTTTTTCTTAAGAATATTATTTCTGTGTCTCTCTGAAGAGTAGGTTATTATACATTTTTATTATACATTTTAATAAATCTTTTGTGTGTGGAAAGCAGCCCTGTTATTTTCAGCGACAAATCCTGGTTGGGATGTGTATTCTCTTGATCTCGTAAACTTTCCTTCATGTGAACTTACAGACTTGCCAATCCCCCCCCCCCCAAAAAAAAGCTTTCCCCTGCTTTCCCCCTCCTGAATGGCTTCGCAACAGATGTCTGGAATGACTGGGCCACAGAATAAATCTTGATGAGTATCCCACTGATGTTGCACCAATTCCATTTTGGCTCCGTTGCCATTTATGGTTTATTCCACAGAATAAAACTGAAGTGTATCTATTAAGAAGTTGCAGTGGCATAAGGCAGCAATCAAGGGAGACAAAATTTGGGCAGTAATGGGTTGCGGGTGCCCTACAAGGAAGAAAATAGACTTTGTTCTGATTTTGGCTGTGTTAAAGTTCTTGTTTTCTTTAGAAACCGTTTAGAACAGCGGTATGTCAAACCATTCAGGAGCAGCTTGGCACAAGTCTGAAGACTATCACACACAAACAAAGAAAGCAATTTAATATCAAACTAGAATCCATCAATTTAATCCAATATATGTTATTTACGATGAGTAATTCTGTAAAGAGTGAAGTCAGTGTTGAAACCTTGTAGCTGTTTTTTGGCAGAGGACAAATTATGCATGGGGAGACTTTGAAGGTGATTCATGACGCTTAATGAGCCTATGTGTAGAATTTCCCAGAATCTGTGGCATCAGAAAGTTGTGTGGGGAGCATAATCTGCCAACAAGCAAGTATATATAACTTTTTTTCAAAATGTTGGATTGCAAACAAAAATGCATTAATAAAAATGCTTCTTAAATGGGCATACCGTTGGAGACGTGAATTTCTCCAGAATTCACAAGGAACTGTATGAGGCTAACAAATATCTTTATGAACATTGCAAAAAAATTGAACTGCTGTTTATAACAGTGTGTGTAAAACTCACTAATGCCAAAAGGACTCGCTCAGGTATAACTGAGGAGGATTGCAAATATTCAAGAATGTTATTGGGCCTCCTCTTGAACAAGTCAAATCTATGCCACAATTAAAAGCTGAGAATCTACACTCTCTAAGCATGTTCTTACTGCAGCGATGGGGAACCTCTGACCCACAAACATCATTGGACCCTTGCAATTTTATTTGCTTTGTCTTGAGTTTTGAATTGCATAATTTTAACTCTTGTTTGTGTTTTATCTGCTTAGTTGTGTTTTTAATATGTACGGCACACAGATTGCAACCGAAGGTCTCCGATGCAAATATCTCTCTGATCTGAGGTCCAGCAGGGATCCTAATTTGGCCCCAAAAGGCCATTTCCCCCAGGCTACACACATGTGATTGTACCTAATGTCATATATGACATCAAACAAGGTTAATGCTTGCTCCATTCAATCCCATTTTTGTGGATTTTTAAAAATAAAAAACTGGATAAAAACTGTGCATTTAAATTCTACACGTTTGTATACAGTCTTCCCCTGAAATTTTGCATGTTTTTAATGCATTTCTCCCTAGAATACACATTTTTGTATGCATATGCAGCTGTAAAAATGCATGTATGTGTGGTTTTTCTTGTACAGCACTGGCATTACAAAATTCAGAGAAGTGCATACTCCTCTTAATAGCTGCATCCTGAGCTGCATATCAGTCCAGAAGTGACAAAATAGGTTGGTTCATTTTAAAGTGCAGACTGAAAAATTTCTCTTTCCTCTAATAATAATAATAATAATAATAATAATAATAATAATAATAGCATTTAGGCAGTGTATTTCCACATGCAGTGTCTTTGCAATGTATAATCCAGTTCCATCTATCATTTTCCCTTGTGCTCATTAATAGAAGATGCTTTGCTCTCTATTCCCATTTTATAGCTTTAAAATCCACTTTGTTTGCCAGCACTGTTGTCCCTAAGACAGTTTCATGCCTTCCCTCCCCTTTCTGGCCATGTTATTTGGGGCTGATTTTGTAGGACATAAACTTTGTGGAGAACAGGGACAATAAGCAGGGAAATGGATGTCCAGGAAAAAAAAGCACATTGGCTGTTGTTTACTTCCTGCATGTTTTATTTCACAGTTGTTTGATCACAATAAACAAGAGATGAGGATTTGGATATCAGCAGGTATAACAATGCAAGCAGGCAGAACTTGCACAGGTTGAGTGTGGAACCTGCCTCCATAATCACCATTGTATGCAAAATCATGGAACGTTTGGAAGGGAGTAATATTGTCTTCCACATCAGTTCTGATATATTATGCTTATGGACAAGTTAGGGGGTGGTCTAACCATTTTAGACCCATATGCACAGCTAGATTTTTGAGTGAGTGACATGGATGTCACCCCTCTGGTTTTGTCTTTCGAGACTCCCACCCACCCACCTGAGATACAGAGAGTGAGTGCATGCGTAGAAGTTGGATCCAGTGGAACTGAGCTGCTCCTTGAAAAGCACTTGCAGCGAAAAAGAAGTGGGAAAGGGTGTCATTCTCACAACTTCAGCTCTATATTATTTTCAAGGAATAAAAGGTATCTGCCCCTAGGGGACAGTGGGGTGGGGGCACCAAGGAAGACTTCAAGGGTACCAAGCACCTATGGGCATCACATTGGTGACCCCTGATTTAGCTGGACTGGTTTGGGATTAGTAGGTTCCTGCTACCGAAAATTTTTTATTTAATGTGAAGGGGGGAAATGAATAGCCTTTGTTTCCTTGACCTCACACAATTTCTGGATCTCCCTACACCTTATCCCCACTAAAATTTAATATCTTGTACCTCCTAGCTTCTGTTTAGACAGTAAGACAGTCATCTCTGCTGCTTAAGCAATTTACATGAAGGCATAAATGCACTGGAAAATGCCTATGTTTCATTTCTTTTTTTCCCTTACTTCTCCCCCTTTGTAATTGTTCTGTGAGTTGAATGGTGTATTAATAAGTATTATGGAGCATTATATTTAAAAGTAATTCCAGACAAACATGCTGATGCTTCTTATAAAACTATTTCACATTTGTAATTTAATAATTATAATTATAAAGTGCTAAGTGTAAGCATTTTTTTTTACTCTTGGGTAAGCATATTATGATAATTCCCTATAATAAAAAACCCCAATGCTAGAAGACAGGCACATCTTAAAAATACTATCAATTAAAGTGACTTTATAAAACCCAATTGATCTAATTTGCAGTATAATAGGGATTATGATTTCTGCACATGTAAATATTTATGAATACTGAACTGCAGACTACACACAAATAAAGTAAACCTTACAATTGAGAATAAGACTATTATTCTAAACATTATTAATGTGCTTTCCATATTCTTAATTGATTTTTAAATTAATCTATAAACTTCCAGAAACTTTGGAATGAAATATTGCTTTCAGTCTTGGGGATAAAAACACACTAATGGGATTTTTCCTCCCAGAAAAACAATTCTATTTCTTTGTCACGTATCGTTGCGCACTTTAGGGGTTGAGTTTTATGTTCGCTACTGTGTTTTTATTTACTTCTCAGATTTTGATCTCCAGTAAGTGTCATGTCATGTGCTATCATCACTTTTCAACTCAAATTCTTTTTACTGCAATCCAACGTGAGTCCTTGCAGCTTTTTTTGCTAATCCAACATCCTGCTCTCACAGTGGCCAAGCAGATGCTTTTGCGTTTGGATTTTACTTGCAGGATTCCCAAGTAATCCTGCAAGTAAAATCCAAACACAAAAGCAGTCTTCCCTCCGATGGTTTCCAGCAACTGGAAGCACACTGTCTCTGACAGTGGAGGCAGAACATAATCTCTATAAAAACGAAAAGCACAGACTCCCTGGAAAAGACCTTGATGTTGGGAAAGATTGAGGGCACAAGGAGAAGGGGACAACAGAGGACGAGATGGTTGGACAGTGTTCTCGAAGCTACAGTGGTGCCTCGCAAGACGAAATTAATCCGTTCCGCGAGTATCTTCATCTAGCGGTTTTTTCGTCTTGCGAAGCAACCCTATTAGCAGATTAGCGCTATTAGCGGTTTAGCGGCTATTAAAGGCTTAGTGGCTTAGCTGCTAAAAGGCTATTAAAGGCTTAGCGGCTTAGAAAAATGGGGGGGGAGGAAAGTGAAAAAAAATCTCAAGACTCGCAAGACATTTTCGTCTTGCGAAGCAAGCCCATAGGGAAATTCATCCTGCGAAGCGCATTGAAAAACGGAAAACCCTTTCGTCTAGCGGGTTTTCCATCTTGCGAGGCATTCGTCTTGCGGGGCACCACTGTACCAGCATGAGTTTGACCAAACTGCGGGAGGCAGTGGAAGACAGGAGTGCCTGGTGTGCTCTGGTCCATGGGGTCACGAAGAGTCAGACACGACTAAATGACTAAACAACAACACAGATCATAAAGGCACTCGAGACTGATTCTCGCCTGCCCTGTTATGTCTTCCTTACTTCCCCCTTCCAGCCTGCTCTGCCAGGGCAGCGTGAGGAGGGCGCAAGAGGCACGCACCCTTCAAATCAATTGGATCGAACTGACTGGAAGGATCCTTGCCTGTGCTGCTGCATCCTCCTCCCCACTCCTCCAGTGTGCCTGTGTGTGCCCGCCCCCCGGGTGCCATGAAGGCACATTCAGGCCGCTGCTCATTGATGTTCATTAATGGTTGTTTTGGGTCCGCTCTTTGGATTCTTTGAGTAGTGTGGTGTCGTTGCAACATGGCGCAATATAGGTCAATCATAATATGGTATGATTATGGCTGGGATCTAGAGTGGCTAATACACATGTCTAAAGCACACGCTAGAGGCCATTGTTTTCCCTTGGGTGCTACAACAGAAAGAAAGACATAAAAAGCTCTGGAGGATGGACAGAAGGCTCGACACACATTTTTGTATCCCAGTCTCTGTCTCTTCCTGAAGTGACCTGACCATCAGATACCTGCAGAAGGGGACCTGTTAAGCTCAGAACATCATAGGTGACAAGTTTGCCCTTTCTACACACTTTGCATCTTATTTTAATGTAGGGATTTAAACATAATCCTTCAATACGTGGCATCTATCATAAAACAGCAGGGTTGGGTGGGTCTCAAGCAGAAAGGATGACCTTCCTGCTGCAGAATTTGGTTCTGGGGATATGTGGCATAATGACTCAGTGAAGAAGCCTGCAAAAGGAGATGCCATTTTGTCACTCTTCATCCTCTGTAAAATAATTTATACTCCCCTATCTGTCTATGATGGGTATAATTTCTTGACTGTTCAATTTCCATAAAGTCTGTTACTATGTATTAGTCAGAGAACTATAAGTCAGGCATGGATGATGATGTAAAGCTGATTTTCACATTAAGCAAAGGTCACATTTTCCTAGAGGCAAGGGTCTTCTCTCTGAAAATCATTTATCAGGAGGTGTTTTCACATTTCATACAAATGATTCTGAATCTGCCAGACTTGAAATGGGATATTTCCTGGTTTGACGGCTGATGTTCCTTATGGTGAATATATCCAGGTTGTGAAGGAGGAAAGGTCCCAAGTCCCAGCATGGCTCCCCCCTCGCTAAGCAGTCCATCTATTCCCCCTGGCTGTAATGCATATGCTTCCAGCTGAGGCCCAATACATTCCTTAGAAATCAGCCAGCTTCCTCTGTGGTTTTAATCTAGGTTTATTTGGTTGTTCCTCCTGCAACTTCCCATTTCCCTGCTACTTTTCCTTCTATCCTGAACCTAGCCCAGTTTGGCTGTATTAAGCTTGAATTATACCCCGGCTTTTAGCTGGGTCTGCCAATGAAGTACAGTGGTACCTCTGGTTACGAACTTAATTCGTTCCATTCTTACCCTGAAACCGTTCTTAACCTGAGATACCACTTTAGCTAATGGGGCCTCCCACTGCCGCTGTGCCGTTGCCACGCAATTTCTGTTCTCATCCTGAGGTAAAGTTCTTAACCCGAGGTACTACTTCCGGGTTAGCAGAGTCTGTAACCCGAAGTGTTTGTTACCCGAAGTGTTTGTAACCTGAGGTGCCACTGTAATGCTCTTGTGGAGACTCCACACGTTCAGCTGTCCCTAAGTTTGACAGCCTGTTGCATTCTGTTGACAAAAATCTGTCTGGAGTGTTACAACCAAAGATCCCATTTGGCACTGTAACCAGAGTGTCAGAGGTTATGACTAGGATCCAAAGAGTTTGGAATTGCTCTGTAGGATTTCCTTTATACATCAGACTCCTATGCCATATCACAAGTAACTTGGAAACCCAATGGGATTGCGTTCTCAGTCATTGATACCCCTGCTTTTTCCTGGAGACTGCATCCATTCTCAGTGGATGGGCAGCTGCACCCTTTCAAACTCTAGCAAATGTTATACCATGCTCTGTCCATTTACTGTTTCATCTTTTGTAAACCACTTTGAGGGATGTTTTTTAACAATCAAGCAGTTTATAAATTTAAATAAGTAAATTAATAAACAAACAAACAAACAAACATGAGAGAGAGAACTGCAACACAGCAACGATTACCCTTCCCTTCTATAGACAGTGTAGATGTTGCCAGATAGCTGTGAAATTAGTCACCAGCTTGCTTTCAGATGAGTTCTGCCTTTTAGAGGTTATTTGTTTACCAGAGAGCTACAAGTGGTGTTTGCAGTGGTGTGTGTGTGTGATGTGAAGGAAATTGGATGTGGATATAGATTGCTCAAATTTGCCTGACAAAGAGAGAAGATTTATAGATGAAAATAAATGGAAATCAATTGGTTTTACATATTGTATTTCTTTGACCACAAAGCAAAGAAATTGCCTTGTAATTTGCTGAGCTATGGAAAACCTGAGCCAATTTTTAATGGTATATACAACTTGAGGTTCTAGAGCTTGGTTTTTTTAGTTCATAGCTCTCTCATTACCACATACATTTGTCAAATGCAGATTTACTGATAAATGCATTGACTCTCTTTATATAGTTTTAATTCTAAAAGGATCTGCCCTATTACTTAATGTGATCCTGCTATACTTTGAATTGTTAGCCTCTTTTCCCGGTTCAATATTGAGAAAACAGTTTTGCAGGGTTGGATCACGTGTTCCCCTACTCAATGTGGAGGGAGTCTGTGAGAATCTTGGCTGAGTGCTTCAATCCTCTCTTTTTCCTTTACAATTTAAAAAATAAATAAATCTTGAAATACATTGTGCATATTTCTAAACAATGCAATAAATGTATTATTGAAAAATAGCTTAGTGCGCTGTTTGAACACGAACACTTTATTTCTAAAATGCCCTTCAAACATTTTCTTCCATTTATGCTTTTCTTTGACACCTAGATAACCATGGTAACCTGGAAAGATTGTGACTTGACAATAGTGAGAAATGCTTAATCCTGAATGGTGTTAGACCTGGAGTACCAATTTGTATGACATGCTCTAACTGGGTTTTTGAATAGAGATCCCATTGTTGGAGCTATATGCTCCTAGAGAGCACTGCCACCCTGCTGGCAGGGAATGAAGTAATAATATCTGTTTACAGGGAACCTGCGTTGACATAATTCATTATGGAAAGGTATTATGGAAAGGAAATGAAGGCACTGTGGTTCATAGAAGCTAGCCAGTTTTGGCTGCATCCCACCATAATCCATATCCACTGTTGAAGGCAGTAAGCCTCTCAATTCCAGTTGATGGGACAGTGCTGTGCTTTGAGGCTTTCCATAGGCATCTGGTATTCTGCTATGGAATCAGGATGCTGGCCTTTGTAGGACTTTAGCCTGGTACAGCTGGCTCTTCTTATGTTCTTATGGATAAGGCTGCCCCCCCCCCCCGACACATCTGACAATTTAGCACAGTGGGAGGGATTCAGCTAATGAGTCTCATCAGTTAAAGTCCTGCACAACTTCTGCCGGTGCAGCAGGTCTTTCTTCACTCTGCCCCACAACCCCCTGGGCTTCGAAGATCCCCAGAAATTAGCTGAGAGAATTAGTTGAGAGAAACTCTGGAACTGTGCACATGGGGAGCGGGGGGTTGTTCTGTCAGCTATGCCAAAATGCTTTGCCCTTATGGAATGATAATTTTAGTGTGATGTTGGAATTCCTCCCCATATAGCTTCATTTTATAATTATTTTTTAAAAAAAGATTATTGAGCACTGCTTTGAAACTGCTGTGTTAAGCAGTATATAAATTGTTGAAATAAATGAAAGCCCCCATCACAACTGTCCACAGATAGCTGGGTAGCTTATTATTTGTAGCTGCTAGTTCACTTTTTCTGCTCCCTTCTACAGAGGAGTGAGGATGAGGGTTTGTTTGTTTTTTAACCTCAACAAACAAACAAACAAACAAACTGAGCATAATTTATTGAGGCCATACGAAGCTTGAGTAGAAGACACCTTTCCTCCCTCTTCTGCTACTCTCGCTTTTGTACCAGTTACACAAGGTTTAATTTTTCTTTTCTGGTTTTCATCCTTTTATATTGTGCTTTTTTGGGGGTTGGTCCTCTGGGCTATTATAGATGAAATATTATTTCGAGATTTTTGTGGTGTGATCTTGAATTGTATTTTATTGCATGTCCGGGGAGATTCTTTTTTCCTTGAAAAGTGGTTTACAAATTCATTAAGCAAATAACTAAGTATTTGAGCCGCACTGGCATTTGTTCTGGCAGTACTTTCATTCATAGCAGAGAGATTCAAGGGGCGACTAAAATGTTTCTTAGCCATATAGAAATAAAAGGAGACAATCTGAGTCAACTATCTAAATAAAGAGTGCTTCTTTTCTCCAACTCTTTTTTATAAGCACATACTAAGCATGCTGATGTTTACTACATTTTTTCCAAAATAGACTATTCTGAGAGTAGTCAAGCATAGGTGATAAATGTGTGCTATTTTCATTAACATGATAATTTATGTATTATTTATTGCAGGGTTGTTGTTGTTTTTAAACAAGAAAGAGCTGTGTTCATGTTGTGGGGGGGGGGGGGACACACAAGCTGGGCAGCTCCTTAGAAAGCAGCAGGATGAGGCTCATCCTCTGTTCAAGCCTGCCAGGAAATTACTCTTTTTATTTTTGCCAAGGAGAAAGAAAGGCATGGGAGGGAAATGTGCATTACAGTATTGAGAGCTTTCTTCCGGTTTCTGTAAGTGTTAGGGCTGGATGTAAAGAGAACAGATTATACACACTCTGTTGTCTCCGCGTAAAACTGGCTGCTGGCTTTCAAATTTAAACAGGTCCCAAGGTGAAAGTTCAGTTCTGCCATGCATGTTCAGTGTTCAGTTGCTGCAACATCAAGTGATGGCTGTGTGAGAAAAAACAATACAAAAACCATCACATAGGCAGGGCTTTTACATCAGTTTTCTGCATCTCGAACACACTGGCTACAGTTCTGAGAGTTAGCTTTGCGTGCTGAGGTCCCCCAAAACACCCCTACCCCAATAACTCACACATCACTCATAAATTTTTGTTTAAGGTTTTTGGCATAATTTTGGCCACAACTTTATTAAACATACAAATTGTGAGTGGTTGCTTAGGCATTGGTTATGACTATCTGTCCCCCCCGCCTTGGGGGACAGCACTGACTCCCGGATTCCAGCGAAAGCCAGTGTGGAGGAACAAGATCAGGGATAACTGGAGCTGTGGGACAGACCCTCAGCTTCTCCCCGCATGCTCCCAGGGGCTTACGCGGCCCAAACCCGACTCCAGGGGTTTGGATGAAAGAATGGTAAGCCCCTGAATTCCTTTAACGGAATTCCCGTGCAGCAGCAGCATTGGAGGGGCAGGCACAGCCAATCCATACCCCTCCACCAACTAATTTAAACCAATGCCTAACCGCCAACCTTACAAGTTGTGACAATTTGCTACGCAGTAGGCAAAAACCAAATGGCACACACTAATCAGCCAAATGGAAAAATTCCTACCAGGCCCCCACACCAAGGCGGACGACCCCATGATAGGCATAGCAAGGTCAAAGCACAAGCCCAAAACGGCGGGCGGGCGGGTGATCCGGTTCCCACATCGAAAGAGAAAGCAGCTTGCTGTGGACCTTGTTTAAATAACCTCTGTTCCCACCCCCAAATTGGCAACATCAATTTTACCCCAGCAACACAAACAGCCAATCCTTGCCAGGCCCCTCTATCTTATCCTGCCTGGCAACTACGGGGTGTCTTGCTAGGCCCCATCCGCAACACACGCTCTCCTTTAGTGAGAACACACTTTACCAATACCATCTTCTAATCAATGGGTCTTATGCTATTGATTTCAAGAGAACTTAAACACTACTGGAGTGTGCATGGTTCTCTGAACAGTGGATGATCCCTTTCAGCGGAGAGTGTTTAAACATTAAGGCACGGTATGATTCAGCACCAACCCCAATGAATCCTGGCTCAGACTGAGCCTTGTAAATATTAGCAGTAAACCAAATATCTATATGCCACTGTTTTGTGCCTTTGTACTTTGCAATGTGAATAAGTAAATCATTTACCTAGAAGCAGTGTTTTCTTCTGGAACAATGATGGCAGTAATTTCACTTAATCAAATTCTTTCTTTTTACATTATGCAGCAATTAGATGCATACAGTTCAAATTGTGTAGGCTTGAAAAGGCAGTCTTTATGCTGAGTGATTGTAGAGATCTGCTCCACCCTTGCAGTACAGACTTGTGTGCGATGTGAAGAGCTCCCTCAAATGAGCACGAATTCAATGGAACTTGCTATCTGTGCACTTTCAAACTAACGAATGTCAAGAACAGGAAGGGAGACCTAGGAATCAATAAACAAACCATGTCTTGCATACCAGTTACATTAACATTTAACTTACAAGGGTTTTCTTTTCTTTTCGCCCACCCCCTTCATATACTAATCCAGGTGACTGTATTGCTTTGTCTAATAAATTGATGTTGCTATTGATTTTTTCCCCCTTGAAGCTTTGTAACTTGCAAAGTGATACAGCAGAACATGAGACATATCTCGCTGCTGCCAAACACTTTTGATCTCATTTGTAGCCCAGGCCCTCTGCCTGTCACAACAAGCTGAGAAGCCAACACTTATTATTAATGGCCACAAGACGCCTGGGTCAGTTGGCAGGCCCTTCCTATGATGACCATCTGAATACTGACCCACTCAGCTGCAGAACTGAGTCTTAAGCCTAATCAGCTGGTCTGCAGCAGTATTCTGCCAGCTACTTTTGTTGTTTTGCCTTCAGGCAATTTGGGGATTCGCTGCAGAAGAACTTGCCTGCTGAGCACTGGAATTGCGGAGCACGTGTCAGAAGTAATAATTGCCTGTGAGTTAAAACATGGCTCTTTGACAGTAAAAGTCCAGCATTTGTGTACTGATATCTACCAGCACCACCACCAAAATTTTCTGCCATGTCGCAAATACATTAAAAGCTAATCTCAATTTGTATAACCTGCTAAAATGCAAATAATTCCAATTTGTATTTTTCAACATAGATTAAAATCTTTTAAATATGGTGTTCAGCCTTACATAATTATGGTGTGTGCATCTGTGTATATTTATATCCATATCTCTATCTGTCTATCTATTGAGAGTGCACAGTACTAATTCCAGGAATATTGCTTCCTGTTCGGCACTCACTTCCGCAGAAATGAACTTTGCGGGCAGGAAGAATTCTTAGCAAACTTTACTGGCCCAGATGAGAAATTCCCCCCTTCATGCTTTTGTTATGGCATCAGATACCATCGCTATATCCCTCAAAGGTATCAAGGAAGTTGAATTAATATAAGTTTTTCTTCAGTGTTTCAATATCTGATCCTACAGGCCTTGTAGCACTGGCAGAATGGAGTTAAGGGCAATGTAAGGATCTGGATGTGATTCACTTTCCTCTTGATTGGGTGAGAAAAATTGGCATCCGTTTTGTGGCATGGACTACAAATACAAAAATATTGTTTGCCACATCCTCTGTTGGCTCCTCCTCAGTTAAGGTTCTGTTCCTGGGAATTTCTGTTTTGCTGCCTTGCTGCTGCTAACATAAGTAGTAGTAAACTAAAATGCCAAGTTCATTTCAAGGTCTATTACAAACATTGATCTACTTCTCTCTGCCTCACCTCCATTTACTTTTTGGCAGTAAGAGAGAGAGAAATTCATGGTTAGGAAATGTGAATTTTAAGCTTCTGCAAGAATGTTGCAGAAAACCCTAGTAAACTGCAGTCTTGAAAAGTTCTTCTGATTAAAGCATCATTGCCATTTTGATTGTGCACTTTTAATTGTCATGTAAGTTTTCCGTGATGTCAGAATTGTCACAAAGCCAATCAGTGAGCATTTCAACTGATAGGGCTCTAGATGATTTGTACCAATAAAATTCTGCTTGCTTGACGATTTTCTGTTTATCTGGAATGAAAGCAGAGAAAGGATGTGAACTTCAGTTTGGTGTCAAGAGCAGATTGTTGATGTGAATTAATTGCCCACAGCATTTTGATGACTGTCTTTGCCAGAGACAACAATTGGAAATTCTTCTACATAAAAAAACATGCTTCCAAAGTTCCCACCCACCAATAGAGACAAATGATGTTTCAGCTAAAACACTTCAGAAGCACATTTTTGATACAGAAATTGCACCTGTCAACCCAAGAAAGAAAACTCACCTAGCTAATGGTCAAATTGTTACTTTACTCTTCTCTCCCCCAGATGTTGCTTTGCCTCCTTGACTTCCCCTTCTGTCTATCTGGCCATTTGTATGGCTCCTTTACTGGCACAATGAGATGGATGATAGGCTTTTTGTACATACAACAGAGATGCAAATTTTACCTGTACCCTTAATCATCAATTCCTTTTTTGGACTAAATTATTTATAAAAACAACAGTTTCCTGACTGTACTGAAAAATGTCAAGAGGAAAACCTTTAAAAACATTTAATGGGGCAGGCTAGTTTTGGAATCATTGATGTTAGAACTGCTTCAAGCATGATAGCCGGAGTTATCCTGGTGGTATTTTGCAGCAGTAAGTAGGTAAATCAGCCGTCTCCAACCTATGCTTTCTGGGTGTTCTCGGACTACAGCTGCCATCAGCCTCAGTTTGGCCCCAGTCCAGCTACAGGCTGCATACACACCATACACTTTAGACACATTTAAGGCACGCAAGTTCCCCAAAAGAATACTGGGAGTTTGTTAAGCATGCTGGAAACTGTAGTTCTTTCTGTGTGGGGTACACTTCAGTGTCAGGAGCTCGTCCTACACTCGAGTAGGACCCTTGCAGAGACACATGCCCGACTGGCATGTTCCCTCCCTTCTGGTCGATTGTTCGGGAGCTTCAAAAGCTTTCTTCAGTCCGAACATCACAGCGACCGATGCCAACAGACATTGGCACACTTAGGGATCCGCAGAGTCTTTGCAGCTTGCGTGACAGACCTCAGCAACTCAGCATTTTGGCTAATCTACTTTATTTACATATAAACACACACGGAGCACTGCAACATGGCTCCCTCTCTCTCTAGTATCAGACAGCAAAACAACAGCAACAAAGGACAATAGTCCAACTTCATGGAATACAGTAACACAAACATCCTATCTCCGTCACTTCCCACTTTGTGGAGTCAAAACATATACCGCCATGTGATAGACAACAATCCTATGACTGCAATCATGGGGCAGGAATTCTAACACCATACACTTTAGACACATTTAAGGCACGCAAGTTCCCCAAAAGAATCCTAGGAGTTTGTTAAGCATGCCGGAAACTGTAGTTCTTTCTGTGTGGGGTACACTTCAGTTTCCAGAACTCTTTGGATAAGTCTTTGGAGAAGCTTTAAATGTATGTGGTATGTATGCAACTGTAATCGAGCTGCCTTGTGTGAATCAACCTGGTTTGTGCTGTAAAAAAATGTTAGGTTGGAGGATCTGGCATCAGAAGGTATTACTTTTGGGGGAGTGCGCCTCATCAGTTTTCTTAGCAAAGGGTATTCATCAGAAACAATTAGAACAATTAGGAGTTAAAAAGGGGACTTTGAGATCTTGAAAGTTTTCTGGTGTCAGGGAGTCCAGGTTAATATTCCACTGATTTATTTGCATAAATCTGCAAAACCAGAAAATTGATAGTGCAAACTTAGAAGCCAGATAAGAAAGGACTTTGACCCCCCCCCAGTGGAAATAGGGAGGCATATTTCCACTTGATCAAACACCTTCCATTCTTGGAAAATTTAGTTAGAACCCAACCCAAGAGAGTATTTACATCCTCCTGTAAAATGTTCTTTAGTGCACCTCCTAGAAGGGAGAGGACAGGTACGGAATGTTTCAATTTAAGTTTTTATTCATTGAGAAAGCCTTACATGGCATAGTAAAACGTGGTGTCACCTTTATCCAGAAGGCATTATTTTGCTCTATCTTAAACTCTGAACTGGCTCAGGTCTTTTTGCTGCCCGAGGCACAAAGTTAGCCTCCCTCCACTATAGAAGCCGGCTGGAATGACAATTGAATCTTACTTCAGTACTACCAAGGGAACAGTGCTTTCCACAGCACGTGAAGGCAACAGGTTAGTTTGTGGTGGCTGCCTTTTGCTACCCAATAGTAGGGCTGGCTCTGTTGCTACTGTTTTTGTTATCAAGAGTTGTTTTACATGTGTGTTGAATGTGTTGCTTTACCCTCAAGCAGACATCTTGATGAAATTAGAACTAGAATTTGTCTAGTAATTGTGCCTATCCCAGAGGAATTTTTTTTTAAGGAAAGAATCCCCCCCCCAAGTCATTTTCTCTGATTATCCAAAAGGCTGTCTGCTACTGAGATTGCTCAGATTGGATTTGTCCCTAAGCAACTGCGAGGGATGGTTTAAATGCTTTAGCTATATGAGCTGCAGTCAGAAAAGGTCAACGAGATTTTGAAGTTCGCCAAGTTACAAAAAGGAAGTCACAGATTGTGATTTAACAATAATAATACAGTAATCAGTAACCAACACTGCCCCGAGCAACAGCGTCACTAGCCTTCTTAACATGCATGCTTATGAGGGCTGGTCAGGCTGATAGTTTCTAGGCTTGTTGGGGTTGAGGTTGGACACAGGAGAAGGAGAAAGAAACAGATTGGTGGGAACTGGGTTTAGGGGCTTTTTGTTCTTGGTGTTGCCCTGGCTGTAGAACTCCCTCCCTCTTGAGCTTTGATTGGCACCATCACTGGCCATCTTCTGATGCTAATTTAAAACAGATTTATTTTAAAATGGACTTGAGGGCTGATTTGTCATGAGCTGAAGGCTGTTGCAAGAGTATTGCTGGAGTAAAGAATTATTTGCAGAATCAGTGGACAGATAAAGCATGCAGCATTATCATTTGTCTTCTCTCTTATTTGCACAGAACCCAGCTAGAATTATGAAGAAAATGGAAATTATGTGTTTTCTCTTAATGCTAGTTCCACCCTGGGGGTAATCTTTGCATAAGTGAAAACTCCTGCATAATCACAATGTGTTTTGGGCTTTTAGGGATCTAGAAAAGCCAAGTGATACATTCTTCACATTGTTGCCTTCTGTGCTATGCTTTCCACCCTTTTGACAGATAAAGAATATTTAAATTAACACCTCTCCCCTGATTTTTGCGATTTCCAATAAAACATATATTTTATAATTTGGTGCTAATTACATTGAAATCACAGAACAGGGCCATTTCTTAATTGATAATGTTCAAGCTGGGTGCAAAGGTTTCTAAAAAACACACCTGAAAACTTGTATTTTCCTGATTTCTGTAATTTCAGTTCTCAAGCTATATGATCACTTTTATTTCAAGGAATGTTGCTGTAGTTCACCCATATTAGTAGATAACTGCCTTCACAGTATGAAAACATTAATTAAAGTAAATTATACCCCACTCCAGAAAGCAATGTGCTGGAAACCAAAATAGTGCTGCCTTTGGTTAGGGGTGACTGAGTATTTCTACCAGTGTATTCTTCTATTTTTAGTTTGTCTTACATTCTCAGTATATCAACAGGTGTCAATTAGAAAAATAAATAAATCCTGTGATTCAGAGAATCATGTGTACATTATCACGAGTCCAGTGGAGATGTTATGTAGGGGTAGTCAGTTATAGAGGAGGAGATCAGGGACTTAGAGGAGCTTGATCTGGAGAAAGTCCTAGTGGATTGGGGTGTGGTGGTCAGGAATCCCAGGTGTGTGGTGGGTAACTTGGATCTGGGAAAAGGGCTGAGCAGGCAGCCAGATACAGCCTGCCTATGTATCATTGGATGCCCAAAGCATAACGTCACTGCCATCAGAGGAGGTCTTAGTTCCTCTCCTCACTAGCAAGGAACCAGCCTTTTCAAAGGAGGCACCTAAAGATAGATCTGATAGCAAGGTGGCCTCATCGCCTCTTCCACCTCCTGCTCTGCAGAGGCAGCGTGAACAGCCCCTGCACACTCTGACCAACCTTAGAAGTGCCCAATTGCTTGTCCAGTTGTGAGATTTTTTTGGGGGGGGGAATTGTACAAATTACTGTACCCACTGCAATCTTCAAAAGTGGGGCAACGTCTGACAATGTCTTACAACTGCATTGCCTTATGAACCTGTATCCTGCAATCTGACCTGTACAGTGGTACCTCAGGTTACATACGCTTCAGGTTACAGACTCCACTAACCCAGAAATAGTACCTCGGGTTAAGAACTTTGCTTCAGGATGAGAACAGAAATTGCGCAGTGATGGTGTGGCGGCAGCGGGAGGCCCCATTAGCTAAAGTGGTGCTTCAGGTTAAGAACAGTTTCAGGTTAAGAACGGACCTCTGGAACGAATTAAGTACTTAACCCGAGGTACCACTGTAGTGGGGTACTGTACTGAATTTTGGAATAAAGCTTTTAATCACAACACCCAAGCCAAGAGTTCAAGTTCTGATTCACAGGTAGGAGCCCAGACAATGCATGCAGAAAGGGCTTCATCTTGCAAACAGCAACAAGAGCTTCCTGTTTTTCTTTCTGGCTGCTGCTCTTCTTGCTGCATCAAGTGCTGCTCTGGAAAATTTCCAAAGTCAGCTCCCATCCCCTTTTGTGGGGGGTAGTAGTGTCTATGTGGCAGAACATGTGGAGGCTTGGGATCCTGCCAGTTATAAAAGATCAAGGATGTAGTATCTTTACTAATCCTTTTTAGAGTTGATTCAAAAGTTCAGAAAAATGAAAGTGGTACCATCTTCCTGGTATGGCTCATTTCAGAATACAGCTGGGAGATTGCATATTTGAATGCTGACCCACACTAGAAGCTTGCTCATGAATCTAGCCTAGCATACAGGCTAGGCAGCTTTTCAAAAAATATGAGGCAGCTTTCAAAGAAGTCATTTTTTCCTGAATTCTGAAAGATACCATGTTTCCAGACAGAAGGCTAAATATGCTATCCAATCATTGCTCTTCCACTATAAGCTGCAAGTAGAATTTGAGCTGACTTTCTGAACTATAGAGGATGATGAACATTTTCCTCCGTGAACATCCTGCCATGTGCTAATTTGTGTGACATAGCTGTGTAGTTGCTGGAGGTCCTTCTCAACGCAAGGAGCAAAAGTTTAACCATTACCTAGTTCCTAGCGGACAGCACTGGAGGGAATAAAACATTCAGATGTAGTGACTGAGCAGGACACTGTGTTGTCTCAACTCCAAGGAAGAAGCAGGCAGCTTCTTCAGCCAAGTGACTCCTCTCACACGCATCTACACACAAAAACAATTTACTGGAGATTGTGTGTACACATGTGCACACATACACATCTAGACAGAAAGAACTCGTTCATTCATTCAGCCTTTAATGGCATAATTTAGATAATAAAATAATAAAAGAGAGAGAAACACCATTCATAAAATGTTGGAAATCGAGACATATTAAACACATAAAATGTATAAAAGACTCAGTAGCTCCCATTAAGTAAAATAAGTAGTTTTAAATTTGACTTTAAAAATCTTGGTTAAATATCTCTGCTAAATATTTGCTGTTGTGGTATGAACACAGCAGATACAAGCTGTGGACTGTCCTCCCTTCGACATTTTTAAAAGAGACCCACTGGTGACTCCTTGGAAGCTTAAAGTATCTACTTGCTTCTTTTGAGGGACGATATACCCCAAACTACTGAGATTGTTTCAGGATATTTAGCCGACAGAGAGAACTGTTGTACTGGCAACAACGGGGAGAGACTTGGGGGCATCTCTACATATTCAGAAACTACTGCATGCTGAAATAGTCAAGTGCTTCTGCAGAATTCAAGGGCCAAAGGGATTAAGTTCCCCTCATTCTGAGCATGGTCAAGTTTCTCAGCTATGTTGAAGGAAGTAAGGGAAAGCAATAACACCAGTCCCTGACCAGGCAACCACGGGAAGCCAGACAATTCCTGTCCCTCCTTTGGAGGCAAGTTAATAATAGTGGGGGAAGGCGATTCTGAAGAAGGTCAGCTCTTACAGGCAATTAGTTATCCTTTTTGTTGTCTTTGAGTTGGCCAGGCAAATTTGGTGAGACTTAGAATTGCAGCTTGAATGACCAGGAATTATCCTAAGGAGCTTACATTTCTCCGCTAGCTTCCTTCTGGGGTCCTGGGACTTGTTTCCACTTGGGCCTTGTGCCAGGGAAGCATTCCCCATGCCCCACTTACTGAATTTGGGCTAATTTCTGTCAACATTGCCAAGGACAGCAACAACAAAAAATGTGACATCCAGTGAGATTTCATGCCCATTTTCATATTCAATAATTTCAGCAGTTACAAGCTCTGAAACCAAGTGAATCCTTCATCCGTTTAATATTTATGCATCTTTTCTGTTCGGTTAGACTGACAGATTTTAACGATCACAAAATTGTTGTGCTATACTCTGATGCACATTAGTGTTTCCTTTCATTCTTCAGTGTAATCCTTGTTGCATTAACATAATCATTCCACATGGTTTGTCTCTAGCCACCTCCAGGGTATGATGCTACTTACTATTCTTTGGTCTCCTGGAGCCAATGAGAAATCTCACAATGTTTTGCTTTGTTTTTGTTTGTTTTTTTTGGTGCTCACTGATGTCCAAGTTATATGTCCCCATTTTATTTTACTATACAGTGGTACCTCGGGTTACATATGCTTCAGGTTACAGACTCTGCTAACCCAGAAATAGTACCTCGGGTTAATAACTTTGCTTCAGGATGAGAACAGAAATCGTGCTCCGGCGGCGCGGCAGCAGCAGGAGGTCCCATTAGCTAAAGTGGTGCTTCAGATTAAGAACAGTTTCAGGTTAAGAAACAGTGGTACCTCGGTACAGTGGTACCTCGGTTTATGAACTTAATCCGTTCTGGAAGTCCATTCTTAAACCGAAACTGTTCTTAAACTGAGGCATGCTTTCCCTAATGAGGCCTCCTGCTGCTGGTGCCCTTCCACCATTTGGCTTCCGTTCTTAGAGTGAGGTAAAGTTCGCAAACTGGGATACTACTTCTGGTTTTGTGCAGTTCGTAAACTGAATAGTTCGTAAACAGGGCTGTTCTTAAACTGAGGTACCACTGTATATGGCCACCACCATTTGAAAATGAAACCCATCGTAACACAACACAGCTGCTGTGGATGCAGTAGAACTGTCACCAGCTTTGGGTTGTTGTTTTTTTTAAGATAAAAAAAAGATATTTGTTAACAAGCTTCATAGGACAATTCATCAGACATGAAATAAACTCCAAAGTGTTGACCATGCTATAATTTCAGAAATAAAATAACTCACGATAATGAATTCATGTTAATGGCTATGCTGTTAAATAGGTAATTCACTAAGTAAAATTTTGCTAAATTTGTTGGAAGCTGAAGTGCAGCAGAATGGAAGCAGCTGCACGGCATGAATATGGGGCAGAAAAGGAATTGATGCTTCCCTAACCCCAGTCTATACTCCCCTTATTTAATAGAATAGTACCGTATTTGATATACACATTTAAATATTTATTCACCGGGGGGGAGGGTGCGTGCGTATGCATTGGTGCTGTAACCTGTTCTGGACTGATTTTAAAGTCAAACACAACCGTCTTTTTGCTTAAGAGGAACAAGTACTTAGCTGCATCACAACTAGCATCATGGTGAAGTTTTGTAGCTGTTGCAATGGGCATAATGGCATCTTTGCACAGTATAGTGCTTTTGTGATGATACATATATATTAATATGCACTAGAGATGTGTGTGGGTGGGAAGCAGATATAGCTTAATTTCTAGAGATGCAGGGGTGAGTGCAACTGATGCTAGAAGTATTAACTACTCTAACAACTTTTAAACAAAGCATTCTCAAAAGGCAAAATAAATAAATAAGGGCAGTGATTTGTCAAATATTGGTGTAAGAAAACTGTGGGTTGCTGCTAGTAAATAGGAACATGCCGATGGAAATATATTTGATTCGAGGCTTCCATTATTGGAAAGGAGAAAGGCTTCCCTCTGCAGCCCTTTCCTCAACTGCTTAAGAGTATGGATGGACCCCTTTGGGACACTATCACACGTGGCACAATAGGACTTCAGGAAAATTTACAAAAATCCCCCCTTGCCCTCATATATTGTTTCATGAAAAGCTCTGCTAGACCAAAGAACTTTCTGTGGGTGGAGGCATACAAGTGGATCCAACCATCTGTGAGATTCTATTGTCCTTTGGGGAGGAGGAGTTTGCTTCAGAGTGCGGCTGCTGATGTTGCAGTTCAAAACAGAAATTAAACACAGAGCAAAGAGGCTTTCTAACATTTACCTGTTAAACCACCTTTCTGCTCAAAATAGTCCCCTAAAAGCTGCCTTTTAGCCCTGCTAATGACTTTGCACTGTGAATGACATACATTAAAATGTAAGTCAATCATCAGAATAGTAGTTTCTCTTCTGTATGCAAACTCCGGCCATTTAATTTGGCCAAGGAATGTGAATATTAAAGCTGCTCACTGTTAGTGACTCAGCATTTCCACTCCTATATTTGTAGTTCTCAGTAATTCGGCCAAAGAAAATTACCCATTAAATTTCATATTCACTGGGATTAGAATATTGCTCACAGAGCATGGTGATTTAGGTGTGACATGCACAAACATTTCACTAATTGTTGTGTAGGTGCTGTGTAACTTCTTTTGAAACACGCTGTGTTCTTTATTAAAGTGCCGTAGTGGAGGGAGGTAACGGAGGGCTTTCTACAGTGAATGTGAAATTAGTCTGAAGACAGAATGAACTATTTCTGCCTGGGAAGCTTGCCAAACTGAAGGCCCATGAAACATTTGGTTTATATTTTTTTATTACACAAAATATGAACTATCTTTGCATTTTACTCTGTTAATACTTGTATTCATTTGTGCTTGGAATATATTATCCTTTGCATTGTGCAATAATGGGAAGGGCTCAGAAACCTTTTTTTCTTTTTATTTCTTTAAAAAAAAACATTTGTGTACTAAAATTAATAATTGTGTGATTTGTATTGTCAATGTGCTTTGCCTCTGCTAGTTTATCAGACCCGTGCTGTTCAGCCTCATTCAGATGTCTTTGTTTAATACATTATTTTTTTTAGTTACAAAGTGACAATACATTGACCAATATGACAATGACAATTCATACAACTTCCCAAGTTTCATGGGCTGGATCCAAACAAAGAGCGACACCCAGTATCTGGTGCTTAAGTAGCAGGGTTTCTCCTCCTTGCAGCTTTCCAGCACCTCCAGATCTCCCGAGGAGTGTGCCCCAATACTCCAGAGCAAGATTTGGGGGCACACAATGGGTTGCAGTAGGGCTGGAGACAAAGAGGAAGTATTTTACATGAGAGGAAGTCCATTCTGTTGGCAAATAAACACCACTGTACTTAGTTGCACTTAGGTCCCATTGGTTTCAGTGGCAACTAAGTGAAACTAATTGACGCTGGATCCAAGCCAGTTTCCATTGTTGGTAGGGAGTGGCATACAGTGGTACCTTGGGTTACAGATGCTTCAAGTTACAGATGCTTCAGGTTGCAGACTCCGTTAACCCGGAAGTAGTACCTCGGGTTGATAACTTTGCTTCAGGATGAGAACAGAAATTGCACAGCAGCGGCACAGCGGCAGCGGGAGGCCCCATTAGCTAAAGTGGTACTTCAGGTTAAGAACAGTTTCAGGTTAAGAATGGACCTCCAGAACGAATTAAGTTCTTAACCCGAGGTACCACTGTACATCTATCTGTGTTTGTAGATAATGATTCTAGGTTTAATGTCCAGTTGAACAGCTTTTTTTTTGAGGTTTTATTACATTTTTATATGTGTTGGAAGCTACCCAGGGTGGCTGGGGAAGCCCAGCCAGATGGGTGAGGTAGAAATATCATCATCATCATCATCATCATCATCTAGTTCAAAGGAGCTGGGCTAGGAAATGCCTTTTATTTGGAGGGCACAGTTAAGTATTAGATAGATTATTACCTTTTTACAAGCTCAAAGGTAGCTTCAGATCTTCTTATGTACGTAAAAATGTAAGGCTGTCATCACACAGTTCTGATTGGGGGATTTATAGTGCCACCTCACAATCCTGGGTTTGCATGAAGCAAGGATGGCGTACGAGAGCAAAAGAGATCAAGGATGCAAGGCTTTGGATTTAAGTCTGCAAGCATCTTGGTTCAGACCTTCATCAAGGCTTGAATGTGTAATCCAGTTGATGGCATGGTAGATGAAAACAGGAAATGCGAGAAATCAAATCAGCAAGATCAGATTTCCCTAAACTAGATCACTGTTTATAATAAATGAAAGTATGTGGTTCATTTGTCTACTTATTTGAAACCGTTAACCGTTTTGCAAGGAGACAGATGCAGCCCGATAGGATGATTCCATATGGCAAGTGTGCAAAACATTGCAGAAGATGGCCTTTGTTATGTTAGAAGGTCTCTTACGTCTGGGAATGATGTGTGAGCAGGTACCACCTGTCTCTTTGATTCCATCAGTTACATTACTCTTACATCTTATGCTTAAAAATCAAAGCTGAAATATGCACTGGAAAGATTGTGCAGTGCTTAGGGCCACTGTCATTCACGAGGATCACAAGACAGATTGTATTACAAGAAGGTATGTGGGATTTGGGTGAAGACATACATATGCAGTAGAGACTTTTCAACTTTAGGGTATTTGAAGGTAACGAAAATAAAGTGCTCTTTAAATATTATAATACAGACATACATATTATATTTATATCATCAGTAATACTACAATGTCTTTTCAAATATAAATACTTGAGGCAATGTCTGGGAAGATGAGGGCTCCATATGACAAAGCCCTATAGCCTCCTAGCATGACAGTGGAAGGATACGCACACTGACAGAACAAGTTGTCTTGCCCTGGAATGAAAGCTGCACTATAAATATAGTTCAGTTAACATAGGGTGTGCTTTTTACAAGCTAGTCTTTGGATAATATACCATACAGTGGGGCACTCAGGAAAGGCTTGGACAATTCCTACCATATTTCATGTCATGTCCAAGTAAGTGCTTTCTTGTCTGGTATTTATTGCTAAAGTCTGTAATACATAAAATACGCTGACTTTACTGCCATGTTCCATACCACATGAGTGCAAAAGTATTGCAGTGCCCTGTATCCCAGCCACTAACTCTACTCACCCTTTGAATTCATGCTTTCACATATTTAGCTTTCTCTACCTAGGCATCTGGGATGCGGGTGGCGCTGTGGTCTAAACTACAGAACCTAGGGCTTGCCAATCAGAAGGTCAGCAGTTTGAATCCCTGCGACGGGGTGAGCTCCTGTTACTCAGTCCCAGCTCCTGCCAACCTAGCAGTTCGAAAGCACAAAGTGCAAGTAGATAAATAGGTACCGCTCCAGCGGGAAGGTAAACAGCGTTTCCGTGTGCTGCTCTGGTTTGACAGAAGCGGCTTAGGCATGCTGGCCACATGACCCGGAAGCTGTATGCCGGCTCCCTCGGCCAATAAAGCGAGATGAGCGCCCCAACCCCAGAGTGGGCCACGACTGGACCTAATGGTCAGAGGTCCCTTTACCTTTACCTAGGCATCTGGAGTTCTATCTGACGAAGTTGTCCTGTTTGCACAAGGACTTCCACTTCTGCAATGGAACTTTCTCCCTCTATGTATCCCCTATATCTGTTCCGGGGTTTCCCCAAACCCGACAGAGCAGATTTTTGGGGGGGAGAGGGATCATGGGGTGCACAGAGGGAGGAGAGGGAGAGGACGTTCTGTTGCACAAGTGGAAGTCCCAGTCTGTGGGGGATGACTTCATTGGATACAATCCCTGCTCTTTTTTTCCACATCCCAAACCATCTCACTTCCTGCTCCAGATGCAATCCTCACAGGTGTCACTTACTACCACCACTTTCCAAAGATATACACAACTCTGCAAAATTAGCAAGTTACATTGCAGCAGATTTTAAGGGTGAAAAAACACCAGGATGGAAGGGGGGAGAGAGGGGTCATTCCATCCGGCAAGCTGGAATATTTGCACTGATGGAATGTTTGTCATAGCATGACATTGAATTCCGCCCACTGTGACTGGTAGGCCTTACTCCTAAGTAGTGTACTGCATCCAGGCAGAGCTACTTTAATGAGGGGATGAGAAGGCACAGAACAGTGGTTTCACAGCTACATCAAAAGCCCTGTTGGTTTACACCAGCCAGGGAAGAGGGTGAGGACAGATTCCACCCCTTTTTTCGCCAAGAAATGAGAGGAGCTTTGGTGCCTATATTGATTTAGATCCTAAGACAGGTTAACTCAGAGAAGTTCCCTATTCCTTGTAGGTGGTGTAAAGGAGTTGTTGTTTCTCTCCTTCTGCTGCACCCTCTCTTCTGTCTATCAAATCTTAACCACAATATTGTGTGCAAACCTACCAGCCTTTAGTACAAACTGAGTTGTATCCCAACACTTTCAACCCTGAATGTTTTGCCTGTTCAACTCATGGTCGTTTCCCCCTATTTAATGCATCTTTCTCTGGCTTCCATTTTTAGGACAGTCCACAATACTGTTCTACTGTGAAGTTGTTTACACTATCTCCAGCAAAGCACCCCACAAGTCTTTGGCCCCCACAGGTCCAAATTTGCTGGTACCCCAGCTTCAGACACCCCATTTGGGGGCTTTCTGCTGGCTACCTAAGTTACTAAGTTATTAAGATAGTGAACAAATACATTTGTCTTTTAAATTGTGTTGTCCTTTGTTTTTATTGGTTTTTTTTTCCCTTCTTTCTTTTTACAGACCCCTATGGGGTCTTTATGAACGCAAAGCCACTTTATAAAAACGTTAATAAAATTAATATAAATATATACATTTATTAAAAACAAGTGAATTTTCGAGAAATGGCTACTGCTGAGGAATCAAAACAATAGACCCAGGTTATTCTTGATTCTTAGTTTCTTCAAAGGAGGAATGAATAGAAAATGACGTCCTATAGTTATGTCTTCATTGGAGAAAAAAGCCTTGTCACTTGAGCCATATCTTATCCCCTGGCAACAGCAAGTAGCCAATCATATTTGGAAGAGAAGGGTTGTGTCACCTTTTTGTATAGAATTACAAATAGGAAGTTCCTGGAACTACCTTCCCTCCTTATCATGCCCTTGTGTGTATCAGTTAATTGGAGATATTCTGCTATTCTAGCCAGCAGCTCATTATTTCTGGCAATTAGTTACAACACCTGGTAAAAACATGAAGGGGGGGGGAATGTATTTCTCTCATAAAATGCCTTTTTGCATAGGATAGCTAAACTTGGCAAGCAGGCTGACGGTGGGTTAGAGCCACTCAGTTTTTTTCAATGCAAGACCGGAAAGCATATTTAAAAACATATACAGGTATGGAAGCCACTAGGAGTTGCTACAATGCAGGAAGGAAGGGGATATACATGAAAATCTATGGTTGTGTCCCTGCATACATACTAATAGATAAAAGACATAGTGCAGGGTACTTGATGTCTGAAAGCACCCACATCAAGTATTTCTACTTTCTATTGTGAATATATGAATATAATGCTCAGATATTTTATTAGTCCTTGTTGAGAGAAATTACTAGTTCCTATTTGACTATAAAATTAAACTTTATTTAAAACAGTGGCTGCTTCCTAAAACTGAGCCCCTCTGTGATGCCAGATATACCTAATTGTTTAAGATAATGCATATCAAGGGTTGTGCCATTTGTTAATGTATTTCTGGAAGGTTAAACTGCTTTTGGTTGCACCAAAATATTAATGTTGATTTTATACACACACACACACACACACACACACACACACTATAGTACATATGTTGTTCCCTGCAATTGTTTCCTCAGTTCCCTTCTGCTTTCATGCCTTGCTTCCCTCCTCCTCTTTTACTGTGCTTTCTTCCTGAGAGTCACACGGGCAATTTCATCCAACCGGGGATTATATAATGAATGAAGGAATTCCTCTACCTAAGACCGTTGTCCTATTTTGCCTAATGACAGGGTTGCCCTTGGGGTGAGCATTTACGATTATAGATGTTACAAATGCTCTGTAAAGGCCTCTTAAAATGGTACTCCACATAGTTGGAATCCCATATGGTGGTATCTGAATGGTTTGCCATTTGTAGAATCTCCACCTTGCTGCCAGACTATTCTAAAGCAATTAGAATAAACACCATATGATATATTCAATTGCGATGCCAGGCCCAACATCATCACAGAGGAAGACTCCTCAGACTGAATTACTTTCATTTGTCTTTACTTCTGTTAATACATAGATAATTTATACACATGTCCAGAAAAAATATATATATTCATACTTCAGCACCATGAAACATAACAAAACAACAAGTTTTCTCCGCTCAATTTTAAAATACATTCATTTCTCATACATGAAGAAATGCTGAATCCTGTTCCTCTTCTTTGAATTACAGATGAGTAATCACCATAGCGACCTCAAAATGTCAGTAGAGAGCCAGGCACTCAGCCTTCACATTTCTTACATCTAATTGGCATAGCATTTGTTTCCACTTGAAAGGGCCCAGAATGGACTTGTTTAGCATGACAAAATATGGTGTGTCTGATGGGGTTTGCAAGAGTAGGATACCTCTTGTATTACTTTGGACAAGATCACCAGAATAAGGGAGAAAGAAATGCTGGGAGCATTAGAAGCCAGGGACAAGAGGGATAGATTTCCCATGATGCAACGAGGAAAGCTTTCTCTGTAGCACTACAGTATACAGACATATCTGTTCTATGAGTATCTTCACGGAATCAGTGGAACTGTAGTTTAGTGAGGTGTTGGATATTTTTAAGTTAATCACCTGCACATTTCTATATTTATGGATCACATTGGAGTCACATTGTTATGATTCACTTCACTCCGTCTTCATGGTTGCATTGGGACCAAAAACTGCCTTGGCTGCCTGTGTAGATGAACTGTGCCAAAAGAAAGGCAGCGGGGATTGGACCCTGTTCCTTCTCTTTGACTTTTCAGAGCCTTTCCACTCCAACAGTCAATGACATTCTTCTGGGTCGTCTTGCTGAGACAGGAATTGGAAGTGGTTCTATTCCTACCTGCCAGATCAGTTATAGAAGGGAGTGTGGACTGACTTCTGTTTAGTCTGATGATGTAAGAAAAACGCTGGGGCCTAATTGGATGAATAGTATGTCTGGCATCTGGTGGGTGGCTCTTTTGAGTTGTGCTCTGGAATCGGCCCCTCCCTTCGGGTGTTCAATTGGAGAGGCTGACTGTCATTCTTGCCTCTTGAGGTTGTTTTAGTTTCTCTCAGACAGTATGTTATTGTGTTACATATTTTTTTATTACTAAAGCTTTGTTTGACATATATGTGAGCCGCTTACTTTGCTGAAAGAAACGAAACTCTGCTGAAGAATGGTGGAATATCCTAAACTGGGTGAGTGAGGGGATATTCCCAGTCTGACTGGAGGGTTGATTTTTTTAAGCAACACCACCCTCCACAACAATGACAACTTGTGCAATGGTTCCCGCAAGGCTCCATCTTGTTCCTATTCTGTTGACCATTTATGTGAAATCACTAGAAGAGATATTCTGGAGATCAATATTGTGGTGATATGAAATTTCTCCTTTTCTTCACTAAATAAATAAATAAATAAATAAATAAATAAATAGAGTAATCCAGAACAGTGCCAGTATATTTTGGTTAATCCAAATATAAAACTGACCGTCAGATTGATTTGAGTTGTTCAGTCATGAATTAGACTGTCAGAGTATGTTTATCCACAACCACCCTGGTTAAATGCCAAGACCCCAGGAATCTGGTGCAACCCATGACAGAGATTGAGGTGACCTGTAATTGTGGGTGTGTGGGTGTGGTGTGGGTGTGTGTATTCAGTGTATATGTATATATACGGTACAGGAAGCCTGGACTGTGAGGGAGGAAGCTTCTTCTTCAATCAGTAATTCTGATGGGTTCTTTCTGCTGTAAAAAGTTGTAAATTTTTTACAAGCTTATACTGTAATTACTAGGCATTAAAAGAACGGAATGAGCTAAAGGTTGTGTGGAAGGCAATGTGCTTTATTTTCCAATAGCATTTCAGAAGAAACAGGCTCTGGATAGAGCTCAAATCAGCCAGTGGGTGATGAAGAGAGAAGCAATAGGCCTAATCCCCACTAAAGTTAAGCTGTCAAAGATTGATAGTTAGGCACATACTGAATTTCCCCAAAGGGATGCCAACATGATTTCCCCGGGCTTGTTGTACTGTATGCGGATTGGGGACCCTACATACCTCGCAGCCCTCCACACTCTGTTGACAGGAAGTGTTGCTTATGTACATACGCTATTTTACCCTCACCTAAGTCACATGGATACCTCACTCACATGCTGCCATGGGCAAAAGCTAACCACATATCTATCTTTTGTAGCTCTCCTCTGAGCTGAGCTCACAAACTGATACCTCTCACTGGGCAGAGGGAAGTGGTGGAA
Source organism: Podarcis pityusensis (assembly GCF_964106645.2). Lineage (NCBI taxonomy): Eukaryota > Metazoa > Chordata > Lepidosauria > Squamata > Lacertidae > Podarcis > Podarcis pityusensis. The sequence continues at coordinate 22,450,529 of NC_138026.1, forward strand.
AACAGATGTATCCCAAGCCACGCCTACCAACCTCATCTCCTCCACACGGAAAATGGGATACTCTTTCTCGACTGACTGTAGTTTGCTGTATTTCCTGTCATCAAATAATTCATTACTAGTTGTCATTACTGCTTAGCTACTGTCTCAATGGGTTTTACTTTACAGCCTATCTATTCTTTTCTGTTCTTTAGCAATCTCTCATTCTGCTGACAAAATGAATCTGTCTCTCCTCCAATAGATAAAGTCCACTAAGTGCCCCTTGATTTAAAAGTGCTTTGTATTTTTTCATGTATATATATTATTTGACTATAATCACTTTTTATTCCTGTATGTACCAAATGCATGTACCAGCACAAAATGGATATTGTAGAGCTGGAAAAGATTCAGAAAACGGCCACTAAAATGATCAAGGGGATGATACCACCCTATGAAGGAGGGTTATGGCATTTGGGACTGTCACTTTAGAGAAAAGCAGTGAGAAGGGACATGATAAAGGTGTATAAAATTATGTATACACTGTGGAGAAAGTGGGTAGAATAACAAAAATCTAGAACTCAAGGTCAACCAATGAAGCTGAATGTTGAAAGATTTTAGACAGACAGTACATAGTTAAGCTATGGCATTCTCTCCCACAGCAGGTAATTATAGCCATTAAATCTGATGGCTTTAAAAGATGATTAGACAAATTATTGGAGGGGGATAATGGCTACTAGCCACAGTGGCTGTGTTCTACCTCCACAGTTAAGTTGCAATAAGCCTCTGAGTACCAGTGCTACACAAATTTATTATATTATATTATATTATATTATATTATATTATATTATATTATATTAATTATATTATATTAATTATATTAATTATATTATATTATTATATTATTATATTATGATTTGAAAAGCTCTAGGCTTTTCTACAGGGCGTTTCTGCATATTCCTATTATACCATTATTTTTATGCTAACATTTACTTCTGGTAGAACACAAACCAGGTTGATAGCACAGAATCTGAATTTTTCACATCAAATTTCATGCACTGCACTTTATGAGCCTTTTCAAACATATACTTTGTCTGAAGTCAGCTTTATAAAAAAGAGATTAGTTCCATCAGAACAGTTCATTTTATTGATGAAATTGCACCTTTATATTGTCCCTTGATCTAATGTGGTGGATCCCAGAAAGATAAGAACAACACCGAAGGGAAATCTACATGTCAAAAAAGCATTGCAAGCCAAGATCATTTATTAAGCCAAACTGTGTTGTTTATGTGCTGTTGAAACAATCGTTTAATGAGCTCATTTCTAAGCTTCAAGTTATGTACCTCAGATCTACAAATCAAGTGGCAAATAACCTACATTGCTTTAATAACTCAGCACTTTTTTGAGTTTCCTAATGCAAATGTCCCTGATATCAGATACAAAAAGAGTCTTTTGAGAGCATGTATGTATGAGCAAAATTTGGCTCTGAAAATACCTTATTACTTTGATGGATCAACACACACAGATTGTGTTACTCACATGAGAGACATCAAATGTGACAGAATGTATATGGGAGAACTTCACAGGCAAATAGACTTTCTCAGATTCCACATCTGAGACCTTATTATAGGCAGCAAGGAAATAACGAGAAAAATAGTACCCCTTCAAGACATGTCTGAAGAAAAAATATTTCCCTCGCATGAGTGTTTGTCCAAATGGTTCTTCTTACTCATTGGTAATTTCCATCACAGTGCTACACTGGGAGGAAATCTTTAAACTACTTCTGCCCACTGCAACACGGTTGTCTACTTGAATTCCCCCCCCCCCTTTTAATCTGCAATCACTGCCAACCTTGACTGGGTCTTGAAGAAGAAGAAACATTTGCTGGAGGGTGGGGTGGATTACGATCCAGAGTCTGGGATTAGCTTGGAGAGCTCAGTCAGTAGAGCATGATACTCATAATCTCAGGGTTGTGGGTTTGAGCCCCACACTGAGCGAAAGATTCCTGCACATTGCAGGAGGTGGGACTAGATGACATTTGTGGTACCTTCCAACTCTACTGTTTTATAATTCTGTGATTCTCTGCTGTAGAGTGCTTTTTGGGAATGGGAAATAGGAACCAGCATCAGCTCTTGCTCTGTAAGAGGAGTAGGTGGTGCTGTGGTCTAAACCACTGACCCTCTTGTGCTTGCCAATTGCAAGATCAGCAGTTTGAGTCTGCACGACGAGGTGTCGTCCCACTGCTCTGTCCCACCTCCTGCCAACCTAGCAGTTTGAAAGCATACCAGCGCAAGTAGATAAATAGGTACCTCTGCGGCAGGAAGGTAAATGGCATTTCCGTGCACTCTGGCATTCGTCACGGTGTCCCATTGCACCAGAAGTGGTTTAGTTATGTTGGCCACATGACCCACAAAGCTGCCTGTGGTCAAACGCCGGCTTCCTCGGCCTGAAAGCGAGATGAGTGCCACATCCCATAGTCAAGTTTGACTGGACTTAACCATCCGGGATCCTTTTCCTTTACCTTGCTCTGTCTTTCTGGCCATTAGTTAAGTTATATCACTCTCTACAGTCACAGACAAGGAAGGACTGTCACAATTTTCATAAAGCAAACAGTCAATTTTTTCTCCCCCAAAGCATTCAGCATACCCCACTCCAAAATTAAACACACACCCTGCTTCATGGGGGGTCTGAATGCTACCCCCTACCCAAATAGTCAAAACAAAACATTTGAGTGAAATAATATATTTGAGTGAACCAGACAACAGCCCCATCTCAATAAACTAGCTTCATTAGCCTAGCAGTATAAAACTATGCCTATACGGGGTTTTAATATACCACTCTTCTTCAACTTCAGCCTGATAACAATTTCTCGATAACACATTTTGATCTGTACAGTCTATGTTTAAATATGATAACTGCTAGCTTGTCAGCCCATTCAGTGAAATGTATTATGGCTGGTCCACATTTAGAGGCAGTGTGTTATTGCTACAGATGCTCTTGATTGATTGCATATTTCCCCCAGAATTTCTTGAAGAATATGAATAGTCCTACATTTGCATCTCATACAACATTTTGTACTCAAGGACACATGCCTAAGAAAGAAAGAAAATAAGCACACGCCACACCATTTTTTCCCACTGCTTATTCTTATTTATGTGTATGTTAAAAAGACAAGCAGTGAATAATGCATTTGATTTACCCTGTTGGAGAAGTCAGGGGGCACTTAATTGTTATTTATATTTTATTAAGGACTTTAACAGATGTTCAGCAGATGGTTGGCATGAACTACAGAAATGAAGAACATTTGCATCAAGTTCTCTGTACCCCTCCCAGCCCCTTCATTCTCCCCACCATTCTACTACATTCCATTTCCTCTCCATATAATATTTTTCAGGCTTCGCAGAGTTCTCTTTGTGCCTGCTTGCTAAATGTGATTAAGGAGCGAAGTCTGCAGATTCAGTAGCGTTTTCTTTGAGATGAATTCTAGAACTTTGTCAGAGTAAATTAGCCACCTAACTCAAAAAAGTCTATATATTTCATTTAAAGTATTTATTTGGCAGACAAATTAGACATTTCTGCCAGTAAAGTAGCATGTGTGTTGGTTTATCTAGTTTCACATGAATGCTTGATAGGAGCCTCTGTTGCACTACTATTCACAACTCACACAAAGAAAACATGGAAAATCCTTCATTTCTCCTGCTTGTACTCATCAAAAAAAGAAAAGAAAACAAACATTGAACAATTGTTACATTTTTAAAAATACAATTTAAATTGAGCCAACAAAGAATCAGGACTCATTACTATTCAGTGCTGTCCTTTTTGGAATGCAAACAAAGCATATAGAAAATATTTTGACTGATGAAAATCTAAAGAGATGGAGTCAAGTTAACTGAAGCTCAAATAGCTTTTGTTAATATTTGTTCTCCTGCTTTCTGAGGTGTTACCAAACCATTCCAATCTTGTGTCATGTGCATATTTGTTAAGTATTCTCTCCTCTCCTTCATCTAAATCATTGATAAAGGTGATGAATTGTATCGGACCCCAGGCAGGGCTTTTTCCGAGCTGGAACTCACAGGAACTCAATTCCGGCACCTCTCAGGTGGGTGCCATTGCCATTATAAGAGGAAAGGGGAGGTGTTTATGGTGAGTTCTGACACCTCTTTTTCTAGAAAAATAGTCCTGGCCCCAGAATACAACCCTTGTGGACCCACTTTGACGAGAAGACATTGCTGAGCACGCTTTGAGTACAGTTTTGAAGCCAACAGTGAATCCATCTGTACCATTATGTAGCCCATATTTAACCTGTTTGCCAACCACAATACAGTGGTGCCTCGCAAGACGAAATTAATTCGTTCTGCGAGTTTTTTTGTCTTGCAAATTTTTCGTCTTGCGAAGCAATGCACCCTGGGTATTAACGGTTTTAAGAAAAAGGAAACAAACTTGCAAGACATTTTCGTCTTGCGAAGCAAGCCCATTGGGAAATTCGTCTTGCGAAGCAACTCAAAAAACCAAAAACTCTTTCGTCTTGCGAGTTTTTCGTCTTGCGAGGCATTCGTCTTGCGAGGTACCACTGTATCATGGGTTGTTGCTGTTGCTGTTGTTTAGTCGTTTAGTTGTGTCTGACTCTTCGTGACCCCATGGACCAGAGCACGCCAGGCATTCCTGTCTTCCACTGCCTCCCGCAGTTTGGTCAAACTCAGGCTGGTAGCTTCGAGAACACTGTCCAACCATCTCAACCTCTGTCGTCCCCTTCTCCTTGTGCCCTCCATCTTTCCCAACATCAGGGTCTTTTCCAGGGAGTCTTCTATTCTCATGAGGTGGCCAAAGTATTGGAGCCTCAGCTTCAGGATCTGTCCTTCCAGTGAGCACTCAGGGCTGATTTCCTTAAGAATGGAGAGGTTTGATCTTCTTGCAGTCCATGGGACTCTCAAGAGTCTCTTCCAGCACCATAATTCAAAAGCATCAATTCTTTGGCGATCAGCCTTCTTTATGGTCCAGCTCTCACTTCCATACATCACTACTGGGAAAACCATAGCTTTAACTATACGGATCTTTGTTGGCAAGGTGATGTCTCTGCTTTTTAAGATGCTGGCAAGGTGATGTCTCTGCTTTTAAGATGGGTAGTTATGTCAAAAGTCTGGGTTGTGAGAAGCCGCCAGAATTATTTCTGCTGATTTTTTCTGTCCTGCCAAAAGTGGTATTGCATACTTTCAGAAGAACAATATTTTCCAAATGGTTGGTTTCAAGTTAGTTCATTAATCAACATTAGCATGAATAACTTACTATTCAGAGTTCTAACTGCTGATCTGTTGCTTAACTTTATTCCCTTTAGTGTTCAGAGCTTGCTATCACTTATAACTGTTCCTTCCCAAAGCTTACTGTTGTGTCTAGATGGATATCCCACACTGGTTCAATGCTGTGCATTTGACTTATCTTTTGGGGGGAGGGTCATTCTTTAAAAATCTGTAGCTTAATCTAGGACAATGAACCCAAAGCTGTGAATAAGGAGTTTTAAAACTGAAAATGCACACACATATTCTTTGCATCCCAAATTTTACAGTAACGGGCCACTTGTTTCCCCCTTTATTCCTATTTGGGTGGTCTTCCATAAGTTGTTTATTCTTGTATATAATTTTCCTTGTATAACTTACTTTTATTATAGGCAACAAAAATTATATATTTTTCTCTTCCTACAACATCAGTATTTCTCTTCTTACAATGAGATTTTGGTGTACCATTAGTTTGTGAATCACATTACTGATGCTTCTTCTTTCAAAGAAACCTGTTTGATGAGAAATGACAAATAGCCTCATGAAATTATGCATAGAAACCTAATATTACATTAGCTTGGGAGATGACATCCTTTCCATAGATTTTTCTAGCTATGTCTTACAGGATTAATTAACCAAGAAGTGATTTCCTCCTGTGTTTATAAAGTGATATTTCAGTTTGGTTTCAGGTGGGAAGGCATAATTGATAAAAGAACTGTCACATCAGCAGCAATAGCAGTGCTAACAAAATAATATTCTGTTGGCATTATGCAATTGAGGTTACATTTACTCAGGAAATGTACAGGTATATTTTGTTCTGACAATAATTCAATTCCCTGCTCTGCTATGAAGCTCACTGATCTTAGACCAGTCAATATCCTCCAACCTAACCTACCTCAAAGGGTTGTTGTGAGGATAAACTAGGGGAGGGGGGAATATTTGGAAGAAAGGCAATAAATAAATACCACTTTTCAGACCGTCTTTAGTGCATAGACCAAATGTGCAGATGTGGGAAGAATGAGACTTTGCCTGACAAACCTTCTTTCTTTCTTTTTTAATAACATTTATTCAAAAGTTACAATGCAGCTTTGTCTACTGACATAATATCACAGAATGATCACTCCAGTCCTCAATCCCACATCACTGTCATGTTGGCTCACCAGATATCCTCAGTAGGAACCCAACTACCAATCTGGTGGGCTAGAGCTTTTCAATCAATATATCCCCTCCACAGACACCTCTGTGATGATGATGGCATTAAAATATCCCATTCTTCTTCAATAAAAGAGAAAAAGGGAGACCAGATTGTATTAAAGGTATCTTTTTTGGAGATGTTCTTGATTAGTCACCGATGGTATGTTAGGCGTTCTGATAGAGCAATGCTCCAGATGTTATTAACCCAAGTCTCTATTGGTATATTAGATATTTCCTTCCATCGTTGGGCAATAACTAGTCTAGCTGCCGTGAACAGGAAGGAAATTAATTCATTAGATTTAAGGGTAGAATTTGGGGTAAAATCTAGTGATAATAAGGCAAGTGCCAAATAAGGAGGAATAGATTGTTTAGTGATTTTGGAGGTCATTTGGGGAAACTTTCTGAGAGTAAGAGCTGTTCAACAGTGGAATGTACTCTTTTGCGAGGTTATAGATTCTCCTTCACTGGGGGTTTTTAAGGCTGGATGTTCATCTGTCATGGATGTTTTAGTTGAGATTCCTGCATTGCAGGGGGTTGGACTAGATGACCCTTCCAACTCTATGATTCTGTGATAGGCCCACACTTCAACCTCTGCACACTTGCTGTCCCCTCATCTCCACATGCTCAGCTAAATAGCTGAAATGTGCTTATAATAGTCTTAATGTAGTAGTTTGAGACCTTGTATGATCAGGGACGTGGGTGGCGCTGTGGTCTAAACCACTGAGCCTTGGGCTTGCCCATGAGCACAATCCTTGCTTCCATGCATTTTGTCTGTGCATGAGGAGAAAGTCTGAAAAAGCCTTACTTATTTAATGTGGCATCTTCATGGTTGTTCAGTATAGTTTTCAAATGCAGATGAGAAAGAACCATATACCATCAAGGTACAGAAGGACATATCTGACACAACAGCCACACCCCTCAGGAAGTTAGATGAGTGTAGGGTGAGGGTGGTGGCGATGGCTTGGTAGATTTATATAATATCCTTGTGAAAAGGGTCATATTATTCACAGAATCGTTAAATAAATGGCCTATTCAAGAATATAAATGGAATATAAGGCTTGACAAGCAATATAAACAAAGGAAAGGAAAATGGTTGTGATCCTATGCCGAATTACAGGGATTAAATTCAAATGTATCGGTGTAATGTTGTCTAAAAAGGTTAGGAATAAACAGGACGGGTGGAAGGGGAATGAAATAAAACAATTTGGAGAGTAATTTGTTTCAAGGAAAATCATTTCACTTTTATCTATTGTTTGAGGATCTTGCTCCACTGGAGTTCATGTCATGCATAGTTCAGTTTTATTAGTTCTGTTATAATAAGTGACCAGTGACTGTAGGCCCCTTGGTTTGGGGTCACTTATAAGTCCTTTTCATGCATTCAAAGGGACGCACAAGGGCTTAAACTGAGAAGTTGGTGTTTATATGCCAGCCCCACTGCCAGTGATACTCATGCGCTGGGCATGCCCACCCCGTCTTCAAACTTCTGAAGGTCTCAGGGGAACTGTATATCTGGACACATTTAGAACCCTCCTCATGATCGAGAACCCTGATAACTCAGGGTTCCTGATAACTGGCAAGCTTGTAAGTGCATTCAGCTGAGCACATTTGCAACCCTTTCAGACCTTCTCCTTCAACATGGGAAGGTCAGGGATGAAGCATGAACATGCCAACTTCCCTTCTTCTCTTAAGTCATCATGCTTTTTTATTGACTTTTTAATAATGCATGAATAGGGCTAGTGTGTCCTGGACATATTCTAAGGAGAAGTACACAGTTATCAAACAAACTCATAATATAGAAAGTGAATAGGTATAGTAGGGAAGAATGAGAAAAATGCATATATTCCAGGCCATGTTTCAGTTGCGTATATTATACCACACCTAAAAACACCAGGCGGAATGCATATTTTCCATCACATTGCCTAGGCGTTACATCAAGTACCTGGTGTTGAGTCAGCAGTGTGTGGAACAACAGATAACTCAGATGCAAAGTGCAAACAGCAGATTGCCACTGTAATCTGTTCCTACAGAACAACCTATTGACTTGGCATTGGGCGAGGTTTTGTGAAATGCTACTGCAAGTCAAAGTGAAAGGGACGTGTGTGTGCGCTTGTATTCAAAATAATGTTATTTGTGTGTTTCTTGTTTGGTATGTTGTAACAAGTAATTAACGTTATAATTATCCAAGTTGTGTATCTGAAGGATCCTGACTAGATCATTTGGGGTTCATAAAGGCACTATTACCAGTAGTCATGCCTTCGTATTTGACTCAGTTGCAATTAATAGGGATGTCAGTGAAGTTAACCTGAGCTAGGCTTAGAACATCGACTTCAGGGGCTCTGACCAGCTCCAGTACTCTCCTCCTGGTTTAACTTTGAGCAGAGCAGGAAGAAAATACCTTCTTCTGTCTTAGCTACATCCCACTCTCCAAAATCCTCCACCATTGAACCCTCTTCCTACTTTCTTCCATAGTAACTAATAGAAGAGGTTTTCTCCCCTTTTGTTGCTATTTGGCAGCTTAGCAAGGGACTATAAGGCTGTAGTAGTAGTGTTAGTGGGGAAGAGCCCAGCCCCCATTAAAAAAATAAATCATGAAAGAAGCTAAGGTTGCAGTCATGCATGTTTACACATGATTAAACATGGACCAGAATAGACTGCACATTTAATTTCAAGACTGGTAGAATATTGATAATTACTAGGGAGGATAAATGAGCAATTTTAAGATAGAGAGGAATCGGAAAGAAGGTTCTTTTGTTGATAAAATGGCAAGAGAAAATGGGGGGCAGGGGAGTTTCAATAATATGCTAGTATGAAAGAAACAAAGCTAATATCCTCAGTGGCATCAGGCAATTAATGTCCGCAGTCTAGCTGACGAGATGAAAACCTCAAATTCTTTTGTGAAGAATACAAAAGCAGCAAATGAAACTGTTGGTGAAAATAATATTCCTGGTTTTAAGCACATAGCCAGTTAGTGATAATTACAGTCTTGATCAGGTTGCATTTATGTGCCATTTTCCAGCCTGTGCGCATGCTGGAGAATTTAACTGTAGAGGTAAAGATTGCACATTCGCAGCCCATAGGCTTCTAAAGTCTTAGCACGACTACTTCCATCATTTCTGCTTTAAGCAGTTCTGTGACCTGGAGGGGAAATTGCAGGGGGCGGCACAGTTCACCACCTTCTTTCATTGGGATGGACTGGTTATCAGTGCACTGTAGTCAAAGAAGACTATAACTCCCAGAAGATATTGCTACCACGCTGGGTTGTGTTATCCCAGGCAACATGTTTTCGTACGCAGCAAATTTGGTTCTAATTTGTGGCATAGCACTTGTATCCAACAACAGAATTTGAGAAATCAATGAAATTTCTAGTTAGTAAATTATTTCCTTTTGCTCCCATCCATTTACTTTTAAGAGCAATTTAGTTTAATCAAAATGAAGTAAAATTGCCTTTAATTTTAGTACTGCATGCTGTGTTTCAAAGGCTTGAATTCAGCCCCTTGAGATGGTTCTTACTGAGGAACTGCTGCAGATCAAAGGAACAGTGCTTTTTTTCTGACATTGTGTAACCTGTGCTAGCGAATCTCAAAGTTCAAAGAAAGGATAAAGTGAATGTTGGAGCATGCTTGCATATGAAAAAGTAATGCTTCCTTTTCTCCCTTTTTTATATTTCTGTCCTCCTATCACTTCCTCCCCTGTCAGGGGTTTGCTATTGTGCTGTGTTATCACTGTTTTTATGTCTTAGTTGATTGTTATGTGTTTGTTTTGATTACTACAATTAATTTTTTTAAAAGGTACTGTTGCGATGGTAGAAATATGTAATCCAGACTGCACACAGTACAGTAATAGCTGGATCAAAATTGTGTTGGTTTTTCACAGTCGCAGCCTTAGTTCTCTTATCCTGGTTTTGCGTCAAAGACCTTCTTACCTAGGTAGAAATTACTAATTTTTTAAGGTAGAACTCTTACTCACAAGCCTAGCACCTATTATGTGTCACCCGACTCTTCCAAAGGCTTCAGTCTTGTGGAAAGTGTGTGAGAATGGAAGTGAAAGTAATTTGTACAAAATTAGATTGCTCTTAAAGTTTTCTTTTACAATGTGTTTGAGAATTTCTCCATAAACCTTTGCTTCGTTTCTGCTGTAACATCTTGACAGTATCTAGATATCCCAGACAGAACTTAAACAAAAAAGTGTAAGATACAGAAATCTAAAAATGAGATTCTGCTTGGAGCCTGGGGCAAACACAGGGGAACTGTAATACATTAATCACACATATTTCACTGCATTTCTTAGAATGGAAGGGTTTAAATAAAGCAGTGGAATCAATTGCTTAATTTCTGAAGGATTAGTATTTTACTATGATTTGAAGATGCACTTTTTTCAGGGACAAAGGACTAAGCTTGCATCCTGGTACATTTCTAGTCACAAATGACTTCCATTGAATGGGGTTGAATCATAGGCAAGTTGGTATAGTTTTGCAGCTTTAGGGAGCATTCTTAACTCTTCCCAGCCCAGAATTATGGATAATTTATGGAGAATTGGGGCCACCACTGCATCTATAGCTCTCCTGCGCACAACAACTGGGGACGAAGGTTGAGGGGCAGGTATGGTTGCTATGCTAGCCCCAATAGTATCATGTGACAGCATCAGGGCTGGATCAGAATCCAACATATCCCAGGCTGGCATAGCCCTCAGAAAGCCTCATTTTGGCAATTAAGGAGGGATAACACCACCAGTATTTCCGCCTGCCTGCATCTACAGTGGGTAGAGGGGGGAGCTCCATGTTAATCCAGTTATATAGACTGTTACCACTTCATAGGTGGCAACCAGGAGGAGAGGAACAGATGCTAGCAGGACTGGATGAAAGGACACCTTCACCCAATCCAGTCTCCTCTTCCCAGCCCAGCCCAGCTAAAATGGGGTTTGGATTGTTCTGTTAGTAGCTTGTGAATTTTAATTGTAATTGGTTTTAACATTGCCTCAGTTGCTGGTTTGTAAGTCCCCACAACATTCCCTTTTTCTGTTGGTGAGCCAGATTTCCTTGGGAGATCATCTGTTGGGGACACTTTGCTAATGGTGGGTATAAACAGAGACAAATGTGGGGGGCCCCATTTCCTTCTCTTCCTGCCACCCCCATTTCCTCTCTAGTATTTTTAGCCCCCCCCCCCAAATATACAGATCTTCATCCATTGCTCAGTCTGTTGCAAAACCGTAATCATTGCATATTCATCTGCAGTTTTAAATTGACTGAACAGAAACTTGTTTTCTTTACTACTAGGGAACATACCCTGTTAAGTAACACAAGAGGTAATTCAGAATTTCCTACCAAGAAATTGCACTGCCTCTTCTCTTTATAATGATAGATATCTGACGTTATCAGAGAGGACAAAACACATTATCATGGGCACAAAAGAACTGGCATGTCATTAAGCTGCTCCTCAGCAGTTAATTTGGGAACTGATTGAATAAATGCTGCAAAAAATCTTTTCAACCTCAAAGTAAGGAAAGTTAATTCTATGGCTACTATTGATAGACTCCTGACTAATTGAAATAGGCAATAATGATCAGGTGTAGCATTTTGTGAAGCTTACTGAGATAACAAGCAGAGGCTTTTGTGTTGTCATTTTCATGCAGTGCCACTTTCCCACTTTCATATCTCTTTCATATAAATTAGTGTGTGGATTCCTTAGTTATGGACTGCTGAGAAGCCTACAAGTTCATTAACTGATTATCCTGGACATCTCCCAAGTTCCTATGATATTGTACTACTCTTGCAAATCTTCAGTGACATGAGCTGTAATAATTCACATGTAATCATGTATTTATTCAACAGACATTGCACACAAAAACTCTACTATAATCAGGAAGAGTTTTAAAGATACAGTACAGTCATACCTCATGTTGCGTCCACTTCAGGTTACGTCTTTTCAAGTTGCGTCCCGCAGCAACCTGGAAGTACCGGAACGGTTACTTACAATAATAATATAATAATTTATTATTTATACCCCACCCATCTGGCTGGGTTTCCCCAGGCACTCTGGGTGGCTTCCAACAAAACACTAAAATACAATAACCTATTAAACATTAAAAGCTTCCCTAAACAGGGCTGTCTTCAGATGTCTTCTAAAAGTTTGGTACTTCTGGGTTTCGCCGCTCGCGCATGCGCAGAAGTGCTAAATCGCGCTAGACGTGTGCGCAGATGTGGCGCTTCTGGGTGCAAATGCTTCGAGTTGCGGGTGTGCGGGACAGATTACGTCTGCAACTCAAGGTTCCACTGTACAGTAATCGGTCTAGAGTTCTGTAGGAAATGGTAAGAAAGGTAGCTCAATGAAGGTGTCGACCCAGCATGCTGATGCCCATGAAAAGAGCAAATTCCATGCTAGGGATCATTTGGAAGGGAATTGAAAATAAAACTCTCAATAGTGTAGTTGTTGTGCAAATCTGTGCTGTGACCACATTTGGAATACTGTTTATAGTTCTCACCTCAAAATGGAAATGTAGAGTTGGAGAAGGTTCAGAAAAGGGTGTCATGAGACAAAGGTTATTGAGAGCAGAAGCAGTAAGGCCTACAAGGCCCGCACAATCATTCAAGCCTGCTAACTGCTGTTAACAGCAAGCTGCTAAGTCACTGTGACTCGTGACTCATCTTCAGTGATGACTCATTCGCCCTATAAAAGTAGCCAGCCTCTCTGTGGGCATTGCATGAAAATGACAACACAAAAGTCTCTGTGGGCCTCAGTGTGTGTCTCAGCCAGTGTGTGTGTTGTGTTGTTGCAGACAGAGTGGCTCCAGGACTCTAGTAAATCAGTAACTCAGACTGTGCCTCTGTGAAGAGGCAGATAGCTGTAATGAGCACTCTGTGTATGCTCTTTAACTATGCTGTTTATGAACAGCATTTATTTTCTTTAGTAAAGTTTTATTCTGTTTTATTCTGTTTATAAAGAAGACTCTGCATTGATTAATTTACCGATGCGTGACAAAGGGCAACCTGAAGCGACTGAAATTGAAATCGCCATATTTCAAAAATAAAAAAACCAGAACACCCTGAAAGTTCTTGAGATTTTTAAAGCAAAACCCAAAAGTTTGAAATCCTGGTAATCTTTAAGATGTATGGCAGCGTTGCAAATAGCTCTTATATTTCAAAAAGGGGTCCAGTGCTTCTCCTCCCCTTCATGTTGTTTCTGTTTCTTTTGCCAAATACTTTAGCTGGAGGTGAAACTGATTAATAGGATCAGCTTGCTGTTCTGTAAAGCGTTTCACAGTTCTTATCTCCGTTATATTTACAACAGTCCTGCAAGGAAGGCATCTGCCAACCTTATATGAAAACCTCCTTAAAGATGTTGAAACTTATATGTGTGATGTAGGCTTAGATACAAATAAATCTGCCCTGGGAGAGTATCCAAGTGGCTTTATTTTCTGTTGTACAGAAGAAGAGGAGGCCATAATTCTCCACATCCATGTGACATTCTTGTCACAGTTGATATAGAATCCTACTCCCATGGCATTTAAAAGTGCTCTGAAATTATTTGTGTTCTCAAATTGCCTTTCCTGCAGAAGTTATGGCCGGCCTCAGGAGAAAGCGCTTTGATTAAGAAATCCCTTTTAGCTTACAGCAATATCATATTCAGAAAATATGTCAGTGTATGGCACTTGCAAGGAGCTACTGGGGCAGTGGCATGCCAAGCAAGCACCCTGAGAGGTCTGTGTTCCTCTTCACAGGGTAGAGGGAGAGTTATATGTGCCAGAAAGAGTTTGGCAAGGCCACACACCAAGAAAAGAGGCACACACTATCACCAGCAAGATAAAAAAAACAACAAATAGTAGTTGTTAGAGTGTTTGAAAGAGGTCCCTGGCAGGAGGAGGTTAGAAGAAAAGGAGCGTTGCAGGTGAGATAGAGGTTCCCAGAAGGGGAGGCTTAAATAAGAAGGAACCTGAGAAAGATGGCAAAGAATAGGGAAAATCCAGACGTATGGAAACCCATATTGGCAGTGTCATTTTTGAAATATGGCAACCCTAGCAAAGAAAGAAAGGAGTGGGGAGGCCAAGTGGAAAAGAGTCATAAAAGTCACTCCTTTCTTTCAACTATCTTAGCCATGGTTGGCCCACCCACGAGGCAAGGTGAGGTGACCACCTCAGGTGGCAGGATCTACAGGGGCATCAGTTCTTGCCTCCAATGATTGCATCGCCTGCTGCTGCAGTGACTGCGACAGCTGCAGCACATTTTCTGGAGGCCGGATCTGCTCCCTCCTCAGCAATCCCCATGTGCCACCTCTATAGTAGCCTCTCTGCCCTGGCAGGGACACACCATTTTGTGGTTTGCCTCAGGTGCCAAAATGTATTGGGCTGGTCCTGATATTAGCAGAGAAGCTAGTTTGGGTAGGGACATAGCATAGAGGACTTAATGTGCAATATTGTCCAGTGGTAATATTGTAAAGCCTTGCTACGGAAGGGATTCCATGATGGGAAGAGGGCTAATCTTGGTTTGAGTGCTGGGCTCACCAGGAGCCTTGGAAGATAAGAAACATCCTGCTGTTCAAGGGACCTGGGGAGGTAGGTTTAGAGAAGTTCACAGCGCTTTAACCGAACTAATTTTATGTGTGGTCATCGCCTTCTTATTCAGATCTAATGCTAAAAACTAGCAAAAAAGTTAATTTTACTACTCCTTTTTAAATAGATAAATAAAGATAAAGTCGAGTAAGATATATAGAGTGACTGCTTGAAACCAAGATTAGACTTGAGACACCCTCCTTGAAATCACAGCTTTTGGAGCAATTGTGGCTTGTTTGTTGTTCAGGGATGCAAAAGAGGCTGTTGTTCAGGGATGCTTCCTAAAGACCTTACCACCACCTTTAGGAAAACTGGACTTCCTCATCCTAGTGAACAGTGGTGCCATTATAAAGACAAATCTGATTAGATGTGTGATAGAGATGGGAGAGGGATTTATTCAGTCTTTTGCAGTAGACCAATTTGACCCAGCGCTCTCAGACTTGCTTGCAGATTGGAACACAACAACCTTGGTTGGGTTATGCATGCCTCTGGATTTTTGTGATGCAGTTTTGGTATATAAAAAGAGCCTCAGTGAAACAGACACAGGATAGATCTAGACTACTCAACTTATCCCTACTGCATCGTGAGTTCACTGCTAATAGGACAAAGAATAGCTTGTGCTATCAGACTGAAAAGGGAGACCAGTTTGAATGTGGTGTGGTTTATCATGAGGGGTTCTGCTGGAATGAGTTAAGGTTGCTTTCATGTGTTCTCACCTCCATCCCATTCACAATCTTAAGAATTGCCGAAAAGGAATAGTACATTTTGCTGGGATGAAAATATCTACAAAATGCACCATCCTGCATTTTGCCACAGGCCTAAAAAAAAGGCATTGCTGAACTCTGGATGTCATACCAATGCAGGTAAAAGGTAAAGGAAGAGTGCAGTACAGTACAGTCAGGGCACCTATTTCGCAGGCTAGCGATATCACTGGCACAATTACACCAGTAAACTCCACATGAGTTCTGGCATAGTATTGGTGCAAGGGGTCTTCCTGTATTAGAGCAATGGGAGAAACAGAGCCTGCATATGTCTGTCTGTGTGTGAAGAGATAGTTCAGGAACTGTGCCAAAAGGCAAGGACCTTTCTGTTTTTGTAAGTATACACATATGCTAACACTCTCATAAGACACTATTGTGCTGCATTTGGCAGAAAATATCCTTGAGTAATGACTTCTGTTCAGAAAAATATAAGCTTAAAAAGTAAGAGAAATCAAAGAGACAGAAAAAAATCCTGATTCTGTCATTTAACTAACCAAAATGCTTAGCTTTTAGTTGTGAATGTCAGTTAACCAAAATGATAAAATGTTTTTTGATGAGTGAATGAAACAGTACATCTGCAGTGGGGGGGGGGGGTCGGAAATCAACTTTGTATTCTTCTCCCTCTTTTGCTACATTTACCACTCTTAAGGTAGACAAGAAATGCCTGGGGTGATTTACCAATGCAGCTCTATTTCTCGTTTTCTGAATTAAATCAATGAACGCTATTTAAGAAACTTGTTCAAGCACCTCCGTCATGTTGGATGATTCCTTCCTTTAAATGTTGACATTTTCCCTTCTTGCCAAGGGACATCAAAAAAAGGATGTTGTGTGCAACAATAATTCTAAAATGATGTAAACCAGAAAAAAAGAATTAAGTACCATATTTTGCAAGGTTTCTTTAATAGGTGTACATTTAAATTTATTGTGGGACCCAAGACAATTGCTGCTTTAACACTGTACAATTTATTGTTTCATATTAGTTTTCCTCTATTTTGTTTTGTTTTCATATACAATATTCTAGGGACTACAATTATTTCCAGTTCATAATTAAATATTTATCTCTTCCACTATATGCAAACACTAAATGGAGAACTGGCACAGATTTTGAAGATAGGCATACATAGGTAAAATGGCTTTGTGGGCACAGCATTACCGTATTTTTCGCCCCATAGGATGCACCGGCCCATAGGACGCACCAAGTTTTTTGGGGGGGAAATAAAGGGAAAAAAAATTATTCCCCCCCAGGCGCTTGTGGGGCCGGCAGCGGGGAGAAGCGCTCTTCTCCCCACCGCCCGCCTGCAGACCAGGTCCGGGGACAGCGGGAAGACGCGCTGCGCCTCCCAGCTGTCCCTGGAGCTTGCGGGGCTGGCGGCGGGGAGAAGCACACGTTTCCCCGCCGTCAGCCTCCAAACCACATCGGGAGACAGCAGGATGGCGGCGTTCCGCCTCCCCGCTGTCCCCCAACCTTGTGGGGCTGGTGCTGCAGCTCTCCTGAAGCCTGGAGAGCGAGAGGGGTCGGTGCGCACCGACCCCTCTCGCTTTCCAGGCTTCAGCGAAAGCCTGCATTCGCCCCATAGGACGCACACACATTTTCCCTTCATTTTTGTAGGGGAAAAAGTGCGTCCTAGAGGTCGAAAAATACGGTAAGTGTGGTGCAAGAGTGATAGGCAATGTGTAGACTATAATGGGATAAAACTTCACATTTTGGTGTGGGATAGAAAAGGATCCTTTTAGTAAGCAGCCCAACTGCTGGTCAATGTTTCCCTCCCACTCCAGGTGCTGGTGGCCCCTTGATGAGGTTGCCTGACTGCCAGGCTCACTGCAACATCAACAAAAAATATGGGCGCAGTGGCTGTGCCAACCAGGCCTTTGCGGAGCTTGTCTGAGGCCTGGAGCGGGAGTCCTGTCTATGAAACACACCACTGTGCTGCCGCTGCCTAATCTCATCTGATGCTACATGGTAGTACGCAGTAACAAAGATCCAGGATTTACTATTGAAGCCTTGGAATACATTTTGCCCATGGTCAACTGGGTGGCATGGTGCATTCTTGGTGTGACAGCCTAAGTCTGACAGGCTCCTGGAGCCCTCCACCCCCCAGCCAGCTTTGCCGTCCAAAGACCAGGTCAAGTGTACCTTTCTTTCCCCTGCATGGGCCTGGTGCAAACTGCTGAGCAGGGTTGAGACCTTTCAGTCACACTTCAAGACCCCTTGAGATCTCCCAATCATCCCCACTATAGATCTGGTCAGATGTCTGCCACATATGCACCAATAAGTTGCGACAACATTGAAGTCAACAAATCCAGGGAACAAACAAAAGTTTCTACAAGGAAGGCAACCTCCTGTCCTTGCATTACCTAGCTCAATTGGCACAAAGGGATGGGGGAAAGTCTTGATTTTCATTTGTTTCTCATTTTATAATCTTTAGTTCAGTTCTTCACATTTCCACATCAATTTGTGATTATTATTATTATTATTAATTATATATTTTTAAACCTTAACGGAAATTGATTGACATTTGGGTGTAATTTTTTTCTCCTAATATACTCATGATTGTATGCAATATTCACAATTCTGTATGCAATTTCCCCTAACAGAACACATTTCAATCTTATTCTTACAAACAGGGCCGGATTTAGGTTTGATAAGGCCCTAAGCTACTGAAGGTAATGGGGCCCTTTATATGTCCAGCTGTCCTTTGTCAGCAACAAATTGTTGCTGTTTTTTTGTGTTGAATATATACTATATGGTAATTTATGGACCTAATAGGTATCTAAAGCCATTTGCACATGTGGAATGTAGGCACCCTATATATAGAAATGAGCAAACCAGTGATATTTGAGGGAGCAGGCTAGCAGGTGGGGCCCGTTACTTACATCATAGGAGCCCACACCACACAAAACACTGTTGCTGTATGTAGGTTTTATTTTGTTTTTTGTCTTATATTTTGGAAATGTACATTCAGGCTTTTTTCCTTTAATTTTTTTTGGGGGGCCCAAGAGAGTGGGGCCCTAAGCTATAGCTTGTTTAGCTTATACGTAAATCCGGCACTGCTTACAAATATTTGCAATTTTATGAGCACTATCTGACTACATGCATTTTTATGCACATTATTTGGCTGGAGAGTTATACAGCAGTCTTTGGAGAAGTGTGGTTTTTGAAGGTTCGGTGTGTTTTGGAAAGTGTAAATTATGTAGGCAGGGGCAGAGGAAGGGAGCGGTGGGGGCGGTTCGCCCCGGGTGTCACCACTGAGGGGGGTGACAGAACGTTGGGCGGCACTCACTGCAGGGCCTGCAATGGACCCAAGCCACGCATCTCTCCTGGGAGTGACACGGTGGCTTGGGTGCCTGCAGGTTCCACACTGCCCCATACGGTCCACCCGCTGCCTCCCCCCCCCTCGCCAGCTGTAGGGCAGCTGAGTGGGAGGAAGCAGGGAGACTCCTTGGAGGCCCTGCAGAGCATCCTGCCCCGGCTTGCCCCACCCCTGTGGGCAGCTGCTTCCGCCGCCAAGGGCGGCTGGCCCTGGCCCCAGGCGCAGGACACACACGCCGCTCCAGGCATCCGATCGGCTTGCTCCGCCACTGGATATAGGTTCCCCTTTAGCAAAGGCTTATGGACAGGCCATTTGCAGTTGAGCTTACTGCCTAATAGAGAACAGGATTGCTCTGTAAGTGTGCAGCTGGGGCTTAGACTTCACCGCGGGAGTGATCACACTCAATTCCAAAGGTAACCCAACTGCTGGAAACCAGTTAATTGTACAGTTTTCATATACATTTTCAGTATAAAGTGCACAGAAAAATATGAGAACTACAGTGGCACCTCGGGTTAAGAACTTAATTCGTTCCTGAGGTCTTTTCTTAACCTGAAACTGTTCTTAACCTGAGGTACCACTTTAGCTAATGGGGCCTCCTGCTGCCGCCACACGATTTCTGTTGTCATTCTGAAGCAAAGTTCTTAACTCAAAGTACTATTTCTGGGTTAGCAGAGTCTGTAACCTGAAGCGTCTGTAACCCGAGGTACCACTGTATTCTGTCATCTGTAAAGCGGGATTTCAAGTCAGCACCATTGCTGTAGCTTTCTCCTCTTGTAATATTAAAGTTGTTGATATTTTAGATTGTGTAC
Source organism: Podarcis pityusensis (assembly GCF_964106645.2). Taxonomy (NCBI): domain Eukaryota; kingdom Metazoa; phylum Chordata; class Lepidosauria; order Squamata; family Lacertidae; genus Podarcis; species Podarcis pityusensis. Next base: position 22,470,388 of record NC_138026.1, read on the forward strand.
ACCACTTTAGGCACTTTTATTGGGGAAAGAGGCCTTTAAGTATATCAGTTAATCACATCCTAAAGTCTATTGATTCTTTCCAATCTTTCCTGGCCTTATGCTGATGTTAATATCTGAAAAACAAACTTTTCTGTCAACTTCAACCATCTTAAAGGGCTCCTTAGCAGGGTTTATTAAAATTGGGTTGTGGGAGTTCCAAGGGAAATGTTGCTTTTTGTCAGCTTTGTTGGTTCTTCACAAGTTAATAAGGACATGAAATATCTATTTTTTTATCATTCTAAGGCCATTTGGTGGTGGTGGTGGTGGCAAAGAAGATGATGAAATACGCACATATTTAAAGGAACCAAATTATTTTGAAGCAATTTTCACTTAAAAACCTAAACACATTAAATATCTCAGTGTGAAATAGAAACAGGATGATTACAGGGAGGTCAGTGGTGCACATACTAATGTTACGCAGATTCTGTTAAAAGAAAACCCACAAATTTCAGGGAACCTGGGTACAGGAGAGAGAATTAATTCAGAACATTTGTTCCAGAAACTGGAAGCACGCTTCTGTTAAGGAGCATATTTAAAATAAAATAAAATCACATGCAAAGCTATGAAACACAAATCTCCTTTAAGGACATACACTTCTTAAATCTTTACTTTATCTCTCATTCTAACAAAACATCTAACCCCCTGGGAAATGGCTTTGAGGGTGGGCAATGGGTCTCAACCCCTCAGTGAGTTAGGGGTCTCCCCTGCATGCAAAGACAGATTCTTGCAGGTTGAGCAGATGAGACCAATACTGGGTCCAATGTTCAAGAAGGCGGTTTCTGTATTTTCGGCTTGTCAACCTGGGAAGGCAAACTCTGATTCTAAACTTCCGCTGCCTTGCGTCTATACTCATTCCTCAGGGTGTAAATACCCAATATCTTCATGTTCACTCAGCACAATCAGTGAAAGAGGGAAGATGCGACGTTTAAAAAACCCCAGCTTTTTGAATTACCGTATTTTCATTTCCCTTGAACACGGTTCACTGGAACTCAAATGTGTTGAGGCTTTTTATAAAGGAATATTTTGATTAAGTATGCTGCTAAAGAATAAAATACCTTACTGCATTGTAATATTTGTTTATTGTTGTTCTCTTGTTGTGGTGTTTTCCATGGACAGTGTTTTTTACACACACACACACTTTTTTGTTGCTCCCCTCCCCCCAAGACAAATGGCCCTAAAATCACACTAGTCTGGCCATTTTGTAGAAATTCCTTAATAAAACCAGCGTCTAAAATTCCCTAACTGCAACACTTATTTCAGTAGTTTCATGTGCTCTAATACATGAAACACACTGATTGTCTGGCTAGTCCTTTCTGCAGAGATTAATGCTGCCAATCTGTGGTTGTGGTGTGGAGGAGACTTTGCCATGCAACTGGGGCAATACACATTCTTGCATTTTACAACTATTTATTGCATGGAGCTTCCATTAAGGAGACGTGTTTCCAGAGACTTCCATTTAAGTGTAGTGTCAGAATTATCCCTCCTCAGTCACTTAAATAAGCCGAATTAATTCACCAGATCTTGATGGGCTCTGAGAGATATGTGCTATGCATTCACTACATGTGATTTTTTTCCCTCAGTATTGAAAGTAGTATCATACTTTCACTGGAGCCTCATGAGCTTTAGGCTGGAATTATATGTAGCAGTAAGTGTATGCGGCAGTGTGTCTAATTTTAGAAGCCCCAAAGCTAATTTTTCATTCATTTCATCATATGCCTTGCCTTATAATGAATGCACTGCAAAGAAATTCATAATGGGGAAAGGACTATAAAAATGTAAAAATCTAATTGTCATAATAAAAACCATGGTTTTTAAATTAAGATTTTCATAAAATAGGATTGTAAAAGCCTTCCCCCCCTATATTGTGAGAAAAGCAAAAAGGCTGCAATGTGTTTTTTACCAGATTGTGCAAACTAATTACCCAAATGTTTATCAGCATCATCTAGGAGCCAGTAGAGATATCAGATCGGGTTTTTGTTTCCTTTTAACACAAGTGACTGGGATTTTTTTATTGTTATTCTGGTATATTAAAAATAAGTCAAAGTTTTAATCTTCATCTAAATTCTGCAGCATTCTTGATGCTTCTTGCACACTCTGCAAATCTTCAGATATCCAATAACTACAGCAATTATTGAGGAAATTGTTCTGTGGCAAAACACTAGGGCAAGTTGATTGAATTACTTTCTTCTAGATTGATCTGTCCATAAGAATGTCACTGGAAGAGATTAAATCTGTTTTATGTGAGAAGCACCTGTACATACATCACCATTCTGTGTTCCTTTTGTTGTCATCTGAAATGGTTGGTTGGTAATAGGTAAGGTGATTCATCATTATCTCTAGCACCTGGGAAATGGTCCAGGTTGACTTCAGTTGAAGTGACCTATTAAAGGCACTTTAGGATTTGTGAACTTGATAACAGCATTTTGTGAAAGGCTTTTTTTGTTTTTTTTTGTTACCAGCACCACAGAACCATTCAATATTATCCTGCCTTCCCCTAAAGATTAATAGTGGCATCACATTTTAATGTTTAATCTATTGAAGGCAAAAACTTCCACTGTCATTAGCAATAGACATGATCTAATAGACATAGTCTGTTAAAACAGTCTCTTCCAGCATTGCTATTCAGTGGTGTATCGATGTAGACATGTATAATAAATACGGATATATACTGTGCTAATCTCCCAAATGTCACCAGCTTATCAAAACACTCATTTCTCCTTGATTTTTTTTAAAAACTACTTTGTATAAAGTAGTTGCTTTGAATTTAAGTTTAATCAAAGTGTGGCAATTTAGTAGTAGGTGGGTATTCCTTGAAGTAATTTCATTTGTCTTGGCTAAATTCTTTTAATTTACCTCAGAATCGGAGAAATTTTTTCTTGTAATTTCCTTTTCGATCCAGTTCAGTAGCTTTTCTAATAAGTACTGCAGTTGCCCCTGACGGTTTTTAAAGGAATAACTCAGAATAATATGATTGAAGGTGTATTCATGAGCTTTTATAGTAGAGTGTTTGATTCTAGAAAATCGGCTTAGCCAAAGGTTGTAACCTTTAAAAGTATTTCCGGTTACATTCTGAATTGTGATGTTATACTGTAATGCAGAATTTCTACAAGTGTTTTATTTATATTTAGCCTGTATTTATTTGGATAAATGTTACAATAGAATACAAAAGAATATTGTGTGAGAGAGAGATATATTTTCAACATTTTAAACTTTGCCAAAGGGTATGTTAATATCTGATGAAGAAGAGGGTAGGCAGGTCTGAAAGCATATTAATATAGGTTTGGAACCAGAGTGTCCTTTCCACAAACAGATCCTTCTATTCATAGATGGGACTGTGTTATAGCCGAAGCTCCTCATTGGATGAAAGTCATAGGTGATTTTCATGGAATCTTCCTTCCCCCTCCCCACTGCATGGTCTCTCATTCTGTTTCAAAGGGTTTTCCCCATCCACCAGAGCAAGTTTTCAGATGGTTTCAAGAGGAAGGAGGAATCAGTTGAAACCGTCTCCCTGCTTCTCTAGCCAGAGAACAACTCCACTAGGCACAAGTCTGAATCCAACCCACAATATCTGAAAATACATATCTAAACCATCTAAGCTTTCTTCTTATTTTTTCCCCTGACAAGTAATTATGAATACCTTTGGGTTTCTCAATTACTGAAAAAGCTAGCATAAAAAGAAGCACTGTTGGCCTCTTAATAGTATAACATCAAAATAACAGATGTTTTGAGCAGGTGTTAAATTTTATGTCAGACATAAAGATTTTGTGAAACTCACGCATGTAGTTTAATTATCTATTTTCATCCTCCTAATCAGTATTTTTCTCTACTCGTCTTTTCCCCACAAAGCCTTCTATTCCAAGGGGCAACAGTACAGAAAAACCTACAGCTGTGCTGTTTCTTCTTCTTCTTCTTTAATATAATAAATGCATTTTTCAGACAAAGAGGAAGATAAAAAACCTCATCCTGGCAGCACAGATGTGGGGGTCCACGTCTTCAATGTTCATTTCACACCATATTACTGTATAAGTAGTGCATGCTTATATGGAAGGCGTTGCAGTAGTCTCATGTTAAAAGAAAATAGTGGGAAAATTATGTATACAGAAAAGTTGGCTTTGCCCCAAACAAAATATATGAATATTTGGCTTAACACCAAACAAAAGAAATAGAGATGAGTGGTAGCAATCTGAATAATTCAAAAGTGGACAGCACATTTGTGGAAAGCTGATTATCTCAAAAGATGGTGGTAATGAAAACATCAGGAAAGAGAGTTCTTTACTGCTCTTCCTTGGGAAATGACAAAAATCTGGATTAGGAATAAGAAGTAAATTAGAATTGCCAAAGCAGAAAAAGCAGCAGCCTTTAGCAAACAGAACAGATGGTGTTGTATAGACAAGTAAGAGAAATTTGCTTGGATCCTGCAAAGTGCTTTTAAAAAGGTCTGACAAAAGCAGGGGTGGCAACAGGAAATTCTGGGCCCAGTACACTGCACGTTCATTGGGCCCTCAAACCCACTTGTAAAACACAACACAGATTTGCAGAAAAGTTGCATATGCCTTGTGTCGTATGAAAATCTCTGCTCTCATTTGCAGGTGAAGTGGAGGGTCCAGGCATAAATCACTGGCCACACAAGTAATAAAACATTTGACAGACAGCGGACGTTTCCCCCCATAATTGAATTTTCATACTGGAAATTGAATTTCCACCTGCCACACAGCTGTTAAAAGAAGCAACAATTCTGCTTTGCCCCAGTGACTACCCTGAACCAAAGCTTAGGCTGCAATCTTTTATTAACTTACCTGGCAGTAAGCCGTTTTAAACATAAAGTCTTACTTCTGAGTAGTATGTGTATCATTGTACTATTAAGTTAACTATACAGTGAATTTTTCTTGACAGCCTCTTCTTTAGTTCCTGCACAGCAGGAGACATGATTAAAACGTTTTTGTGCAGATTTTGCATTTTCCATAGTGATAGATTTCTTTAACATCTACTCACACTTATTGGGTAGTAGTATTTGCACAAAATAACTTATAGGGAGTACCAAATCTCATATGAACCCACCACTAGAGACATGCGTTCTGGTTGCTAGGAAAAATGCGAGGGGAAACTTTGGATATTTCAAGGACTAAAAAAGACACAGAAGCAGGAAAAGTGTACTATGGGGGCAGGGGAAACAGCACCTCTTTAGGGATTCCTATTGCCTACTGTCCAAATAACTCACTTATCAGTCAGCGTTCCAACTTCATTGGCTAAAAGCACTGAAAGGCAGGAGCAGCCAGAGTAGCTTATCTCACAGAAAATGCCTGGTAAATCAATTCCATCTGCAGCTATTTCTTGGTGTCTTTGGATGGAGGGCAACTTCCTCCTTCAGCATCCCCCTGATTTCTCCAAAATTCTTCTCTTCATGGAAGATATGGTACCTCTGCCTGATTTAGAGTGATTCTCTCCCCCCCCCCCATGCCACAACCCATCTTGTTCAGGAAGATTGAAGAAAGGAGTGACAGGAGTGGGACTAGGACTTGGGCCCAATCTACAAGACTATTTGGAGTTTGTGTGTGTTACTCTCTAGCTATGTGTGTTGTACAGTAAGCTGCAAGCAGGTTGTCTGAACTGTTTCATTTTAACATGGACAGACCCTGTTTTATCCCCTACCTAGGGAAGGTGCTGGAGGAGGTGTTGGCTATACAACTCCAGATGTTTTTAGAGGAAATGTATTACCTGGACCCATTCCAATTTGGACCGAAGCCTGATTTTGGGACAAATTAGTCTTGGCTGCCTTGATGGATGGCCTTTATCAAGAGAGATGCCCTGATGACCCTCTTTGATCTCTCAGACGATTCAATGTCCTCAACCGTGGCATCCCACTGGATTGGCTCTGGGCCTTAGTAGTAGGAGGCACTGTGTTGAAGTGGTCATTCTCCTACCCACAGGGTCCTTTCAATAGATTAGTGGTATTAGTCACATCTCTCCCCTCTGAGATATGGGTTGGTGCTGAGTTTCATGAATTTTCAGTGGCTTCCAAAAACACACTTGTTTGCTCAGGCATTTGCTTGGGATTAATGCTGGAGTCTGCTATGACTGACCACTTTACTGTTTATTCAGTCTGTGAATGATATATTTTAATCATTGCAATTTCAAATTGGTATGTGTCCCACTCTGGGATGGTTTGTAACAGTGAAAAGCTGTAAAAATGAAAATATAACAAGCATACATTCTTCCCCTCATCCTTCTGTTATGGCCAGGGCTTTTTTTCAGCCGGAACTTACTGGAATTCAGTTCCAGCAGCTCTCAGGTGGCCGCCATTGGCATTCTAAGTGAACGAGGGAGGTGTTCATGGGGAGTTCCAGCACCTCTTTTTCTAAAAAAATATGTATATCACTGGTTACAACAGTGTTTTAACAAGCATAGTGCAAGCCAGGCAGCCTAGGTGGGGCAGGAGAGAACAGCATGCAGGAGGGAAATTACAGCTGGCCATACTTATTGCCACACACAGTGATTAATTGAACAACTGGCTCGAATTAATCTCTCTTGACTCTGAGAAGTGACGTAGTGGAGGGTGGAATATGCCACTGATCACATGTTTAAGAAGATGTTTTATGCCCCCAGGCAAGGATCAATGACATATTAAAAAGGAAATGTTTGAGCTGAGGACTTCCATAAATATATAAATCCATTGCTTTAATATACTAATTAATCAAATCAACTGCTTTCTCAACCTTTGCTCTCCTAAGTTACCAATATCTCTATTGAAGCTCCTGTTCCATTGCTGAAACATCTCCAGACACCAGAAACTCAGTATTCTTGGAGGGGCCTGAAGTTGATCAGTGCATAGTAGTAGTATTATAGGATTTGCTATCAACAGGAAAGTGATTGTGCCAAATGACCTCTACTGGTGGCACCACCACAACAGCAACATTATCTGTTTAATTTATGAAATACATAATGATACTAGGTCACTAGCACCCAAAAAAATCTGGAGGGCCACATGTTGCCCACCCTGAATTAATGCATCTCTAGCTCTATCCCTCTTCCCCCCAATTGCTGGTAATAGAGCTGGGGTTTTTTCCACCTTCTTTACAGTAAAGCCATTAAAGTTGTGAGCTTTACTTCATGGGCATTAGCTTGAAGAATGATTGTAGGTTGCCTGTGAAAGAAATAGAATGCTAGCATGAGATTAAAGCACACCCAGTAAAGAGAAGTCTGTGCCCAAAGTTGCTGTCGTGACTACGGCTGTGTTAAGAACCAACAAAACAGTGAGGTCCAGAATCTATTATCTGAAGTATGGTATCCTAGAAAATGGCCTTATGTAATCTGTTTCCTTGTTCTTCGTGCTATTGTGTGGATTTTCCCTTCAGATTTAAGATTGGTTTTTCCCTGGACATTTTTAGACAGACGATATATCAATTGATGAAAAAGGTGAAACTTCAGCAGTCTTCTCTAAACTGATGTGGTGAAAACTTTTTTAAAGGCTGCAGTCTTTTGTATGCGTAACTGGGAGCAAGTCCCACTGAACCCGGTAGGATGTACTTCTGTGTAGGCACGCCCAGAATTGCATTACACAGGGGCAGATTTAGGGGAGCGAGACTAGTTCCGTCACACAGGGTGCGGAGCCTCAGGCCCGCCACTGGGGACACCACAACTATGATTTACAATGGAGTGCAAGAAGTGGAGGGGAGCCAAATTTTGGCATGGCATTGGGCGTCGTTGAAATTTGAGATCCTAAGGCTTGCTACTGTCAGCTTCAGGCTTGGGTCTGGATGAGTCCCAATGCCATTGAATAACGGCTGTGAGAGCAGCTTGGGCATTGATGGATCCTGGTTCAGAACGGCCTCCAGGGTGCAGAGCATGGAGCAAACTTGACTTTGCCGTTATGAATTTCTCCCAGTTCTGAGCTTTGGTAAGATAATTATTAATTACATTCTATACATCCACCTAGTCCATAGGTAGCTTTACAGAAACCAATGTCAGATATTAAGGTTACCTAAATAAGGTATTGGTCGTTGATGTCATTTTATAGTGTGTGTAATGTTTTCCCCTTCAGTACTTGTAGAGAATATAGAGTGCTGCAACACTGGTGAACTGCAAGTAAGTCACAAAGTTTTGTGTCTGTAGAAGCTCAGTTGAAATATGTTGAGTCAAACTTTGGTGGATTATGCCAGACATCAATAATGTACTGAATGGAACATATAAGGTTATGTCAAATACCACTGCATATTCTGCTGGCAAATGAGAATTTTAAATATAATCACTGTGACAGCATTGCACCTATTTTTGAACTGACATTTATTCTCCACATGGTTACTAAAACTTTTATATTTTCAAGTCCCCATAATGCTATGTAATTTATGAGTTGTGTCACTAATTTAACATGCTTCTTAGGCTTTTTTATATCAGAAACTTGAATAAAATAGTAAACTTTCCAAGCCAATGATTGACTTGAAGGTACTAACCTTTTTTTCTTACGGGTGAATTACATTGCAGTTAATATACTACTGCATTGTATATTGCAAGTACTGAAATCTTTTGCTCCAGCTTTGTATTCATTATTTGATACCTTGCTAAAAACGGTTGATCTTTGCAGACTCATCAGGAGGAAAAGCTTTTTAATGGCACTCAAGGCAATCTCAAAAATAGAACAAATATCTTAAAAGTATGACATAATCATCACAATTGATTAAGGGTGGTGCTTACAGCCTAATGGCAACAGCTAATTGTGTATGGTTTTGAGGATGTTGATACTTTCCTAATATTGCTGCAAGATTTTACTCCCATCTTGTTTCATATATAAGAATATAGATTTGCATTCATAAATGAAATAACTAATAAGGAGACACAGAAGAGAAGATGCTCCTAGTACCTTCATTAGTAGAAGCATGTAATGCGTTTGCAGAAGGGACTTTTTATAGTGGTACCCTTAATTTGAAATGCTCTCCCCAAGAACATATGACTCTGACATTACAAGCTTTTGGGTAGCATTTTCCCAGGTATCTAGATGTTCGATGGTTTTTGAAATTTTGGCCCAGTTATATGTTGTGTGAATTAGTTTGATTCATGCTTTTGTTTAATACCCTTGAATCTTTGATGAAGAGTGATTAAGAAATATTTAAAATAAAGTAGGATAGTAGATCCAGACACAGGAAATTTTATCACAATGAACATATTGGGGCATATTATTGGTGTACAGGGTATTAAGCTGGCATAATGATGTGTGTCTGTAATCCTGTGCTTGTAAATCCTGTGTGGTGCAAAGGGCTGCATACCAATGTGACAAGAATTGTCACACAATTTCCGCACAATTTCTGTTCTCATCCTGAAGCAAAGTTCTTAACCCGAGGTACTATTTCTGGGTTAGCGGAGTCTGTAACCTGTAGTGTATGTAACCTGAAGTGTATGTAACCCGAGGTACCACTGTACACAGATTTGGGGTGGGTCATTGAGTGAGAACAGGGATTCTGTTGATGTACAGCAGGTGGAACACTACCAGCTGAGACGTGTGTCAGCTAGGATATGAATTACTGAATGTAATAATAATAATAATAATAATAATAATAATAATAATAATTCCTTCAATATCTTTTGCTTTGTTAAAACGTTTTTGTTATCATCATCAAGGTCTTCGAGTAGAAAAGTTTTTTTGGGGGGGTGGCTTGAATATATTTTCCCTCACTTACACTTGCTTTCTAGTAGAACAAATGAAGATTTAACTGTCTGTGCTCTTCACTGATTTTCCTCCCTGACTGGGGGCACTCCTCCTCCCACTTTGATTTGTAAGAATTGACACACACATCCTTCCCCAAAGGAAGAACTCCATGCAGAGCCAAGACAAGCCACATGCAGCTTAAGAACCTGGAGACTAATATAATTCCTCTAAACGATAAACATTTAATTGATCTGTTATGTCCTCAAGCTTAAAGTTCCACCCGAATTGGCCAATGGAAGTCATACATCAATAAAGCTCTAGACATGTAATGTCCTATTGTACCCAAATGTCAGCTGCAGAGAAGTAATTAACTTTTGAGGAAGTAGTTTTAACTTGGATATTGCAAGTATTGTTTTTATATTGTGTAACTTGGATATTAACTCTATTCTTCAAGTATTGTTCGACTTCGTGAATATTTAGCATGCCACTATACCAGAATCAGTTAAGAGTTAGGCTTTTTTGTACATAACTTCTTTTGGGTTGTTTGAGAGATACAGTCATACCTTGTTTTGTGGCTGGGATTCATTCTGGAGCCGCAAGCCGAAAAGAACACAGGGCAAAGTGCCGCGTCTGCACACACGCACGGAGCGGTTTGCGCTTCTGCGCATGCGCAAAGTGCAATTTAGTGCTTCTGCGCATGCGTGAGCGGCAAACTCGGAAGTAACCTGTTCTGGTACTTCCGGGTTTGCCATGGATGTTCACTGGAATGGACACTAGACAAGGTGGACGTTTCGGAGGTATTACCGTACATGTACTATGTGTACAGAAACCTTATGTTTCTCTGATTCAGAATAGATGCTTAATGACGAGGCAGAGTCCCAAATGGAAGACATTTTATGGTCCCATCCACCTCAACTGAAAACTGGATTGTGGCATTCCGTTCAAAAGCCAGCAACAGAAGTCTCGTTTAGTGATAGGATGACCAACTAATTCCATCCCGCATCAGTCTTCTGAACACTTCAGCATGGGTCCATTTTGTCCTATTTTGTGCAGATTATTTTGAATTTTTCGTAGAAAGTCCACATTTAAATTACCGTATTTTTCTGTGTATAAGACAAGGGTTTTTTAAATTAAGAAATAATGTTAAAAATCAGTGGTTGTCTTGTACATGGATAGTGCAGAGGGGGGATGGGCGATTGGTATCAGCCGCAAGCAGGAGATTTTTCACGGTGATTGGGCGGGTGATTGGTGTCTGAGGCAAGGGCTGCTGGGGCAAATGGGCGCACAATTTATGGCTGCTGTTGGTGAACGGGCAGATGATTGGTGGCTTCGTTAAAAGCTCAACAACTCTGGGCAATCCCTCCCCCCAAAATGCTCAACAACTCTGGGCAATCCCCCCCAAAAAAGTTTCACAACTCTTTCCTTAATTTGTAGTCCCCAAAAATCAGGGTCGTCTTATACATGGGGGCGTGTTATACACGGAAAAATACGGTATATACATTTTGTATGCACTTGTAAAATACACATTTAAACACATAAAATACAGTCTTCAATGCTTTCATCCATAATACAATGCATGTTATGTGAATATTCAATACAAAATACATATTTTGTGCTACCTTTATGTATTGCAAAATTTAGAGAAGTGTGTAATCCAGCTGGGAGTTGTATTCTGATCCACAGTAAATCTTGAGTGTCAGCTTGGGTTGGTCTATTGCAAAAAAGCAAACCAAATAAATCCCCCATCCTGACTCTTGCTTTTGCTCTTCTTTTTAACAGTAACCTTCACATCCAGACTTTTAGATATTTGAGTACCATTCATTCTTCATATAATAACAAAAATCCTTCTTCCACTAATTGTTATATAAGATGTTGTCCTGTCCACTTCTCAGCTTTGTATACATTCCTGCTCAGTCTTGTTGGGTGATAATGACAGTTGCCAGCATATTAGGCTTGACCATCATGACTTCAATATATCGAGTGGCTTCATGCCTGTTTAATACTGTGGAATTTTTCATTAATATATTAAGCAAAAGGGATGAAGAAGTGCACTTTGACATGCTTTCGAACTGATAGGTTGGCAGGAGCAGGGACTGAGCAACGGGAGCTCACCCCATCACGGGGATTCGAACCACCGACCTTCTGATTGGCAAGTTCTAGGCTCTGTGGTTTAACCCACAGCGCCACTCGTTTCCCTTATTTAGCTCAGCATTATCTACACTGGTTTGCAGTGTCTTTCCAGGGTTTCAGGTAAGGGGCTCCTACCTGGAGATGCCATGGTGTTAACATAGGACCCTTTCCATACAAAGCATGTACTCTTAACACTGAGATATGGCACCCCCATTAACAGCAATATCCCAAAGAAAAATCAACCCATGTGTTTACAGAACTTCATCAGATACAGCCATTACTATGCAGGCACAGACACCAATCAGGCATGTGATAATGGGGGCCCAGAATGCTGTTAGTTCGCTTAAATTCCATTTGATGCCATACAGATATAAAATTCCTTTGTTTATATGTTCAATAAAACCAATGTCCAATCATGTCCATGTAAGTAAGGGGAAGGGGAGTGCTTTTTCATTTTTGTCAAATGGCATATATGTATTTATGGAAAATTCCAGTTAAATAAGTTGGCAAATTATAAGGTATTTTAATAAATCAGTTGTTTGAGTGGCAAATCTGGCTAAGTTGGCAGATTTTAATAAGATAACTGCAGATTTATCCCTTTGACAGTCTAATGAGAGCTTCAAAGACAGACTCTTCACTTCCTCTGAAAGAGGGAATGACATAGATTTAATAAGGAACACAATTTTACTCCTTGAAGTTTCTGTCTAATGTATACATGTTTGAATAATTCATATACATGTATCTATTTGCAGGTTGAAGTTTAATTTATTACTTAAGTCCTTCACTGGCTGATGGAAATATACTAATTATTAACTTCAGAAGAAACCTCTGGTTTTCAATCTTGGCATAGGGTTTGTGCATAAATGTGGTCTGCTGCTTTTAGAAGTCATGGCAATGACCAGAGGCAAATGTCACATATTCCAGTCCAACAGAGAAAGTCCAGCATGCTAGGAGATGAAAGGGGCAAAAGTTTTTAAAACCCTACCACCACATCACCAGGACATCAGAAAAATAAATTTGCAGGAACTCACTACAACCCATCACAAAATATTTGACATGCAACTTGGTTCTACATATAGCAACACATCTGCCCCAGTGTTCCTCGAGCAGTTCTCCCTGCCCCCTAGATACAAAACCCGTAGAACAGTTAATATCAAACGTGTCTGTGAATTTCAGCACGACCTTCTCAAGCCCTCAATATTGCAAAACCACTGTAAATGGACTGTCAATTAAATTATGAGGTGGGGGTGGGGGGAGGATGAGAGTCAGTGTTTAAGTACTCCCTTACTGTTATTTAAAATGAAACTAAATTTCCAGCTACAGACCAAGCATATTGGAGAAAGATATTCTAGGTGAAAGTTCTTCCTGGTGTACCAGTTTTATATGTGAAGGGAGTAAAATAAAAAATAAAAAATGGAGAAGTATTGAACTCCTCCAATCTATGAACAGACAGATCATATATTTCCTCAGTAACTTAAAAATAGGGATATTTATTGCTGACTCATGGAGAGAATGCTACCAACAGTCCTGGAACAACAGATAATGACCATTCTATCTTCTGCACTGTTTCTAAAACTCCTGTGAGTTCTTAATATCCAATGTGTGTTCTAGTGAGACACAACTTTACAGGAAATGCATGAGCAAAATCCAATAGCCACATGCACCAAGCTGTTTGCTTCTTCAGTGTGGCCCACACCTCTTTTTTTATGTATATATTTATGTATTTGTATGTGCTTGCTCCTCAGTTAAGGGCTTTCAGAGCAACATACATCAGAAACAAAGTTAGAGTAAAATCAGATAACTTTAAACGACACAGCAGAGCGGGGGGGGGGGGGAATTAAAAATTAATTTAAAACAGATCTCAAAGGTCTGCGCTTGATGCCAAAAAGAAAAGAGAGAGAGCACCAGCTGAGCCTCTCTGGAGAGTGACACTGTTCCAGTCAAATACATGGAGGAGCAGCTGGGAGCATCACCCCAGATGGGAGTAAGCAAGGGAGTGGAAGTAGGAAGAGGATGAGACTAAACATAGGAGTTGAAGGGCACTTGTTGCTTCCTTCTCCAGGGATAAGAGATGTCCTGGCACCCAGTGCCTGTCTTTTCCAGGGAGGAGGAGGATGTAGCTCAGTGGCTTTGCATGCAGAAGGTCTAAGGTTAAATCTCCAGCATCTCCAGACAGGGATGGGACTGACCCTTGTCCCAAAGCCTGGTGTGCTCATAGCAGTCAGTGTAGACAATACTGAGCTAGGTGGATCAATGGTCCGACTCAGTATAAGGCAGATTGCTGGGAAATGGAGTAGTGAAACTCCCAGGCCAGGAGCAGTCCCTCGTCACCTGGACCTTTTCTTGCACAAAGTTGGTGGTTCCTCCTGAGATCTAGAGGGAACCTGCTGCCGCCCTGGGCTGCTTTGGAAGGAAGAGGAAGGTGTAGATCTAACTGACTAACTTACTTTCTTGTGCTTCTTTCCTTTCCTTTAGTCAATTCAGCCTAGTTTATGTTAATATAATACGTGTTACATAGACTTGAGAGAAGTAAGGTCTTGGGTTTATGCTGTACAGTGTAGTTAATTTGTTTTGATTTTTTGTATTTTCCACCTTGTCTACTCCTTTCACAGGTGGAATATAAATTGCATAAATAAATCCTATGAGTCTATGAAATACTGCATAATACTCTCCTGCGTTATTTTTATGCATTTTCCTCTGACCTGTGTTATTTCTGTCTGCCCTTTACAGATAGATTTCATATTGGGCATATCATTAAAGGAAAGTAGAGGAAAACATCTGCAGAATAATTCCCTGGTCCTGGGAAAGCAGCCATAAAAGGGATCAGGGCACACAGAAAGTTCTGACAGTTTGAACATATTGTTATGTGTGGCCAGAAATGCCTTTGGGCCCACTAAACATAATTTTGTAATATACTGTAAACACAAAATAACAAAGCATAATGTATAAGAAGTGGGGGCTGGGGTGGAGACATCATAGATACAGTCATTGTGGCCAATGTGGACACAAAATGGAGGACATTATGACAATAGGGTTCCATCTTCCAAGCACAGCACTGTTAAGGGTTTTCCTTTGAAAATCCTGTTTTATCTTAGGCTTTGCCATGCAAACAGTCCATGTAGATGATTTATTACATTATTTAATCGTGTCTGGGTTTATGTATTTGTGAATTGGTTTCAGTAAGTCCCAAAGGAGGTCATGACTTCATTATATTAACCACAGTGCCAAGTACATAATAAGCAAAAGTACCCTAGGTTAAGAAAGAAGGAAGGAAATTTGTACATTTTATACCAGCAGGAGATGAAGAGAAACAGAGACACCGAGAGGTGAATTAGCTTCCACAGCACAGAGTCAAGTCAGATCAGTGTTTTTGCTTGCAGGGTGAATGTTTGATGGACCGAGCCATATTCGACAAAGAGGGAGATGTGTTAATCTTATTTACTCCCTCAAGGACATGCTTTTAATTGAAAGGAAGTAAGCCATGGTTGCAAGGCACACTGTTAGCATTAGCTTGTAATCAAAAGCAAGGCTCAGTAGGGACAAGTGTGACAAAAAAGATGCTAGGTTGGCTGCTTGCTCATGAGTAAGTAACCTGCAGCTGCAGCTGATAAGGGGCTGCAAACCTGCAGGCTCTTCCTGATGGCTTATATGGGTTACAGGCAGCAAAAGAAGGCAGAGTCTGTCTCTTAAAGGAGGATAAAAACTGGTGTGAGGTGGTGGGTGGCCTGGTTGGCTAATTTTTCCCAACACCTGATGAGTAGGCTTCTTGGACAGATAGGAAGTAATGAAAAGCTGTCTTAAGCTTGTGGGGGACAGTGTGACCTTTCATACCTTTTAGCTTTGGTGGTGGTTTAATATTTTATTTCCGGTTTTCTGTAGTCAGAGACAATTTGCTACAGGTTTGCCAACTCACTTAATACACCTGAACCCCCAAACATCTCAACACTGGCCCCAGCACATCTGTCTCTCCTGGTTCGGATGGAATGGAGAGATAGATATGGGTGTCATCAGCACACTGATGGCACATTGCTCCTAATCCCCAGATGACTCCCCCCATCCTAAAGGTATCAAATTGGACGAGAGACAAGACAGAACCCTGTTGAACCCCACAACACAATTGCCACTGTGCCAAACAGTGGTAGCAGATCTGGAGACAGGAGTGGACCCATTGTCACATATTACCCCCAACTGACAGAGTCTCTCCAGAAGGGTATACCATTGTCCACAATATCAAAAGCCACCAAGGGATCATAGACAACCATCAAGGTGGCATTCCACTTCTCATGATAAATGTCATGGGCCAGGAATCAGCTTTGCCTGCTGAACAGCAGCCTGAAGGGGGTGAAGGCAGCGTGACTTCACCTAAAACTGATCAACCTTCACAAAGGAGAAGGCACTGGAGTAGCAGCTGACTTAGTCTTTCCTAAGCAGCAGTCAGATGCTAGAAAAAAATGCCTTTAGTTCCTGGCTCTGCACTGCTGCTTCCTTCTCTCCATCTGGATCCTTAGCTCTGTGACCATCTGGACTTCCTGACCTCTGGACTAGATCCTTGGCTCTGTGATCACCTGGACCCTCTGACCTCTGGACTGTCTTCTGACTTTGTATGTGGATTCTGCTCTCAAAGGGACTCGGACGGGGCTACGGCAATAAAGGCCCATATTCAGGAGGACAGAGGCAACTTCTGGGCTGAAGCAGCCAGAAACTGGATTGAAAAAAGATTTAGATGTTCAGCTTCATCTTGGTGCACCTGCAGCTGCCCAGCTACCACCCTATAGAAAACTACAACTGAGTGGTAGCTATCTAATACCTTTGGGTCCAGGGATATTCTATTCAGGAGGCTGCTGCTTCCATTGAAGTAGTCAGCTCCACCCCTCCTGCAAAGAATGATTAGCCATTTCCTGGAACCACTCTGTCAAGCCCTCCTTGACTAGATCACACAAGCCAAGATGGGCAAGAGTCAGCCAGATCACTGCAGGTGTCTTGTCCACATCCTCAAGTTTGCAACTCAAAACTGATCTCACAAGATGTGGGTAGATGGTGCTCTGGGGATCTTGCCATCATTTGCTTTAACTGTGGCATCAAGTACAGGGAATGTGAGCTATTTTCCCCTCAAGGTAAGCAGAAAAATTGGTGCCAACAGGTGGAACAATGTTCTTATTAACAGGCTGGACTTAACCACCCTATTTAGAACAATTTTCTAAGCTGTAGAATTTATGCTTTCCCCCCCCTCAATTTCTCTATGTAATTGTGGAATGTGATTCAGCCATCTCACCCTTTACAAAGGACCACAGCTGTGACCATCTAATATTTGATGGTAACATTGTATGTTGGATAATGCATTTTATCCGAAGCTTCTTTTGATGAAGGTGGCTTATTATATGGAGACAGCTGCTCTGGATCCAACCCAAAGTTTTTAATTTAAATTTAAACTTTGTTTTTCCAACTGTATAGGTTCAGCTCCCTCCCCCCATCATTGGACACACCCATTTCACCAATCACCTTTATAGTGTGCGTGTACCGGGGCAAAGGACTGCTACAGTTGTTAGAATCATAGAATTATAAAATTGCAGAGTTGGAAGGGACTAGAAGGGTCATCTAGTCAAACCCTCTGCAAATGCAGGAATCGTTTGCCCAACGTGGAGCTGAAACGCACAACCCTGAGATTAAGGGTCTCATGCTCTACCGACTGAGGTGTGATTAGTGCTTCATTATAAGGAAGAGAGATGATGCTTCAGGAAGTGAGCATGCTGGTGCAAGGACTATCTGCACACATACTCTGGGGATATATGGAATTGAGGTACAAAGATTATTGTGTTGACACTCAACAATAAGAGCAGGAGTGTGTTCCTCTTGGAAAAGAAGTCACTCAGTATCCCTTAATTTTCAAGTTTGATCTGTTTTCCTAGGCATTCTCCATATGAATGTTTGACCCATAAAGATAACTGTTGCATAACACGATGTGCTTATTGATGGGTGTGAGGGTGGTTGAATGACTTACATACAGTCAACTTGATGTAATCATTCTGATTGCTTTACTACTACAGTAAAAATGTTTGAAAATTATATGTAACCAATTTTGAATTGTAAGGCCATGTCTCAGATGAAAACCTGTTGTTTTGAGAGGTATTGGAAAGCTCAAATTGCCCATACATCAACTCTACTTCTGTATGGCATGAAATGTATATGTGGCTTCTGTGTAAAACCTTTAATAAAAAAAGAAAAAGCTAAGCCGTGTCAGCATAGTCCATTATGATAAAGATTAAGTATAATATGTCCAGACTGCTGTATTTAATTGTATATCTTTATTAATACTACGTATGCATTATCTTCACATGCACGCAGTAATGAGCTTAATGAGTTTTTGCTTCACTTTTCAATGCCACATTTTTTTTCCTCTCCCTAGGTTGACAGGCATGAATCTTCCCTCTCCTGTTATCAGCAGCAAAAACTGGTTACGGCTCCATTTCACTTCTGACAGTAATCACAGGCGGAAAGGATTTAATGCCCAGTTTCAAGGTAAGAATTACATAGGGAACTGTCAGTAGAAATCTATTCCATGCCCCCCCCCCAAAAAAAATCTAAAAGAAGTCATGGTAGTGAAAATGTTTTATTTAGACACTGTACATTTGGGGGATAAACAGCCAAGAGCCAAGTCCTTTCCAGCTTGGAATCACAGTCCTTGCCACTCAAAAAAAATGGTCTCAGTTGAAATCTGTTTAATAGCCCCATGATTGCTGCTGTATTTCTTTTGAAGTTAGTTACCATGACATATACGGTTATATGTCCCTCCTGGACTGCTGCCTTGCCAACACGGTTAACCCTTTTGTTTTAAACCAGACATTTTATTATTATTATTTAAGATGTCTACTATGTGGGTTTCTTTAAACCCATTTTAAATTCCCCTCCCCGTTACACCTTTAATTGTCTTGAGTTCTTTGACATTGTTTAAATAGCAACTTCAAATGCTGACTGCTATAATAATGGTGTTGCAAACACTGGGCAGTGTCCAGTGAAATTTTTATTAGAGTGCAAGGATTTCTGCTTCCACAATGGAGCTCCTTCCATGTGGCCCTGCGTCCTCCCAAAATCTGCTCCAGAGGGTTCTGAGAACCCCCAAAACAGATTCGTGGGGCACACAGGGAGAGGTGAGGGACGGGGAGTTCCATTGCCCAGCCAAAAGTCCTTCTGGTAGCAGAAGCACTTTGTTGAATACCACCTACTGAACTAGTGATGCTCTCCAAGGTAGAAGGTGTTCTCCAGGGCTTGGCAGACTGTCTTTTCCTACTTAGGACTATGAGCCCTAGAATTCCAGTTGGAAACTGATGGTACATGTGAGGGCTTTCTTGACAAAAGTCTCTTTCTCCCTCTCTCTCTCTCTCTCTCTCTCTCACACACACACACACACACACACACACACACACACAGAGTCAATTTCTCAGCTGAGATTTAGACTTAGAGTACAAGTTCCCAGCAGAAAAGGATGCTCTGCTAGAGTGTGGGGAGCACCCGATTTCTCTGCTATGTTCAGATTGAATAACTGCAGTAAACATGAGCCTCTGTTGCAAGGGCTTTGATCATTTAAGGGGTGAGCAGTTGGATGCTTGTGCATCAATTTGCTATAGCATGAACTTGAGCACATAGATTAAGGCTATTGGAGAAGATGCATAGCCTTTTGTGCAGCACTCACACTACAGGAGGAATGATCATGCCATGTCACGTTCTGATAGATGAAGCTTTTCAAATTTTGTAATTTAAAAACTTGGGGGTGGGGGAGTTGGGTGCTTCTCTTTATGGTATACATTTTAATTTATTCAATATTATGGTTACTTAAACAGAATCTAAACTCTTAAATAAATCTGTCTCCACTGAAACACAAAATAAAGGATAAACTTTGATTTAACAAAAGTAATTTATTCCAGAGGGCTATTTTAAAATGGAAGAACAGCACAGAATGATAACTTCATTTCCATTCATCTAAGGTGGTGCTTGTATGAATCTGAATTGCAACATGGCACAAAATCCTAGAGAACAGTACAAATACTGTCTTCCTCATAAGATGACCTGCATTTACACGAGTGGTCTGTTGATGATCCAAAATAACCATGGCCAGTTGGACTTAATTCAAGTGATTTGTGTAACCCACTTGTAGGAATGGTAAAAAAAGAAGATCCAGTTCACATTTAAAGGCAAACGGACCTAATGCACACT
Organism: Podarcis pityusensis; assembly: GCF_964106645.2. Taxonomy (NCBI): domain Eukaryota; kingdom Metazoa; phylum Chordata; class Lepidosauria; order Squamata; family Lacertidae; genus Podarcis; species Podarcis pityusensis. The sequence continues at coordinate 22,490,402 of NC_138026.1, forward strand.
TTGCAAAATAATCCAAGAAGAGAAAAAAGGCAACCATCGAAAGTTGCACTTCCCCAATTTTTTCAATGCAACTTTCCATCCAAGTCTTGTGTACAAAAATTATGGGTGGGATTTAAAGTAACACTAAGGAGTTTCCCTTGGTCAGTGCTAGCATTTGTGCTGCTGAAAGGAACAACCTCTTCTCTCTTCCGGAGAGCCAGTGTGGTGTAGTGGTTAAGAGCGATAGACTCGTAATCTGGGGAACCGGGTTCGCGTCTCCGCTCCTCCACTTGCAGCTGCTGGGTGACCTTGGGCCAGTCACACTTCTTTGAAGTCTCTCAGCCCCACTCACCTCACAGAGTGTTTGTTGTGGGGGAGGAAGGGAAAGGAGAATGTTAGCCGCTTTGAGACTCCTTCGGGTAGTGATAAAGCGGGATATCAAATCCAAACTCTTCTTCTTCTTCTCTTCTCCTCCCCTCCCCTCATGCACTGTTCTGGGTGTTTTCCCAACTGCACAGAGCCAATGGGGGGCATGAGATGGAAGAAAGCCTCATTGTGCTATCAGGACTCATTGCTTCGGCTCCCAGTCGTTTTAAATATTTAGTTGAATTCAGCCCACCCACTTGGGAGTGCTGTATTCATACATAATTTCAATACTAGCCCAAGTAGCATAAGGCTCTGCTGCTCTGAACCTGAGAAGGACCAACTAGAGAACTGGGCTTGGCGGTGAAGTGCAGGATACAAATAGTTTTATGAGAGAGCTCCCTTAATGATTTCCTGCATTGATGGCAATCAGTTATATACTTTTTTGCTATATTAGTATACTAGATCTTCATGATTCAACACTCAGAAATCTGACTCGTTTCCCAACTCTCAGAAAAAGCACACTATTCAGACTGCTGGATGTTTCTTTGTGGGCATCTTTATTAGATTTCTGTTTTATGAGAAAAGTAGAGCTTTAGCGTTGTCACTTTTTCTATATGTCCACAAGGATATTTATCAAAAAGCAATTTTTCTAAAATGGAATGTTTATTGATTTTGTTCCTACCTGATAAATCTTTGCCTAAAATCAACTTTTGTGATTAAAGTGGAAAGAAAACAAGGGAAAGTCACTTGTTTATACACCTGGAGTTAGTAATTAGTTATACTTACAAATTCGCACGTACAGTTTCATTTAACATCAGCTGCAGTCCTAAGCATACTTACTTGCTGGAAAGCAACACTACAAGCAATGGGGATTTGCCTTCCATTAAATAAAATTAAAGTTGTTAAACTGAAGAAGAGTAACATTTTGATTCACAAAAGTCATTCATTTTCCATTCCTTTTAATGGGGCTGATTGTCACTAAGAAACCAAAATCTGTGTGGAAAACATTTGTGTGAAGTTGCTGTTTCTGGCCACACCTCTGATATTTTCACCTAAAAAAGAAGGATCTTGCTTGCATGGTTAAAACTGGCCCTTACCCCATGGGTACCACCTCACATAAACACCTGTCCATGTTTTTAATAAGAAAAAGTTGACCCTTTGTCAGAAATGGAGGTAGGGTGATTGTTGTTGTTGTTGTTGTTATAAATGGAACATCAGGCATAACAACTGATGTTTATGTTAGGCTTGTATAGGAGATACTATCCCACTTTTCCAAGTCATCCCTTCTCTTACAGGATGTGACATATTTTACATCTTGTTGCTCAGCGGTTATGTTGATACTGTTTTCTCTTTATATTATTACCTCGTCTTGACTGAATCCATCAGCTATGAATTTTCAGTGATGTTTCAAAATGGAGAGACCCACCTGTCAGATTGACTTGCAAATATGCTTAGCCATTTTGTTAAAAATTGGGAAATGGCATGGTAATTTCCAAACTACTTTTAAATTCAGACTTCTCATTTGCCTCCACAGTCTCTTGGTAACTTATTATTTAAAATGTTGATAACCCACCCTTCATAACTAAAAATACCAGGCTGGATACTGGAGACAAACACACAAAAAAGCCCTGATTGAATAATAAAATAAACAACAGTAAATATTAAAATGCATCATCAAATAAAGCAGCTAAAAACAACATAGCAATCTACCCACAATACTGAATCTTCCTGTGTGAATTAATTAGTCTTGATCTAGTACCAACATGATAACTCTGTTGATATGGAGGCATTAGGTTGGCAGTAGAATTGGATGTCACCACAGAGATGGCTCTTAAATCTCCCCCTGTTTAACAAAGTGAAGTCATTAAATTACCTGAAATAGAACGAGGTATAATTTCTTCAGCGTGGATTTTTGAACACCTCTCCTCTCCTTAGAGAAGGGCTCTTAAAAGCCATCCCTACTTGTCTTTACTGTGACCATTTTCAGATGCTTTCCACAGAAGCAGTACATATTAGCATGAAGACTCAAATATCAGGAGACATGAGAAAATGGCTCAGATTTAACAAATGACCTGATTCATGTTTTGTGAATATTCAAGTACTTGTTGATAGTTTTCATTGTCATAACAACTCTAAAAAAGTAGAAGTTGACTGTCTCATATAAACCTTGTGTATATCAAAATTTACCAAATTGCTGATATTCATGGTGACATATCCACCAGCTGCACAAAAAGAAGTTCAGATACTTATAAATCCAGCAAGATTGAGTCGGCTTGTGTTCAGAACTGCAACTCTTGTAATGTGTTTTTAAAACAGAACAAAACAATAAATGACCTGAACTTGAAGTGTTTCCTACCATGCAATCTCCTTTTTGTCTGGCTGGTAATTCATTGTACAATCTATTTGTTGAGCTAAATATAATCACTTTTATGGGAAAAGAAGCATATCATAACAAATTACAAAGCTAATGGTCTTAAGCAAACAATCTGATCAAAAAAGGGCTGTGCAGGATTAATTCTGTTTCACATGTTTGAAAGATTGATTAAAAGAGATTAAAGCACCATTGTGGCTGTGCTGTTGTAGGCTATCTTTACAAGTGAAAGATTTAATCTTGAGAATTCAGCTTTTACTCAATATTGCTTCCCACATTGCTGAGGCCCTCAAGCTAATTGAAAGCGAAATGATACCTATTGTTGGTTGCTCCTGAGACACAAGTTTCAGCTTTAGTTTGAAACTGGCTAGTCAAGATAAAACTGCTTCATTTGAGGTCATTTTCAATTTTATACCTTCCCCCACAACACACACACACACACACACACACACACAATCAGCTACCATTGTGATTTTCTGCTTTATTGGGAAGCAGTGATTGTATTTGCACCTTCATAGACGAGAAAGGCGTAAAGAGGAGAGAAGAGAACATGAGTTGAGTAGAGAGATTGAGAATAGAAAAATTCAAGAATGAGGCTTCTTCAATATGGTTGAAAGAAAGATGTACAACAATATTATCTCAACAGGATCCAAATGTAGTCAGTCCTAGAGAGGGGAAGGACTAAATGCCATTGGTTTCAGCGAGTCTCTTTGAAGTGGACGGAGCATAGTATTCAGCATAGGCTAAGTAAATCCCTGTGTAAGCAGGCCAACTTCCACTTATGCAACAGGATTCCTCCCCCACCTGCCTCCCCCCACCCCCTATTTTTTATGGATTTTCTTTCACCCTCTGGAGCAGTGGGGAAGGTGTGGGGTGCATGGGGGAAAGAGAGGGAGGAAGTCCCATTTCAAAAGTTGAAGTCATTCTGCTTTTGCAAGGATTCAGTTGAAGCATGCCCTCTGTCTGGATCTGACCCAGAGGCATAAACAGAGAGATTTAGTTGTATCAATAATAATAATAATAATAATAATAATAATAATAATAATAATAATATATTATTATTTATACCCCGCCTATCTGGCTGGGCTTCCCCAACCACTCTAGGCGGCTTCCAAAAAAATATTAAAATACTGTATTACATCAAACACTAAAAGCTTCCCTAAACAGGGCTGCCTTCAGATGTCTTCTAAAAGTCTGGTAGTTGTTGTTCTCTTTGACATCTGGTGGGAGGGCGTTCCACTACCGAGAAGGCCCTCTGCCTGGTTCCCTGTAACTTGGCTTCTTGCAGTGAGGGAACTGCCAGAAGGCCCTCCGTGCTGGACCTCAGTGTCCGGGTAGAACGATGGGGGTGGAGACGCTCCTTCAGATATACTGGACCGAGGCCGTTTAGGGCTTTAAAGGTCAGCACCAACACTTTGAATTGTGCTCGGAAATGTACTGGGAGCCAGTGTCGGTCTTTCAAGACCGGTGTTATGTGGTCTTGGCGGCCGCTCCCAGTCACCAGTCTAGCTGCCGCGTTCTGGATTAGCTGTAGTTTCCGGTTCACCTTCAAAGGTAGCCCCACGTCGAGCGCACTGCAGTAGTCCAGTATCTATTCCAGTATCTCAGAGCTCTACCACATAGCCAAGGAGTATACTCTCCCAACAGTGCCTGAAATGAAGGACTGCCTGGTACCTTCATGCCAGGCAAAAGCATTCCTCTTCTTCCAGGCCTTGGGCTAATTCAAAAATCTATGGCCTTTTAAACTATGTATTTCTATGTTTTTATATTGTAAACTGCCCTGCGATCCTTGGATGGTGGTATAGAAATGTAAAAACAAACAAATAAAATGGTGTACTAGGCCTAGAATTTTCCATCAGCAACTCAACCTCTAGTACACCATTATCTTTGCTTCCACTGATATATCACTGAAATACCACTGAGGGTCTGTTTCAAGAGCTTCATACTTCCAAATTAGAATTTTAACTTATTCTGAATGCAGCATCCTGCATGTCTCTACCAGACTTCTGAACAGTTATTTGTGCAGAATTGGTTTGGCTCATTTGTTTGTGCTTCAGGGGACTTTTGTGTGTGTGTATTGGAAAACCAGGCTGTATTAAAACAAGACCACCAGGGAATGAAAACTCTACAGTGAATCATTTTACAATACAGATAGGCTTCACATGCTTCCTAAAAGCAGGTGGGAAAGGAGGAGGAACAGTAGATTTCATCAGGGAAGTTGTTCCATTGCTGCTTTTCAAGAAAGTCACAGTGCAGGTCTTGATATCTGCCACTGATGTTTTCACTTTGCACAGCAAGGGCAATTGAAGCACATGCTGGCTTGCTCAACATAACCTGTGTGAAAAGTTCATATAGGTCAGATAACTTGTTTGAAGCTGAACCTGGAAAACAAATACCTCTGACTTTCCTCCAAATGTTCTAGTGCTTCCGAGGTTCCTTCTTGGTAAAAAAATAATGCTGGTGTCCCCTGCACTACTTTAAGGTTCAAGAATTTATTTTGAGCTTGTCTTGTGTTGCTATGGTTGTAGTACCACTTTCTTCTAACCATTCCCACAAGTTTAAAAGTAAAGCCAAGGCGTTGCATAAGTTAAGAAAGGCTAAGTTTATAATGCATGCCAGTGATTCCTGCCACACGCTGTTTAAAGTTTAATTTTGATGCATTATGGCCACATAACAGAGAATGGGTCAGAGAGACGTAACATGTTTTGATCATTATGCTCCAGAAGTTATCTGCCTCCTCTGTTTGACTACTTTGAATAATTCAGGCTTCGGCAAATAGATAATCCTGAAGTCAAACACTGAATATAATTGAAGCTGTAGGAATAAATCTTCAGTGGAGAAAAATTGCACCGGGGAATAAAAAGAAACAAACTCTATGGTAAAATGCATTTTTGTGCAAAAACCTGGAAAACCCAAATATCTGCTTCAGAGTAGTTTTGTAGTCAATCAAGTGGTGCCATTCTGTTCAAAGGACAATGCTAGCAAAAGAAGATGGGAGTGTTTTGGGGTGTTGTTGTTGTTTTTGTTAATTTGCTATTCACCTTATGTAAATGTGCTCTAGAGTGGAAGGTGGCTTGAGGTCTCGAAAGTGAAAGTGAAAAAGGAAAATCATCTCCCTTCCTTTTCTGTTAATAGATTTCCCCACCAGACCAAAGACTCTTCTGTGAATGGGAAGACTCTTTCTCACTTGCATAAGGGGGCACCATTAGATGCAACCCTCTTTCCCCCCCTTACTTGCAATTCTTATGTAAACACCCAGCCCAGTCCAGAGTTAAGAATGTGTTCTATTATACTCATGGAGTTCCTACATGTGTACTTAGTCCTCGTTCATTTCAGCTAAGAAGCCAACCCATTCACATAAAACAGGCATGGCCAAACTCAGCCCTCCAGCTGTTTTGGGACTACAACTCCCATCATCCCCAGCTAACAAGACCAGTGGGCAGGGATGATGGGAATTGTAGTCCCAAAACATCTGGAGGGCCAAGTTTGGCCATGCCTGACATAAAAGGACTAGGTGTAAGCTTAATCAGCTCCTCTTCCTTCATCATTTGACTGGGGAAAGTCTGTACTTCCTGTTACCCAAAATACACAGACAAAAGCTCTTACTTGGAAGTAAGAAAAAGATCATTATTCAGGAAAAGAGTCGTGCAGGCATGTAGCAGTCTCCTGGCTCATGAGGTTCAGAAGTTCAGGAGCGGGCAGAACTGGAAGGAAGTGATGAAGAAGAGTTTGGATTTGATATCCCGCTTTATCACTACCCAAAGGAGTCTCAAAGCGGCTAACATTCTCCTTTCCCTTCCTCCCCCACAACAAACACTCTGTGAGGTGAGTGGGGCTGAGAGACTTCAGAGAAGTGTGACTAGCCCAAGGTCACCCAGCAGCTGCAAGTGGAGGAGCGGAGACGTGAACCCGGTTCCCCAGATTACGAGTCTACCGCTCTTAACCACTACACCACACTGATGAAGATGTTCCAACAAGTTCCCACTCCTCCTGCCAAGCTTTAAAAGACACGGCATGGTGCACTCACTTCTGAGACTCTCCTGCCTTATAGAAATATTGGAATGGCAAGTGCATCATCCCTTGGCGCAGGTTGGTCTGCTCCAATCCAATTTGCAAAATCGGCAGGTGGCAAGACTGCTCCTGATCAGTTGCTGCCGCCTCCAGTACAGTCTCCCCCTCACATGATAAAAACCCCTCCAGTCTCCACTGACACTTCCTGTTTTTTAGGAATGTAAGAGGGGAGTGCTGACATCCCTATTCCCCATTCCAAAGTGACTGAAGTCAGGAGAGATCCAGCCTCTCTGTTTCTTCAATCTCCATCAGAGCTTGCTAACCCAGGCCTGATCCCAACAGTGATGTGGGCCTCATGGCAAACTCTTTCATAAAATGCACACTAAATATTTGTTGGATTTACCCTTGAAGTTCTGTAGTGAAATAAATCAGTTAAACATGCACATGCACATCCAAATACTTAAGATTTTGAAGATGGTTTTTCTTTAAAGTACAGTAGGTTTGAAGCTCTGTCAAATCATTGCAATAAATTAGTAATAAAATGAAATAATTAGTGAAATATATAGCTGCTAGTTACAAAAAAATTATGTAATCAGATTACTTAGCCACTGAAAAAGCAGCACAATTAATTAATTAATAGCACAATTAACATCTGCTCTATTTATGTCTTAGTTAATTTGTTCATACTTCTCTTCATAGTTTTTTTTTCTATTTCAGATGCCTATTTTTAACATAAAGTTGTAGACTTACTTGCTGAATATAATTATCTTAATTTATTGTGCATATTTTTGATCTGAGGCTTATAATAATACTTTCAAGTTCAACCAGTTTTTCTTGGTATCTTAGATCAGGCTTGCTCAAACTCGGTCCTCCAGATGTTTTGAGACTACAGTTCCCATCATCCCTGACCACTGGTCCTGCTAGCTAGGGATCATGTTGTAGTCCCAAAACAGCTGGAGGGCCAAGTTTGAGGAAGTCTGCCTTAGATGCTTTGAATATATTTTTCAGTGCAAAGTTCTCCAAAAAATGGAACATGGATTCTTTATCTAATGCAGATAAGACATTTTATACCAGGTTAAATAATATAATCAATGGGTGCAATCCAACTCCATTAACATAAATAGTATCTGGACTGCAGGTGTTTATTTTCAGATAAAAGTAATCAGAGATCAATCTAAATACATTAAAATGGGGTGGAGAAAACTCTTACCTGCTTTTCTCTTTGTTCTCACACTGTAATGTGATCTTTAACATGATTTGGGCACTGCTGTAGAAGTGCACACTCCCTTCCTCCCCTTTCCAATGGTTGGCATATAATCACATTTAATAGATTTTAGGTGCACAATTATTTTTTGGGCTGGTTCCAGAAAGCCAATCATGCAAAACTGTAATAGTTTTAAATGAACCAGGAGAATGAAGGCTTTCAACTAATACAACTGGAAATAAGTGCAGTAAAAAAAGGAACATGCGGAATATGCATTTCTGCAGGTGTTTTAAGTTATTATATACTTTTATTTTATCTCTATTATATTTGTTGAGCTTGCTGTGCACCACTTAGAGACTACTGTAATTAAGCAGTATATAAACTGTCAAAATAAATTATATGGAATAATATTTCCACTTATAGTGCTTTTCCAAGCAAATGTTGCCCTAACCCAGGGATCTCCAACCTTTTTAAATCTTGATCTCCAAAAGCAACCCTTTCACAACTAAACAACCCCCCAAAGGCCAAATTGTGTGTGTGTGTGTGTGTGTGTGTGTGTGTGTAATAAATGTGGGTAGGGAATGCTTTTTTGTGGGCACCAGGAGGTGTCTGAGGGTGCTGTGGTATTTATGGGCATCATACTGAGAACCTCAGCCCTAATCCGTAACCTCAAAATGGGGCTCTAGTTCATCTCAAGAGGGCAGATATCTAGCACTAATGGAGCTACTGCAGCTGCTTTAATGAATTGCCCTGCTTGAGACTAGGTTAACAAGGAGCACTATGGGGAAAAGGAAAGGTTATCACATGCTTATCTTGTCACAAAGTTTCAATGGAAGAAGAGCTGGTTAAAATATGAGTGGCAGATTTAGCCCTGTGACCTCCAGCTGCCAAGCTCAGCTGTTCAACCCTGGGACTAGTGGCCGGTTTTTGCACCACAATAGGAAAACACACAAGCAGGGAGTGAACCAGGTGACTTTTATTTAGACCTTAAATTTAAATCAGCAGATGGGGATGACTATGGGGCGGGAACTAACTTAACTGGATAACAAGAGCTAATGGCCGACCCACGCTTGCAAGTGAAAAGGAAGGCCTTGTCTCATCACCCCCTGGGATTGCAGAGCCCCAGGTAGATGCGAGATTTCAGCCTCAAAGGAGGCCCTTATCCTGCCCCCTGAACAAGAGTCTGGGAACTGAGCCTTGGGGCTGACCTGAAAAGTGCCTCTTTAAAGGAGAAGGAACTTTCTATCATATGTGGTGGGAATGCAAAAAGGTGAAAGGCTTCTGGGAAATGATATATAAGGAACTGAAAAAGATGTTGAGATATACATTTGTTAGAAAACCAGAAGCCTTCTTAGTAGGATTGGTAGGTAATGAAATTAATAGAAAAGATTGTAAACTTTTCCAATACGCTGTAACAGCTGCAAGAATACTTCTGGCGCAAAGATGGAAGCAGGAAGAAATTCCAGCTGTGGAAGAATGGAGAATGAAACTGACTGAATATGCGGAACTGGATAAATTGACTGGGAAGATTCAATATCAGAAAGACCAAAAGTTTATTGAGGACTGGGGGAAATTTACAGATTATCTGAAAAGCATATGTGATGCACAGACAACGCTTGTTGGTTTTGAAGAGTCTCTGTGAAAAATTAAGAAATATTGTAAAAAAGAAAGTAGGAGAAAGGAAGAGGAATGGTTAAAGGCAATAATAAGTTCAGAAATGTGTTAACAATAGAAATTTTAACAAAAGATTTGCAGAGAAACTGAGGGAAGTAAAAAATTGATGAATGTGAGAGAGAATATGAGTTGATCGTATAAAAATGTTTGGAAAATGAATAAAAAATTATTATAAAAAAAGGGGGAAAAAGTGCCTAAAGGGCGTCACCGGCTAAACCATTTTTTGTCTTTTCCCACACCTAAAGTGCCCAGCTCCTGAAGATTAACCTATTTAAACAACACAGTAGATCATGTAGCACTCTGTCTTGCTATTCAGAGTGAACTGGGGGAAAAACCAATCTGTAATCCAGAATGCGGATTGGGGAAAAATCCAACATAGTCCCCTAGTGACAACTTTGAAGCACACTGAGAGACAGGAAGGGAGGCTGGGTGCTGCTTCAAATGGAGGGAAGGCAGGTTGTCCCTTTAGTAGGCTCCATTCACTGCCCATCCTCCTCAGGCCACCTTAGGAATGCATCAATTGGTGCCAAGGATTTTTTCCACTCTGCCTCTTGCCCAACAGCTCAAAAAGGCCCTCACTGCTTCCCAGGCACCATTTAAGCCTTTTGGCTGAACGTTCTTGTGATGTCTCAAGCACAATGTATCTATGCCTTGCTTCACCACCCTGTTGCAGCTCCCTTACTCCAACCACCCCTCAATTGTGACTATGAAAGAAGGGGCTGCTTCTGAAAGAACTGCTGCCTTACACTTTCTAGGCATTCCCCCCTTGGGAAATGGGGTTGTCCCACATATCACAAAGAAATAGGAACATGTTCCTGAGGTCCATTTGTAAAGGCCTCTGGGGAAAGCTCCTGATTACCAATGTGTGCTTTTCTTAGTTCCCTTAGACCTTGTATAGCTAAATAATATAATCAATGGGTGCGATCCAACTCCATTAGCATAAATAGTATCTGGAATACAGGTGTTTATTGTCAGATAAAAGTAATCAGAGATCAGTCTAAATACATAAAATAGGAATCATGGATCCGCAAAGGAATCATGATCCGTCACCTCTCCAACTAGGAAATGATCACCTCAAAGGCCACTGTGACATCACATGGACCTCCTCTGGGGTGATCATCCATTTTCAAGCGGGAGAAGCCTCACTGCAGGACTTTGTTGGGACAAACTCACATTGCTTTGTGGTTCTGAGGCCTGTATGTCACAAAGCAGCAACTCTTTTGGAATCATTGGAGACAAAGAACCAGGTGGTGGTTTCTGTTCTTCTGCAATACATGAGATCAAATGGAATTGATGCTGTATCGACCCTCTTGCCTTCGGCACAATCCTGAGGTAAATTGTCACACAGCAAGAAGTGCACGAGTCCCCAGTACTACTCGGGAGATAATGATGAACACACATAATTAAAAAATTGAGTATCTCACATTGCAATAGACAAACCAGACGATTGTTGTGGAGGGAAATTCGTTGAAGTCTTGTAATTTCTCACCCTCTCAGTCTCTCACAGACAGAACAACATAAAAAGGCAATAATGCTTTTATGTCTCCTATGAAATTCAATAATGAGAACATTAATACCAGTTGAGACACTTCAAACACGTTGACAGAAACTGCCAGCATGATTAAAAAACAAAAACAAAACCCCAGACTTGTCTGATTTCCATGGCTTTCTAATGGAACATACTTGAATCATTTCAATAAAGCTTTATTAGAGTGTGGTACTTTGATATGCAGGCAAAAAGTGACCACCTGCAAATGCCTGCCATGTTAACCAATTAAAATTAAGAAACTGATGTCCAATTTAATATTGGCAAATAATCCTTCTTTCTTCCATATTTTCCATAATGATATTCTGATTTTAACGGGAAAGTTATGGGTTTTATTAGGTAGGTGAAGTAATATAATTAACTATATTACTGTATTTTAATATTTGGTTGGAAGCTGCCTAGAGTGGCTGGGGAAGCCCGGCCAGATGGGCAGGGTATAAATATTATTATTATTATTATTATTATTATTATTATTCTATTTTATTTCCCTACAGCCCCACGTGTGTGGGTTAATGGACAAAAGGATCCACTTCTCACTTGTGTCTTAAAATGTGGAACTGAGCAGAGTTTATATCCCATTTTATGGAGTTTAACTGAAAGCATGGGAATTAGCTGTTGGGCTGATCTCCCCCTTTGTTACACTGTTTGTCAAAGAAACAGGCTACAGACTGAAAAGTTAGTTTAAAACATATAGTTTACTCACAGTCAAGCATTTGATCTTAGCAGTAACAGCAGTAAAAATAAATGCAGGTAAAATACTTGTGTTTGCAGCAGAAACACCTTCAGGCATTTCCCTGATGCTGGAGCAAGTGGATAGATGTCCGTCTGCATTGTTTGTCAAAGAGAGAGTGGGAACAGGAAATACTTCTTTGCTGTTTCCCTCCCAGGAGAAAAGGCGGGAATTATATCACACAGAGCCTTCTCTACCAATTACATATCTGTGGTCTGAGTCGGCCTATCAGGCTCTATGGTCTTAACCCTTTCACATGCTAACTTGCAATAATACACAGTGTTAGATTTGACTGCATGCCCCCCACAAGTTAACTAAGTTTTAATGATATTTGTTAGTCAATTACATAAAAACCAGACTGCACCTGATTGCATGTAACAGCAGACTGATTGGCACAAGAAAACTCAGTTTGAGAGGTGGTGTTTGTGAGTGGAGAAATAACCCATGGGGTGAAGGGTAGGAGTACTTAACCCTTCCCCCACCCAGTGTTTTTCTTCCCTCAAGCTGCTCCCAACTATGGAGTTTCAAACAACAGCAAATACCAACAAATAGGTTTTCCCCATGTCTTAGGAACTGCTCAAGGTTCTGCCACATGCTCATTGACTTTGATGGTCTAGTCAGTGTGTCTGTAAATCTCTGTCATCACTGAAGCTCGTTGGCAAAAGACTTGTTGCTTGGAAAGAAAGGTATTTTTAGCACTAAATAGTTGGTGCATGTTTTGTGCTGAGGCCGATTAAGTATGAAGCTGAGGGTTCTCAAGATGACTGTTGAGGACATGCCACATAAATTTGAATGTCAGTAGCCACTCAACCATGAAAAACTTGAGCATGATGGGTCAAATGCAGTCCAATGAATTAAAGAAAGTCAAACATGTTTGAACTCTATTCCATTATGATTAAGTGCTTAATATCTGTATCCACTTTCATATATAAAAATGCATATTCATTTAACAAGTTAGTAGTGGGGCAATTGGGAATCTTTACTTTTGGTCATGGGAGATAAAGACTTCTCTACAAAATCATTTCAAATAATGACTAAATGATACATTTACTTATAGGCAGGGTTTTTTTTCAGCTGGAACTCAGTTCCGGCACCTCTCAAGTGGATGCCATTGCCATTCTAAGAGAATAAGTGAGGTGTTCATGGTGAGTTCTGGCACTTCTTTTTCTAGAAAAAATAGCACTGCTTATAGGAAAATAAACTGTTGTCCCATATCCACATTTCTTCAAATTTGAGTAAATAAATCTTGAATGCAATATGTATTTCTTCCATTTTGTCTTTTTTTTTTCTCTTTTACAGTGAAAAAGGCAATTGAACTAAAATCAAGAGGGGTCAAGATGCTACCTAACAAAGACAGCAACCACAAGAATTCCGTCTGTAAGTCCCTAACAAATATTTATTCTCTTAAGACTGTGTGGGTAATTTTTGATTATTTGGTCTGAAAGACACAGACACAGAGCTTTAAAACCAAGGTTGAAAAGGAAAAAAAGTTAACCCAAAAATGTTGAGATGAATGTGGAAGGTGCAAACATCCAAGGAATTCCAGTGGAAGTCAAAATATCTTCAACAGGGCTAGCAAAATGGCTCAGTGACAGTTTTCACACATTCTTATGAAATTAGGATAGATAGAAAATGGAAGGAAATGAGGAAAATAATTACCGGTAGTTTAAGCTATGGACAATTATCACCAATAAATCCATGTCAACCATGTTTCAGTAGCATAACAATGCATTATATTAGGGAAAACTGCTTAGTAAAAATGAAATTCCCAGCAGAAATTTGTGTATTGGGAGAAATTCTCACACTAAAATGCTGGTGAATTTTTGTGAGGATGTTAAAAGCGAACCACAAACTGATGCACAAATGTGAAGAAATGAACTTCAAAGTGGAAAAATGAGAAACTGGGAGAAACTTAAATTGACAGATTCATTCATCTCCAGTGGAGTGTGAGAGAGAAACCAGAAGGTAGGTGTGTGTTGGTGGGGGGTACAGAGGCAACTGAATAGTGGGAACGAGGTGGGTCTTCTCTTTCCCGGTCCTTTCCCACTCCCTTCCCTCTGGGGGCTGTGTATTTGCCTTGCAATCGGGTGCAGGTTATCTCAATGTATACTTAATGTAATGACTCTCAATATCTCCAGAGTGTGAATGGTATGACTCTATTTGGCCCTGTGTCTGAGAACCCAAGAGTACAGCATAATAGTCAAGGAAAATGAAAATAGTATTAATATGATGCGTTGCACAAAGTGAGTATGTTTGATAAAGAGAATTGGTATACTTGTATATCTTCCAGGTATGGTACTGTAGGCCCCACAGTGTTAGGGTAACTCTTTGCACGGAAATGTGTTACAGAAAGCAGAGATAGTCATACTGTTTAGGTTGACTGAAAACTGAGTTCAATGGGAGTTACTTGCAGGCAAATGTTATAGGTTTTCAGACTTGTTGTCCTTGGAGTGTGCATTTGAACCTACAAATTCTGAAGGTAGCCACTTTTTTGGAGTATGTCTTGTTGGGATTCTGTCTTTAATTACAGAAAGTGAACAAAGGACATGCTATTAACAATATTTATGGTGCAGTCTGCTGTTGATTTGTTTGTCAAAGACCAGATTTTATTATTATTTTTTTCTGAAGAGGAATGATGCTATTATATATTCTGTTAAACAAATGAATTATTAATACAGACTATCAACTAATGAAGATAAACCTTGTATTAGTTCCTTGTTTCCTCCTCAAGATTATGTAAGACTTCCCCCGCTGCAAATTTTGTAGCATTTCTCTCTCTCTTTATTTTGACATTCTTCCATGATTTAAACACTAAATGTGCTTGGACTGCATTGCAACATTTGGGGTGTGTGAGATTAAGCAAAGCCTTCATGGAAAAGGTGAATTTTGAGAAAAGATATGGCAGGAAAGTGAGATGTTGTGCCACAGACCAGCTGTTTGCTAATAATATTTCAGCTTACTGCATTAGCTAAAATTATCTGGATGGGACTGCCAGTTTTATTCTGTGTAACGTTTTCTATGGCACATTTGTAAAGGAAATTTAGATTAGATCTTACATTATTTATTGCTAATGTGTCATATCTTTTTGATTCATAGCCCAATCATATATATTCCTACGCAGGAGCAAACCCCATTCAGTTCAATGGAGCTTACTCTCTGGTAAATGGGTATAAGATGGCAGCCTCATTCTTTAATAATTTGTTCAATTTTGAATATATAGGATATTGCTTGTCCATATCCTCTTTCTCCCCGGAGGCAAGTGAAACTTCTTGTTTTCTCTGTCTATAATAATTTGCATAAAAACAATATTCAGAAAATGTTCTATAAAGATAACATATTTTCTGTAGTCAAAAACAACAGCAACAACCAACTCCCACTTAAACCTCATTTGAAAAAAACACATTTTTCAAATGCAGGGCCCATTGTGCTGCCTGTTTACTTTTGTAGCGTTGATGTTCCGTTTTGTCTCAGATGGAGAAAATTGAGTTATTTTTAAGGCAATGTTTTTTGCCATGTAGAGTCAAAGAACAAATGGCTTTACAGATTCAGTATTGATCTGCTGTAACACATTTAGATGAATTGATGGCACATGCTGTGTTACTCAGCAGTTGATGCCAAAACAGCTAATTCTAAGACAGGTTAGCCCTGCTGATTCAATGTTGGATGCATGAGGAAAATTATGGGGAAAGCAGTATTTACATTGGTTAACCATTTGGGGGAAATTATTACTAATGTAATGCAATGGGATATAAAAGCTCAGGGTGACATTACAAACAATATATTTCTGTCTTCATTCATGCTGAGTTCATAGCAATCCGTGATGCTTTGTAGCATTAAAATGAAACGACATTTGCTTCCTCACTCTCTCATCCTGTTCCCAGATATATTGCTCAGCCAAATGCAAAATGCCCTTATTTATGATGACGGGGATACATGAAAAGAAGAACCTGCAGACCTTGTTGGAGTGTATCATCGCAAGGATTGCACCCATACAAATCTGCCAGTACAGTAATAGCAAAGTGGTGATAGGCAGTGAGCAGTGGTAGGCAGTCGTCCCAAGGAACATAGCTTCTTTTCCCCGATTGAAATTACAGTCATACCTTGGGTTACGAACGCTTCGGTTTGCACGTTTTCAGGTTACAGACCGCGCCAAACCCAGAAGTACCGGGATGGGTTACTTCCAGGTTTCGGCATTCACACATGCGCAGAAGCGCCAAATCGCGTGCGCAGACATGGCGCTGCGGGTTGTGAACGTGCCTCCCGCACAGATCACGTTCACAACCCGAGGTTCCACTGTAATGTCAACCTGCTTACTCCTGAAACCTGTGAGACCTCTTAATTCCCCTTCTGAACCATTTGGAAAAAAATCGTAAAAAGCTGAGGCATTTCCCAAGAACTCTCCAAAGCTCAAAAAGACCAATCTTGGGGTCGGGATTTCCTGCCCTACTGCTGTCCCTCTTGTCTGCCAGTTTATCAAGATGAGGTGTATGTGTGTAAGCAAAGAAAACATCAGCCAATGCATCAGCCCAAAATTTCTTCCTAAATTTCTAGATCCCAATGTTGCAGACTTGGGGGCATGCCCTGATCCTCCATTGCAGATGGGAAGTCTGGCAATTGCTATGTTTTGATTTATATTCTTCCAAGGCAACATGTCATGAGGTATAAAATCTCATACTTCCCAAAGACATCAAAGTAGGCTCCAAACATGCACAGACATCTTCATTGCGGCGTGAGAATCAGCTTAAAAATCTGTGAACAGAATTTTATTATTCCTTCAGTTCAAGGAATCAGGAGGAATAAATGTACATCCACAATGTAGGTCAGCTTAGAATTAATTGTTGGCTTCTGTTTTCCTCCAGCATGGTAGGTTTGTGAAAGTGTGGGGACAGGCCTGACAAGCTGAAGTGAAGTTCAGGAGCAGTTGGTAGGATTATATCTCTGAGCCCCCTTCACCTTTCCAAAATTATACCCTATATTTAGTGTATTCTTCCACATACCAGTCATGGGGAGCCATTCCAAACAGAGTCTGATCCTTTCTGCTTAGCCTATAGTGTGTATGGTTCTCGGTTGTGCTAATGGATCTCAGAAACCTTTATATAGAGATAATATAAACAAAATAATGGCCTAATAAATGCTGAAAAATCTGCTGGAATGGTTCCCATCAGGAACATATACAACCTAACCTTTCTTGATCTGGTATAGTACATACAGCAGTGGAAGCTGGAACTCAGACATAATTGTTCTGTTCCCTGAGATTTACTGTAA
Organism: Podarcis pityusensis; assembly: GCF_964106645.2. Classification (NCBI taxonomy): domain Eukaryota; kingdom Metazoa; phylum Chordata; class Lepidosauria; order Squamata; family Lacertidae; genus Podarcis; species Podarcis pityusensis. The sequence continues at coordinate 22,507,548 of NC_138026.1, forward strand.
GTTATAAGTAGCTCATGCTAGAGCATTGGCCTTTGAACCTGAAGAGCATTAGGAAGACTTCATAATATATACCCTTTGACTCATTACCCATAACTCCAGTCTGCTCCTTGTGGCTCAGTTATAGTAGAGCTTAGCCTGATAAGGATAAGAAGCTAGAATCTCATCAACATATTCAAACTTAGTCCATAAAAAAAACCAGTCAGCTGCTGGTACCATTATGGGCAATTGGCTTTGTTTCTCCAGTCCTTCATCTAAGATGACTTACACATTGTTGTTGTCGTCTCCCTGCACCCCCCCTCCACAAGAAGAGAAGGAATAAGAAAGACAAAATATAGAACTAAACAAAAGGGTGTAGAGTTGCATAAAATTTGTATATGCTAATTTATATGTATAGCTGCAAATATAGAACAGTATAAATAATTACTATATCTGATTTAGAAATGAAATGCATCTCACCATAGTTGTGCAGACTGTGATCAGGCAATAGTGGACAGCTGAGTCTCTGCTGCTTACCCGGAAGAGGAGGAGTGAGGCAGTGGGGAGGACAGTGGAGTGCAAGTGCACCAGGTGAGCCAATGCAGCAGTCCTGCTGGTGTGTTTACACCATGCCAGCCTCCCTACCGCCTTGTCCCTCCACTTGTTCTTTACAGCAAGCAGCAGCAACTCACCTGTTCGGAGGAGGTCAGGTGAGCACCCCTTTACACTAGGCTGCCTGTTACTGTGACAAGATCTGTGTGTCTGCTCAGTCAGCTGTCTATTTGATGGTCAGCTACAAGACCTCTGTTTGGTCTAATTATGGTTCTTTATCTTAAAAACAGGACTCACCAACTGTACACTCCTCCAGACAGAGGAAACCTTCAAAGAGATGACTGATCATTAAAGTAGGACACCTGGCCACCCACAAGCTTTGCTATAGACATGCGATGGGCCACTTCATAGTTTATCGATTGATTAATTAATACAGTGTTGGATAAGCAATAGGATCAGTTGCTGACATGTTGTGCTTAACAAACATTATGTTTGGGTCAGACTAAATATTTAACCTATTTGCTCAATATGTTAAGTGGCTGTAAAGAATATCATTAAATGAAGAAAAGGCATTCACTTCACTTACCAGTATTAATATGCTGCTAAGACATGTGCTTAATCCTGCAAACACATTCATAGTTGAGTAAATTACATGTTTAAATAATTTAAATACAAAACACACATACTTTGAGAAATATTTCAAATATTAAATACTAATCTACTTACTCAGTGAAGGTTGTCTTACTAAATACAATACACATTCATTTGTTCATTTAATAGTGTCTTTTACTAATATTGCAGCAATTAGCATATAGGAAATTAATACTCAACTTTGCCCATAGTTTCACAAAAACATAAAAGTTAAGTTTTCATACTTAATACTACATGTGGATAAAACATTTAATTTCTTGATCTCGCTTAAATAGACATTTACTTGATCCTTGTGTGGGGGCATTTAAACAGAAAATAAGGGATTCAGAGCAACAAAGCTCTGAATAATTTGTAGTATATAAACAGCATTCTCTGCAAGCTAACTCATTCTATAGACCAAATTCAATTTTACGCAGGACAACTGCACCACATTTTTCAGTCTTCCCCTTTTCCTGAAAATATCTGAGACTGGATCTAAGCTACATTGAGAGCTCACCATGGGGAAGAGGTTTTAATCCTCTCTACTCAATGCACTAACTTCATAAAATTGGCTATTTGCCAGAGAGAAGAAACCATATAAACATTTGTATCTCCACAAATAACACTAAGCAATGGTTTATTGAATTCCCTCTTTCTGCCAGTAGTCTAAGATCTTCCTATTCAGACAGACCTGTCAAAAGTAGGTGCAGAGGCTGTTGACCACTGGACTGGTTGCTATCAGGGAAATTGATATCTTAATGCTGGTTCTAAATGTGTTTCATTGTATTTTAACTATTGCTTTTAGTTAGTTCATTTTTATTACTTTGTGTTTTATAACAATGTTTTTAAAATGTTGTATGGGATTTAATAAACCACTGCTTAGTGTTATGTGTGAATCCCAACGTGGGAGAAAGGCAAGATATAAAAACTGCTACTGCTGCTATTACTGCTAGCTTGTTTTGTGTGAACCAGTCCAGCAGTTTAACTGTGATTTTTTTAAACTATGGTTTAATGTTGCTCATTAACCAGGTTTGTAGCTGGCTTTTATAAACTTCAGTTGATGATAACCAGAGCTTAGTGCTATGTGCAAACCCAGACCCACTGTGGTCTAAACCACTGAGCCTCTTGGGCTTGCTGGTCAGAAGGTTAGCAGTTCGAATCCCTGCAACGGGGTGTGCTCCTGTTGCTCTGTTCCAGCTCCTGCCAACCTAGCAGTTTGAAAGCACACGAGTGCAAGTAGATCAATAGATACCACTGCAGCGGGAAGGTAAATGGCGTTTCCGTGCACTCTGGTTTCCATCACAGTGTCCCGTTGTGCCAGAAGCAGTTTAGTCATTCTGGCCACATGACCCAGAAAGCTGTCTGCAGACAAATGCCAGCTCCCTCGGCCTGAAAGCAAGATGAGCGCCGCAACCTCATAGTCGCCTTTGACTGGACTTACCTGTCCAGGGGTCCTTTAACCTTTTTTTTTTTTTTTTAAGGAGAAATACCTTCCACAAAGTTGTGAGTGAAGTGTGACAAAACCAGTTCAATCTACTTTCTAGGTTTGGTCTTTATCTCTGGTGCTTTTGTCTATTCTGTGAGGTAATAAACCAAGTGATCCTCTACTAAGGTTTGGTGTTATGTGCAAACTAGGCCAAAGTGTAGTTAGCCCTTTATTAGGTTCACTGACCCTAGCTTTTATTGCTTGTACCTTGCTGGATAGATCTACAATGTAAATTTAAAACTAGTTTTAACAAACATAACCTTTCCAAAGGGTCTTGGAAATTATAACCTCTTATAAGGGTGCTAAAATTATTCTTAACAAGCCCTCTCATTTTCAGACATTTATACAACTAATTTATTGCAGCGTTTTGGAACCTATGGTCCTCTAAATGTTGCTGGACCACAGCTTCCATAATCTCTGATTAGTGGCTTTGCTGGTTGGGGCTAATAGAAGTTGATTTAAAACAACTTTTGGAGGTTCATAGGTCTCTCACTCCTGGCGCATTGGGATTCATAACTACTTGAAAACAGCTAGAGGAACATTTTTCAGTTAGAATTTTGGCTAGATACAGAGTGGTCCGCAGCAACATTAGAGCACATCACTCACTACTGTTCCAGTGTGAAGTTAATACCTTAATTCTGTCTTTATTGAGAATTGTAGATTTTGCAGTGGAACAGTTTCTGACAGTGGGGAAAATAACAGCAGCATTAAACTCTCACAGTTGCATAAAGCTTTAATGAAACAAGAGGGATAATTACCCTGATCTACTTTGTTCCATCATAAAACGTAATAATCCAGATTTTCCCAAGTGTTAAAGATTTTAGCATTCTCAACAATGATACACGGCCCTATGTAATAATATTATGCAATGCTATTTTATTAAATTGTGGAGATTGCTTCATAAATCAGATTAGTAAATTATACTTGTTTCTGGAAAATAGGCCTTTGTCACTGCAGGAGCTAAAATATCCTTCAAAGTGCTGTTCATAAATCTAGCTGTGAAGGGGACTCATGTCTATATGCATTTGGGAAGAAAAGCATCACTTGGAACTAGGAGCAAAACAAGGTGCTTCTTTTGTTAATAACTAATAGTAAGATATTTTCACAAGCAATTTCTAAAAAAACTAAGGAAAATATTTAAGTCTCTACAGAGGGTGGTGAATATAGCACATGATATCATGGGCTGTCCCTTGAGTCTGCTAGATGACATAGCAAGGGATCATTGCCTTAGGAGAGCGAGGAAAATTCTCAGAGATGACTCACACCCCGGCCACCACCTCTTTAATCTTCTACCCTCGGGCAAGAGATATAGAAGTAGTATCAGCTGTACCAACAGGCTAAAAAATAGCTTCTATCTATGGGCTGTTAGGCTGTTGAATGGAAAAAAACATAGCGAAATTGACTTGCCAGGTAGTGTGTTGTTGGATAAGAGATTGAGTGTTGGGGTGGGGAGGGAGGCTCATTTAATTTCATTGTACACAGGTTGTACAATGACAATAAAGGTATTATTATTATTACACTGGTCAACAACAAATTTGTTGCCTGCATTTTTTCAGTTGATTTAGGACGAATCTGATGCGCTGAATCCAAAAATCACATTGGTTTTGCTCAGTCAGGTCAAGTTTTTGAGCTATGGCCACATGTCATTTTTTTACGTTTTTGTTCACATGTACGCTTATGTGGAGCATTTTAGAAGAAGTTGGTGGGGGTAAAATGCCATGTCGAATAATTGTTTTGATTGAAAATGATTATTTTAATGACAAGAAGTATTCAGGTCCGATAGTTCTGGGTGATTATGTCGAAAAGGGATCAGTTTGAAGAGTTAAAACCTCGAAATCTTCCATAAATTTGTGCGGCAAAGCATAAAGTTGGGGGATCAAAACTAAGTTAATGGGGCAGCCGCCCCACGAAGTATCCTGATCTTCAATCAGCACGTCGTCCTGTAGCTCATTGTGATGAAATTCCAGTGCCTGTCTTTGGAGAACTTCCTGACATTAGTGACGAAGATGCCTCCAGTGTTGAAGGACATGAAGAAGAAGTGATGGTTCTTGAAGATGATGCTCCACATCCATTTTCTCAAAAGGAATTGAATGATCTAGTAAGCGACCTCAGCTTGTCAAAGGACTCTGCCGAACTGTTGGCATCCAGATTGAAGGGGGAAAAAACTCCTCTCTGACAGTGCTCACATCAGCTTCTTCCGCAACAGGCATCAAGAGTACCTCCATTTTTTCTCGGAAGAGAAGGACTTGGTGTACTGTGCAGATATTGCGCAGCTTCTGCTCAAGCTTGGAGTGCCACAGTACGAACCCAAAGACTGGAGACTGTTCATTGACAGCAGCAAGCGATCACTGAAATGTGTTCTGCTACACAACGGCAACCAGTTTGCCTCTATACCCCTGGCTCACTCAACTACACTGAAGGAGAACTATGAAGTGGTGAAGTATGTGCTGGAGAAAATTGGTTATGATCAGCATAAGTGGTTTATTTGTGTTGACCTGAAGATGGTGAACATTTTGTTGGGACAACAGTCTGGCTTCACCAAGTACCCATGTTTTTTGTGCATGTGGGATAGTAGGGACCGTGCTCAGCATTACACGAAGAAGGACTGGCCTGTGTGGGAGGAACTGGTGCCTTGCAAAAAAAGGAACGTCATCAATGACCCTCTGGTGGACAGAGACAGAATACTCTTCCCACCGCTGCACATCAAGCTCGGCTTAATCAAGCAGTTCACCAAGGCTCTGGACAAGGATGGTGACTGCTTCACTTACTTGTGCCAGGCTTTTCCAGGATTGACCATGGAGAAGTTGAAAACTGGCATCTTTGACAGTCCTCAGATCTGTCAGCTCATCAGAGATCCAGAGTTCGGAAACTCAATGAATGAAGTGGAACTGGAAGTGTGGAAGGCATTTGTTCTGGTAGTGAAGAACTTTCTTGGCAACAATAAGGCCAGAAACTACGCAGAACTTGTCAACAACATGCTGACTGCTTTCAGAAACCTGGGCTGCTATATGAGCGTCAAGATGCACTACCTATTTTCACATATGGACCGGTTTCCTGAGAACCTGGGTTCAATGAGTGACAAGCGGGGGGAGAAATCCCCCTGAGTGACGAGCAGGGGGAGAGCAGGGAAATCAGGGCATGAAAGAGATGGAGACCAGGTATCAGGGTCGCTGGGACGCAGTCATGATGGCTGACTACTGTTGGACTCTGAAGAGAGACCTCCCTGCTGCTGAGCATTCCAGGAGTTCCAAGAAACGGAAGTTCAAGCCCTGAAGTTTGAAAAATGGTGAAGCAACATGCAATTTACATGCACTTACCTTTATCAATGCCCACCATTCAGTTTACAGTAAACCTGACCTGATGGAGAGAAACGGATGCCATTTCCTGATTCAGCAGTGCAAAAATACCCTAAATCAGTTGTAGAAATCTAGACAACATTCAAAAAGTAAAAAATTGTTGCCCAGTGTTATTCATGTGTAGAACGAATGCATAATAATAAATAATTGTAGCAGAGAATGGAATTGGAAGGATTCTAAAAAGTGGAAGTACAAATTAAGTAGTCTTTTTAAAATGGGTATGACGTTTTTAAAAATCCATGTATCCAAAAATAAACTGTTTCCCAGTGACATTAATTCACCAAAATGCCCAGATAGTTCTTTTGCGTGTGAAGACCCCCAAAACCACCCCCCAAAATAAAGACACAATAGGCACAGAATATAGTTTAAGGTTTTCGGCATTAATTTTGGCCACAACTTTATTGATTATAGCATGTGAGTGGTTGCTTAGGCATTGGTTCCAGACTACCTGAACCTGCACAGCGGCAGGAACAGGACTGACCGTGGGCACCACCATATGTCAGTAAGGGAAAGCATCCTGGGGGAGCAAGAACTCCTTCGAACTCACAGCTCACCCCAAATGCTCCCAGGGTCTCTGGCGTGGCCCTAGCCCCTTGACAGGGTTCGGACAAAAGCAAGATGAGCCCCTGGATTCCTTTAATGGAATTCTCTAGCAGCAGCAATAGAGGGGCAGGCACAGCCAACCACTTCCCCTCCACAGAACATTGAACCAATGCCTAACCGCCAACCTTACAAAGTTGTGACGATTTGCTACACGGTAGGCAAAAACCAAATGGCAACAGCCAATCAGCCAAATGGCAAAATTCCTACCGGGCTCCTTCTCCAAAACAGACGACCCCTAGACAGGCATAGCAAGGCCAAAGAACAGCCCTAAATGTAGGGAGGGAGGGTGGGTGATCCGATGCACGTCGCAGGAAAGAGAAAGTTCCCAGCAATGTGCAGCAGTTTAAATAGCCCCTCGGTAGCCAATAGACGACCCAACAGGCCAAATTTCTACCCCAGCAACCGAGGGCCAGCCAATGGGGTGTTGTGGCTATCCAAACGGTCCTGCCCCACAACAGGGAGGCAGTTTAGGTGATCTCACCGCAACACGTGCCCTCCATGATGGAGGACACAGTTTGTTTGCATGCTATGTGATAAATATAGTTATTCATGAGAACTGCATATAAACATTTATTATCACATAGTAATTTTGCTGCTAGTAGCTTCTGCTTTCCCTTGTCCATTTCATTGCACTTAGCCTATTTAATTGATAGACTATATACACTTTCAGTCCTTGGTTTTCAGGCTTTAGTCTTCCATTAGGCTCAGGGACAGAACTACTATGAAACTACTGAAGCTTAAGCATCAGGGCGTCTAATTCCAGAGTGGCCCCAGAAGTGACTTTAGTCCACATTGCTTTAAAATGTTGGGTCTAGTAGACCCCATCTAAGTTGCATGACTCAAATTGATTGTTTTGTATATATTTCAACAATCCCAAAGTTTGAGAGTCAGTAGCACAGATGTTGTAAAGGTGTGGTCATCTGTCATGGAACAACTCCATTGAAGAAGATAACTGGTTTCCTAGACCTTGTTGCTGGTTGTGATGGGCCCCCCATGAAAGGTCAAGCTTTCAGGGCCCCCAAAATGTAGGGTTGCCACTACCTAGGCTTGAACCATTCATTAGTAGTTGTCAGTTTGGAAGAAATGGATTTCTTCAAAATTACTTGTTAGAAATTACAATTTCAAAATCTGTGTTTTTTGCATATATGTTACTATAAAATGTTGTTTAAAACTTATGGCTACAATCCTAAACACTTTAACTCGTGAGCAATCCTATTGAATTGACTCATTTCTGAGGAGAAGACATGCAAAAGATTGTGCTATAAACTGACTCCCTTGATTTCTGTGTTGCATATCTGATCTATATTAATTCACAAAAACTCCATTTGCGCTGTAATCTTCTGTGCAAATTATTTTCAAAGCCCAACACTACAAAAAGTAAGGGCATGAAAGGCAAGCCACCCAATATTATGGGGCGATCATTATGCGTTATTACTGCAAAATAGGAGATAGACTTCTGCAAAATGCTTTCTCATTTCTCCCATTCATTTACTCAACAAGCACAGCATGTCACTTAGTTCCCTATTTCATTTAACTTAATTACTAAGCAGAATACGAAGATAAAAAGTGTACTCTCATAGCCGACATTAACTGTAGTTTATATTATTTAATTCTGACGACTTGCTTTTTATTTTTGCAGATCCCTCTGTTCCTTAATGCTTTTCAGAAACGGTGTCATAATGAAAGGGTTTTTCTCCCTCTCTTTTTTTGGCCTGCCCTAATTCACAAGAGATATTGTCCTCATGTATTAAAGCACACTGGGCAGAATGCCCTAGACTGAAAGAAGAAGCTGTGCAATAATGCATAATGAATGATGTTGAGGCATGACACCCTGAGGTTGCAGCGGCTCCATGGGTGGCCAAAACAGTTTCACGTGTCCCTAAACAGGTTTGTTTGCTATGGAAACTCATTAAGTTCCATCAGAATAATACGGGTTTCCAGGAAAGTTCTCTTTGTTTTGCCCACCCATCCCTTTTGTTAATACCCAGAGAGAAATGTTACTTAAAGCATTGATCAAAATGACATACAAACACATGTAACAATGTCCTGACAGATGCTGTTTCACCTCTGTCCCAAAAGCAGTTTTAGAAAGGTGTGGAGGTAAAGGAGAGAATGTTTAATTTATCCCACCCAGACATTTCCACCACCCCCCGTCCCCCAGTGTTTTTTTTGTTCTCCAATTTGTTTCCCCCCAAACTTCCACACCACTATAAGGGTGTAAGGTGGGTCACCAGCCTTCCAGAAGTTGATGGAATCCAGCTCCCATCAGCCCCAACAATGCATGGCCAATAGTCCTGGATAATGGGAATAGCAACCCATTGATATATGATAATCTTCAAAAACACACAGATGCAAAGCCAGCTTGGATTTGCTGAAGTGGCCTAACAGTGGGTGGGATACGGTTGAAAACCAATCACAGTCTGCTTTTCTGTCAAGCAAACAAAAGCCTCTTGGAGCAAACAACAGGTTTGTGTGCAGTATATAATATGTCTTAGTATCTAGATAAATTGGGAGAGGGTGGCTGTTGACCCTCCTAGAGCTTTCAGCCACTTTCAGTACTGTCATGCATGGTATCCTTCTGGGGTGACTGTCTGAGTTGGGTCTTGGCTGGCTCTAGAAGGTGATTATTGGGCAGAATTGCTTGGCTCTGTAGGTTCTACAGTATGGTGTCCGCCAACCCAACCCCCCCAGAGCTGCTTTTGATGGCTCCTGGTGGGCTGGAGAGGACAGGAGTAGGAGGAGAAGTTCCGCCGTGCACTGTTGTGCAAGCAGAGCTGCAGTTTGGATACAGACCAGTAAAACTAGATAAACACAATAATATGAACGCAATCATGACAAAACTCACAGTAGCTAAAATATCAAGGTGGGCTCAGAAGTTTGGTTTCGAAAAGAAGCGTCTCTCATTGACCTTCTGAAAGCAGCCAGTGAAAAAGCCTCACAGATCTTCTGCTGGGAGGGAGTTCTAGAAGTGAGAGCTTCTGCAGAGAATGACCTCTCATGCATCAGTTCAGGAGTACCTGAAGTGTCTCCGTGGAAGATTTTGGGACAGGGTTATATGGAGGACAGTGGTCCTCCAGGTTACCTGGTCTGCAGCTATTTATAGGTCAAAAACAACACTTTGAATTGCACTGAAGAAAAAAGCAGGCATGGATGGATCTAATCCCATTCTAAAGCCATCTAAACTTGTGGCCATTCACACGTCCTGTGCAGCAAAATCCATACATTAATTATGTGATATGTGAAGAGGTACTTTCGTTGTTCTTAAATTCTTGCCAATCAATTACACTGGAGGACCCCAGTGCTAGTATAGAGAGAGGAGATAAATATTTTCCCTCTTTCTATACACCATGAATCATTGTATAAATCCTTCCTATGCCCCCCTGAAGTCTCATTCCCCCGCTCAACCTAAACTAAAGGCTTTAGCCTGACATCCTTTGGAAAGTACACCTACCACTTGCTCATTTTGATTGCCCCTTCCACTGTTATTTCTGCATTTGAAAAGTATGACTAAAATGAATCCAAAATTGGATCAGCATTGATGTTTATCATGTATTATGTAAAATTCGGGGTGGGGGGGAGCATTTTGTGTTGCTTTTTTCTTACTGTAATAATCACATTTTCTCCAGTAAAAAGAAAAAGAAAACTTTTAAAAAATGGTTAAGCTGTAAGGTTGTCAAACAATAGAGAAGAAGCAAAGCTGTAAGAACTTAAGCGCAGCCGGTACAGCTTTGAATTCCCTGTAGGTGAATAGATTCATGCCGTTACTGTAACAGCTTTATCAGTAGAAAGGTAATCACTTCATTTCTGTTGGGAAAAGGACATTAGAGACATCATGAAAAAGTCATGGAAGATACAGCCATAATGAGGTACAGCAATAGCTGGGTAATCGATGTCTGGGCCAGCGGCCAATGTTTAAAGGAGCCATAAAAGATGTCCAAGGAGAAAGTAGCAAATATATCTCTCCTGTATCATTATTCATATGTCTTCTGTTTACTACTAATCACCTTCCATCTCCCACCTCCTGCCACCTTGCATAAAAAATTCACCATGATCACAAGAAATGTTGGAAGCAGATAAAAAGTGTCAGTGTGTGAAAAACATGAAGTTGGCTCTTTGGCTTCCTCTTAAATAGGTTTTTATGTGTGTGTGTTTTTTTAAAAAATTAAGGTGCTGCCAGATGTCAAGGAATACTGCCCAAATAAAAATAAAAATCAAGTATGGAGTTTTATTCTTTTTCACTTGCTGCTTGTGAACCTGTTCTTTGGCTTAAATTGGAATCTTAAATACCAATGCATGTCTGTAGTTCCAGATGGGCCTGTGTTAAGAGGAGTGTTCATAAATCACTCTGTTCTCAGATATCCCAATCACTTCACTGGGACTTTTGGTAATAAAAGCACTTTCAAGAGCTGCTATCAGAATTCTGCCTGCAGCGTTCCAGCCGCAAGATAGCAAAATAACACCGATCCTCTACCACACTTTCATTCTGTAAAAATACAAGTTGTGTCAAGGAATCTGTTGATCGTGTTCCAAAATACTTTTGCCAACAAGCACTTGATTTTCTTAAAGAAATGAACAAGGGTGAACAGGGCTTTAAGGCGCAGGGATTGAAAAAGAGGTGTTCTGATGTTGTGTTGGCGGAACTCGTAAGGTATTTTTTCTGGGGAGGGAGAAAGTTGTGCTGCTGAAGATTGCCTTCCAATTTATCAGAAGTCCCTCTCTCCCAAAAAAACTGAAAAAAACCATTACAAATATATGTGATATTGGAGTCAAATGAATTGTCTGCATGTATATATATGTCCATGTGTGAGTGCGGGTGTGAATGATTCATAGGCAAATGGGTAGTGTAGGTTACGTATTATTTTTAGTGGTAATAGCCATAGCCATAATATTAAGGCTCTTACATTGTAGGTGGTGTTTTCAGCACAAGGCTGTTGGGTTGAAATAAACGACAGACGAGTGGCAAGTGTCATATGGGAGGCATCTCCCGAGCATGTCTCGGGGAGTCCCTTTTATTGAATATTACAGCATTACCACATATGTGCTTGTTGCTGATTGGTTAACACAAATACAATGCAAAGGTTGAATATAGGCATTAATCATCAATAGATTAAAGGTTGGGAAAAGGAACACAGAATTGGACAGGCGTGAAATCCTCCTTGTTAAACTATTACTAGTGATTGATATTGCATGACTTGAGAGAACATAATCGTATTCCGTAGATGTGGTCAACAATGCGTTAAGAACAGGTCAGGGTGTGATGTTTCATGAACTCAATGTGAACTGTACATTCTCAGACTCATGTGCAGAGGCAGAACTTCCCAGCACAAGGCCAAGGGTCAGGAGCGAGCCAACAGTAAATCACATTGTGCAAGTAGCAGTTAACTCTTTATTAGCAAGAATATGATCTGAACAGACTTGGCAGAGTGTCAAGCCTAATGAGCAGCTTGCAGCTCATCCCTGGTAGGTCTTGCGCCATGGATCGGTTGCTGATATTGAAAGTTGCCACCTGTCAACAGCTGTCGTAAGTCCCCTCCTCTCCATGACTCCCCCAGGCAATCAGAGACTGTGTCTTTGTGAAGCCAACCTTTCTTCTGGTTCTGAGAGACGAGGCGGGGATGAGAGCTTGTCGCAGCAGGAGGGGGAGACATCCCTGCCTCTTCACCAGCCTGACTTATCTCTCCTCTGCTGCAGCTTCTGCCTTTGATTCTACACTTCTCTCTGCCACAGAGTGTTCCAGCTCACTAAGCCCTGTTACCTCTTCAGCTTCCAGCACTTCCTCTTCCCAGTCCTCTCCCTCTGACCACTCATAGTCCCACCAACACTCCCCGGGCTTTGAACCTTCTTCCCTTGGGAGTTTCCCTGTTGGTTCCTCCCACCATTCCTCTGTGTTCTACCAGTGCATGACACCAAGTTAGCAGGCATAGCAAGATCATATCCATGTCATGGTAGAAAGAATGAGTCCAGAAAAATGGTTAATTTCAGGCAATAAAATAAAATAAATAGCAGATACGTTGTGGCTTATTGTTAGAGAACCAGATCAGAAAGCATTAATTAAAGTATTCATTATCTTGGTAATGTCTTTTAAAGCTGTTCCATCTTCTCTCATTAGACTTCAGAAGCCCTGCCTGCTTATCTCACTGTGCTCCTAATCACTTGGTGAAACAGGTGCTACTTGGCTAAATAGGCACCAGTTGTGATGATGAGAGACCTTCTAGAAGTATGTAGGTTTCAGCCAAATTGACTCTTGCCATCTTGTTGGGCAGACTTATGTGACAGATGGTTTTAGAATAATACTGAGGAAAATGTGGAGTGTAGGTTTTATAGCCATGATGCTTAAAAATAGCTATGGAAGCCTAATATAAGAGCAGTTTCGCCAAACAGAAACAATACAAGAATTTTAGTTTATATTTGGGTAGAGCTCAAATTCCAGTATGGAGTGTGCTTGTGCTTTTGCTTTTCAGTTGGTGACTTTAGTTTTAAACTCTGTGAATGTTACAAGTGTGTACCTGGACTCGCTTGTATGCATCCAGCACTCCTGTATTTTCATATACACACTTCTGAGAGGTTTAGGATCTTTTGCTGGAAGTATGACCTGCACTTGTTATGGATATGTGTTAGCCCTTTAGCGCCGGGAGCAGGAAAGTATACCTGTTCTTAAAGAGAATCAGAAGTGTACTGAGTCCTGGGGAGCACTGGGTAAATTCTGCCTTGTTGGAGCTAGAAGAGCCAGCTAACAACTGGAGAGTCTGGGGTTTAAATCACATTCTTAGCTAATGCCACCTAGTAGGGAAATGAAGGACTTTGAGATGAGCAATTCCTATAATTCCCCCAGAGTTCTTTTCCATTTCTTACCTTGCCCATCCTAATGAGAAAAGGACTGAGAACTGGTCACCTTGTTTGCTTGGCAAAAGAGGGAAAGACTTTAATAGTCAGCCATTATCTGAATCCGGCCACCTCTGTCTGCTATCTGCCTTCAAATCACAATTGTGTAGATGAATCCCACTGGAGTTGGGTATCCTGTACTTGGCAACTAAATTTGCATGTGATAATCTTTAAGTCAGATGTGGAGGAGCTCAGGATATGCCTGAATGCCTTTCAGAAGGTGGCTGGAATCAGGTTTGTTCCATGTATGTGTGTCATTTCATGAGCATTTTTAGTCACAGTGAATTTCATATTGCCTGAATAGGGCTCATGTTTCCATTACATCCCGTAGCTGCAGTTCTCTACCTGCTTACCCGTCAAACTCAGTATAACTTAATTTTGAGTAGACATCTACTCAAATATTGTGCTCAAAGTGGTTAAAGACTGCTCAGGTATCCCATTTTTAATTATTCTTTGATACCTTGCAAAGGTAGGTGTAGGTTTGCATTTCAAGTTAGTTTTCTTCTGTTGTATTGCAGTCTTTTACCACTTAAAAGCTATATGCAGCTAGAATAACAATATAAATTAATGATATTAGTGAGAGTGCATATTGGCCCCCTCCTTTAGTGGTCTCCAAGGTGCAGAGCCCTTCTGTTTCATTCCGTGAGGTAAAAATGAGTAAACATCTATTTTGCAGCAAACACAAATGTGATTTTTGTATAGCTCAAAAGTGATTCAAGTTATAAAAGCTTGGTAACCAAGCTTTATACAGTACTCTCTAGGTCAGACAGATTGATTGTTAGGGTGAAAACTAAGCTCCGTATCAGACTAACAGACCACACAGCTTTATAATGGAACATACGATTAAGACTTTTTATATACATATAAAGCCATATTTCATTATATTTTTTTCAGCTGAATTAAGGCTGGGTTTTGTCTTTCTCAAAGAGCTAGCTTGCTGTAGTGGTTAGAATATCAGACTAAAACAGGAGAGAACCGAGGTTGAAATCACCGCTTGACCATGAACCTCACTGGGTGACCTTCATCCAAACAATCTCCCTCAGCTAGACCTAGTGTTTTGTGGAAGTACCTTATACACTGTCATGAACTACTTGGTGGAGGAAAGGTTGTGTGTACAGTGCATGCCAATAAACAAATGAAAGTAATATTGGCATGCTTTCCCCCCACCGCCAGCCTCAAAGATCCCTGAAGCCTTTGGAGCGTAGCTCTCCCGGCTTCAGCAAAAGGAACCCGAAGCCTGGGGAGTGCAGCGGGAACTTGCGCTGCGCTCCGAAGGCTTCAGGCGGCTATCCCTGAAGCCTGGAGAGCGAGAGGGGTCGGTGTACACCAACCCCTCTCGCTCGCCAGGCTTCAGCGAAAGCAACGCGAAGCCTCTGGAGCGCGGAGGGAGCGCTCCCTTTGCCCTTCGGAGGCTTCGCGTTGCTATCGCTGAAGCCAATGAGCCTGCATTCGCTCCATAGGATGCACACACATTTCCCCTTAATTTTTGGAGGGGAAAAAGTGTGTCCTATAGAGCGAAAAATACGGTAAGTGGAATGTCTAATACATATAACAGCTAACTATTATGCATATTAATATTAATCAAATAGCCTGTATTTAATAAATACCTTAAGCTACATAAGGGATAGTGACAACTTGGAACTGGGTGCAGAGAATGCAGCTGAATGAGACAAAGCTGAGGGAACCCTGAGGAAGTACCATCTACCTTGGACTTGCCAATAAAAAGCAAGTCTAGAGTGAGAGACTAGGGTGATGTCTGCTGTTTCCAGGATCTCTTCTTGTGCGATTTTTGTGGTGAGCTGAGAGTTTGTTTGGACCCTGAGGTGAGAACCCGGAGAGGGAGGGGGGAAACAAATTGAGGTTGGTTTATATATTTTAGTAGCTTTGTATTAATGTAATTTTTTAAAATGTTTAACTGTGTATTTTTGTAATATTTTAAGTACACCGTTTAAGATCTATTTTTAAATATATTAAGCATTATAGAAATTAAATAATTTTTAAAAATCATAATAAAAAACCCCTAAAATACATTTCTTTATCTTGCATTACCTACAACTCATACAACTGGGAACAGTTGCTTATTTTGTCCTTGATAGAGACATCAGTTGAGACTCCTTTTCACTTTCCTTCCTCCGTGGAATCCTTGTGAAGGCCTGACTTAAGTCTGCAGCAGGTTTGGAAAGTATATTCTTTGAAAGCGAGAATTAAATCTGATCAATTTGAAAGCTGTGAAATATCTAATCAAACAGAGTGGATTTTATGGAGGGTTTATCCCTTGGAAATATCCTTTCTAGTGTCATGCAGAACTGGAGCATGTAAGAGGTACTTTACTCCCTCCAGTCAAGCAAAATACAGCATCGTAGTAGAAAGTGCCCTTTAAGACCCAATAACTGCTTTCAGCACATTGTAAACCCTGGGAGTAAGAATACTTGAATTAGTGCTGATCTGAAGAATATGAATGCTTTGCCCTTTCAGAGAGGGTGGAGGTTCAAAATTGGCCCCAAAATTTTGGACTCAGGGCAAATTCCTTTAATGTGTGTGCACGCACCAGTGGCTGGCCATTTGAAATGAGGCGGTCTTCTTTTTTTCAAATAGAAAAATGTGCTGTGTCTTTCCTAGGGACATCGTTTGGGGCAGGGAATGGGGGGAGGCAGCTGCCCTCAGCTGTTGGTGCTGATAAATATCCTGAACCTTCCACATTTGATTCAGTGATGACATTTCTGTGTAAACTGTTGCAAATCTTACTCAGTGTGTGTGTGGTTGACTATGACTTAACTGGGTGCAGTTGTATGCAAAACTTCTTATGGGAGCCAGCCGAAAGGGCAGTAGTGAATGTGGCAAGCTTTTCCTCCTTGTCAGTAAATCTAGAGAAGTCATTTTGCTATAGAGTTGAACTAGATAAGGAGGTTCAAGCCTATCCAGGCTTTTCACTTGTACAGGTGAAATATACTTGGAGTCCTGTAGTGATTTCATGCTCTTTATTGCAGCTTGTAAAACAGTGATTAAATTTCCTCCCAAACCTCAGGCTTTTATATACATTATTTACACAATGAGTCCTGTCTGATTGGCTGATTCTGCTTCCCTCCTGGAGCCTGATTGGTCTTTTCCTGCAGGCCAATCAGTTGTTGCATTCTGTGATCCTACCAGCCTAATAGGCTGGTTAACTTCCTCGTGGAGCCTGATTGGCCTTTTCCTGCAAGCCAATCAGTTGTTGCATTCCAGGATCCTACTTGCCTATTGTTCTAGGATCCAAGCTTAGTACATAACAACAGGGAAGGGTTTTCCCCAGTTGGGTTTCCTTCAAATTGCTGCAGAGGTAAGTGTGGGAGGGGTGAGCTTCTTGGTTTTATTGCTCTTCACAGCCTTTGCATGGAAAGAAGATAATGCACAATTATTAGTGCTGAACTTTCCTGGAGTAGCAGCTAGATGTGAAACCCATTGTATAGCTTTTTCAGGGGGAAATCACATGTATATGCAGAAAGGTCCCATAAACAACTGAATGGTGAAAGCTCTGTAGAGTTAAAGGGGTAATTTCTGCACACTCAAAAACACCCAGGCCGGACTTTTGTTTCTTGGGAATTGTAATTAAAGCTTTGAATGGTCAGAGAGAAGATCCCATATTGTAGCAATTGCAGAATCTCACAGCTTCCATAGGAATGAACATGGCATTGGGAATACAGTCTAAAGCTTTCTTCCAGTTTCTTCTATGGAAAATTGTAGACCAGTGATAAAACAACAGCAACAACATCTCTCTTCAGTGTCATATACAGTAGTACCTCGGGTTAAGAACTTAATTCGTTTCTGAGGTCCATTCTTAACCTGAAACGGTTCTTAACCTGAGGCGTGCTTCTGCTAATCGGGCCTGCTGCTGCGCCGCTGGCGTGCGATTTCCGTTCTTATCCTGGGGCAAAGTTCTTAACCTGGAGCAACCACTTCCTGGTTAGCGGAGTTTGTAACCCAAAGAGTCTGTACCCCGAAGCGTCTGTAACCCGAGGTACCACTGTAATTAAAATGGCAAGCAACAGACTCTGGGTAAGATTATCTGTGCATACTAAAAGGAACATTGATATGCAAGTTATTGACTTCCAAAACTAATAGTTTATATTACATTGAAACAAGTGCTTTGGAGATGACAATTACTTTTGGACAAACGTCTAGTGCAAATGTGACTTTAGGAGTATTCTGTTATTAAGATCCTATTGACTTTAAGGAATAGAAAATGGAGAGAATATATCTGACAGAACGGAAAAGCAGTTTCATTCCTGCTGCTCCCACTCTTTAATGCAAAATAATGACCTATTCGGGTTGATGCCATGTTCTTAATTTGTCGTTCATTTGACTGCATGTGGCTTCTAGATGCAAATTTCACAAACTGGTCTTGTGTCCTGGTGTAATATGACAACTTAGTTTTTTCAGCACTTGTCTTCCTCGATTTGTGCTCAGCTGTGCAAAGTTCTTTTCTTTCATGTTGACAATTTATCAATACAATCAGCTATACTTCACGATAATCCATGAGGTTAGTCACTAGTAAATGTGTTTAGAATTTCAGCTTTGATTGTTTTATTGTAGGGGTAAATGTAAGCCAAATCAATGTTGTGCATGGATCCTAAGGTTTATTGAGATTGCTTAGGGATTTTATCAATAGATCTGCACCCATGTAAGTGTGCATGGTTGAGCAAAGATAAACATAGTTCTCACATTTTACAGGGAGCACCATGGACATATAGAGCAGATAGGCTATATATCTGCGAATAGTGAAATGGCACTGATTGATGGGTGGGAGAAAGGAACTGAGATGGCAAAAGTCTTAGCTTGCAAGATTTCACCTTAGCAATATTGTTTCATGTGTCCATACAATGTGTCACAGCAGCTTTTCACCTCAATGATTCACATTCAGTAGCGTCCTCAAATAAGATCTGCAAGCATTCATGGGTGAAATGAAGCTCTGTAGGAAACAAGGGAGCATTCATGTGAGGCAGCCTTGCTGTGAGTTCTAGTGGGCCTCCTCCCCACTTTGCAAGGCTTTTCCACCTAGCCTGGGAAGGCAGGGCCTTGACTCACACTTGCAACCGAAAGCTGAACATGTGGCTGTTCAAAGTACAAAGGGTGGCCAAACAGATTCTTGGGCTGGGGTATGGTTTAGGGGTTTTTGTTGGTGGGGGTCTTCTGTTGCTGTTTTAATTGCCCTCTTTAAAATGTTTTAAATTGTTTTTGAACGGCTTATAACTTACATGTTTTTAAATTTGGGTTTTTTGTTGTTTTAAAAGTAAGTGACGTAGTTGTGCCTGGGAAGAGAGGAGCAGGGTTGACCCCAATTGCAGTGGTTCTGGGCTAGGGGATGTGTGGGGGTGGGGCAGGCTAGATAAGGGACACACAGCACAGGCAGTTAGTGACTGTCATGTGTCAGCCCCTCCTCCGAGTTCCAGTTGTCCTATCAGCCAGCTGTCGGGTCTGCAACTGCTGTTGCTGAATGCCAGGTTGGCTCTGTGTTCTGATTATGAAGGAGGAGGCTGATCTGGTCTGCATCACTGAGCGCTGGGTATGAACTGGGTATGAACATCATTAAAGCACTACATATCAGCCACAGTGTTGATTTACTTTTCTTTGTTACTTATCCACCTTGTTTTCATGATATTCAATGAGACAGTTCATTTTATGCAGAGCATTTCAAAAAGGAGTTTCTGGATGTGACTGTATGTCTCAGGAACACTCTGAACAAGAGAGATTTAAAACTGGAGATGAAAAATGTATTGTTTTCTTCTATAGATTTTTTTTTAATAGGTACGGTTGTTGCCTGTGTATGACAGGCTGAAATGTTGTGCACCCAACCACAGCACCGCCCCACACCCTAGTGAGTGAAGACAGTTGTGATAGTGTGATGGAATAAACTTGACAAGACAATGAGCTGGGATTAAATATTGGCCACAACTTTATTGCTTACAGATGTAGATAGACTTTGGCTTAGGCTTAAGCAGTGTCATGCCTGGGGTATGGGCCACGTCAAGACACAGATCCACTGATGTGGCCCAATCCCAGCGGCTGCTGGAAGCTCTATGGCCCATCTGCCCCAGACCTGGCTTCTGGACAGAGACTTACACTTAAGACTAACCTGGTACCCTGTGATTGCATCTGCTAAAAGGTGGGATGATGCACCACTTTACCCCAAACCCTTTAATGGACTAGGACAGGCATCCCCAAACCTGGCCCTCCAGCTCTTTTGGGACTACAACTCCCATCATCCCTAGCTAACAGGACCAGTGGTCAGGGGTAGTGGAAACTGTAGTCCCAAAACAGCTGGAGGGCTGAGTTTGGGGATGCCTGGACTAGGATTCCACCCAATGCCCTTTTCACCAAAAGTTGTGACACTTGCTACGAGGAAGGCAAAATCTCCAAATTGGCCCAATTTGTCTGCAGGCAAATTCATTCCCGGCTCCGAATACAGCAACCATTGTCAAACCATAGCAAGGTCAACATACATGATGCAAAAGGAAGCCAATAAAGGTTAAGACGCAAGTTATACAACAGCAGCATGAAGTGAAGGAGGGACGGAGGGTTTCTCTTTGGTCAACTGCACTGAGTGACCCAGGTGCATTCGGCTTTTATTCCTAGCCAGTGGACCAGAGTGAAGACTTTCTGACTCCCGCCCATCATCCAGGCTCCACCCCCTGCCTGCCCATGATTGGGCAGTTCAAAATTTCAGGCTTGGTGGCTATCCCAACCACCCAAAGCTGCCAAATGGGAGAGGACCCAACTGCTGGCGGTGAAGAAAAGGCTTTCATCCCCAGGGGTCAGAGGGTGGTATGTGGGCAATGGACTAAGACTACTTCCCTAAATGTTCCTGGTAAATTAGAGTATTAAAGTGTGTACCTTTTACTGCAACTCATTTGTATATATTCATTTTATATCGTTATATTTTTACCCCGAAGTGACAAAAACTCTGTTCAAGAGCTGCTCCCTTGGTTCGTTTCCTGCTAAAACCATCGCTGCATGGGAATGTTTTTTGTACAGCCCTATGTCAGTTTCCACTTGCAGCTGATGAGTCATCAGTGGGAACGGCTGGAGCTGAGGAACAGGAAAGCAATAGTTAGTCTGTCAGGTGAAGCAACTACATGTGGATTGCTAGTGTTTGGTGCTTTACATTTAATGTGTCTCTGTGATGTAAAAGCAGCTCCACCCTATGCTGACAATTGGGTGAAGCCTGTGAATATTCTAAAAATATTCAAAAGAGCCATTGTGGTTTAGTGGTTAAGAGCGGTGGACTCGTAATCTGGTGAACTGGGTTCGCTTCCCTGCTCCTCCACCTGCAGCTGCTGGGTGACCTTGGGCCAGTCACACTTCTCTGAAGTCTCTCAGCCTCACTCACCTCACAGGGTGTTTGTTGTGGAGGAGGAAGGGAAAGGAGATTGTTAGCCGCTTTGAGACTCCTTAAGGGGAGTGAAAGGCGGGATATCAAGTCCAAACTCCTCTTCTTCAAAAAAAAAGCTGGGTAACAAAAAGCCAAACATCTTTGGAACTTGGCTTGAGAAAAGTAGTTTCGCGTCCGACTTTATCTGTACAGTATGCTTATGTCATGTGACAAAGACACATGAGAGCAGAAGCAGCAAAGCAGGCTGGGAAGTGCTGGGACTGCACAATCATTTGGGCCTACTAAAGTTATTCAGGCCTAACTGCTAGCTGCTAGGTGTTGAGTCACTCTGACATGTGACTTAGCAGCCAGTGTCACTTTGTGCTCTCTGTAAGATGTTAGTCAGAGTCAAGTCTACCTCACCTGTGAGCAGAGTCAGTATGTAATCTCAGTCAAACTGTTTGGAACCATGTTGTTTATGAAGAAGTTTATTTTAATTCAGTAAAGCTTTTGTTCTTTAAAACTCTGCATTATTAATTTACACTGCGCATCAGTTTAAGTTAAATGTTGATTTTTTTAAATGATATTTATTTTAAAAAATTTAGAATTACAAAAAAAAACAAAGTAGAAAAAGAGAAAGAAAAAACAAAGAAAAAACAAACCACATCAAACAATACAAATTAATGAAAATCAAAATCAAAAAATAGCACAACACGATCAAAAGACAAAAATACACCACAAACATTTAAAAACAAATCCAATATTCTCAAATCCTTAACTGTCATTACCTTCTTTCTTTGACATCCTCCTCCTCCCTTTTTTTGTATCCTAGTTGTTAATTGTCGCAGCAAATCCTTTCCATATTTCATAATATTCTGTCATTACATTACCTTAATCTATTTTAATCTTATCTTACTATAAAAAACCTTACAGCTTAAAACTTAAATCTTATTTTTACCAATTTCTCATAACCATAATATTCTTACATAATTCTTTAAACATTTTTGCTAAAGCCAAATAATTTCGTTCCAACATTTTTCTAACATTCATCAATTTTATAAAACAATCCTAATTAAAAAAAAAATAGAAAAACAATCCAATCTTCATCCAGCGTCTCTTCCTCCTGGTCCCAGGTTTTGTCAGTCCTTTTTATCCCTAAGTTAAATGTTGATTTTTAATCCATATTCAAATATTATTTTTGGTGGTTTCTCAATTCTCATGTTGTCATAATTTCTGCCACTTGAAGACAGATACCGCTAAAGGGAAGAAAAGTATTTTGTATAAATACAGAGGGGGGGAAACACACATACACGATTTCTGATTCACTAGCTGGGAAAGATAGGAGAGAACAGTTTATATTCTGTGCCTTTTTGAATTAATAGCCTAGCCAAGGCAAAGATTTGTGGAGATTTGTATGCTGAAATGTACTGTAATGAATGCAATTTTCAGTTTTATGGGGGAAGTAATACTTGCGGCCAGCAATTTGGCACTTAGAACACGAGCTTTCTATTTGCAGGTACTTAGATTATATTACAGTGACTAACAAAATTGAGATATTAAAGTCTTAAAGCAACACATTTTCAACTTCTGTCATCTTCCTCTTTTCACAAGTGTGCATGTATGTATCTCTGTGTGTGCATATATGTGTGTGTGTGTGTGTGTGTGAGAGAGAGAGAGAGAGAGAGAGAGAGAGAGATACGCCAAGCCTTTCATCTGTTGCCTGTGAATTGTGATGCCTTTGGAACAGACAGAATTAATTTCTTTTATCTCTTGATTGTACATAACCTGTTTGTCGTCATGCTTCCCCATCACCTCTGCCAACTTGACAAAAACAAACATACCTAGTCATATTGCCTTATCACATTTTTAAACCTATCACTGCTTTGAAACAAAAACCGTATTTTACACCTACTCTCCCATCAATTCTCAATTCAAATGCTATCATCTATTATAACCCATGTGGACATTTCTAATTCATTTTGCACAATGAAATCATTCTAAGTTGGTACATGTGGGTTCTTAAATCCCTGCCTGATCACCAAGGGTCTTTATGGAGATCAATGAGGTTTTCAGATCCACCATGATTTGTTGATCTTATTTGCAGGGCAGTGTCAAAATAGTGTTGGGCACATTTAAATCCCATTTGTTTTAAGCAAGAATAGTAATAATTTGATGGAGAATTGTGTTTGTCCTTTTGAGTATTATATGTACAATTTTTCAATTTTGAATTGTGTGGGTTTGTTTGTTTTTAAAGTATAATATGAACACAATTCAAAATATCCAGGGCCATGTATCTATGGTCTCAAAAAATGTGTAGACTGAGAGGTTCCAAGATTGGCTCAAATTCTTACCAAAATTTCTGAATGCCCCCCATGTCCATTGGACTCTCATCCCATGTTTCGGAAGATCTGAGGTCATCTAAAGTGAGTTGGATAGTTGCCTTCCCGAGTGTTTTAAAATATTTTTTTAATGTGTTGTTACTACTTATATATTTCTTTGTCTCATTCTTCTCTGCTTTAATCATTAATTGATTTTTCTAAAAACAACAACAACAACTAATCTTGTTTAAGTATCTTGGCATGAACAGGCAGGATGAAAACTGAGTGACTAGATAAATGGGTAGTGAGTCATACCTAGTTTTGCCCCTCCACTGATGGAATTATCTTTGATCCAACAGAGGCTTGGAACGGGAGGAAAGTTAATTTTCACAAATCCTCTCCTCCCTTCCGCATCTCACCAGGGCACATGCCATGCTATTCCAAGGGCTCCTCTAACTCTCTGGAGCAGATTTGGGGGGCATAGGGGAATCATTTCCCTTTTTCCCCTCAATGGAAGCCTTTGCTGGATTAAAGAGCCTTCTGTAAATGGAGAGATACAATTGTATATAATCCAATATATATTGATCTGACGGAAACCAAGGCAGCTGTCAGCACAGGGATGGCTAGCCAGAGATCACAATTATTTGCACTGGTGAATTTATCAGCAAAACCATGTCCGTTGAAATGCAGTGCCATAATGGAATCACAGCACAGCATGAAGCAGTAAAGTCATCCCTGTTCTAAGTACTTATATATATATTTGGCAGCATATGAAGTTTTCGGACTGATCAAGCAGATGCCAAAAGTCAGGTTCCCATTATTACTTGCCAATTATTCTCAAAAGGAGTGGGTTTTTGTTTCTCTGTCTGTGATCCAACTCACATTACCACTGGGGACATGGTGACTACTTAATCCAATGTTTACACTGGCTCCCTGCTGTTAGTAAAACAGCTTAGCTTCTTAAAAAACCATCTTTAGATGTGGCCACGATGGCCAACTATCGCCCAGTCTCAAATCTTCCATTCTTGGGCAAGGTGATTGAGCGAGCGGTTGCTGAACAACTCCAGGCACGCCTGGAAGAAGTGGACCATTTGGATCCCTTCCAGTCAGGATTCAGGCCGCATCATGGGACTGAAACCGCCTTGGTCGCACTGGTTGATGATCTCCAGCGGGCTAGGGACAAAGGTGAGAGCTGTTTCCTAGTTCTGCTGGATCTCTCAGCGGCGTTTGATACCATCGACCATAACATCCTTCTGGACCGCCTTGAGGGGCTGGGAGCTGGGGGCACTGTCATACAGTGGTTCCACTCCTTCCTCCTGGGCCGTGTTCAGAAAGTGGTGGTGGGGGATGAGTGTTCAGACCCCTGGGCTCTCACTTGTGGGGTGCCTCAGGGTTCTGTCCTCTCCCCCATGCTTTTCAACATTTACATGCAGCCGCTGGGAGAGATCATCAGGAGGTTTGGGCTGGCTGTTCATCAGTATGCGGATGATACCCAGCTCTACCTCTCTATTAAATCAGAACCAGTGAAGGCGGTGAAGGTCCTGTGTGAGTGTCTGGAGGCGGCTGGAGGATGGATGGCGGCTAACAGATTGAGGTTGAATCCTGACAAGACAGAAGTACTGTTTTGGGGGGACAGGAGGCGGGCAGGTGTGGAGGATTCCCTGGTCCTGAATGGGGTAACTGTGCCCCTGAAGGACCAGGTGCACAGCCTGGGAGTCATTTTGGACTCACAGCTGTCCATGGACACACAGGTCAAATCTGTGTCCAGGGCAGCTGTTTACCAGCTCCATCTGGTACGTAGGCTGAGACCCTATCTGCCTGCGGACTGTCTTGCCAGAGTGGTGCATGCTCTGGTTATCTCCCGCTTGGACTACTGCAATGCACTCTACGTAGGGCTACCTTTGAAGGTGACTCAGAAACTACAACTAATCCAGAATGCGGCAGCTAGACTGGTGACTGGGGGCGGCCGCTGAGACCATATAACACCGGTCTTGAAAGACCTACATTGGCTCCCAGTACGTTTCCGAGCACAATTCAAAGTGATGGTGTTGACCTTTAAAACCCTAAACGGCCTCAGTCCAGTATACCTGAAGGAGCGTCTCCACCCCCATTGTTCTGCCCGGACGCTGAGGTCCAGGGCCGAGGGCCTTCTGGCGGTTCCCTCATTGCGAGAAGCAAAGCTACAGGGAACCAGGCAGAGGGCCTTCTCGGTAGTGGCGCCCGCCCTGTGGAACGCCCTTCCAGCAGATGTCAAAGCGATAAACAACTACCTGACATTCAGAAGACATCTTAAGGCAGCCCTGTTCAGGGAAGTTTTTAATGTGTGATATTTTACTGTATTTTTGGTTTCTATGGAAGCCGCCCAGAGGGCTGGGGAGGCCCAGCCAGATGGGCGGGGTATAAATAATAAATTATTATTATTATTATTATTATTATTGTAAAAATGTTTGGAAGACCTGAGTCTATACTATGAGAAATGAGTCTAAAAAGATGTTCCAATGCATTTTAAACATCTTTGTAAGAGGTTAAAAAAGAAAGGAAAGAGGGGGAACTTGAAAGAAGGATTATACAGTAAGTCCATAACTTAGGCACATTTAAGATGTGCACATTTGCTTTGCAACTATAAAAATAAAAGGGGATGGAAAGGGAGGTGTCCATGAAAAAAGACTTTGGCAAAACTTCCTAAATTATTTGTACAGAAACAAAGATGGCTTCCTTAAACCATGCGGTTTAAGCTTGAACCATCCAGTTTAGGCCTCCTTACTGGTAATCCTTCGCCCCAAGTTGAGGGGGTGCGACTTAACTAAACCTAGCAGGACAGGTTCCTCTGTGGTCTTTACCCATTCATGCATTAGAATTAAGCATGTTGGTTTTATGAAGCTGATTTATCCCACATAAAGTTTCTCTCATATATTATCTAGTTGTAATCCCCATGAAAGGTATTCATATCCCCTATATAGCAGGTGGCAAAATGGCGTGTGAGTGATAAACATCTAAAGCAAGATTTGTTTCCTTTGTAATTCCTATGCATTTTTTAAAAAAGGAACAAATAAGTATTTTTTTTCTTGCAAAGCAGACAAGCCACAAAATGTATAATCTACCAACTACCTCTCCCTATTAACCAGGCTAGAATTAATAGAACTTCCAAAAGTGTGCAGGATAAATTTATATCGGAATGAGCACCAAAACAACAAGCCTCCATAAAAATTGCATGTAGGAGTGGTTATGAAATCGAGCAACTCTATTGCATTTTTTATCCTATATGGATTTTTTAAAAACCTTGTTCTCCTTATCCACTCAGGCATTTTAACTTTATGACTTTACCTCCCTGAAGTCATATTTAAAGTATATTGCAAAGACAGTCGCATATTAATCTTCCCAAACTTAACTGTTAATTCTTTTTTCCTGTCTGCTACAGTGAGTCAAGGTGGGGACGCAGTTGCATCAGACACATGTCCTGATCCAGGTGTTCCTGAAAATGGGAAAAGAACAGGCTTGGATTTCCGGTAAGAGTTTTATACGTTTGACTTAAAAAGAGGAAAATTTAATGTGAGAAGAGTGTGCTCAACTTGAAGTTAGAATTCCTCATAAAAAGTGCTTGTTCCTGTAGTTTAGTCACAGTAAAATTTGGATGTAGTAACTTGGGGGTTAGGGCACCTCCCCACATGGACTTGCCACGGGTGGATCTCAAAGTGAACAGGCAATTGCAGGTGAGCAAGATCTCCAGTGTGCCCTGTTCACATGGGAGATACTGCACACAGGCAGCTTCCTTGACTTCTCTGTATTGATGCCAGGCTGCAAATATGCTGCAGTCATTTAGAATGTCTCCATACACATGTTTGCTATGCATTTCTCTTAGCCCAAGGGTACTTACATTATCATGGTTCTGGTAGCCTACAGATTAGACTATTGCAATTGGCTCTGTGTGGCACTTTGCTTGAAGGCAGTCCAGAGGTTGCAACTTATGCAGAATTCAGTAACCCGGAGATTGGCTTGGACATTTACCCTGAAACAGCTGCAAGGGTTGCCTGTCTGTTTCTCAGACCTTACTATGAAGGGTGGGTAACAGTTTGGTTGTCTAACCATCTTACAAAAATAGTAGCATGCCCAAAACTGCAACTCTTGGGGCATTGAAGGAATGACAGCTCCTATAACCTTTTTCTAGGGCTGATAATTACATCATAACAATACCTGGATGAATTAAGCTGCATCTGTTGGTGATTAGTATGTACACAGTTCCAGATGGGAATAGTGTCCCATTAATTATGTCAGATATTCAGAGCTGTCAGGGAACTGCCATCAGCTCAGAGGTGAGAGGTGGAAGGGCAGTAGTATTACAGGGAGCCTCCGAAGATCGTGCGAAGCAGCTCTTCCTCCGGCGAGGAGGGAAGCCCCCACCTCCAGTGGGGAAGGGATGCAGAGATCAGAAGATGCTAGAGAGAGCCGCAACACTGAGCCTGAGCAAAGCGGAGGGGAGGCAAGTCCCCCTCTGCCAATGCCCACTCTGTGCAGTAGGTTTGCGCGCAGAGAGGGGAGGAGATGGGGGTCAAACGACTGTTATGCTGGGGAAGGTATAAGGACGGCCCACTCCCAGATTCTGCTAGTGATTGAGCAGACATAGACTTGAGATGCTCTGCACTGTAAATGGTTTTGTACAGATAATAAAGCCTGGAAAAGACAGGTTGGAGTCTTGCCTGTTTGCTCTCGAGCAACCACACCGGCATATAACAAGAGCCATAAGTCAAAGTAAAGGGTGGGAGAGGGTTGGGAGCATTTGTTTTGTGATGGTTTTATGACTAGATAATAAACAAGTATTGTTCTAGAATCCTATATTGCATGCCTTGAACAATATTTTGCATGCCATGATACCCCCTATTAAAATAAACTGCCTACATTGCTGAACTACATAGGGTGGTGTGATTCATATAATATCAGATATGCTGCTTTGAAGTATGACATACCTAGAAAAGCTATACCAAGGCACTTGCTGCAATTGCCAACTCTGCCATGGGAACAGGCACAAAACCCAACAGCCTTAGTAATGGATGTGTAGCAATGTAATAGTAATGGCACTGCAGAGCAGGAAAGAAACCTTGAATTAGGAACTGGGTCTCAAAATGGTTCTACCTGGGGATTTAAACCAGGGATTGGGAAACTACAGCCCTCCAAATGTTGCTAGATTCCACCTTCCATCAGCTCCAGGCAGCATAGCCAATGGTGAGGGATGATGGAAGTTGAAGTACGAACAGCGGGATCCCCATTCCTGGTTTAAAATATCCCTTTTCCTACATTTAGTTTCATTCTGGAAGTCATGGTGGTGGTGGGGAATAATCTATTTTATCAAGTCAAAAGTTCTTTCTATTCCTCTTTCTCTTTTGGAAAATCAGTACAGTGGTACCTCGGCTTAAGAACTTAATTAGTTCCAGAGGTCTGTTCTTAACCTGAAACCGTTCTTAACCTGAAGCACCACTTTAGCTAATGGGGCCTCCCGCGGTGGCGGCGTGATTTCTCTTCTCATCCTGAAGCAAAGTTCTTAACCCGAGGTACTACTTCTGGGTTAGCGGAGTCTGTAACCTGAAGTGTCTGTAACCTGAGGTACCACTGTAATGGTGTATGTAAAATTTGTTCTACCTATGTATATTTCTGTAAATTTGGGGAAGCTCTTTATATTTCCTACCTGCATCATGCCAATTTATTTTGTTGCAATCACAATGCCCCAAAGGCAGATTTGACGAGTTGCAACTTTCTTTATTCATCCTGCTAAGCTGGAAAATAGAACAGTCTTTTTAATCAAACAGTTTTCTTCAAAAAGCTAGAAATCACTCCTTCAGCAGGAGGGGAGAAGAGGTAATTTGGATAAGACGAAATAATTTCATAAGCTGGAAAAAAGGACAGTTTCACCATCAGAGATGTTACCAACTTCTGTAGTGTCTTCCACTTTTCCTATGTATGTGGAGTGTTGGCATATAGGGCAAAGGGCAATTATAAAATCCATATCCTCTTCCCAGGTGCTAAAGATATGTGCTGGAGCAAACCAGTGTGAGAGCAAATGAGGACAGATCACAAATCAGTGGCAGAGCACATGGTTTGCATGCAGGAGGTCACAAGTTCAGTTCCTGGTACCCTCAGATCATCGCAGATGATGATAAAGACTTCTGCCTGAGACGCTCTGAGCTGCTGACAAGTTAACAAAAGCAGCACTTAGCTAGCTATCTAAAGCATCTTCATATGTTCCATAGAATTGCTAGTGTGCCCTGGAACATAAATTAAATAATGAAGGGTTTATATGAGACCTAATTAGCCACCCCACAGAGAAAGCTGCTCCCTGTAGCTGCATCAAGTTCCAGCATCACCTCCTTTAAATCAGGTTCTGCTGAACCACTCTGCCTCATTCCTCCATCAGCTCTTATTCTATAAGTCGGTCATTTGCAAGGCTGAAATACTACTTACCTTTGGAGGAGGTTGCCCACTGCATCTCAGCATGGATCCCTGGAAGGAGCCATATTTGGAACAATGTCTTACAAAGAAACACAGGGGATGGTCTTTCATGAGATTGTGATTCTTACCACAGGCAATACCAGAGAACTGGTTGAAGTGAGTGAGACAAGTCAGTATGACTTGGGGCGCTTCCAGGTGGCCTGATTACTCACACAAAATTGGGCTTCTTTCTAATGCAGTTATCCTGTTGCTTTTCAAGCTACAAAAAGCCCAGTACGAAAATCCAGGGAAAACCGCAGCAGGAAATGCAGAATAACACCTGTGAAGTGGCAATGTCATATAACCTACACATAGACATATCAGAATTAATGCTCAATAAGCGCTTACATTGGAAAATGTATATATAAATACAATAGCCATACAATATATTCAAACACACACACATAGCCCCATAACAGCGACAGAAAACTTTGGCAGCACACTACCAATAAACATTCAACACACTGTGACTGTTTTTTCCCCCCCAGCTGCTTTGGAACTGCTATTGTTACACTATGAAAAATAAAATTTACAAAAAACCCTAACAATAAACGAGACAATACTCTGGCCCACTAATCATCAGATAAAAACCTCAAACACTGATCCCTCTGTATTTCAGACGTCAGACACATTTTTTTTTTTTTTAAGTGCTCTGCACCCAGCCCAGGATCAAGGCCAGTTGCTGCAAATAAGTGAGGGAGTGGTTCTTTAAAAGGGGTGATCCAGTGGCTCTCTTCTCTCTGCAGGGAGAGCAGGACAGCAGCATTTAATGCAAAGCGGGGAGAGATGGCAAAGGTTTACCTGCTCTGCAGTTGTTCTGACTGCTTCTCCCTCCAGTCACTTCTGGGTTTTGTAGGTTTGTTCATCATGAAATTTCATAATATTTTTTATTGTTACTAGGTTAAGTACGTATTTCAGTATCCCTCAGTATAAAAACTTCTGATTGTTACTGAAATCACCTGCTTGATAAATAATGACTCATGCATTAGTTGTTGATTATCTTCCTTTGTAACTTCCTGCTACTGCTTGCTTGTGTTGGGTTATCGTTTCTCCTATATTTTGTATTGATCTTATACTGGTTATGTGTTTTGGTGTTGTTGTTTTTTACATTCCTCGCTAAAATTGGTTGGCTGGAAGTTTGAGTCCAACACAAGCTGCAGGACCTTCAACCTTGTTTTATAAATTTACCTGGGAGTATGACTCATTTAACTTCATGGGACTTTGGAAAAAACATGTATATGTTTGCATTCCCACTCTAAGCCAGGTGTGCATATTGCCCATGTCATTTTCATAACTTCCCTGACACCTACATATGGGGTTATCTGATCATTCTTTACTCCTAGTCCTATTTTACAAGGAGGACAGGAACAAGACAGTGTAATGCCGTGCTTTATGGTTTAAGTAAATATATTGCTCTGGTACTCCTGATCATTACAGTAGCCTGGAATTATTATTTTTAAAAATAAAATAAAATACTCAGGCAGTCCAGTTCTCTTCGTGCTTGCTAAGGAATAAGCTGCATTGAACACACATTCCCTAAACATTCATTATTATGCATTCAACTATAGAGGCAGAAAAATATCTCTTGGCTCTCATTATGCTTGAAACAAAATAGATTTGTTCATGCATCCAAGTTTGAAAGCATCGCCAGTGTTGTCAGAATCTTATATGAGTTGAGAAGAATGGCTGTCTCATTACATTACACTGTGTTTATATCACATAATGGCAACATCTGGCTATGGGATGGACTGGTCTACTGCTTTTGCAATTAGCTAAAGATATTTAAATGATCAATTTGATTTTGTTTCTTGAAGCAAAAATTTCCAGCTCATGTCACTTATTCGTCTGATAGAATCTTGAGGATTCTGGTGAATAAATTTCAAGTAACTGCTAGAAACTGTTCAGCTACAACGAGCAGAAGGGAAAAGTGCATCGAATCAAGATGTAGCCTTTGGACTCCTTTTGTCAAATATACTGAAACGAATTGGTCCATAACACTAAGACATGTTTTCAATCAAAGCATCCAAAAGATACATTTGTAGCCTTAAACTACTAGACATTATTAGAAGCTATGTTTGCTTTTATCTTCCGTCTGCCCATAAAACCTAAAGAATGGGCAGGCACAAAAACTTACTAGGGGTGGGTGAGCGGAACATTAGTTATGCCCCCCACCTTAACTGAAGTGATTCTCCTCTAGCATCCCCCACTGGAAGATAGACACCTCTTGGTGGATGCATGATGGAGAGCAAATCCCCTCGCCCCATCATGGCACCATATTCTGCCTCCAAGGTGGGGAATGCTTTATTTGAGGACCAGGATGGGGTGGGGTGAGGGAAGAGTAACTGCTTCCAATAGCGGTTTCATCTAGGTTGCTGCTTTCCCCATGCTTTGTTAGATAACTGAGGACCCTTGCAGAGCATTGAAAGGTTATTGCCTCCTTCTGCCTGGCATCATAGAACACACGGGCATTTCCTACTAGGGGTGATGGGAAATGTTCATCTCCCAAAATGGAAGTAGTTCACCATCAACCCCAATCTCTGGACCTTTGAAAGGGGAATGGTTTTCATTAATGCCATGACTCGAACTAACCTGTTTGGAAGAATCACCTTCCTGTGAGCATTTTTATTTATTTTCCAAGCACATAATGCCACTTCTCAGTGAGGTAGAAATATATACAAAACTAAGGGAGGCTCTAAATGTTCCTACTGCACAGTTTATTAATGGGAGTCACATAGAAGCATCCTATCTGAGTCTGTTCCTTAGCACTTAATCTAGCTGAACGTCATTTGCAGTCCTTGCTGTTAAGATACAACCAAAAGGGAAATGGTTGTCTTTTTAGCTTCCTTTGCACCTGAAAAAAATATCCATGCTAGTCTTTCACGGACTATGTTAACAAAAGCATTCATATTTAAAAACAACAACAACAACAACAACAACAACAACAACAACAAATGCTGCAGTAATTTGTTTTGAAAGCATGGCAGGCTCTAGTTTCCACCATTCTCAAGAATGAAATACTATTTGTTTTACATTTTGTTTTTTAAAAAATGAGATATTTTCTGGAGTGCATGACTAAGGCAATGATTTGTTTTCATAACTTCAAATAAAGACTCTAGAAAAAAATGCTATTGCACTTGTCAGGAGAATAATGACTGTGACTATTAGGCTGAATTGCAATACATGAGCAGGCACATTATTCAAAGGCTCTCCAAGTCTGGAGAAATATATTTAGTGAATGCAATTGATGGAAAAGGAAGAAAGTTCATTTTAAAGTCAGTCTTACCACTGCTGATTCAGTACTGACAAGTTCTTTGTAAAGGTCTTGTAGTTTAAAATATAATAATGACTTGGACTTGGACGTTTCAGTGCCTTTTTGTCTCTATTGTGATTTTAGCATTTTAACATTTAAAATTAAAGAATGGTTTTCATCTGGTGTCGTTCTCCCCCTTCCCCTTCTCTCTTTTGCCTTGCTCCTGTCACTTTACATGGGAGATTGCCTCCCCATGGGTTCAAAACTAATAATGCAATTCAAATTTTATAGTGCAATGACAGCTAAACTGCTACTCAGCCCTTTGCCATTACATATAGTTGCTCACTTTTTTTTTTAACAGCAATGATATCAATCTAATACCAAGGCTGCAGTCCTATTACACTGAATTCAGTGTGTCAGGTTTTTTTAAACAAACAACCTAAATCTCAGCGCTACGTATTGTTTTCCATAAAATGTACATAATTTGTGACAATTCCTTCTTCAAAATCCACCTTGCCTGAGGGATGTCTAAACTTGTAAAGGAATGTGCTCTGCATATATTCAGAAAGTTGGATCCTCCTAACAGACGGTCCATGTTGTGCTCGGCCCTGAAAATCTTCGCTAACCGGTTTGTGGGCGGGGCTTGCCCCGCTCCAAGCTGGTGGTGCCACAGTTATGCCAGTGGCCTTTAGCCAATCAGCAGTGTGGCAAGGTTGGGGATTGGGGGGTATCTATTTGGCAGCACGACGTAGAGACCTCCTTTTCCTTTGCACTGCCGAACACCCGCCTACCCATTAATTAGGTCATGTTTGGCCTTGCTTTGGACTTCGGTTGGTCGCCTGTTTTGGAATGGGGGCCAGGTAGGAATTTTTCCCATTGTGGCAGATTGGCTGTGGCCACTTGGTTTTTGCCTACCTCTTAGCAATCATCACAACTTTGTAAGGTGTGGCGGTTAGGTATTGGTTTAGGGGAATGTGGGGAGGGGAGGTGCGACCATCACCTGCCCCTCCAATGAATAGAGTATTCCGTTAAAGGAATCCGGGGGTCTGGATCTCCTCCGAAGCTCAGAGAGGGGCTAGGGCCATGCCAGGACCCCTGGGAACCCCAGGGGTGAGCACCAGTCTATATACATTGATGGAGCTCCCCCTGCTTTACCCTTCCAGGCTTCCTGCAGGGTGGGGCAGGAGCCAGATATAGTTTGATACCAATGCCTAAACCAATACCAGTCACATTTGTGTATTTTAATTAAGTTGTGGCCAAAATTTGCCCATTAACATTTAAACTAAATTCTGTCTCCACTGTGTCTTTATTTCCATGGGGGATGGGTTTTGGGGCTCGAAGCACAACAGCTAGTTCTATTTCCATCAGTTCATACAATCCAGATTTCAGAGTTGCCTTTTGGTCACTTTCTTTTGGGTTCATGTGTGCATACATACACACAGCACCACAACCATCACCAGCTAATGCGCACTCACTGTTTTCTCTGTTCCTCACTGGGTAAATCCTTGGCATTTATAAATAATTCACTTTTGCATAACATTTTCTTTGACTATTAGCTGCACAAGAGCGAGTTCCTGAACATGAGCAAACTGACCTGCCATCAAACCCAGAGAATCTTGAAGGTGTTTAGCCCATCTCCTCTTATAATACACCATATTCCTTAATATCCAACAAGGTAACGCAGTGAGCTCTGCAGGCATTTTTCTGAGAGAATGTTGCTGCTATTTTGCCCCAAAACTAGCTCCTCTAATCATTGTTCCACGTTTTAAAACAAAACAAAACTAGCAACTCTTTGATTCTAGAAAGGAGAGCGAACAAGAGACTGACAACACCTTATGCAGTCTACACAGCAAATGAAAGCTCCAATTTGTTGGGTTACAAATTATTATGAAAACGGAGCAGATAAGATCAAACACAACAGCACAGGGTCCACCTTTAAGCTGAATACACTAAAGAGTAAAGTTTATTCTACACACACACACTTGATCTTAGCCAAAAGGCCAAGAAGCGATAAAGTTTATTCATTTCTGCTCCTATAATGTTAACTTTTGTAGCTTGATACTAAAGCAGATTTTCTAATTGCCGGTTGTTGATAATGAGCTGCAGGGGGGAAAATCACTGTTCATTTCACATCATTGTATGAAAGGTCACTGAGAAGTCTTTGTTCTTGGTTTCTGTCCCCAACCCCTTCCTGGGAACGTGGGGCCTCTTCAGGTACTGTCTGTCTGTGAACAGCAGTTCTGCTGCTTCTGTGTGCTGATGACTGATGCCTTGAATGAACACCTGTTGCTCTAATTCTTTATTAGTTTTCTAGTCTATAATTCATAGTAATCAACTTTGAGCTCTTTGGTGAAGTATTAGGGATTGCCTACTGCTTCACAAACTGTTGTACTTAAGGGCGCAGAAGAACATAAGCCTTTGAAACAATGAATTTCGGGCAAGGATAAATCCTGTTTGATCTTCAGCATATTCTTACATTTATCAAACTAAGGATTTTTATTATTTGTGTCTATCATATTTTTTACCCTTAGTTATATCATCCCCTGGTGCTCATACTGTCTAATATTTTAAAGAAACAATATAAAGAGCTATCACAACACTTGCTAATATTGCTTGTTGTGATAGTAATAAAAGATTTGAAGCATCATTGTTGTTTTCCATAGGCATACCTGCCCAATTTGTTTATTGCATTTCACTGGCAAGTGTGATACACGTCTGACTAGTGGGGTACAAGAGCTGAAAAAAATCACATCTTGCAACCAGTGCACCCCTTTGGTTTCAGATAGTACATGGGTAGATGAGTCTAAAAAGCCCAGGACACAAATTTTCATGGCTATGGTGGCTCATTTTTAAAAGCATTTAGAAAAATAAAAAAGCTTTTGAAGTATCCTCTTCCAAAACTTCCAAAATACGCCTAAGAACAATTTAGCTTGGAGTTATCATTTACTTCATTCCACAAGTTTGAAAGGGGCATTTTTACTGCTCCCAGTTCTCCCAGCACCAGTTGACATTTGATGGTGTTTCCTTGTCCTCTGAAGGGGGTTCTGTGCAGCCGGGGCTATTGCTCATCTACATCTTCATTCAAAATGATGCTGACCTGCTTCCTGCGTCACACGGTGCTATACCATTTCACAGTCTTCCCCACTGTGTGAAACAGGCAACTCTTTCCACTGATCCAAAAGGAAAAGATGAAGAAGTTCAGAAACCTGCTGCTATATTTGGAAAAACATATGCTACTAGAAATATGTCACATTTTGCTTTTGGAAAGAAAATTGTTGGCGTCCCCAACTCTTTCACTGTTCAGAAAAAAA
Organism: Podarcis pityusensis; assembly: GCF_964106645.2. Lineage (NCBI taxonomy): Eukaryota > Metazoa > Chordata > Lepidosauria > Squamata > Lacertidae > Podarcis > Podarcis pityusensis. Next base: position 22,543,734 of record NC_138026.1, read on the forward strand.
GCAGAAAGGCAAATGAAGGACTGGGGACCTGTTGCTATAGTGATCTAATGAAGATCTAGGCAAAAGACATAGGAGTCCTGCATGCGAGATGCTCAGTGCCCAACACCTGCAGTCTAGTAGGATTTAAGAGTAATGACTTGATGTGAAAGAAGGGTAAATGTAGCCTTGCAGCAGAGATGTGCTTCCCTTTTAATTTAGATTTAAAAACAACAACAAGGTTTTTACCCAGTTTTCTTCCACTGCATTTCTTTATTTCATTTATCATTTATGTATTTATCTTTATTTCAAATGTATACCTTTCCAACCCAGCCAGGAGTCTCAGATAAATGTGAATGTAATTGTTACAGCCAAAATGCTTGAAAAAGCAATTCCTTAGAAGATGTTCCCTCTGCGAGTGAAAAACAGCCACTTTTGCAGCATCAGACAGCACCGCATTATTTGTTCAGATTTTTGTCCAGCAAGGTTTGGCCTGCCAAAGCTCTCCTGGCTATGCAGCTATTTCAAGCTCACAAGCACCTTTCCTAATGCCAGGCAGTGGCAATCCAGCCTACAATCATGCTTCACTTTCCATTCATTTTATTGTGCCAGTTTAACACTGTGCCAATGTGTTTCTCAGGACTTCTGTCTTGAATCATAGGCAATGCTGCCATGAAAAGGATCTCTGCTAATTGGATCAGTATGTTATAGCTAGCAATATGTTTACTTTGTGTGTGTCTGTTGCCGTTTTCTTCCTTCTTTCTTCCAATTTATAAGCAGCCTATATTCCTCCTAGCTCATACTATTAACAAGCTGGACACTTCGCTTACAAAGTATATCAAATGACAAATGAAATTGGTTGTATGCCTACCAGTGAGTTCAACAATAATGTTTAGTTTGTGTAATGAAGCTTAAGGTTATAGTGACCTAAAGCTGAAACTTGTCCGTATTGTTAAATCTTTTCCCCAGGGTTGGTGCTAGTGTTCAGTTCAGCTGTGAAGACAATTATGTGCTCCAAGGTACGAAAAGCATCACTTGTCAAAAGGTGACAGATACGCTGGCTGCTTGGAGTGACCATAGGCCAACATGCCGTGGTGAGTAGTGTTCATTGGAGGGAATAGGGTAGGGCACTGCAATTACTCATGCCAGTTGAAGTGTGTCATAAATTGAATGAATGGTCTTATCCAATCTTGCTCTTCATCTGGGTTTTCTATTATTTTGAACATCCTTTAAGGTTATGGACATGTTTGGCAAAGTATGTAAACTTGAACTGTGAAAGTTTGCGGGCTTGTTTGCCCACAATGTCCTATATATGGGCCAAAGAGACACATGTGATATGCATAATCTTTCCAGACACACACATTTTGAGCGACAAGGGTCATGCACATGTCTGCTCCATGCATATGTTAAACCAAAGAGGAAGTGATTCTAGTGCCCCTTTCCATATTCAGTATACACTTTGCTAAACAGATCTACAGGCCTTCTGTATGTCATTTGCTGCCTATTTTTTCCCTGTTCATCTTTGTTTTGGCTACACTTTTGTACTTCTGGAGCAGATCCCATCAGCCCTAGTGAGCATGGTCTCTGGCTAAGAACAATGGGAATTGCAGTCTAATTCTGGGGCATGTAGACTGGATTTTGGGAAGTAGGGTAGGGATACTTGTATTTATATTTAGTGACAAAGCATGACTAGGGATCTTTCAGAAGAAGAAAAAAGGAAACAGTAAAGAAAGTCCAAATTTCTCGAGCTGCAATGGTTTCTCATGTCCAAGTCTCAAGAATGTACTAATAATACACTGAGATTGTGTCAAAGACTTTTTGGGTCCAAGCACTTTAAAAAGAATTCTGAGCACAATGTTTAGTTTGACTTTTGTTTGTTTGTTGTTTATTTAAAAGCATTTCTAAACTGCTTAATATTTAAAAGTCTCTTAAGTGTTTTACAAAAAAAAAATAAAAAAAATACAGCATAAAAACAGTTAAACAGTATCATTAAACAGCCTCCCCCCACCATAAAACAGCATTCTATTTTTTTTAATGATATTTATTAAGAATTTTAAAATTACAGGAAAAACAAAAAAGAAAAAGAAAGAGAAAAAACAAAAGAAAAACAAACCACAATCAAACAATACAAATTGATAAAAATCAAAATCAAAAAATAACAACAAAACACGTAACAGAGCACAATAAAAAAACAAAATTAAGCCACAAAAATTTAAAAACAAATCCAATATTCTCAAATCCTTAACTGTCATTGCCTTCTTTCATTGACCTCCTCACTCCTCCCTTTTTTTGTATCCTAGTTGTTAATTATCACAGCAAATCCTTTCCATTTTTCATAATATTCTGTCATTACATTACCTTAGTCTATTTTAACCTTATCTTACTATAAAAAACCCTAGAACTTAAAACTTACATCTTATTTATACCAATTTCTCATACCCATAACATATTCTTACATAATTCTTTTAACATTTTTGCTAAAACCAAATAATTTCGTTCCAACAATTTTCTAACATTCATCAATTTTATAAAGCAATCCTAATAAAAAAAAAAATTCTTCCAATCTTCATCCAGCGTCTCTTCCTCCTGGTCCCAGGTTTTGTCAGTCCTTTCTATCCCATCAATCTGGCGCATTAACCTGGTAATCTTATGTCCGAGGCCCTTAAGTCTCTTCCATGTCCCTCTTCTTCATATTTATACCTGTACTTTGCTTTGTCTCCTGCTCCTTTCACTCGTGGGAACTCCAGCTTGACAGTGTTTTTGACCCTTCTCGACAAATCAGCCCCTTTTCCATAGTCCACACTAAACTCCATGTGGTGTTTAGAAACATGTTTCAAAGTTCCTCCGAAATTAAGGGCCCCCACAACCCCAAACATCTCGCGGCCCATTGCCAGATTTGGAAAGTCAAAACATCCCTGCATAGGGGGGGTCTATCCAACCCCCCATTTCCATACCAAACAAAACTCTATCTCTCCAAATCTGGCTTTTTCCAAGTTCATTTATCAGATTCAACAACTTATGTTCCTGCTGGGCCACAACTCCCTCCACAACTCCCTCCATGGCACTCGAGGTTCAGCAACATCTTCTTCCCTCATCTGATCTGTCAGAGCACACTCCTGATTTGATTCCTGGGTGGGCTCTATATAGTTACCCACTACCTGTCCAAAATTTCCGATCGCAACAGTCATCAGGTCCGTCTTCTCATGTAGCTGTTCCAATAGGGCACTTGTTTTGCAGAAAGCACGCACCAGAGCTTCTGAATACATTGTTCTGCAAGGTCAGAAGTCTGTTCCCACGATCGTAATCTGTTGCAGCTGCAGAGCTCCCCGATTCAGATTTAGTAACAGTTTCACAGGCTCCCTCTAGGGGAAGAACTTCTATTTGTTCTTTTCTTTTAAAGGCAGATCTAACAACAAAGTTTCCTTTTTCAGATATTTTGTCAATATTTGTTCCTTTAAAATGCGAAGGAGAACAATGGAATCACTATGTTTCCCTTCTTTTAACTATCTGTCAAAGACGTTTGTCTATGGTCAATGAGCTTCCCAAAGAACGTCAGTCCTGACACCCGACTCCCAGGTTCAAGATGGTGGAAAATTACTTTTCTTTACACTCTCTTCTGCAGGTTTAAACAGTCCGGAAAAATCCCCCCTCTTCTCCTGCTTCCGAAGGGGGTTCAACAATTTTAAATGATGAAAGTTAATCCTTTACAAACGATTTTCTGAACTCTAGTTTGCCATGTCTTTGCTTTAATCTATCTACAAGAAACGGAAGGCTGACTTCCCGTTTCAGTGCCAAATTAAGAAGAATTTCTTAGTCCAATTTTCCTTTCTGCTCGCAGGTCGTTATTTAAAGTCCAATTGTCCGAAATTAAGCTACTCACGGGTAATTGTTTTAAAAGCCAAATTGTCCCAGGAAAAAGTTAGCACTCTCCGGCAACGGCTGTGCGGCTTCGCTCCACGGAAGAAGCAGTTGACTCTCAGCACCGCGCCACTTGCCCCTCTTCGTTCCGGAGCCCGTAACGGGGTTCCTTTACGAGTTGGGGGGCGCGAAAGGTGCCCGCCGAGTCCCATGGTCACAGGCTTCATCCGCCTGTGATTTTTCAAAGGGTCCCCGCTTCGCCGTAGCGGGAAGACCCGTTTTCCGCGGAGCTAGTCCCTCCAGATCAGAGGGAATCCGCCATTACATAAAACAGCATTCTAAGAACAGATTAAGGGACGCGGGTGGCACTGTGGGTTAAACCACAGAACCTAGGACTTGCTGATCAGAAGGTCGGTGGTTCGAATCCCAGCGACGGAGTCAGCTCCCATTGCTCGGTCCCTGCTCCTGCCAACCTAGCAGTTCGAAAACATGTCAAAGTGCAAGTAGATAAATAGGTACCGCTCCGGAAGGAAGGTAAACGGCGTTTCCGTGTGCTGCTCTGGTTCGCCAGAAGCGACTTTGTCTTGCTGGCCACATGACCCGGAAGCTGTATGCCGGCTCCCTTGGCCAATAAAGTGAGATGAGCGCTGCAACCCCAGAGTCGGTCACGACTGGACCTAATGGTCAGAGGTCCCTTTACCTTTAAGAACAGATTAAAAACAGGAATTCAGTAAGAATGGGATCTAATCTTATGGGTGAGGAAAAGACCTGCCTTTACAAGACATCTGAAGGAACTGATCGATGATGCTTTATGGAAGGCAGAGGGGAACGGCATTCCAGAGTGCAGTCAGTGGCAGAAAATTCTACGGGGCTATGAGTAAAATTTCCCCATGTGAACTAAGTGATATTACAGGGCTATATGGGGATAGGCATTCTTTCAGGAAACCTACAACCAAGTTATTCACAGATTTGAATGTTGGTAACAAGATCTTGAAAGTGGCTGGGAGACTGTCAGCAGTGTGATGCCTTTAATATAGGTGTAAAATATGTACACCCAGGTGCTTTCAACAACTCGGCCACAGCATTCTGCACAGCTGTAGCTTCTGGAACACTTTCAAGGAAAACACCATATAGAATGCATTCTATTACTCCAGGTGTGTGATCACCAACACACCAACATCCATATATTGTCCATATAGTGAGATACATCATACAGTTCTTCAGAGGGAAGATCTATCTTATATCAGTCAGTAATTACTGTGTTTCAGTTCTAAGACAATATTCATAATTACAACTGTTACAATATGCCAAAATTTAAAATTAATCCATTCTGACTTTCTTTTAGGCTATACTTAGGGGAAAAATATGTTTCTACCATGTAAATCATAGATAAGTACTATTTTACAACTTTGATCTTCACTGAAGGATCACTAACACTTTAAGTAATTAGCTGACTTGATCTAATTCATCCTCTTGGTCTTATAAGGAAACAAACTGCAAGGGAGAATATTGATTCTTGGCTTGAGTTATACTTTTGATTCTGGCATTTGTGCCAATCTCATTCTAGAGAAGTTAGCCAAAAGCTGCATCAGCTCATTACTTACAGAAATTGAAGCAATATTACTATCTTGCTGTCACCTGAACAAGTGCCACGACTTTGTGTAATTATAGACATGATGCTATTTCTAATTGAGTATACTTCACAAACGGCACAAAAACATCTATTACAATGCTTCACAGTGTGAGTAGCTGCCAGTTATAAAACTCATGTGAATGAATGAAGCCATGGATAATTTGCCATTTGTTTCGAATTCTCCAGTTCATGGATGTTTTAAGAAGCATATGGTGTAGTCCGTTGACAGTGTACACTGTACATCACTGATATAGAATGGATGGCAATCATATCAAGTAGTTCTGTTCTAACTTTCACACTGTAATCAATGAGGATTAATTATGGCAACATGATGCTGGTATCCTTTGTTCAAAATGACTGTACAAAATAAATGAGATTTATCAATTGGAAACACATGGATGTAAGATTGCTGTCAATTATAACCTTGCAGCCTCATTTGCACAACTGAGACTCCTCACATTTTTATCCTCACATGCATTCACATTTAAATAGATCCCAGTTAGGTATCATATGGGGACGCAGATGACGTTGTGGTCTAAACCACTGAGCCTAGGGCTTGCCGATCGGAAGGTCGCTGGTTCGAATCTCCGCGACAGGGTGAGCTCCCGTTGCTTGGTCCCTGCTCCTACCAACCTAGCAGTTCGAAAGCACATTAAAGTGCAAGTAGATAAATAGGTACCGCTCTGGTGGGAAGGTAAACGGTGTTTCCGTGCGCTGCTCTGGTTTGCCAGAAGCAGCTTAGTCAAGCTGGCCACATGACCCGGAAAAACTGTATGCGGACAAACGCTGGCTCCCTCGGCCACCTGAATGCTGCAACCCCAGAGTCGTTCATGACTGTACTTAACTGTTGGGGTCCTTTACCTTTACCTTTTTAGGTGTCATTTTAGGTATCATATGATTCGCCATGATGATACACTTTGGGAAATCTGTAAGAGTCACACTTAAACTGGCCTTTGTTAAATGCTTCTTCTTGTTCATTCAAACTCTGTAGTGGAACATTTGCCATAAGTAAAAGCATTGTCCTCAATACACAGATGTATGGACCTCATTTTTTAATGGAATTTCCCTGTAAGATCTCTTAGATGGAGGATTCTCAAATTTTCCACTCCCGGGGCACATTTGGAAAAACTGAAAATTACTGAGGTCTACTCGGTCACAAAATAGGGCAGAGCAATTCACAAAGTAATGGGCAGAGGTGCAGTTTGGCATGATGAGCTGGTGACCAGTGCCATCATTTTTAATTGAAATCTAATCTTTCTTTGGAAATTGTAAATTCTTTGCCACAGTGATTTCCTTGTGGCATTCTTTGTGGCATTCTTAATTCAGCCTCCCCATTCAAGGCAGAATTTGCTGATCCATTGAAAGTGGCTATTTATTAAATATCTTCCTCCCCACACCTCCATTTTTTTACTCAAGTATTTTTTATTAAGCTGTTGTTTCTCTATCCCTTTCACATAACTCATAGCTTGTTCCTGCAAAACTACCAATTTCTTTTATCTGTCCTTCCTGCTCCTTCTAAATGTACTTCTTTCCCCCTATAACAGCTGCCTTCTCATCCCTCCCTCTATGTTTCCATTATGACTAATTACCATTTGGAAAGATTTACCTTTTGTTTCTTATAATGTCCTTCAATGCCTCTAGATCATTCCCCTCCCTGCTCCTTGGTCTTCTCTGTCTCCCAGTTATCATTACTGTGTACCACTTTATCTACGACCACACAGGCTCAAACACACAAGCCAGCAATTTAGTTCTCAGTGGTGGTGCTGGCACCGGATGTGGTCCGGGAGAGCGGGTTAACACTTCCTGTTTCACCTCAACTGGTGAAATGGAACATGCCACCTTGTACTGTTTTATTGTATTTATGTCGTATTTCTGTAAAACACTTAGAGACTTTTAAATATTAAGCAGTTTAGAAATGCTTATAGATAAATAAAATTAAAATTAAAAGTTGAAGTCAAAAAGAAGAGTAATCTTGTGGTTTTAGAAAAAAGAAATTTGTGCAAATTTCGACATATGGCCAGATTGTTTTTCAGTATGTGTGTCCTAAAATTTCTTTTTAGAGGGTTTGAACCTGAACAGAGTGTGATGCAATGTCAGTGTATTGTTAGCACATTCACAAGACTCGGATGTGAGAAACAAAAGCAGCTTGTGAAATTAAGATTTTATTTCATGTTTACTTTTTTCTTCTGAAAAAAAAACCACACCAATCAGTTAAGTTTTGCCTCCTAATAATGATATATCCCTATTGTACATGAATCCTCCCTGTCTTTTAGGATACTATTTTATTGTTTTTATGATGTATTTTTGTAAAACACTTAGATAATCTTAAATATTAAGCAGTTTAGAAATGCTTTTAAATAAATGTCTCACCATGTAGAAAAAGACTTGCTCAGTTTGCGTATTTAATTAAAATGTATGTAAGCTTCTGAAATACTCCATATTTATAACCAGGCATAGGTCTCCAAGCAGGGATAATATAAATACATTTGTGTTGTGCTCTATTACATATTGTCTTTAGATTGTTCTGAAAATGAAGCATCATTGCAACAAAAATATAGCAATGAATGGAGAAGATGTGGAGTATGCACAACAAGCACACACACACACACACACACACACACACACCAGCCTCACCCAACCAAATGTTCTCAGATGTTCTTGGACTGCATTTCCCATAATCCTTGACCTTTGGCCATGCTGGCTGGGGCTGATGATAGTTGTATCCCGAAACATCTGGCAACCACTATGTTGAGGAAGTTGAAGTACTCATTCATTGTACAAAATTATCCCCATCCCCATCACCTAATAGTTTTGAAAACAAACAAAAATCTGTGTGAAATGCATGCATTTTGCTATCCACTGTTTCTGTGCCACTGGAATCAGTATGAATTTTGCCACTGCTGTCAATGTTATTAAGAGGTACGGTGTACCCCTGCACTTGGTAGGTGGTGGCAATCGGTTTTCTTCTTTTAATTTTCTTTGCCAATTTCCCTTGAAATAAATCTCCATGTCTGAAGCTTACCCACTAATTTGATGCTTTTTATGCTTCTAGCTAGAACATGTGGTTCCAACCTCCGTGGACCAAGTGGTATCATCACATCGCCCAATTATCCCGTTCAGTATGAGGACAATGCACATTGTGTGTGGGTTATAACAACACTTGATCCAGGAAAGGTATGCTTCCTCACTTTGTAGGCTTTCGAATGATTACATAGAGTTAATCGAGGCTTGCTTGCTTTTTTAAAAAGAACATTTCTTCTTCTTTTTTTAAAAAAAGCATGCTCTAATTTATTGTCCGCTAGTTTTCACTTTTGATAAACTACAGCAGTGTAAGTGGCATTTGAACAGTATTGACTGCAAATAACATTATGGGCAGATTGTGTAGGTTTGCTATCAAATCCAATATAATAATAAAATACAGAGGGGGGGGGATATCTTTATTCATTGTTTTGTTCATTATTTCTGTCTCTTGTGAGGCATGGTAATAATGGAAATTAAAGTTAGTATTTTGTATTTTCCATTCCAGTACTTTTTGGTCCTAATATCAAAATGTATAATGAACTTGAATAATTGGTTTTAACATCCCAAAGTCTAACTGGTTTGCATGCAATAGCAGACATTTTGGTTCATTAAGATGGTTAAAATAATTTAATAATCAGTATTATTTATTTTTACTGAGTCCGTCTGTAGGAAGCGATTTGTTTTAAGATCATGGTTTTATGATAAATAAGATGGAAGGATCTGAATCCATAAGGGCGGAATATAAATAACTGAAATAAATAAATAATATGTTCGTTAAACTCGCATGTGTGACACAATATAAGAGAAAAATTTCTGCAAGATCAAAGTTCTAAAGAGACAAAGGTGATATAATTTCAATTATTCATAAAATTAGTGTAAGGTTTCCACTGCAATTAAATGTTTTTTTAAATAATAATTTTCATTTCAAATTGGATCATTCATCAAGTGTGTTGCCAATCAAGGGAGTAGGAAAGTTGTGACAAGGTGGGGAATATAATGTCATGCTCATACGTTTGCTGCTTCTGTAGAATTATTTAGAATATCAGCACTTGTTCTCAGTAAATGTTTTTCATTTTGCTTTATTTCTCAACTCTCCTGTGGTGTCACAGAGATAGGTTTTGGAATGTATGCCTGTCAATTCAAGAAGTTCTCACATGTGGGAAGTAAGGACTAGAAGTGTGGTTTCAAAACTCGTTTCCCCTATAGATCACTTGACAAATTCTGATTAAAAGGCGAAAGTTTTATATGATCTGAAGAGAAGCCAGAGTATGACTTGACAAATTATGAGAATCTTAGTGGAATGAATGTTTGTTTTGTTTTTTTCTGCATAACTCACATTTTAATAACTGTAGCAATGCCTCTTGGATGTTCCTTTTCTTGTGAGCAAAGTTCTGTGAAGTTGGGTATAACATTTGCCATATGAAGGCTCAGGTCAAATTCAGGGTTCATGCGCCTTCTGTGTTTGGATGTATGGTGGTTATCCTTTCCGCAGACCGCACAAATGAACGTTGTGAATCACCAGTAGTTTCAGCAGATCGCAGTTTGCGAACCGTTTACTAGGCAAAAAAAGAGAGGATTGAAACCAATGAAGATGTATCTGTTTGTTTTTTTGCTGAGCATGCAAGTCTACCATGTGTGGCAGGCAAGGAATTTGCCGCTTTCCATGTGACTCCAAAATGGAGATCACTCTGTGGGGAGCATATTCTTGTTCCAATGTTCGAAAAACTGTGATGGAAGAGTCATCACCTCTATGCAAGGCACCACTATCCTCTTGTTCCCTCACTGTGGCCTTTGCCTAGTTGTTCATTTGCAGGACTGAGTAGGGGTTTTTTTTAGGGGTTCCCTGATTGGTAGACCCCTCTTTTTTTCATCTATTCCATGCTGTGTATCTTAGGCTGTAATTTGGCTGATTGACTTTGGCTGTGGCTGGCAAGACATGTGTACAGGAAATCACAGGTGTGCTGAGGGGCACCTGTAAGGTGAGGGATGGTTCCAACCCATGTCAATGCTGACTGGCTAGAGGTGCATTACAACTTGGACACCCCTTCAGGCTGTTGGACATACCTCAATGAATGCCAACTGATGGGGTGGGGCTGCCCCCTTGGCAACTCTTCAGGATCGGGCAATGCAGGAGTAAGCTCAGTCAACTGGCTGCCAGGTAGATCTGCCCTTTCACAGCGATTTGGCAGTTTGTTAGTTGGCTTAATTTGCACAGCCCACACTATTAAGTAGTTCTTTCTCTGCCTCTTGCAGATTTGTTATTAATCAAGCTATGACCCTTTAAGCCCATTCTGGTTGTCACACATGTTTATTGCAGTAGGGAAAGGGCAATCTGTTTATCGCTGCATTGTATGGCTTTTAGCATTACCTTTGTCTCTTGCAATACATTTCCCCATCTCAGTTTTACCCATATCCTGGTTAATTCCTCTGTTTGTTTCAAGCTTCCGTCATTCATCTTTCCCAGCACTCTACTTTCTTAGTAAAATGGGAAATCTGCTGTACTTTGTTGAGATGAGAAACCTATTTCAAAAATAGTCCCTAGTGTGCTGCAAGTGTATCAAGTTGAAAAGGGGAACAAAAAAATCTAATGAAAATTGGCAGTTTCATAACGTGAAAGACAACTTGATTCACTTCTGAATGAAGTTAGAGGACTATTATCTTTTCATTGTCCTTGAAGTACTATTCCTGTATATTTGGTAGAAGGTTTGCTGGACCAGGCACTGTGAGCCTGGCCCATCAGGGCATGGGGTGTGCAAAGGAAAAAAGAATGACAAGACCAATAGCATGGGATCAAATGGCCACAACTTTGTTGATTGACATTGGATGTGCATCCTCAATCACCCAACCTGTCTGCTGGGTGATTATTCATTTAGGGTTGATCCTAGGTTTTAGGATTGCCCTATGATGCAAATCAATTCTAGGTAGTCCCTCCAGGACACCATATTGGGAAGTTTTATGGCCCAAAAAAACTTACCATAAAATGCCCATTTGGGCATTGGACAGAATACATCCTCCTGGACCCGTTTAACAAGGGATCCTGAAAAACTGAACAATGTACTAGACGTACACTACTCTGAGCCACCCCCTTTTCAGACTGAGAGTCCAACCCAGTGTCCTTTTCCGCCAATAAGTTGTGGCAGTTGCTATGAGGTTGGCAAAACCTCCTGAATAGGCCCAATTTGTCTGCAGATAAAACTCCTTCCTGGCCTCGAATACAGTGACCGAATACTTCCATAGTAAGGTCTTTCATACGTCTCACCCATTTCCATTCAAAATGGCAAAACTTTTGGGTGGGAGGGACAAACGTCCAATGTGTTAACTACACTGCTATGTGAGTAGATCCCTTACACTCAGCTTCAAAGCATATTTCCAAGATTATGCTTGCCTTCAGGGTGATAGAAAACTGTGTCCTGCCTGCCACCATTTCTCAATCTAAAGCAGTGTTCAACATCTAATTCTGGGGTATTAGAGATATTGTTTCAATTTTTCATATAATTTTGCAGAGACCCTACTGTCTTTATTAAATCCAATAAAACTATGTGGCTCAAGTGTAAAAATGAAGGAACATGAAATCTGACCTCCCCCCAAAGATAACACCCTCTTGGAGAAAATAAATTCCTCAAAGGTCATGGGGGGGAACTATGTTTACATAATTTTCAAAAAAGCATTTAGTAAGATTACCTTGCATTACAAGATTGGGAGAAAGGAACGAATATTCAGAAACCTGGCATCAATTGGTCTTTATCCTGAATGGTCATCTTGTGTTCTTACTCCTATACAAATCAGCAGAGCCAACTAGGATTTCTCTTCTATGCTTCATTAAGCATCTGCTACCTTTTCCAAAGGCATTATCTCTTTCCGTTTAACTGTAATGAGCTTTTCAAGTTTGTTCTCTACCTGTTTGGAAGTATTTCCTTTTAATGCTCTGCTTATTTTGAAGGCTTGCTACCTTACCTTGGGGCCTACTAATGTATCTGCTGATCACAACCCTACTGAGCCGTTTCTTGAGCGTTCTGCTGCTCACAAATAGTTTCTTTGCAGTGGTGTTTATTTCCTGATGGCTTCATCTAGGCCATGCTGCAGGTGTTTTAATTTGTAGCTAATTCCTAAGATAGTTTAGCCTTCACTCCTTTGTGTTTTGTTTCTCGCTTTTTAATATTTGCCATCTTTGGATAATTTCCAGAAGCCCAACTTCATTTGTCGCTACTCTGGGTTTTTTGCTCAGTATTTGCTCAGTGCTATACTTCCAGTTTGCTTCAAACACGTCCTTCTGTCCCCTACTGTTTTGGTTCCCTCTTCCTACTCTAACTGAAGGAGTCCTGCTGCTTTCACTATTCCATGCAAACTTTACTAACCACTGGGACTCTACTTTTCAGTCCGTAGGAGGGCCAGGTGTGGTGTCATTTCTGGCAGTGATTCTGAGTGTAGCACATTACTCTCCTGACTGGTTAGAGACTATGGGATTGTTGAAGCTGCTGTGGGATAGAGTGATTCTTGGCTTAATGATCTGTTAAATAAAGGTGTGCCCTATTTGCAGCTTTGCCTGAAATCTTTGCCTGCTTTAGCATAAACCATGTATGCCAAGCAAATTCTGGGGCTTCTAACAAATGTTTTTGTGTTACTCCTGCAAATAGAAAACAGTTCACTAGCTGTTCCTATAAAGCAAAATAAGGCCTGCAAGCCACATCTTTCACACATCAACACCTCAAGAAGTAGTCTCAGACTGAGGGCCCTGGTTCAGTTCCTGAAACTGGTATGTAGAGCACAACCCATATTTGTCACTGCACAACAGGTCTGACTGGAAGAGATTGGAAGTTTGTTTTACCATCCTTGTTTTATCAACAGTTACTGCTGCTTCACACACCAAACTGGAGGTTTAAGTATGTTAAACCTGGCACCTCAGCCCCTCCAAACGCCTAAGGTTTAAGCACCCTGTTGAATGGAGCAAGCTATTCTGCAGAGGAATGAGAGGGAAGGGGAATGCCCCCAAATCAATTAGAGGCAACTACTGTGAGCTCCCTTTCATACACCCTAAAGCAGCCCATGAGGACTGACTGTGAATATCGGGCATGGAATGTTGGCTAACTGTTCCTGGGTTGGCAGTAAATAGGATGGGGGGACATGGAGTGGGCAGAGGCAGAGAATAAGGAGGTGTTGTTCGCTGGCAACCTGAACAGGAGCTGTCCACGCCCCAGGCACCACTTGGGCTGAATGCTGACAATCCCAGCAATCTCAGAATGCACATTATATATAGCATAAAGTGGATACTGACAACCATATTTATACGCCTGTGACAATTTTTGCCAGCATATCTGAATTTTCTGACATTCACAGAATTCACTTGGGATTATCTAAATTCACCAAATTTCAGCATTCACTGTAGCATAGCTAGTAGTGGAACTTAGTACTATAACTTTTTTTTTAAGAGTACCCCCCCTCTCCTTAAATAAGTTTCTTATAAATTATATCAGCAGCAGCATTTTAAAAAGAGTTTGTGATATCAGATGATTCTATGTGCATTTGCACTGAAAATGTTTCGTTCTGTGAAGCAGCTTTTCACCTCTGGTATCAGAAGTACCTTGGAGATATATTTTATTCTAGGTATTTGTCTTGCACACAGCAAAAACAGAAGAAAATGTGTGCCAAGTCATATTCTCCGTGTCTATATTAATGTAAGGATTTCCATAACTCATGCATATTCACCTCTGACTATGGGCAAAGATTTGTTTTCAGTCAGTTTAAATTAGTTGGGATAATCGGTTTCAGTTTTTCTTCAGGATACTGTCTGCATTCTGATAAACAGCACTCCGATTATGTTAATCTTTCCTACTGTTTATTTTAGGTCATATGATAATGCAACAATCAAGGGAAATTTGTGTACATTTAGTTCTTAATAATCTTAGTAATGATGATAGTAATATTGTGTATTGATTGTGGAGAGCTGTCAGGCTTCAAATAATAATAAAAAAACATTGTTAGCCTCAATAATATTGAACAGAAAAGGGAAAAAAAGTATCAAAATAGATCAAAGACAATTATTTTTTTAAAACCCTGATAGTAAAATAACTCATAACTCATTAAGGGGTCACAAAAATTTGGTTATGCTTTCTGCCTTTGGTGGCAAGGGGGCAATATTAATTGCCCTAAGAATAGGGCAATTAATATGTGGCACTGCAGACATTGTTGGGTCCAGCTCCCATCAGCTTCAGCCAATATGGCCAATGGTCAGTGCTCATTCCCGGCACATGGAGGCAAATAGGGCGCATGGGCCATTCGGTAGAGCATGAGTTCTCTTGAATCCTTTCATATATTTATGCTGACTGTGGGCTGAGTCGATTTTCAATATATAATCAGTAGAAGTTTCTTTATTTTAAAAGCAAGTCAAACCCTCCATGTCTATGACAAGATTTTCCCTCCATGCCTATGACAGGTAATGACAGCCATGCTCAAGTATTGGGATGGAAAAAAAGATGCCACCCACATACATTTATATGAAACCTAGTTTCTTTTGCATTGTTTACATGCAAGGCAAACAATTTTGTGACTAGTAGAGAGCCTTGGGGCAGGCCATCTGTCTCTTTCTGATTCTGCCACTCGCATGCAGTCTGAAACTGCCATTGCATCGCCCGGGTTTCAGAATGTTAGCAGCCTAGCATGACATGATTTTAGACAGGCTTCATAAGAGACCAAGATGCCAGACAGTTTCACACATCGGTGCCAAGTCGAAACAGGTTAGCTGCAGATGTTAAGGATTTCTTTCTCCTTTCCCCCCTCCTGCCATCCATTTGAGGAAATTCTTACTGAAAAGTGAAATTATGTATTGGAGAATCCAGTTCCATGCATTCCATGCCCTGGAAATGGATTATTATGCCTTGAGAGGGGGTGAAGGGGGGGAATATAACTATTAGAACAGCCTTCACTACCCTGGTACCCTCCAGATGTTTTGGATTACCTCTCCCATCAGCCTGGCTGGAGTAGAATATAATAAAACATTTAAAAACAACAAAAAACCCCACCAACTTTGTACCTTTTATTTGTACCTTTGTACCTTTACATTTTATGGCCAGTAACTCCCTGGGTTTCTTAGTATCTGTTGGTTCATAGAGGACAGCTTAGACTGCTATGGGGAAGTATTAT
The DNA here is from genome assembly GCF_964106645.2 of Podarcis pityusensis. Taxonomy (NCBI): domain Eukaryota; kingdom Metazoa; phylum Chordata; class Lepidosauria; order Squamata; family Lacertidae; genus Podarcis; species Podarcis pityusensis. The sequence continues at coordinate 22,559,359 of NC_138026.1, forward strand.
ACAGACATCTGCAGCTTCCTCAGCCGTGTGTGTGTGTGTGTTATTTATTGACCTTATATCCCACTCTTCCAGTGATCTTGGGGCTGCCAGGAGACTGGCACTAAACAAGACTAATGCTTCTTGGTATACACTCCAGTTCTTTTTGCAAAAGTGGCATCTAGATTTCTGACCACATTTTAACACTGATGCCAGAGCAGTAACAGGAAGCAGAAGCAGCTGATAGAATTGACACCAGGAGTATCCAATATGGTACCCTTATATCAGGTGTCATTGGACTACAGTTTCCATCATTGTATAAACGTGAGTCCCGCTGCTCAGAGAGACTTAGTTCTAACATGCAAAGGATCAGACTGCAAAATAGCCATTTGTTGTTGAGAATATAAGGTTCACACTAAATTAATTGAGCTTATTTCCCATTGAAACCAAACCAGCTTAGCCTGGATGCAAACTGTAATTGAACAACAGCAGCACTTTTCACATGGCAATGCAGTGTATGAAGGAAGAATGACAATGTGTCTGTTGGTGCCATCCTCAATCTTCCCATGTATAACTGATTTGAACCACAGAACATGCATATGGTCAAGCTGCGCCTACAAGCTCTACCCTGCAAAAATGTTGGCTACAGATTGAATAGATACTTGTCCACAGGCTTTGTGCAGAATATCCGCAGTTGAAACACAGGGGATGGATCCAGCAGATAGTCTCATAACCCTCTCCATGTGTGCTGATTACACATAAATTGTTGTGTGAAAGGGGCTGGTAACAGTAACACTATTTGCATAGGGGGGGAATAAAAATTGAAAGTACGCCTTTGAATTTGCAAGTACAGTAATGTAGTTGCTTAATTGTACTCATTGATTGATTTTTGTTACATTCATTAAAAAAATTCAACAGTATGGTAAGCAGAGCACATTCTGCTTGATCTATTGATATACTTGCTCTGCAACTGTGCTCCTTTGGGTTTTCTCTAGATGCCATAAGATCACAATCAAATTTAGTTTTGTTAGCAATAATTATTATTATATATAGGTCATCTTTTATTGTTTCTGTAGTCCCCCCACTGTTGATTGAAATGAGAACTCTTATTAAGTTACACCTACAGACAGAAAGAGGGAAGTCTAGTCTATTAATTGTATTTGTGTAATGAATACATAGTTCTGCATGGTGCCGTTTCAAAATCAGATTAATGATATGGCAGTTTGGACCAGCTTAAGCCTGAAATATCTGCTACATATTCAGAGGAAAATGGATGTGTGATGATGTCATCAGTTTACTAGAGGAAAGGGCACCATACGTTTTCATAGTGCTACATGGCACTTAAAATCATAGAATCATATAATTGTAGAGTTGGAAGGGACCCCAATGGTCATCTAGTCCAAACCCTTGCAATATTATTTGTTTTCTTTTTCCCCCTCTGGGGAATATGTTAATGTATTTCACCATATGCATCATTCAATAACAGACTGATCCCAGGGCAGAGATGCTTTGCGCTCATTTATTCCCATGCAATTGGGGGGGGGGGGAGAAGTGAGACACACTGGACTCAGCTATATTAGCAAAGAAAAAGTGATTTATATGTGTTGTTTATGCATTCTAACACTGTGACACCAGATGGCGCTGTGGAGTTCCATTTTTGCCAACCCGATTTCTCGTACAAAGTTTGCAACGCATTTAACTGAAACATTTCTTTGATGTGTCTAGATCCAGCCATTGTGTAGCACGGGCCTTGTTAGAATGTAGTTTTAGGATATAATACAATGTAGGCAATCTTCTCCGGTGAGGTTGTTCCAAAGCAGAGATCCAACGTTACCAAAAAGGTAATCTTCTTTATCACCCATCTCATTTCATTTGGTGAGGGTACTCTTAGCAGCGGTGCTAAAGATATTATTTGTGTTCAGACAGGCATATTGTAGGAGTAAGTGATCTTTCAGGCAGCATAGTGCTAAGCTCTTTGGGTCTTCATAGTTTACAACCGGTACTCTAAATTGATCCTGGAAATGGACTAGGCAGAACTAACCCATAAAAAGCACAGTGGTTGGGTTGTTGTTGTTTAGTCGTTTAGTCGTGTCCGACTCTTCATGACCCCATGGACCAGAGCACGCCATGTCTTCCACTGCCTCCCGCAGTTTGGTCAGACTCATGCTGGTAGCTTCAAGAACACTGTATTGGAGCCTCAGCTTCAGGATCTGTCCTTCCAGTGAGCACTCAGGGCTGATTGGTTGGGTTAGAGTCAGACATTATTTAAGCACTGTCCTAGAGAACTTTGTTCAGTATTTCTCCCCTTTGAATTTCTTGTAAACAATGCACATTATTGTATGTCAAAAAATGTATACAAAATATTGGATAAGATTATCATGATTGTATTCAGTTTCTCAAAGTATCCATGCTAAGGCTCACGTGTGGAGAGAATAGCTGTTAAGGGTTTCTTAGTGAAAACATACTCTGTGTGGGTTCACAAATGCCCTCTTTTCCCTTGCTATAAATTCAGCTATTTTGCGGTACAGCCTAATCACTGAAAAATTAAATGGCTTCTGATGCTGAACTCTAGTGCAAATTAAGTACTGAATAATTCTGATCCTATTTTTATGTTATAATTCTCTTATCATTATGTTTTCTTAAATGGACACCCTTTCACTAGGTGTGTTCAAATCCTTGAATCAGATCAAATACATGCCTGCTATAGCACAAGTATCCTCAGTCATTTTCTCTCCTGTTATTAACTTTTACATGGAGTATAAAACATCTCAATTTAGCTCTAGGTTCTGGAGTTGTTCTAAGGTTTTATCTCTAGAAGATGCTAAATTGCTAAGCAGAAGCCTCAATTAGAATATTTTTTTGTTTCCAAATACTTATTAACATGACATCTGGTATAGTTTTAACTAGAAGAAATGATTATGCTAAACAGCATCAGGACCTATTCTGAATACAAGGCTTTAGGAAAATTTAAATATTTTTGGTTGAAATACACAGCTGTGGTAACTGTAAATAATTTACTGTCCACTTCTATACCCTGTTCATTTCCAGTTACACTACAGTTTTACCTTTCCACTCCTCTAGTGATGCTTTGCACTTAATTTTCTTTCAGGTATCCTCAAATCTGCCACTATGCGTGAAACATACAATTCACATCGCTATCCCTATTCTCTAAAGCCACTTGTTCTGCTGTGCATTAGAAAACTGGCAGGCAATAATGGCCAGCAGATAATTCTAAAAAGGAAGGTGGGGAGCAAAGGGTAACATTTAGAGCACAACATTAATAATAATAATAATAATAATAATAATAATAATAATAATAATTTTTTTAAGCACAGCATTGCAAGAATTCTGCAAATTTGGCAACAATGTGAAAACAAACAACCCCCCCCCAATGATTTACACCAGAAATTATTGGCAGAAATTATTGTTTAATGAATTATCTTGGGTACATTGTTAAAACCGTATTTTTCCGTCTATAAGACACCCCCATGTATAAGATGCCCCCTATTTTGGGGGACTCAGATTTAAGAAAGTGGGGGGAGATGGCCCCATATATAAGATGCCCCCTAATTTTTGACATTATTTTTAAGGGGAAAACCTAGTCTTATACTTGGAAAAATACGGTAAATAAACAAACATTTGTTTAAAAGTGAAAAGACACTTGGGAACATATTGGGTCAAGCAAGACATGGTCACATCACAGCAAGAGGGCAGTCATAAGACTGAAGAGAATAAACATTGGCACTGCCACCTGGGAATAAAATAAAAGGGGAAATATGTGTTTTGGAAGTTACCATGATGATTATGTCTGAAATGGTAATATGGTTCTATGAACAGGGACCCATTCTGTTGGCTTAACAGCCAGGAAAGTGCAAAACCCAAAATATGCTCCATCTGAGAGGGGCAGATTAGGTAGTTTTTAGTAGGAATTCACAAAGAGTGACTTCCTCAGGTTGCCCTAGTTCCAGCCACCTTTAACAGCGGCGTAGCGTGGGTAGTCAGCACCCGGGGCAAGGCAAGTAATTTGCGCCCCCTAACCCGGGGCAAGGCAAGTAATTTGCGCCCCCTAACCCCTAACCATGGTCATTAATACTGACGGCTCTACTCTGGGGCAAATTTCGTAGTGACTACTGCCCTCCGTGGTGTTGTTTTTGCAATTAAAGGACCCCTGCCTCAAATAAAGCATGGGGATTGGGCACTGGGATTTGCCAAGGGAGCTGGGAATTGCAGTTCAGTGGCGGGTCAGGGGGAGAGGGTCCCTTCCGCGTCTGGGTGCCGTGGGCCCCTTTGCGCCAAGACGCGCGTCTTTGGGCGTTGCGGCGCAGCCTTCTCGGTCTCCCTCCCCGGCCCGGCTAGCCCTGACGCGGCTTCTTTCTGGCGCGGGGAGGGGGCGCCTCTGGGGCCAGTGGGTTGGCCAGCCTCCGGCGCGGGTGGGCGGGCCCCGTCGGGGCGGGTGGGCGGCGTGGCGCTTGGTGCCGAAGCCTCCGCCCGCAGCACCCCATCGGGAGACCTGGCCGGAAGGAGCCTCGAGCCGGCTGTCGGACGCGGCTGAAGCAGCCAGGGCGGCATGGCAGGCGGCGGCGGCTCCCCGGCAACTCCATGCGGCCAGCCCTGCGCGCTGGCCGAGCCCCGCAGGCGAACGCTGCCCGTCGGTGAGGAGGGGCTGCCTGGCGCGCCTTCCGCAGCGAGCGCTGAGAGCCGCTGCCATGGGGCTCTGGGCGATTCCGGAGGCAGCGAGCGCGCCCCCCCAGAAGTTGCGCCCGGTGCGGCCGGCACCCCTGGCACCCCCCACGCTACGCCACTGACCTTTAATCAAGGAAACTGGAAAGAAACCATAGTAAGGGCAAAAAGCAAGCATCTGGAATGATCATTTGAATGGAATCCCATTTGTCTGAGGGGAGAAAAGTAAGGGAATAGGCCAGGAGAAAAGAAACCGTCCCTGAAAATAAAATAACTAGCATACCGAGGAGAAAGGATGTAACATCCCTCTGCTGTGAAGCTATTGATGTAAGGGATCACTAAAAACTGATCACCCAGCTGAAGCCATTCTGTCCATTTAACCACTTCATTCTGCTGTTTATATAGAACAGGTCTTAAAAGTCTCAGAATCATACTCTGTAAGTACACCAGTGACTGAAATGAAGTTCACAGCAGCTAATGCAATGCATGAGCAACATTGCACGGGTCAAGGAGGCCTATATAAGTCTCAAAATGAATAACTATAAGCTGCTGATAAGCACGGAGAGCAACATATTGCTGTAGGTTTTCTAACACAGGCTGGTTTAGGTAAATGTTAGTCCTATCCAGTTATGGTGTCAGAGACACATTAAGTAGAATAATGTGTTCATTCTCAGCCAATCTGTCTCTGACAGATGTAGATAAATTGCAGTGGTGCCATTAATTAGCAATAATGACTAGGTAGTTGAGCAGATTTAATCCTGAAAAAGGTTTGGTTGTAAAAACAAAGTGATATAAAACTAAAGAGCAGATCAAGTACTGTCCCATTCCACAAGACAATACTGAGCAGGGCTCATTCAAGTTTCCATTGTTTCTCTGTCAAGCCTGAACTACATTTAGATGTGGGATTTATTGCCTTAGCTTTACTACTTATAATGTGGATACTTCTGTCCCAATTTACAACTTTCCCTTTGCACTACAGTGTCTGTTGCATTATGGAACTGTGGCTTTTTCATCACTATACCTGCCGGCCACTCTAAATTTTAAATGGTGGGGGGAAACGGTATACTGTTATACCATTCCAAATTTTGTAAATGCAAAACTCCTGTGATTTTCCAACTTAATGGGGTTGCTAGCAGATTTTTTTTCTTCTGGAAACAACGAACTAGGTTCCACTAGATTTCCAGAAGTGGCTTTTATGCCATGTGAATTGTTGACAATGGAATACTAGATTGATATTACTGGGTATAGAAAATTTATTAATTTTTTGTTTAAAGTTATGAATTATTTTTATTGAAATGTTTTTAAGTACCGTTTGCATATGACCTTGAATATTTTTTTAAAAAAGATTAACAGTGTGTATGTAAAATAATTTGCTCATTAGTTAGTTCTGGTGCATTGTGAGCATACACAATTTGGCTATATATAGTGTTCATTTGACTCTTTCATTATAAAAATTTAAGCTATTACACTGCTCTATTCCATTAAGGTTTAAAATATGTATGTCATTTGTACATTAGGAAGATGAATGGAAGGAACTTAGTAATACTTTATGAGTACTCAGAAAGCACAACAAATGATATAGAGGTTGAAGCACATGTAGTTGTGTTGCTAAGATTGTTATTGTGCAGCAGTAGAGATGGCCTACATAATCCATTCTTCCCTTAGTAGCCCTCTGAACAGAGAGAGGGAAACAAAAGGTTAAAAGGCAGAAGGCTGTCTGAACATGCAGCCACATTTATTAAGAGGTGCAAAAAAGAACAGTCTGAACATAGAAAAAGAAATTGAAGAAAGACAAAAATGATGTATAAGAGAAGGGTGAAGAAAGGATTCATGTCCCAATAAGTTCAGGTAACATGTAGAGTCACTGATTAGGGATGGATGGATCAATCTTTTTCCAGTCCTCTTTCCATTTTCAACATGTTCATTCATAAGTCTGTTCTGTTCTTTGCAGTATTCGTTGGTGAATATTTTATTTTTAAAAAGTATCATGGAAAATGTGTGCTTAAAACACTTCTTTGCAATAAGATATTAAAATATATTTTCAATATGTATCAATTTGTAAACACATTTTATATATAAAAAGCAAAATGGTAATGTATTTTTGTATTATTATCTTTCGGAACAAAAAAATGTTTTGCAAGATTCAGACAAATGCAAAAGCTGAAGGACAGTTGCCTTCCAAAGGGTGTATTAGTTCAGAGGGCAGTGATCAGGTCAGTTCACTTAAAAAAGCAGACTAAATAAATTTATCTTCCATCTCTAGTCACTGCTCCTATATATGTGAAGATGCAGTGGGTGACCCTTCAATTGTTATAAATTAAACTTCCTGTCAGAATAAAGATCAGCATATTTTTTCACCCAAATGTGCACTGATGTGGAAGCAAAGGACTTCACATTATCTGATATTTAGGAAGGGCTCAAATAATAGGTTCATATGTATTAAAGGTAAAGCATTAAAATGTGGTTCATTGAGGAGGGCAAATTAAGATTAGCTCCTGCATCCTACCAAATTTATAGCAATTTAGGGCATCCCCAAAATGTGAACCAATCTAATTCACCTTACAGTCATGGCAATGACAACATGATCATCATCAGACGCTATGAGATACCATACTTCGGCAGTGCAATTTTGTGCTCTTAACAGGGTTTTGGGTGGGGAAACCAGTGACATACATGTAAAATAGTTAATTCAAAGTTGGGAAGGGAAAAGAAGTCATTTGCAGTGGACCAGCCTGGCCTAGTGCTCCTGAACTCACTTGAGAGCAAAACACAGTACTATTCATGATGTAGTTTTGGTGTGCAAAAAAGGTGTATACACACACACACACACACACACACGTAAAGTAGAGTACATATTTACGTATGTACAAAGTGCATATTTTATGGATGAAAGCACTGAAACTTCATGAGAAAGTGGGTACAAAACAGGTACTATTTAAATGCTGACCTACTGTGCATAATTTCAAAAGATGTGAACAAAACAGGATGGAATGGATGGTATGATTGAGGGCCAGTAAGAACGTGAACTTAAAACTACTTAGTTCATCCTCAGAAGGAAGAACATTTCGTCCCCGAGGTTTCTAAACCCAGAGTTCACTCCAGCTTCTGCCAGCTATGAATAACATTTAAATCAGCCTTAGTTTGATTTATGAGAAAATTATAACTTAACAGTGTGGGCCTTACAATGTGGAAAAAGGAAGAGAGAGTAATGTGGTGTACCAAGCTACTAAGATTAGTTAAGTTATGTTAGTGTTGGTTGTATTCAGACCCATCTTTCAACTATTGATATTTGCCGTAGAGCCTAAATTCAGTATTTCAGTATGCGTTTCCCCCCACCCGTACCTCACAGTCCCTAGCAAATACAATACAGAATGGGTTGTAAGGTTCCTCAACATCCTCCACCTGCAGCAATCATCTCTGCATTACACCCGTCATTTATTTAACAGGCAGTTTTTATCCCTGCTCTCTTCTCTTGCTCGGGTCCATGAAGAATGAGGCTCAAATAGGTTCCTAATAGTTCTTTCATAAAAGGGGCGGCAGGGGGTGCTGAGCCGGCGGATTGTCTCACAGTTTCCCCCTGTGGTTAAATCACATTGTCTGTGATTAATTTGATGTTCAATACTTAAGAGTTTCTGGGCTGATGCTTAATCAGACTAGTCATATATGAGGCACTGCTGTGTCACAGTAACCTAATGGGGAAGCTGGGCAAACGCACATAAACGGGATATATAAGATCTACAGTTTGGTGTGGTGTTGAAATTTAGTGAGCAACAGACAAATGTATAAATTGGAATTTTGTTTCCTATTTTCCAATTTAGACACCTACTATTGGCATATTTCAAGGCTCTTTTAATAGGATTTCAAGATGGCGGGTAGAAATCATAGAATCATAGAATTGTAGAGTTGGAAGGGACCATGTGGGCCATCTATTCTAGTCCAACCCCTTGCAATGCAGGAAAATTGTGCCAAACATGGGGCTTAAACCCACAACCCTAAGGTTGAGTCTCGTACCCTACCAACTTAGCTAAATGAAAGAGAATGATACATAGTTTGTGATGACAGAACATTAGACAGTAAAAATTATATGTCTGGTAATGGTGACTGTTATGGCTTTTTAGCTATGCGGAAAAAATATTAATATAAAAAGAATGTGTTTCTGTGCACAGAAGCAAGTCAGCTGTATCCTGTGACATATAGCCTACCTATTAATATGTCTTGACAAACAGTTATTCAAATAAAGTACAGCTGAATATATTTGAATGGACTGTGGGGACATGAACTACTTTGGATAAACAGAAGTGCAGTTTGCTCATACATTTACATGGATGGAGTAACTTGGGGGATTATCTGTAGACTTGGATAACCAGAATGTTTTTGATATGCATAATTTGGCTAAGGGGAATTCTAGTGTATTGTCAGTCCCAATGCCCTGAAGTCCAGCTTCCAAGCATTATCATGCAAATTATATTTTTTTGAAAATTATATATTGTAAATGGAAAGCTGAAATTATTACGATTCCCCCCTTAGATTCTTGTGTTGTTGTTCATTTAAAAAACAACAACAACCTTTATATTAAAAGGTCCACAATGCAACGGCAAGAGTTGATAGTCGAGAACACAACTATGCCTGCATAAAAACAAGAAAGGGCAAGAATTTATTTATTTATTTATTGCAGTCATATTGCTGGTGACATTTCCTAATAAGTATTATTATCATAATTATTTTACCTTTCCAGCAAGTCAGCAGCAAAAGCGAGTTTCAAAATACTTAATAGACAGAAGTAACAGTGTGTTCTGGATTAAAGCTGTATTTCAGTGCATTAATATTAATACTTCCAATTTGGAAGTGATCTCTTTTGAAATGCTTCTTGTATGCATTTTGTGTTTGTACTACATACATATTAAGAAGAGTTTCATGGTATGTGTTACTTATCTGATTTTGAGGAATGAATAAATTGCATAGAACAATCTCCAAAACCCTTTGAGGTACTGGAGACATTTAGTAACAGAGACAGTATCAACAACTACTTGACAGCCACTTTGCAGCATCTAAGCATCTTTATTATAGCTGAGCAGTTTATAACAGAAATCCCAAATACTAGGCTATATCCAAAGTTGGAACACATTTAAGCCTTATTGTTTTCTTTGGGATTGTTAAGCATGTGTTAAGTACCACTGGAATATTCTGATCTGAACTAGAGCTGGGTCAATATTTTCAGGTCATCTTGTATCTGCAATGGGGGAGAGAGAGAAACCTACCACCACAAATAAAAAATTAAAAATTGAGGGGTGGCAAAATGGATTCACAAACTTCTCTGTGTGGGGCAGAGGAGGGTTTGGCTTACTTTACTGTTGTTGTTGTTTAGTTGTGTCCGACTCTTCTGACCCCATGGACCAGAGCACGCCAGGCACTCCTGTCTTCCACTGACTCCTGCAGTTTGGTCAAACTCATGTTAGTAGCTTCAAGAACACTGTCCAACCATCTCGTCCTCTATCGTCCCCTTCTCCTTGTGCCCTCAATCTTTCCCAACATCAGGGTCTTTTCCAGGGAGTCTTCCCCTCTCATGAGGTGGCCAAAGTATTGTAGCCTCAGCTTCAGGATCTATCCTTCCAGTGAGCACTCAGGGCTGATTTCCTTAAGAATGGATAGGTTTGATCATCATGCAGTCCATGGGACTCTCAAGTGTCCCTCCAGCACCATAATTCAAAAGCATAGATTCTTCGTCGATCAGCCTTCTTTATGATCCAGCTCTCACTTCCATACATCAAAGTACTTTATTAAAAAGTACTAAAACAAGCCACTTATGTGGCCACATGCAGAAAGCAGAGGATACACTGAAATCTCACAACTCTGCCATGTTTCTTGCTGAGAACATGTTGGAATGCACATTCTAACCCACCCACCCCCAGCAGGAAGTTTTGGAGGATTAGGAGACCCAGCACCTGTTGTGCAAAGCAGCATAAGGTTCATTTTTAAGGGCGGAAAGGGGGAGAAATTGTTGGTATCTTGTGGCCAATCCACCTCCCCAATACTGTAAAACTTAATGGAGTTTCTCCCACCACCCTGAACAGAGCAGAATTTATCTCCTCCTCTCATAGGGAATTAATGTCCCTCCACAAAAATGCAGCAAAATCCAGCTCAGCTTCCCTGCACAGCTTACTAGGCCCACTAATCCCCTCCATGTGGTCCAGGAGGCCATTTCAGTCAAGCCACCCCACCTTCTCTAAACTTGATGTCATGTTCTTGACATTAGGTGTGGGGCAGATGAAAACCCAGCTCAGCTGATTGGCAGTACCCTCTTGCAAAGCACTATGCAAAGTGCTGGTATTCAGAAGATCCAGTAATGTCAGCTGACTGACATTTATTCACAAGTCCCTTTTTAAAGCACTGTGTAAAGCAGCATTTTGAAAGGGACTTCTGTAGACCCATGGGCAAAAATATCACCTGTCATCAGGTGATTGACAGGTTGGAGGCTCTATCAAACTTGGCCCTCAAGGTGCATTGCAGTTCCATTGTGGACCTTTTAATATATATATATTTAAACAACAACAACAACTATGATACTTATGTTCACACTTCATCCTGCTTTAATTATTGTTCTGAGTTGCTTTTCCCAATGTTTGCACATTAGTGCCCCTGGAGATGACAATATCGTGCTATTTTGCAAGAAAAGTGGAACACCCCCCCCAAAAAAAACCTAGAACATCTGTGGTGTGAAATATTACAGTATTTCAGCAGGAAATTACTGGACATGCACCAATAGGAATCTAAGCATTTGTTATGTCTGCCCTGAAATTTTTCTGGGTGTGAACCATGCTGAAAGTGGAACTGTGCATAATTTCATCATGAATGTATACTTAAAAGTATGTCTGTCTATGATCACATCTGTCTATGATCTGAACATCTCACATGATTGTAACATGTGGATAACTAAAAATGTACAAATACTCCAGTACAAATAAGAACTGTAAACAAAATGAAACAAAATGAAGGGTTTTTTTGTTTGTTTGTTTGTTTTAAAGCTCCGGTGGGAAGGTAAACGGCGTTTCCGTGCGCTGCTCTGGTTCGCTAGAAGCGGCTTACCTTTTAGCACCAGTATAGTGAGATAGTGCTCTAAAAAGCACACTGCTGTGTTCTGTAGTTCTCTCTGTATCCAAATAATTTCAAGGTCTGGCTAAAACGAGTCTTATATAACCACGTTTATATATACTAAAGAGCATATACATCACTCGCATGCTGAGTTGTAAGGGACCATTTAGCTACATTTTCAGGTTTCTGTTGAATGAAAGAAAGTGTAATTACCAAAACTGAATGTAAACCTTAGAGAAATGAGGAGATCACATAGTATTTATCGTAACAGTTTTCAATTCAAACCACCAAAGTCATGAGCTATGTTTCCGCTCCAGTTTTCTTCCCTTGTGTATGGCATTAGCTATTATACTGAAGGGCAAGAGCGAGGCAATCATCTCTAAGCTGCTGCATTATCAAGAGAGTGCTAGGTGTGCTCAGTGACCTCGAGTTAGCAAAAGAATCAATTTAAAAGGGGTGTAATTACACAGTAACTAAGCATTTTAAATGCATAAATACACATGTTACAAAACAAATTGGTTTTCTGAGGTAGTTTTTAATTATACACATAATAGCTGACCAGCAATTCCACACAGTAGTTTTCAGGTGCATCTCTGTATTTGAGTTCAATCAGCTGAGGGGCAATAGGTAACACCAGTTGAAATTGAGATACATCGCTGGAACAAATCTTTCCAGAGCTTTTTCCACTGGTAAGTACGATCGCTCCAATTGGAGAACAGCCTTTACCAAAGGACTTTGAAGAAGCATGAACTTGGGGCGAAAAGGAGAAAGAAACTAAGAGGAAGGCACGTTTGGCAAACCCCCACCGTGATCAACTCCCGCCCGGAAACCTATGTCCCCACTGTGGAAGGACGTGTTGATCCAGAATTGGCCTGCACAGTCATTTACTGACTCACTGTTAAGACAATCATACTCAGCTACGAGTGATCGCCAAGGAAGAGGACACAACCACTAAAATGGGGTGGACCTGGGGAAAGGACATAGGTGAAACAGGGTTGGAGTGGTCCTAAGCAGTGTCCTATACTTCCCAGACCACAGCCACATCCTCATCAATGGCACAACTTTACAACAGCCATATGGCTAATGTGAGGAATTTCCCTCCCATTGACTGCAGAGGGAGAGAAAAAAAATAATACTCCTAGATCAGCAACTGCCCTGTCTTGTCATAACAAACCATAGGATAGGCAGTGACTCAATCATAGCGCACCATTGCTGGTATATAAACCAAACCCAAAGAGATAACTCTTATGTCATTGTAAGCAGTGTGGACTTGATATCCTGGGCCCCATGGTATCAGTGCAGGGGCATCTTACCCAGAGAGCCTAGTGGCACAGAGTGCCAGGGCGCCAAGTTCTGGAGGGCGCCAGGGAAGAGGTGGAGGCTGGATGCGGCGCCTCCCAGCATCAGCTCACCTCCCTCACCTGCCTCTGCCATGCCACGCCGAAGCAGCGCCACGCTCGGAGCCTCTGTCTGCCATGGCCACTGCGGCACGAAGCATCCAGCCTCTGCCTCTTCCCCGCTGGAGGAGCCGCCCTCCAGCTGCTGCCAGCCCTGCCAGCAGCGCCAAAATGGGGGACGGGGGCGGAGGGAGTTTTGCACCACGGCGCCGGATATGCTTAAGACGGCCCTGCTCAGGGGTTCACATGGATAAAATGGTAAAATGTCACTTTGTAGCCAAACAAAGCACTTTGTCCAACGAGCTTGCCTTCACAACTCACCCAGCAACATGAGCACATTTCTAATGCTTTACTTACTAGAACCCTAACAGGTACCTTGCCCTAGTACTGCAGATTCAAGCACACCATTGCACTCCACCACTGAGAGTACCACAACTGAACAACATTACACAGGTAAGCAAGAGATGGGGGAATGCATCCTACATAGTATAACTGCTGCAAATGTCTCCCCCCACATTTATGATCTGCGATTGTTGTCTTGTGTGAAATGGCATTGCTGTAACGCCTTTCCACAACCCCAACAGTGGGGAACAGCATCTTCCAACACGTGGGAGATACTAATCCCTGCCCACAGGTAGGTTCTCCATTGGCAAAGGCCACACACTTCTCTCTATTACAACTGTTGGCCAAAGACTCTCAAAGCCAATCACTCTTAACTTGCAGGACCACAGCGCTGAGCACAGAGCACAACAAGCTGCCATCACACGCACAGAGTTCCACTGCAACCACCAAACAAGCAAAGGTATGTATACTTACAATCACGGGAGAGGCTGAGGTATGAACACTGACTCTTTCTCACATTCCTTTACCAAGGCCTATAGTGCCTCAAGGCTCAGCAACTATGTCCTCCATCTGCTAGCTAATGCTTGTGTCTCCTCTTGCCTTTCCTAGCCCACTCTGAGAGAAGTACAGGATTCAGCCCATGTCCTGCTCTACGCAGACCAGGAAGGAAGTCCCACATCAATCACTAGCAGTGACCAAGATATTCCTGGCTGTTTCTCTGTCGGATTGACAGCCTACTTGCTCCAAGAAGGTTTATCCATGACATGAAGGCCAAGTGTTTCAGCCACAAGGGACGCAGCCACAGGAGTCTTACGGGGATGACTCGCTGACAACTTCACAACCACTTTCCCTTTCAGGCTGCACTCCATCCTGCTGTTCAATAAAGGCTTTGACTTTTCCCCATGTGTTGTGCCTTTCCTACTAGAGACTAATAGATCGGGACCCCTTTCTCCCACTGTAATAGGATCTGATTTCAGCTCTCCTCCAAATAGGCCTCTCATTGGGGAGACTCAGCGCAGCAAACTAGATAGGCTTAAGGTTAGTGGCCTCTTTTCCCTCTGCTCAGTTTCCATGGACTGTGAGGAGAAAGACCTCTCAGGGCACACAAATGGGATGGCTGCTGCAGCCAAGAGTGTATTAGGCAGTCAGTTGGGGGTAATGGGGAAAAGGAAAGGCAGACAGTCACAAGGGAAGTTGATTCTGGGGAGGGATGATGAGTCCTGCTGGGATGCTGCCCAGCAGAACGGGCCTATCAGGCAACATAGAAAGGTGGGATTGGTCACATAGTTGCAAGGAAGAGGATGTTGGCCAGAAAGCTGGTTGGCCTATGCAGGAGCCAGATGATTTTGTTTGCCAGTCATGAAAAAGAGAGTGACAGTACTTTTCCACTTTTCCCTGATGGGGTTCAACCTCCCATTGTCTGCCTCACTGACCCACACCCTGTGAACTGAGCCCCGGACAGTTCTGCTCTTTCAGTGTGCCTGTGGCTTCTCTTGATGTCCATTGTAGTCCCTTCCTTCTCAGTCTTGGTATTTTTCTCCCTTAGTGGATCTTGAACCTTTATCTGGATATGCTTTCTGCAGCTGTCCTGCTGAGGGAGGAATATGGCTGCTCTGTGCTGCAACCTCTCCTTCCTTCCTTCCTTCCTTCCTTCCTTCCTTCCTTCCTTCCTTCCTTCCTGTTTGTTTCAAAATGCTCCAAAATGCCGTGTTGATTTTTTGTGTTGTGCTCTAGAATAGTACTTGTAATGTGGCTGGAAACCTTGACTGTAGGGGTGTCTGTGTTTGACAGTGGTGCAGTTCTTTCTGGGACTGATTAAGTGAAGGGCACTGCGCGGAGAATATGTTCATTGCGTTCTTCTGTGCATGGACAGCATGTGATTGGTGGCTTTGGTGAGGTTTTCAGGGATTCTGGAGGTGCTTGCCATTTTTGTAATTTCTGGTTGTCTGTTTATCCTCTTTCCTGGGCTGAACATGCAGCAGATACAGCAACCATTTCATTGGTATCATGGCAGTGTATCTGTCCCTTTGTTGCAATATGACTGTCGGATTGCTGTTAATTCACTAGAAATACAGCCATTCAGTTTTATGGACTGTTCACAGTCGATCCAGGTGCAGGTAGGTTTTTTTTGTAGATCACATTGTTGAAGTAATTCAGCAGATCGTTACACGCCACCCCAATCTCTGAGCAGTGTGAGATTCCAGGGGTTCCAGGCATTTACACAGTGTTTGTGTTTCCTTTGAGAATGAGGCACAGCAAAGACTGGTGTCAAATTGTGTTGGTCTGCTGTAAAAAACTGACCAGACCAATTCCTCACCATCTCTAATTGCATTTTGCAGTTGTATCAGAGAAATTGAATGTTCCCAGTGAAATATGGGAGATGCTCTGCAACTGATGGAACTATCATTAGACCCTATAATAGCTGGGAAATGACCTATCTCAAAATTTAGAAATTATAGATGCTGTGTACAGTATGTGATGGATTCATTGGTTTGACTCATGTAGCTCTTGCTTATGATAGCCTTGATAATATGAATGTGTTTGAAGGAGTAGCTTCTAAAAATGGGGACATTCTGACACTAATGCCAATAGTATGTATCCTACAAAAATATTCCATCTTCCTCTCTTCCACCAGACTTCAAGTTCTCTATTTGTCCTTGAACATTAACTGAATACAGAATGGATGGTATAGCTTCACAGGCAAATGAAATATGGATAGGCTAAAAAGTTCCACTGAATTACACACTGAGCCTTGTACAACAACATACGTTCTTAAAATGACTACAGAGTTCTAATTCACTCAGGTTGCTCGGGGAACATTACAAATCACAATAGTGGTCGCTGTACAACACAGGAAATGTAGCAATATATTCATTCCAAAGTAATCTGTTGATATTTATTGTGTGTGCATCGACTTTTTAACCATATAAATTTCTTATTGTATTAAGGAAGCATTCTCTTTGCACCAAATAAAAGCAAAACAAATGAGGATATATGCTGGCGTTCATGCACTTTCAAGAATTTATTTTGCTGTTTCAATTTTATATTGCTTCATGGAGGCAAGTGGGTTGTTGAAATCCTAGTTCGGAGACTCCATACTCCCAAAATAGATCACTGATTTAAATCACTAAGGAAAATGTACTTGAATACAAGATACTTTTTTAGCTACATCAAGCAGGACTTGAAAATAGTGGAAAGAATAGCTTGGTCAAATGTATAAAAGTAAGAAAGCAGCTTATCTTACTTTAGATCCAACTTTCCCCACGTATAAACATTTAACACTCCTATTTAAGATTCCGTCTAAGTTTGACTGTTCCTGAAGCAACATTAGTGTTCTTCTCTCTTACAGCATTCAGCTACAAGACCTTGTCTTGGATGAGGTCAGTGCTTACAACATAATAGTAGGAGGCAAGGAATTAGGATTGGAAATTCTGTGGGCAGTGGTGGAGCTGCAACAATGGCAGGTAGTAAAGGCCAGGCCCATATATGTGTCAGTTTGGTACAAATATGAAGACAGAAGTGCCTGGCGTGCTCTGGTCCATGGGGTCACGAAGAGTCGGACACGACTAAACGACAAAACAACAAGTACATGTGGTTGAGGACATGTAACAATCCAACAAGGGAAGGCAAAATGTTCTCAGAGTCAGTCTTCTTCCTTCACATCCCTTCTTATGAAAATCCATTTAGAATCAAACGATGCAAGTAAGGCTACCTCTCTTTCTATGTAAAAATAGCTGTATTGTGTTTAACAGCAGTCCACTCCATCTACAGGCTCCAGTGTGGTGGTTTTCACCAACTCAGGAAAAATAAAACCCTGATCACAGATAGTACTCCCAAAGGTACTCCCAAATTACAGTTTTCAGGCCATTTAGTTCATTATTTATTCATTGATTAATAGATATTTCATATGGGCATAAGAAAAGCCCTGCAGTATCAGGCCAAAGTGCCACCTAACTCAGAATTCTCTCTTCACAGTTGCCAGCCAGGTGCTTATGGGACACAATTATCAATTTCTCTCTGTTTTTACAACATTTATATATATCTCCCATGCATTGTATTCATCATCCTGAAGTATTTGCTGTGTATTTCCTCTCAGCCTACTTTTTGCTGGTTAAACTTCCTCTTTTAATCTCATCTCAGAAGGCAGGCTCTCTATTCATCTGAGCTATATCTGTCTCTCTGCTTTCATTACTGCTTCAGTCAATCATTTTTGATAAAGTTTGAGCATCTTAGACCCCATATGAACTATATATGTAAAGCAGTATCATACCATTTGAAACAGGCTCCTATCTCCCCCCACCCCCGAGTTGTGGTTTTTAAAGTGGTTTAAATGTCAATACCCCAAATTTCTCACATACTTTAATGGTCTCATGTTCAATTTCCCACACTGAAACTAATTCTCTTAACATGTCTTTAAGAGCTGAGTTTTTATTCCCCCCCCATCATAGCAGCCAACTCCTAGGGTCTGAGGTCCCTTCGGCCTCCCCAGTAAAATATTTGAGAGCCCCCCCCCCATGGATAGGCAGTGCCATTCAAATGTGGGGGTGCACCACGTCTTGTGATCTGTTATGCAGGGCAAGGCTTACCTGGGTCCCCCAATATTTTATTCAAATTGGCACCCCTGTCCCAGATACATTGCACCTTTTCATTATCCTCTCATTCTTTATTTATTGTTTGTTAACGCATCCCTCATGCCTGTGTGTTGATGGCGTACATACACACACACATTTGGGTAAATATACACAGTGAACAGACAAACTTATGGCTGCAGGAATTGAATTTATATTCCTTCTGTATTCACTTTCTGCTTTCCTGCAACTTACTGAAAACCTCTGTAAAAAAATATTTTTAAAAAGTAGCCCCCCCCCCCCCATTAGAGTGCTATTTCTTTTCAAATTATACTTCTTTATGTCCTATTGTCACTAAAATGGTTCTGGTTCATCATGGGAGACTTGTTATATTAATCTTATACATGCCTCCTCAGAAGTACCTCATTGAATTTAATGGGGCATACTCCCATGTAAATGAGTAAAGGATGATATCCTAAAATGACATTATGAACTGTTACACCCTCTGCCCCCCCCCCACCCCATACTATAAGAGAATATATTTTGACACCTTATTTGTGTTCATGTTACTGTAATGCCTATTTAATGCTATAAACATAACTATGGCTAAAAAGTGGCATCATTGTTTATGCATATACTTCTCAGTCAAAGCTATGTTTTCATTTGCATAGCTCCCTACAATAATGCCATATTCCTGGAATACATTGCCCCCCCCCAACCTCAACCCCCCTAAGACTGTAAAAAACTAGATAGCTGGAGAAATTTTCTGTTATTTAGCTTTGCGACGTACTATATTCAATCTTCTCTTTTGCCTCCTACTCTTTTTTAAAAATAACATATTTCATTCTTTTCCCTGTTTCATACACCCTAGCCTTCTCAAAATTTCAAAGAATGTTTCCTTAATGCTGTTCCAAGCTAACAAAGCATATTGTGTTAGGGCATCTGGTTTTTGAAGCCCTATTTCTATGCTCAAACAAACTAATACAATAAATATGCTTTGTGCAGAGCGTATTGTTTCTCCTTTCCTAGTTTTCTCTGTGTACTTTTAGCATTGTAAAACATCACATTGTCTTTTAATGTGAATACATACAACCTACACCACTTTGAAGGAATGAAATATGCAGCTGTAACCCAGTCGCCCTCTTGTAAAGGCATTTTCTTTTCTTTTCTTTTCTTTTCTTTAATTACATATATTTGCATATTTGTAAATATTTGTGAGAATGTTGTTTTGACAGTGAGCTGAACGTATGCTTGTCATTACCACCTACTATTCTATTAACCCCCTTAGCGTTAACATAGACATGCTGTCTTTCATTGCCATTTTTCAACTGTCCTCCCTTCTCAATAACACAAACACTACACTTCTGAGGAAAAATAGCTCCTTGAACTAAAATAAATGCTAATAGAATTATGTTCAAGTAATTCTACATAGAATAGTAGCCTTAATTTTTAAAATAGTCATTTCTAAAATCTACCCCTTGATGTCACCAATGTGTGCCGAACTTCACATTATTGATGTTGCTTTATTGTTTGTAAATTACATTCTTAAACAAAACTACATAATTTTCTAGAAGTCAATAATTATAAATCACAAAACCCTGCTTTAAAAGTAAGTCACATAATACTGCAGGGGGGAAACTGCAGCCACTCCGTTCCACCATTCTCTTTACATTTTAATGCAGAACATCTTCATTGCATATTCATTGCAGATGATGTCTAAGTGAGCTGGCAGGAACTCTTCTGTTTACCAGTGCAGGCTGACTAGAGTTTGAATTAGCCTATGAGGTATCCCAATGTACTGTTACATGGTCAGATACTGCCTATATTACGCAAAACACGACACAATTTTGAGAACAATAAACTGGGTTGTACATTCTCCACCAGAAATTATTTGCATCAGTGAAGGTCAAGAAAAGTGGGGTAAAGCAGGTACCAAAACAGGGTAAGAGGAGAAAAAACCAGCATCACATTCTTTAAAATGAATTGTTCTTAAGGCTCATGGTTCTATTTTAAGGTGGATTTTAAGGTTCCTTCAGATATTAATATTCAGGCACACAATCCACTTCTGGGTGCAGCCCTCCCATGTTACATTGATAAAATAGTATGAAAGGAATCCATATTGCCCTTGTTTTCTGGAATAGTGGTGAGGATGTAGGAGTTATGGTCTGATGTTACTACTGAGCTGGGGGAACTTGTTTTATGTGAAGTGTCATGCACTCAGGGTAATGCCACATTTGCTGGTGAACTGACTTTAATTTCCATGTTACATTGGATGAATGAAGGAGACCTTCATTATAGACTTGGAGCGTTTCCTATGAAATCATGGCTTCCCTAACTAGAGCTGATTTAAAGGGGACTATTTTATGATTGAAAGCACTGGACTCTTTGTTAGATTTATTAACTTTTTCTTTCTCCCAATGTTGAAATCAGGTAGAGCTGAGATGGGATGATAATAAGCAAACTATCCCATTTAGTTGATTGCTTTGTGTTTTATGTAAATTATTACACTTTGATGCTATAAATTATTATAAATATAAGGCTTGAATTAATCATTACTTTAATACAGCTAAGTATAAGTGTGTCCTTTTAGGCTTATCGAAAGCAAATTTAGAATGTCACATTTTATTTGAATTCTTATGAAAATTCATATGAATTCATATGAAAATTAGAACATTGAAAATACACTGAAAATAAAGAGCAATGAATAGGCTATTGTTCCTTAGCAAATAAAAAAAAGCCAAGAACAAATTGGTTTGGCAAAAAACACCTGCAAAAATGAAACTACTCTCTGATCAGGGACCATTTTACATAGACAAATTCCTAATTCTAACCCTAGTTGTAACCCAAGCAAATAAATGTCTAACCCTCTTCTCCAGTTATTTATAAAGTGCAAATGCTGTATAAATTATTTTGTGCAGTGATACTCAAAATACATTATTGATTCCCCAGTTAATACATTTTTGGGATTGGTATTTCTTATTGGTATTAGTAGTGCAGAGCACTGTGGCCAGATTGGATACACACAAATTACACATGTACTGAGAGAACTGCATTGGCTGCCAATTAGCTGTCAGACTATTCAAGGTCTTTTCATTGACGTATGACACTCGGAACCAGGTTACCTGAAGATTGACTTCTCGTATACAGGAGTGTTTGACCAGGAAAATACACCCATTTTCCATGGTTGTCTCTGCTGTCTGGAGCACTCTTTCTTCTGTGATTTGTGTGGTCCTTTAGGCTTCTCCTGGTAACAAACCTTTTTGCCCAGGCCTTTCCTTCAATGCTTCTTTAATTTTAATTTTATTGAATCATAGAGTTGGAAGAGACCACAAGGGCCATCGAGTCCAACCCCCTGCCAAGCAGGAAACACCATCAGAGCACTCCTGACATATGGTTGTCAAGCCTCTGCTTAAAGACCTCCAAAGAAGGAGACTCCACCACACTCCTTGGCAGCAAATTCCACTGTCGAACAGCTCTTACTGTCAGGAAGTTCTTCCTAATGTTTAGGTGGAATCTTCTTTCTTGTAGTTTGGATCCATTGCTGCGTGTCCGCTTCTCTGGAGCAGCAGAAAACAACCTTTCTCCCTCCTCTATGTGACATCCTTTTATATATTTGAACATGGCTATCATATCACCCCTTAACCTCCTCTTCTCCAGGCTAAACATGCCCAGCTCCCTTAGCCATTCCTCATAAGGCATCGTTTCCAGGCCTTTGACCATTTTGGTTGCCCTCCTCTGGACACGTTCCAGTTTGTCAGTGTCCTTCTTGAACTGTGGTGCCCAGAACTGGACACAGTACTCCAGGTGAGGTCTGACCAGAGCAGAATACAGTGGCACTATTACTTCCCTTGATCTAGATGCTATACTCCTATTGATGCAGCCCAGAATTGCATTGGCTTTTTTAGCTGCCGCGTCACACTGTTGGCTCATGTCAAGTTTGTGGTCAACCAAGACTCCTAGATCCTTTTCACATGTACTGCTCTCAAGCCAGGTGTCACCCATCTTGTATTTGTGCCTCTCATTTTTTTTGCCCAAGTGCAATACTTTACATTTCTCCCTGTTAAAATTCATCTTGTTTGTTTTGGCCCAGTTTTCTAATCTGTCAAGGTCGTTTTGAAGTGTGATCCTGTCCTCTGGGGTGTTAGCCACCCCTCCCAGTTTGGTGTCATCTGCAAATTTGATCAGGATGCCCTTGCATCTTTGTACTTCTCAGTATCTTTGTACTTCTGCTGTAGCATTTTACTGTTCGGGTTTTTCTTACATAGCTAATATTTTACATAGCTAATATTCTCGTGTTTAATTATTTCATATCATGTTTTTATGTTATTTTTTTAATTTATGTTATACCCCACATTAATAACAGTCCAGAAGCAAACAAACAAAACAGTAGATGGTGATAAATAAACTGTCTGCCATCTAATATAACATACAATATTCTATACAATATTGAGAAGGCAGAGGGCCTTCTCAGTAGTGTCACCCCCCCTGTGGAACGCCCTCCCTTCAGATGCCAATGAAATAAACAACTATCTGGCTTTTAGAAGACATCTGAAGGCAGCCCTGTTTAGGGAAGTTTTTAAGGGCTGATGTTTTTATTATGTTTATAGATATGTTGTAAGCTGCCCACAGTGGCCAGATGGGCAGAGTAAAAATAATAAAATTAGTAGCAGCAGCAATAATAGTAATGTTACATAGTAATTGAGTAACACTGGGAAGTACTACTTATTCTTTCTGAGGGCCACTTCTTAACTCAAGAAATCTGTTCCACTGTGTTAGCCGTAGGAAAATATTGCTGCTGCCATAATTAAAATGAAATCACTGGATTATAATATTTTCATCTAATAGTGAGCTCAAGTGGCTCAATGTCTATGAACCTGGAAGCAGAACAGGACTATCCTAAAGCCAAGATAGTGAGTTTCTCTAACAGGGAGAAGTCCCTATTTAAATACTGTCTTTAGGAACCTTATAACTTACTCTGTCGATGGCAGCTGAGCTTAGTGTGGGTGTAGTTTGTTAAGGGTGCTGGAAATGGTAGCTCTGTGATAGAGAATTTTTAATTCTTGGGAGTCTTCTTTTTTTCTTTCTTTTTTTTTTGGGAGGAGGAGGTGTGCAAGCAAACCAGATCACAGAGTGCAACAAGTGGAGTGGAAGTCCGCTGTTGAAAGGTGCTTTTCAGGCAAATAGCTTTGTATATTCAGTTGCAGAAGTACAATGACTTGAATAAAGCATTGTGGCCTGATGGAGCTTACAAATCGGGTGCTCCCTTCAAGAGGGCACGTGTTGTGGTGAGACCGGGCAACCAAACCCTGTGTTGTGGGTGGGTTTGATTGATTAGCCACAACACCCAAATTGGTATGTCCCTTGATGCTGGGTTTAATCAGGCCAATGGGATGCATGCTAAATGGATCAAGGGACCTATATATACCTATGCACGTGACCCAGAGCTTCCTCTGTTAGTGCGTGCATTGGAACACCCGCCCACCTGTCCCTATATTTAGGGCTGTACGCTTGTCCTTGCTATGTTGTTGTGTGTCATCTGTCGTTGGCACAGGGGCACAGCAGGAATTTCCCCCACTTGGCTGATTGGCTGGTGCCATTTGGGTTTCGCCTGTCACGTAGCAAATCATCACAACTTGTAAGGTTGTGGATAGGCTCTGGTTCAGGTGATAGGGATGGGAGAACGAACTCGCCATCCCTATGTGAAGGGTATTCCGTTAAAGGAATCCAGGGACTCGATGGTTTGGTCAACCCCTGAGAGGGGGTTGTGCCCGTGCTTGAGTCCAGGGGGGCATTTGGGTGGCGGAGATAGCCTGTTCCCGACTTTCCTCTTATCCAGGTGTTCACCCTAGGCTGACCTATGTTGGTGCCCAGGGTCAGCGCTACCTTCAACGGTGCAGGGAGCTAGTTGAACCAGAGCCTATGCAATCATTCACTTGCTGTAATCAGTAAAGTTGTGGCCTAAATTCTGCAAAACCAAACCAAAATTTGAGTCTTGTCTGAATTTATTTAAGGGAGAGGTTTAAAGGTCTAAACAAGCAAAGCAAACTTCCTGTAGTGTTCATCTACTGCCAACTCTTAAGGCCAATCATTGCAGAGATTATATCTGATGGAGAGAAGATATAGCCAAGAATAAGATGTGTCTGTGTCTGTGTCTGTGTGTGATTAACCAAATGGCCTGTGGGAGTGAGCAGCATTTGGTCTCCCTCCCCCCCTTTTTTTAAACAACAGCTTAAATGAATGGTAAAGAAAGAACCTATAATTCTCTTGAAAGAAACTACACCTACAGATCCATCATGTTTTGTGGGACTGGCATTATTGAAAATGTTTTGTCTTAATGCAATGCATATTTTGTGTATTGTGTAGTGCACTCTTGTCTGCTCTGTGCTGGCAATACTGCACTTCCAGGAAGAAAAACCTTTTTTATATATTTAATATGTGGTATTTAAAGATATGCAGAATTGAACCTGTAATGACACAATCGCTGCATTCAGCTGAAAAATTATTTTTACAGGGGGTAGAGAGCAATGGAGCTTTAAAGCTATGAAGTCACAAAAAGAACTTATTAAATTATCAATTGTGGTTTTTTATGATAAAGTAGTGTTAACGTTGACACCAGAGTCAACGCGCAATGTACATTTTCTGCAAATTCTATTGAACGTTACCGTCAGATCTGTTGGAAGGCTTAATTTCCATTAGTTTCCTTCTGACCTCCTGACATTTGAGTGTAATTCAAATTATTTTAATGGCTTATGCTGTTTGTAATACACATTTTACATTTGAAATGTCTTTAGATGCAACTTTCTGAGCTACTGCAATACCTGTAAGAATGTACTCTGTTAGCAAATCTCAGCATGCTAATTAGTATAACTTGTTAAAAAACAACTTCTGACTTGGATATTAACCACTTTGGGTGGAGTACAGCTCATAGAGAAGAGATTCATCACCACCCTCTTCCTTCAGCAGCCTCTTGCACCACTCATATACCGTAGCCATTCCATTGGATTCAAGTCACTGTTACTAATTAGCACATTATGAAATTTCTAAGACACAGCTTCGTCACAGAATCTTATGATTATGCCTGTCTTATAGTATGAAGTCATTATATTACGCTTCAGAATTTGCATGTGTTTCTCAGTCCAGTGATAATTATTTTTAGGACAAATGTAAAATGTCATATGGTAGAATCTGTTTCAATTTTTTTATTATTATTTTTAATGTCAGGCTTAGAATGAGTAGGGCCCTAGACCTTTGGGGGAGACTTTGCACTAGTTGTAAAATTTATTGTTGGAATGAACATGTAAATTGTGAGTAAATATCAGTTAGGTCACTTAATATCCGAAATGACTGATCATCTTTGATGATCAAAGTTCAATGGGAGGAATAGCATTTCAATACAAAAAAGAAATACTATCAGTGATTTAAATGTTATTGCTGAATTATGCATATCAGCTCCACAAACACTTTTTAATCCAGTCCAAATAACTTTATTGTACTAGCCAGTGGCCATGACAAATCTGAATCAAAAATAAATACAAGTAAAAGGGGTGTCATGCCACAAATAATAGTCTCTCTTTAGATCTCTGCGTCTTCCTTACAATTCACTGCTATAATGTCCAGGGTCGTCTTTCTGACCTTTTTGGCCACCAAAACAAAACTTTTCATTTCCTTTCTCATAGATGATAGATTGAAATCTGTCCCATTACAGCTAAAGGCATTCAGTATTCAGCATACTTACTCAAGACAGGCAGTATTCAACATACTTACTCAGTCGGCTGTTTTGGGGAGACCACACCAACCTGTCCTATCCCTGGCACAAGGGCTTTGCAATTCTCTCTGCTTTTTTCCTTTACACCTCCAACAAAGTGTGCAAAGGAGAGTGGGGTAGGGTCACAAAGGGTTTCCAAAGGCTTCCAATGCTGCTGCTTTCCATCCCTGGGGTTGCAAGTAGAATAGGGAAGTCCGAGTAAAAAGGGGGGGAGAGTCTCCCCTTTGTTCCATTTTCTTGCTGTTGTTGCTGCAGACTCTTTCTCAGGGTTCTTTCAGTGACAGTGGGCGCTTGGAAATCCAGCAAGGGAGGTTGACAGCTGGCCAGGACCTGTAACATCATGTGATCGGCAGGTGGGTTGCCCCACCTACCTGCCCCATTTGGCCAATAAGGCCATTCCTGGTAAGAAGCTCCATTCCATGAAGCCAAAAACATTCCACGCCTCTGGGAGTTTTGACTGTGAAGTGGACCTTCCTCTCCCTCTCTCCTCCCTGTTCTGAAGTTTTCTCCAACTCTCTGAAAGTTATTTTGGAAGGGCACAGGTTGTACACATGGAGAGGAGGTGGTGGTGGTGGTGGTGGGGAGAGTTATGTGCAAGAAGTGGAAATCTTAGTGCTGACAGTGTGGTGGCATTGGATGCTACCTTCGAATGTAAAGATCTTTACACCAGTGTGGTGTAGTGGTTAAGAGCGGTGGACTCATAATCTGGTGAACTGGGTTCGCTTCCCTGCTCCTCCACATGCAGCTGCTGGGTGACCTTGGGCTAGTCATACTTCTCTGAAATCTCTCAGCCTCACTCACCTCACAGAGTGTTTGTTGTGGGGGAGGAAGGGAAAGGAGATTGTTAGCCGCTTCGAGACTCCTTCGGGTAGTGATAAAGCAGGATATCAAATCCAAACTCTTCTTTTTCTTCTTCTATTGAGAGGGAATAGCTGGATTTTCATATCTCTAGCTACTTTTTATGTTTCTTTTTTAACCATGGTTACATAAAAAGTATTTTTCATGTTAATCATTGCCCTCACCTAAGGACTTGAAAGGGTATAAAATGTATTTTTAAACCTTTGTAGTATTGCCTTTAAAGTTGTTTTCCACTGAAACAATTAAGTGTGAGTGTAACAGGTTTACAAAGACAAAGGATAAAACGTCCACACGTAATAGATCACTGAACTCTGGCATACGGTCAAAACAAATTTGTTTGTAATTTGATTTTATAATGACTTCTTTTCTTTCATGTCAACTAACTATTACACAAATAGCATGTTTTGGATCTCATTAAAATTATTTCTAGTTTTTTTTTATCTTCTTCAATACAACTGTAAATACTCACCCGTGCACAGTTACTATGGTTCTGGATTATATTATTGTTATGAAAGCACATCACATCAGTCATTTTGAAACATATGTCTGCTCAGCAAAGGCAGCAACGAACTGAAAAATTGGTATTTTGTTTGTGTTTTTAAAATGGCTTCGCTCTGCAGAGAGGGGGAGAAAACTAGAGTTATCACCCCACCACCACCCATGAAAAATGCACACATATGATATTCAGCTCACAAATGATCACACAATTTAAGAGTTTAAGAGTTCCTTGAACTATATATAAGCAGTTTAGGGATTCATTGACTTCCAGCATATTTGAACAACTCTTGTTGACATCCTGCTCTTATGAGAGCTTGAAAATAGCCACTGCTACACCCATTGTTGTTGACCCGTTGAAAGTAGTTTAATTTCAATAAGGGATGTAGAAAGTTAGCAAGGTCTGTTCTGACCCATATTTGTTGCAACCAGCATTGTTTCTTTCTTTTTGCTGAAGTTTGGCTTCAAAATGTGTGGACAGACGGAAAGCCTCCTGGGAGGAAGTTCCATAGATGGTATGCCACTACCAAGAATATCTTGTTACCAGCCTCCTAGTTTCTCATTTGGATTGGACCACATGCAGGACATCTTATTTTGATTATAATTCCCTGGTCATTTGGACGCTGCATCAGGTCCTTCAGGGCTTGATGAGCTTGACAACAAAACTTTGAATTGGTTTAAATAATGATAAGACACTCATTTCCTTGTGGTGCTAATACCTGATCCTGCTGTTCAAACCCTTCTTTTCTTTCACATGAAACTGATATATATACATGTTCTAAGTGCTTTTCAAATGCCTTCACCTGATTTATTAAATTGTATTACATTATAATATAAAATCATTTTGCTTTTAAATGGTAAGTTGTTTTACATATACGATATTCTTTTTTCTGTTCTCCATATCATCGTGGTATACTATCTGCTAATCTCTGAACTTATATACAATTGCATGTCCAGAGCTTTATAAAAATGTATACCGCTATGATGTGAGCAGCAGAAAAATATAAAACTACAAATCTTTTAATGATTATATATTTCATTTTATATTTCTGTAGTCTTGCAAACCGTAAAACATTAATTTTCAAAGACTTCCTAGAGACAGATACTTCTCTCTGTGTTTACTTTTATTACTCTATTATTTTTTAAAAGATAGTAATTCTTTTTCTATCAAAAACTTTTATACCCGAGACACTGCTGCACTCTTAAATATTCCCAGCTTGGTCAAATGTATACTACACTATAGCATGTTGATTTTTTTCAGCTTCCAAATTCCAAAATTGAGGGGTTTTAAAAAGTTGTAACATGACTTGGGAATTCATAGGATAGTTCGGTTAAATTAATAAAATGTAGTTTTGCTTGATAAGTAGCTTGTGTGTTAAACTGCAATTTTTTAAAAAAAAAAAAGATTGCCATGTACTTGCAGTTATATTATTTATTAATATAATTTAACTAATACAGTGGTACCTCGGGTTACAAACTCTTTAGGTTACAGACTCCGCTAACCCAGAAATATTACCTCGGGTTAAGAACTTTGCTTCAGGATGAGAACAGAAATTGTGCAGCGGCGGCGCAGTGGCAGCAGGAAGCCTCATTAGCTAAAGTGGTGCTTTAGGTTAAGAACAGTTTTGGGTTAAGAACAGACCTCCAGTACGAATTAAGTTCTTAACCCAAGGTACCACTGTAACTGCTGCCTTCCATGTTGTTTTTGCTGCACTAGCAGTACCTAAGTGACCTTTCCATGGTACAAGCCTGGGCAGTGTGTATGGAGCTCCTGGGCTGCCCTCTGGCCTTGCTGATGTGGTCCAAATGAAAGCAGAGCAATATGTTTGACACCAGCTTTGTTGCAAGAGTTGCTGGAAGGAGAAACCGTACAACCACCTCTGGATTTGTGTAGGGTTTATTCCTTAGCATTTGCCTACATCCCCAGAGATGCACCCCAATGTCTCTCAAGACAGACATGCCAACAGGACCAACAGAATTTATTAGTATTTGTATTATTTAGCATTACCTGGCATTTTTAGAAGGTGAACTTAAATTTCTTTGGTTTTCCAAAAACTGGTTTATGTGCTTCTTCACCAATCATAGACTTACCAAGCCAAATGCTGTCCTAGAAAAAAAAATTATTATTGGTATGGCGTATTTGAATTCATCACACCCAAATCTATATATTTTGAACCGCTCACTGAATTTTTTCCCAAAAATTATAATTCGCCCCCCAAAATAACGATACTACAGTGTAAAGCACAGTTGCAAAAAATGTGATCAGCTGACAAATGTGGTCCTTTCCTATCCTAACAGGTCATAAAGCTTGCCTTTGAAGAATTTGAGCTAGAAAGAGGATACGACACCCTGACAGTAGGAGACGCTGGAAAAGTGGGAGATACCAGAACAGTGTTGTATGTGTAAGTACACAATAACATTCATTTCTTACTCTTTGTATTACCTTCTCTAAGAAAGGGTCCCCACTTTTACTACTTCGTTTTTAAAATTCATTTTTAGCTTAAATTGTGCAGTTGTTGTTGTTTTTTTAAAGTCTAAAGACTCTTTGGAAAGTACATTCACAGAGCAGGAACTGGGATGGAACAACAACAGGAAGGAAAACAAGTAAAACCACTTAATGCATAAAATAATAGAGAGAGAGAGAGAGAGAGAGAGAGAGAGAGAGAGAGAGAGGGAGGGAGAGCGCTAACACTGTGCACATACAGATTTTGGAGATGGAGCTAGTGCTTCTTATTCTTAATATTTTTAAAGGCCTGCTGTTAATTTTAGCTAGAAAGTAAGCTTGGGTCCACCCCAAGACCCATAATTTCAGTGGTGTGCCTGTTGAGGAAGAGCACTCACTGCCTTTTGTGTTGAGATGTACAGCCTTATTTTAATTATTGTGCTCATCACAAGGACATTGGGACTTCAGTGATAGTTGGAGGGATAGCTCAATTGGTAGAGCATGAGACTCTTAATTTCAGGATCGTGGGTTTGAGACCCACACTGGGCAATAAATTGAGCATGTTCAAAGAGCACAAGCTACCTCAGTTACCTTCAGGAACAATTACTTCTATGGGGCTTGCATTAGCATTTTGGGCTTATGCTAATGGTAATTTTTCAGGGCAGAGGGAGTGACTTCCCTCTTAGTGGGATTTCTTTTTATTTAAAAAAATGTTTGCAGAAAGTTTAGGAGCTCCTTCCACGATGCAAACGGTGCAACAAAAGAGTGGTGGTATAGGCTGCTAGATGCATCCATTAAGTGTCACAGATTTCATACGGAAAGTGCACATAATGTAGAAAGCCAGTAGCCTGCGGAGGTATTTAAGTAAGGACAATTGCTTTCGCCGCATTCCTCTCTTGAGAGAACAGAATGTTCTGGCTTCCTTAATAAAATCCAGTAATTGCTATCTCTACCCAGATAGTTGCTGACAATCTTGTGTTGTCTACAAGTTGCCTTATTTCACCGTGGACTCCGACGCCTGCCATTTGAGTTGACACTTTCGACTCATGCCAGCCTCTGATTTCAACATGCAAACATATCACTCGCTACCTGCCGTGACTTCATAGAGCTCTTATAACTGGCAGGTCCTCCTTTAGCATCTTTGTTCTAGCGTGACATTTCACTCCCAAACCTGGAGTCGTCGTGGAGCAATCACTCTGTAACTGGAAGACACAAGTTGAAGAGCATAATGCAGATATGACAAGGCATCACACTTGTGTCTGTGCATGATGCTACTGTTTCTTTTATCTACAGGCTGACTGGCTCTAGTGTCCCTGATCTCATAGTGAGCATGAGCAACCAAATGTGGCTCCATTTGCAGTCGGATGACAGCATTGGCTCACCTGGATTCAAAGCTGTATATCAAGGTAAATTTCTGATAGAATGAATAAATGAAGTCATTCTAGACAAGTACGCAACTAGTCTGTGCTAGAAAAGTAAACTAGAACAGGGTGTTACAGCCAGTACTGTTTCAATCCACTCCTGCTACACCTCATTCATTTTTCTTTTAAAACTGCTACTACCGTACATTCCATTACTCCTGAGCAAGCTCAGTTTTCATCAGAATGAAGGCTTTCCCCTTAGGTGTCTTTCTCTCTTACTTTAACAGTATTTTTATACATCGTTGGGTTCCCCAGGGCATGCTAATACGTACCTTTTGTTTCTCAGGTGCCCCATTTTGGGTACAATGCGGTTGGCACAAATCACCCGACTTTGCTGTTAGGAGTGATCCTTTGTTTGTCCATGGATCATAAAAAAGCACCCTCTGTTCTTACAGGAATGGATCCAGAGATCGATCTGTAGAAAGAGGTAGCTAGAAGCTGACTTTCCTCCTCCATCTTTTCACTGGCAGTCCCCAAGTGCCCCAAAAAGGCTGTCTTGAGGGTCATGGGACCCTGCTCAATGAAGTGGGAAATTGCAGGAGATCAGGCATTTTCTCAGAGAGTTAGCCCAGGACTGTAGCAGGAGAGGAAAAAGTTAGCTGATTGGTGGGTTTATTCTGCTTTATTAGTTTCTCTTTTTGATGGGCAAAGACTACCAAATTATTGCTGCCTTTGGGAGCTATATTGCAACAAAAAAGGGATAAAAGAAAGCAGACAATTGTGGGATAAGAACAAGTTACAAGATATGCATTGACTGGAAACGAAGCGTTGTGACTTCCCCAAAACTCTTGCAAGTGCAAACAGTATTGAAAATGAGATTGTGTGTGACAACTCTGATAGCATCAATGTGCAATATAAGGGATAGCTAGAGGGGACATCGGTGTAGACTGAGCAGTATGAACCAAAGCTCTGACTCAGTATAACGTAGCTTCCTATGTTCCTAGTCCATTCTCTACTGATTGATTGCGATAGTATTTGGCACCCCTAAATCTTAATTGGATAATGCTGCATCATGCCGCTTCTGGTCAGATTCCTAACATTTCAAGACAGGCCTGCAGAAACTTTGGGACATCTTTTCTATGAGTGAATCATATGTGAGGGCACAAGTGAATGGGGTTGTTCACTGAGTACTATTTCCTTGGTAAGTATTTATGCAGTCGGCTCTTTCCACGTGGTTCCATCATTTAGATGTAGTCCGCAACCTTGAGGGTTCTGTCTATGGAAAAGGGGTTATGTGCTTTTGCAGCTAAATCACAAAAGCACTTATTCCTTACAGTGGTGCCCCGCAAGACGAATGCCTCGCAAGACGGAAAACCCGCTAGACGAAAGGGTTTTCCGTTTTGGAGGTGCTTCGCAAAACGAATTTCCTATGTGCTTGCTTCGCAAGACGAAAATGTCTTGCGAGTTCCTGCGGGGTTTTTTTCCTTCCCCCCCTTTTTCCCAAGCCGCTAAACCGCTTATCAGCTGATGGCTAAGCCGTTTATCAGCTGATCTTTAAGCCGCTTAACAGCTGATGCTAAGCCGCTTATCAGCTGATCTTTAAGCCGCTTAACAGCTGATGCTAAGCCGCTTATCAGCTGATCTTTAAGCCGGCTAAGCTGCTAATACTGTAGCGCTAAGCCGCTAAACCTCTAATGGGCTTGCTTCGCAAGACGAAAAAACCCACAAGACGAAGAGACTCGCGGAACGGATTCTGTTCGTCTTGCGAGGCACCACTGTATTCTTATTCCCATTGAAAGGCCCATGTGATCAGCCCTCCTCTCTGTGTTTGCATTAATCAAATCCATACCCTCCCTGCTGCAGGGGATATGCTGGTGGAAAACATGTACTGTATATGGGTATGTTGATAAGAAACATACGTGCTATATTTTTTTGCTTCAGTTTTCTTTGCATCATGCAGGATTAATGCTGTACTGTCCAGTTCATTTTCCCAGATTTTAGAAGCAGAAATGTTCATAAAGTGTATGTAGGAAATGGTGTAATATGATATGACCATCTTACTGAGTCCAAGAATCTGCTTGCTAAAAAGGAATGAAGAAATTGTTTATATGGAGCTGTAGCTACCAGGTGTATGGTCTGATAAGACTGCACCTCAACCTTAAGGTAAGCAGAATTTGCCCTTTCAGGAAAAGCAAAGGGATAATCTACATTTCTTTAGAAACAGAAACTCCCATGGGGCATAGTGCTGTAGCTTTGCAAAGTTTGTTAACAAAGCTCCATACTACAAGCACCGTGCTTTAGCAGCAGCTTTCTTGTGTAGTTTAGCTACCTTTCAGCTAATCTTAGTTTTTTTGTGGTTTTTTTCCACAACAAAATGGCTATCTTTGAAGTGCTCCACATCTGCTGATTGGCTGGCTGGCTTTATGTGGTGACATATTGTAGCAGTTCAGCCCAACTCTGGTGTTGGGGGGCTTCTAAGGTGGGCCTTCCCAAGGAGTTTGTTAAATATTCCTAATTAATACACTGCTAACATTAAAAGTGGCTTTGGTTCTTCTACCTTAGTTTTTAGCCAAGTACTTAAGAACGTGTCAGACAAAACAGGTACAGGATTTATTAGTAAGTAATGAGAGCAATATTTCAATGCCGTTGTGTGTGAGCCTGAAAGGGAAAATGTTTGTGTTGCTCATTAGTGGTGTTTACTTATCTAATTTGGAAAGCAAACCCCTCCAACAGATTAAGAACATTCAAAATATTTCTTACGGTACAGAGCACTAAGGTAGGAATGGAGAAACCCTGGGAACAGATGAGACAAGACAGGCCTTTTTCTAGGCAGAGTAGGGATAGAAGGATCTGTCCATATCAACTCTCTGAGTTTCTTATTTTTCCAGTCTTAAATTTAGTTATTTACATATTTTCAGTAATGTGCAGTTCTGGTGAATTGTGGAAAATTAAAAGGATGGCTAGATGAGCACTGCTTTGAGTGCTGCCCCTACAGCCAGGCAAGCCCATCAGGGCCCACTGATAGAGGAGGGGGCCCACCATGATGCCAGGTCCCTCTCAGAGCTGAAAGGCTCTGTTCACTACTATTGCATGGATCTTCAAAACATGATGTCTGCATCGACGATGGCAAGAATTTTGTATTCAGGGAGGGATTATTGAAGAATCTGCCTTGGGCTTCCCTGCTTACTCAGACTGAGTCCCTCACATCCCTGTTTATGTGACATGTTATTTGTAAGTTTTTATTGTTCATTGCAGGGACGTGGGTGGCGCTGTGGGTTAAACCACAGAGCCTAAGACTTGTCGATCAGAAGGTCGGCGGTTCGAATCCCCGCGACGGGGTGAGCTCCCATTGCTAGGTCCCTGCTCCTGCCAACCTAGCAGTTCAAAAGCACGTACCACTCCAGCAGGAAGGTAAACGGCGTTTCCGTGCGCTGCTCTGGTTCGCCAGAAGCGGCTTAGTCATGTTGGCCACACGACCCGGAAGCTGTACGCCTTGGCCAATAAAGCAAGACGAGTGTTGCAACCCCAGAGTCAGTAATGACTGGACCTAATGGTCAGGGGTCCCTTTACCTTTACCTATTGTTCATTGTAATATAAGAACTATTACAGTAGATTCAAAAGCTTACCATTGTTAGGTCAGAAGCTGCATGAACATGGGAAGGTCAGTGTGGCGTATTGGTTAGAGTGTTGGACTAGGGCCTGGGAGACAAGGATTTGAATCCCCACCTCACTGTGATGTTCACTGGGTGACATCGGACCAGTCAGACACTCTCAGCCTTACCTTCCTCACAAGCTTGTTATGGGGATTAAATTAGTGGTGGAGGGGACCATACAAACCACCTTGTGCTCCATAGAGAAAAAGGGTGGGATATAATGGGATATCAATGCCTCAAGAACCGCCTCTCCCCATGTGAACGAACTTGGACCCTGCAACCATAATCTGAGGCCTTTCTTTGTGTGCTTCCTACATGAGAACGGGCCTTTTCTGCAATGGCTGCCCTTTTGTGGAATGCTCTCCCCAAGAAGGCTTGCCTGGCGTCTCCGTAACACATCTATAGGCAACCAAGCAAACATATTTCAATGCAACCAGGCCTTTGGCTGATTAAATGATTCATGGCATTTTAAATGTCACTGTGGGAAGGGATTGATTGATTGATTGATTATATTATGCATTTTGTGTTTTTTATATTGTAAACCCTGTGATCTTTAGATGAAGGGCAGCGTATATATTTTTTTTAAAAACACATAGAAATAAATAAATTTCAAAGTATCTAAGCATTGCATCCAACAAAGTCATTCAGGGAGCCGAACGAACGATGCCTGCTCTACACACACACACTCTGGAACCAATTTTGATAGTTTTGAGGGCAAGCTGTGCATTGGCTTCGTTGGAGTCAGCTCGAAATAAAAAATAAATAAAAGCAATGCATCCGTACTTTTCTTTTTCTTTTCACTTGCAAAGAATGACAAAAAAACCCCCAACACCCTTGCTTCAGGTGCAATGTAAATGCAATGTTGTCCTACGGAGGGAATGAACAAATAATATGCAGTAGAATTTCAGTCACTTCTGTCAATAAAAATCCTTTTGAGCTGTCAAATTCTGAATCCATTGCACCTGTTGATAAAATGTATTCCTACAAATCATGTTTTGTATAATTTGCCATAGCTATTTAAGTAGCAGCAGGGGGTAAATTAAAGTAGATTTCCTTCGTGCTGGGCTGCCGTGTAGCAAAAAAGCAAGCCTATTTTTAGATACATAGTTAAAGAATGCTTCCAAGTAAGATGGCTCGTATTTGCAACATTTGCAGGCAAACTCATGTTTGACAGTGAAATGAGTTTTATTATATTTAGCTTTGTCAATTTCCCAGATTTTAATAAGAACAATCAGAATGCAATTTCATCTAATCTTTCCCAAAATTATGCAAACATTTCTGAATTCTGTTGCTTGAAGTCTTTAAAAAAAAACAAAAACCCTCAGCCCAGCAGTATCTGATTAACTATACTGTGATAAAACCATACACTGCTAAATTTGCAGTGAAGGAAGAGTTGGAAAGATGCTTTTAAGACTTATTTAGGAGTTGCTAACGAGAAATATTATATTTTATTTTTAACCTAGTATGTAATTTAAGAAATAATACTACAAATCTAAGATTGTGATGGCTATTTCAGCCAAGAAGTTCTCTTATTTTAGCATTCGCTAAACATTTTGTGGATGATTTTTAAAAGAGCTATGATAATTAAACAATTAAGCTATTTTTAAAAATATATATATAGTAATTTAAGAATTATTTGTTTAGTTTTAGCTTGTAGCTGAATTTCATTATGTCTTTCTCTACCAGGGTTTGCTCTCTGCCCTGGAAATAATTTTGACTGTGTAATAGCTAATGTATAGGCTATGCCTGGACAAATGTTTTTCAATGCAACATAATGTAATAGCAGCATGGTAGTTTCTATACAGTGTTTAGCTGGACTTAAGAAAAGACAGTGACAAAGGGGACAAGGTGTAATAATGTGCACTACTTCAAATAATACTATTCTTGATTCTGTGATCATAAAAATATGCATTCAGTGCTATGCAGGAAAGTACTGTGCAATGTATTATGCTAAGCATTTTGCATAAGATGCAGTCTGATTTTTTTAAAAAAATCAACCAGTTTTGTTTGTTTCTTACAGCAATGTAATACATATACTTTGCTTGCTAGCATTGGAAATAATAATTCAGTTAAGAGTAAATACAAATTCATTCATATTTTTAATTTGTTGCTAGGCCAGCTTGCTACCTTTAAAAAAAATGGGACGTATTTATATTTCTTTCAACCTTTTTGGGAATTGTCTTTTTCCTTATCAATACTGCCCTGACTGTGAGTGAGTTTTGAGGGTGCAGCAGAACCAGCCAAAGGTGGTCATAGGGATGGCTGTCATTAAACAGGCCGCCAATAGCTAGGATCAGATTCAATCCAATTGACTTGGATGGATCTAAGCACACAACTTGCTCCAACATGGTCTGGTGCCCAGCTGAGCCCTTAAAACCAGTCTCCCTAACCCAGCACCTACCCTTTTGGACTAGATGGACATGCTTCAAGGGAAGTCCTAGTGCCTGAAATGTTGAATTCCGCATAGATGTGACTAGCCAGGTGTTGCCTTCAGAAGATGGAGAGGAAATCAAAATATGTTTGGGGTGAAGGTAATGGCTCCATGGAAGGTCCTAGCCCAGGACTGTTGCCCAGGGTGTTTCCAATTTGGAGGTTGTTAAACCCCCATAGTGTGTCTCTACCCCTGGACTCTGAATCACTGCTTGAAGCCTGGGCTATGATAAGTTTCACATAGTATAAGTGAAACCCAATTAACCTGATCCAGAAGTTCTGAATTTTTCACACAAGTTCTAGTATTCATATAGCTGTCCCAAAACTGTAAGGTGCTTGATGGGGTTTCCCACCTCAGCTCTCAAATTGCACATGTGCTTTAAGTTCCTTGAAGATCTTTGGCTTGCAGCCTTGATGACCTATTTTTTTGCTACTGTCTAAAAAAGAATAATGAAAGAATATTAATAATTGTACACATCACTTCAGCCAGGTTACTTGACACCAAAGCAATTTATTTTTATCCTGCTGGACATCAGGTTTAATATTAATAAAAATGCAATTAAAGGATTACCATGGCTCTGTGTAAAGATGTAAGTGGGGTGTCAGTCCAATAGCTCACCACAAAAAGAAGGAAACATCTCAAATTATTTTTGTTACATTGGCACCTACTTACTTTCTCCTACACACACACACACACACACACACACACACACACAGTGCCTTTCCCCCTAACATTGGTTGAAAATAATTCTAGCAAAATCTTTTGATCTAGATGCTAAGTTTCCACATTTTTTCTGTTTGTTTATGTATAT
Source organism: Podarcis pityusensis (assembly GCF_964106645.2). Lineage (NCBI taxonomy): Eukaryota > Metazoa > Chordata > Lepidosauria > Squamata > Lacertidae > Podarcis > Podarcis pityusensis. Next base: position 22,597,228 of record NC_138026.1, read on the forward strand.
CATTCAATTAGCTTGAACAATATTACATTAAATTTCTACAATAACTTTTCTGTATTATAATGGTCCTTTTTTATTAGGAAGAGTAAGAAAAAAATTGTTTGCCCTTCAGTCTGAAGCTTTTTGATGTGTGACACCTACATTCTGATGATAAAAATCAAATACGATGATTCAAATAAGTGATGTGTTCACCTTCCATATTGCCTCCCTGTTTTCATTTTCTAAATCGTGTTACTTTTAGTTGCCCGCCTCTCAAGGAGAGAAGCACCAAATGATTTGACTAAATGAAATGGGTTACTAGCAAGTACATCACTGCCTGGGTATTTTCTTTCAGAATACTTATTTAAGGAAACAAACATATGGCTGCTTAGACAGTGGTAAATTAACATAATTTCTGGAAAATGTATTTATGAAGGAAAGCAGGCTTCTAAAGAAAACAGTTTTTAGTAGTCAATATTTTATGAGTTAGAATACGGAAATAAGGAGCAACAGATTTGCCACGAAAATTCTTCCACCTGTTGCATAGTGTATTCCGAAGACCAGTCCTTTTTTTCACTGCTCTTTCATTCCATTAGTGAACTGATTAGACAAAGTAGGAATGTATTATCGACAGTAGGAAGACCTTCACACAAAGTAAGCAAAAGCAATAGCTTATTAACCAACAGGCACATATAAACATTTTATCTATGTTCTTGTCTGGTCGTACCAAAGGGACTTGTTTAAAAAGCTTGTAAGTCCAGTTGCATTTACTAATATATCCAATGTACCTAGTTTTGCATGTTTTAGCTAGCACATAGAAGCATGCCTGCTCTTTTCCTGAAGTTAAACACTGTTTCTATTGCCTTAAATATCCCTCATTTTTAAGGTTGTTAGGCAAGTGTAATGGTGTTTCCTAGAAAGATTGATTTCCTAAAATATCCACTTCTGACATTTTGCGAACCAGGAGCTCATGGAACGTTATAGAGTAAAGATTTCTACATGTGAAGGGTAATGAACTGCAATAAACAGGATGTTTGTGAAATTAGGGCCTGCTGTGTGGGAAAATGATTGAGAAGACTGTGTCATCCTAATGTACTAAATGATGCATGTGAGTTTGAGAGAGCAGAGATTAGGGACTTCACACTCCAAGACACTGAAACTTGTAGTAGAGGCATTCAGTTTTAGGAAAATGTGGAATTTTAAATCTCTGTATTATACTTTCCTGAATAGATACAAATAAGTTTAGTTTTTTAGTCAATAGCATTTACAGATGTATTGAACAGAAACATCACATTTGCTTCAAAACAGTGTTTAGTTTTTTTAGAATGAAGGCAAATTCTGAATAGATGCAAAAAAGAGTTGCAGTTGAATTCTGGGACGACTTAATTCATTTATTTATCTTAACTCGGTGATTTTAAGATCTGAATCTGAAAAGGGCTGAGAGGATCTAGAAAGTGATGGCTACACATCTACCATCTGCTAAAGGAATTGTGCTACCAGCTCTCACAATTTTATCTCTTGATCTGTTTGTTCTTTAGAGAGTGATATCCATAAGAGCTGGCAGAGTGCTTTCTCTTGATCTGGAGAGCAATTAGAGGGATCTTTTATCTCAGATCTCACTGAAGCATTGAGACTGGAGATAAGGACTTTAGATCTTTCTTGATGTCCTTTCGAAAACATCTCTGGGTTCAAGAGACCTTCCAGTACCTGCCTCCCACTTTCAGTTTTCAGTTAAAGTGCACATTTGTCAGTTTCATTATTGCCTCCTCACACTGTGTATAGTCTGGCAGAAATTTCCATCTGAAAAGCTTGAGAGCTTCCCAGAAGCATTTAAGCCACTGTATTTATCCAGCAACATGACCAGCGTAATCTGAGCAAGCCATGCCCCTTGCATGAGAAGGGGTGGAAGCAACAGCAGTGAGTGTCAGTCTGTGCTGGTGGAGGAGGCCATGTGTTTTTTAAGCCCTGGCATGTCACTAACAATATCATTTGCAAAGTTGATTGGGAAAGTTCTAGGATCTAGAAGCCTCTAAGGCATGGGCTGAGCCTTAAATAATCTTGTTTTCCTTAATCAGTTGACAATCAGAAAGGAAGGAGTTCTTAAGTTACAAAACATGTTCATGCACATTACGAAGTAATAATAATAATTTATACCAGCCACTCTGGGCGGCTCCCAACAGAATATTAAAAACATGATAAGACAACAAACATTTAAATTTTCCCTATACTGGGCTGTCTTCAGATGTCTGCTAAAAGTAAGCTAGTTCTTTATTTCCTTGACATCTGATGGGAGGGCATTCCACAGGGCGGGCGCCACCACCAAGAAGACCCTCTGCCTGGTTCCCTGTAACCTCACTTCTTGCAGGGAGGGAACCGCCAGAAGGGCCTTGGCACTGGACCTCAGGGTTTGGGCTGAATGATGGGGGTGGAGACGCTCCTTCAGGTATACTAGGCCGAGGCCGTTTGTTATGGTTCTTGCTGCTATGATTTTATTAAATCTGTATTTGTTTTATTAAATTTTATTAAATCTGTATTTGTTTTTAATAATGTGATTGTGACTCTTTAGCTTTAGTTTTCCACTGCTGTCGTGCCATATAATAGATGGGCTTGAGCTAGACAAAATTATATGTCCTATGGAAAGACTTGAATTGATACTCAGCATCAACAGGTAATAGCCGTCGTGACTGGTGAATAGCAATTGCTGAGAACCTCAGGTGGGCAGAATGTTGTTGCGCTCATGTCATGCTTTCTGGCTTCTCACAGGAATCGGGATGGCTACTGTGAGACCAGGAAGCTGGACTTGATGGGCTAGTGGCATGATCCAGCAGCTAGGCTCTTCTTATGTTCTTAGGTTCATGGCCAATTTTAAGAATGGTCCTACTGTCCTTGTTTAAGGCACAATTTCTAACAGACGTCCTCTGTTCATGGATAAATGTGTTCCCAGACCCAGTTTGGGGCACAGAGGTTTACAATGGCACTGTTAGGTACCCATAATAATCACCCTACCACCTTATCCTCTTGTTATAGTCGGGATCCGGGTGGTGCTGTGGTCTAAACCACTGAGCCTCTTGGGCTTGCTGATCAGAAGGTCAGCGGTTTGAATCCCCATGATGGGGTGAGCTTCCATTACTCTGTCTCAGCTCCTGCCAATCTAGCCGTTCGAAAGCACGCAAGTGCAAGTAGATAAATAGGTACTGTTGCAGCAGGGAAGGTAAACAGTGTTTCCATGCGCTCTGGCTTCCATCATGGTGTTCCGTTGCACCAGAAGCAGTTTAGCCTTGCTGGCCATATGACCCAGAAAGCTGTCTGTGGACAAACGCCGGCTCCCTCAGCACGAAAGCGAGATGAGCACCACAACCCCATAGTCACCTTTTACTGGACTAACCGTCCAGGCATCCTTTACCTTCACCTTGTTATAGTTGCCTAGTAGGAAAATCATACATTCTCCCAGATAAATGCAGCCTCATTCTTTATGCCTGATTAGCATCTTGAAGGTAGTTGTCACAATGAGAAGTGCTCTCCAATGCCTGGTTTATTAGATTTCTTGTGTTCCTTTACAGAGCTAAAAATGAAATTGTGAACTCCAGTGGTGCTTATAAATAATTTGGACAGAGCTAAAACTGAGCATGAAAAATGGTACTCTCATATTCTCTAAGTGATAGGAGGGAGATGAGTAGCTGTAACATTTCACTTCGGTAGACACATACCATGCATTTGTGGAATTGCAGTACTTTACATTGTTCAGAGAAACATAAAAGGAAAGCTAAAATAACAGATATTCTTCCTATAACACTTAAGCTGTCAAGTATCTTATTAACTACTTTCTTTTGGTTTTTGACAAACACCACTGTGTCGATCACCTTCCGGGAGGGTGGTCCTGTTAATTCAGATTCAGCAAGAACAACAGCCATTCTGTTGCAGAATGGCAGTCTTGGCAATTTGCCATTTCTGAATGGCAGTGCCAGTGGCAAGTTGCCATTCTCCAACAGAGGAATTTCACAGGGAAACTCTAGTGTGTAGTGGGTAAATAATAACTAATGACAAGAGTTATCAGTCTATATAAAAAAAATTTCCACTACAGTACAGATGTGAATTTATTAGTAATGCTAAGATGATTGTGTTGGAACCAATTGCTGCTGTTATTAATGGTCACTATACTTGTTTTACATATATTTAAACTCTTAATTGAATCGTTACAAGCTACTTCTTGCATTTCATTGCCATTTAACTCCACCTTTTGCAGGCTTTTTCTCCCTTCATGCCAACAAGCTTCTGATGAATTGGATTCTAGTCCAGGAAAACTTGTTCTATGATAAATTTGTTAGCCTTTAGAGTACCATAAAACTCTTTGTTGTTTCTGTGTTGATCGTATACTTTAATAGGCTTTCTCTTCACTGTTTATGTGTTGAACTGCAATTAGTATTGATGCTGTGTAATTGGAATAACCACAGATTCACCCTCTCCATCAATTGTTGTTCAGTTGCTTTTTACACATTTTTTTTTTTCTGGTGCCCCTAATACAACTAGAGCAATTCATATATGGAAGGAAGCTTCTTGGTAGCATCTAAAACACAGCTGCTTAGCAGTGGCTACATTTCTTAATCCTGTGATAGCTTGAGGTTAGGGGTTTGCACAATGAATTCACAAGATAAATGAATAGTTCTGCATGTGCATAAAGTACTGACTCTTGTGCAAACAACCAGAGTAGAAGCAGTTCAATGCAGGCTGTAGATTGGGAGATTTGACTAACACCTGTCATTCCTGCCCCTCATTTACTTTAGAGATCTGAAAAATTGGGTGCCCTGTGACACTGTAGCCATTTCACGTTACAAAGATGAGCTGGTCCCATTCCCACATTTTCTGTATGATCACAGGTCTTGCTTATTTCATTCATGATCCTGAAGACATAGTCTTATGCAGTTTCTATGCCCTCTTTCACACCGCCATCCAAACACATATCCATGGCCAGGTCTTCAGTTGCCGTTCTGCTCCCTGCCTCCCAATTATGCATGATCAGATGGGTGATTATTTCTTCAGCCATTTTGTCATACTCATAATTGTAGTGGTTTAAATGGAAACTGTGGATTATTGGTCCAAAATGTATTAAATTTTTATTCTATTGTAACAGCTTGTTATAGCTATTTCTGTCTCCCATATGTTTTTACACCTTAGAAAAGCATGAAAACCTTTAACCTAGAATTCCCTATTCTTCTAATCTAATGCCCAATATGCATAGAATTTCTTGTATTTTTTGTTATTTGTATCATACGTATATTTCTTCAAAACTGCCACAGTTCTTCCCTTGAAGGAAGAAAGCTGTGGCGCAGAAAGACTTTGATTAAATTCAGAAGTGTATGATCATCTCATCCCAGTTTGTGGGGGAGTTTAATCTTGTCATTCTATTTACACTGAGAAGATAATAAGTCCCCAAAGATGGTAAATATTGCTGGTTTACAAACAAGATAAAAAGGTCTTTTTGCCTGAACCGCCAAACAGAGTACATGAAAGCAGGAAACAATTGAATAGGATTTATGTTAATATTATTGGCAAACCAGAGGAAGCTGATGTTAAATCCGAGCTGAAGAACTTCATAGTGCATTCTCAAACTTCAGAAAGTTCCTGCAGTTCTAATCACTTAGATCAAAAGAAGTTTGAGATTGAATGAGTACAAAAAATAATCCTAGAGGGGATGAAGTTTGTATTGCCAGTATAAGTAGGTTAGCAAAACAACAGAAATGGTTATCATTGTTGCTATTATTTCAAACAGTGTTTTATGCTAGATGTAGTATTCATATAAAGTCTACATTAGACAAGCTCAGGAGGAACTTAATTTGTTCCATCGTCAAACTGCTCTTACCCTTCAGAAGTTTCTCCTGTCCAACAGGCTCATCAGATCTAGTCCTCCCTCTTGACTCTCACAGCATTAGAAGAGTGCTGTATTCTGGGAAAGGGTTGTGTTTCAGTTGTAGAGCTTCTGATTTGAATGTGTTAGGCCAAGGTTCAATGCCTGGCATCTCTGGATAGGGCTGAGAAAGACCTCTGCTTGAATCCTGGAGAGCTGTGCTAGTCAGTGTAGCCAAAACTAAGCTAAGTTGACCAAGGGTCTTACTCAGTATAAGGCATGATATTCCCCACCAGTCTTTTCTTCTCTGGGCATAACATACCCAGTTCTTCAACTTTTCCTCACAGAACTTGTTTTCCACATCCCTGACCCATCTTCATTGCTCTCTTCTGAACCTATTCCCAGTGCCTTCACCTTTCTTAAAATATGGTACCAAGAACCAGACACAGTATTTTATTTCATTTCCCCCCCCCAAACCCATTTCATTTCATTTTACTTTTACTTTTAATTTGTGTAGTGCCTCTCTAAATTTCTATGCACAAGGCTGTTTAGAGCAACAAAATACACAACAATGAACATAACCTTATAATCTGATCTGATACAGAACATCATAATAAAACATAACTTTAAAATGGAATGACTTACATAAAATAAAGTAATATTCAACAATGTAATGGTTAAGTAATCACTAGTGAAACAAGTGTCTCTGTGTGCATGCAGAGTGCTAATTTTAATTCTGCCAGTTGTTTTACCTCCATTTCTATAGAAATAGAGAAAGGCGGCTGTGGTGATCCTGGGATTCCGTCCTACGGGAAGAGGACCGGCAATAGTTTTCTACACGGAGACACACTTACTTTTGAATGTCAAGCGGCCTTTGAACTTGTGGGAGAAAGAATGATAACGTGCCAACAGAATAACCAGTGGTCCGGCAATAAACCCAGTTGTGTTTGTAAGTTACAATTCATTTTCTTTCTTGACCTTCCATTACCTTTAGAAACAGCATGAAGCATACCATAGGTGGCACGATGGGTCAGTGTGTCTGGCTGTTAACCAAAAGGTTGGTGGTCAAGCCCACCCAGGGATGCTGTGGGCAGGGTTCCTGCGTAGGGGGGTTCGATAAGATGACCCTCAGGACTCCTTTCAACTTTACAGTTCTCTTATTCTATCACTTAGTTCTATTTTACTATACCTGACCTCTTTCATATATATTCTAGTGCTTTCAATATAATATTTTCTTAATTAAAACATGCCTAAAGGAATTGACCATGCCCTATAGAACATGTATTTAGAGTGGACAATATTGCAAAATAGTCATAATGAACTTATTGAAGTTGCATAGAGTATTAATTAATTTAGGAATACTGTAGTTGTTTTATAACCAGCTGCAAAAGGTGAGAACTATATGCTATGATGCATTTTTATAACAAATCTTTATTCCTGTTACCTCTGGATTACAGTGCATTCAGTATGTTTCATGAGTTGTCTTCTATTCTTAGCAGTATAATAAGGTGCAATCCTAAATCAGACTTCCTTTTCTTGTTACTGAGAATTTGGCAGTCAGATAATGTTAGAGTAGAAATTTATCAAAAGAGTACTAGAAGACAATGGATTTTCATTTCATGCTATTTTGAGAATAGAATAGCTGATTTATACTTTATAAGCAAACAAACAAAGTTTTGCTACCTTTGAGTTTTCTCCTTTGCTATTCTCTTTAAAAGATACAGAGTGCTTTGCTGACCAGCATCCTTCTATCATGTTTGCTCACAGTTTATTAACAGGGAGCAAATGCAGCAGTACATTAATTAAAATGGGTGATGTTAAATGTTAGTTGTACTCAGAGTAGTCCCACTGAAATAAATCAACTTAAATAACTTGTCCATTAATTTGAAAGTGTCTATTCTGAGTAAGATTTTGTTGATTTCACCTAAAAAAATTCATTGAAGATTTTATTAAATATATCACATAACCAAGGAATCTATAAACAGTCATGCAAGGCAAACATTACTAAGTAGAACACTGCTATTTTCCTTAGTAATGTCTACCTTACAAATTTGTTTGGTACAAGGATCTTAGCCAATATATCACTACGTTAACTTGTGTGGAACTAGGAGTGGTCAGCAGTCGCCTGACCTTCCATCTGCTGCATATCTGCTGCTTACCAGGAGGAAAAGGATTGAGATGGTGGTGAGGCCAGCACAGTGCATATGCACCTGCGGACATATCTGATTTACTTCGTCAGTCTGTTTGCACTGTGCTGACCTCACTGCTGCCTCACCCTCCCTTTCTACCTCCTGGTGAGCAGCAGCAAGATGTCAGTTTTCTCAGCAGTAGCTGCCACCCCATTTTCTTCTTCTTTGCTTCTTCTAAGAGTGAAATACAAATGGAACACAGGGAGTTTTTCAAGCGGCTTGTAGTGACCATATCCATTCCTTACTGCTAGTCCTTGAATTAATCTCTGTTAGAAAGAGGTCCTTGAAAAAAGCTTACCACTGAAGATAAATAAGTTCTATCACTGTGTTTGTCATGTGGAAGGTATTTAACAAACAAAATGACACACACACACACACACACACACATATATATATATATACACACACACACACACACATACACACACACACACACACACACACATATACACATATATATATATATGTATATATATATATATGTGTGTGTGTGTGTGTGTGTATATGTATGTGTGTGTATGTGTGTATATATATATGTGTGTGTGTGTGTGTGTGTATGTATATGCATATGTATGTGTGTGTGTGTGTGTGTGTATATATATATATAGTACAAAAATTTTATATTGCTGTTTAGACCTAATAAGGTGCCCTCTCCTCCCAGTTTTGTTTTGTTTTAAAAAAAAAAGACCCCCCAAATGAAAATGTGGCAGCAAAGTCACAACTGCAGGCTTTGTTTTTTAGGTGGGACTTTTCCCCACAACGATGGAAAACATTTCATTTTTCCAGGAGGTATAGCCTAGACATGATGCCTTTTAGAATTTGTATTTTTAACACATGCATCGTTCAAAGTGTTTCATTTTCTCTTTTTTAATAGTCTCATGTTTCTTCAACTTCACAACACCTTCAGGAATTATACTTTCACCAAACTACCCTGAGGAGTATGGAAACAACATGAATTGTGTATGGTTGATAATTTCAGAACCAGGAAGCAGAATACATCTTATTTTCAATGACTTTGATGTAGAGCCTCAGTTTGATTACCTGACAGTGAAGGATGATGGGATTTCTGACTTACCAGCGCTCGGTACTTTTTCTGGCAATGATGTGCCTTCCCAGATAGCTAGCAATGGGCACATAGTACGTCTAGAATTTCAGTCAGATCATTCCACTACAGGAAGAGGATTCAATATATCATACACGAGTAAGTGTGCATTCTCTGAGTTGTATACTAAACACAATGGGCATTATGCGGCTAAGAATAAGCACTTTTAAGAGCTAGGCTTCAGAGAGCTGAAGTACATGCTTAACAAACCCAACAAAATAATTAGGGCTTTAAAAGCACTTGACTTTGACTGCACAATGTCTTTCAGAAATATCATTAAGCATTTGTTAGTTTAAATCAGGATAGGGAAACTGTGGACTTCCAGATGTTGATGGTCAGATAGCTCAGATGGTAGAGCGTGAGACTCTTAATCTCAGAGTTGTGGGTTCAAGCCCCACGTTGGGCAAAAGAGTCCTGCGTTGCAAGAGGTTGGACAAGATGACCCTTCCATCTCTACAATTTTATGATTCCATTAGCCCCAGCCAGCACTGCTAGTAATCAGAGATGGTTGGAGTCAACAGCAGCTATCTGTTTTATCTAGTCTGAGTCTTGTGTCCAGGCAGATGTTTTCAGAAAATTCAGAAGAACTGTGTGTAGGTTACTGCTTTTTTGCTGTTCACCCTCTAGCAGCTTGTATGCAGAGGTATAATCCCTTTGAACATAAAGGTGTCCAAAGCTATCATTACTAATCACTGCATGTTAATTTTGGGGTTGTAATTTATTTATTTTTTTGGTAATGTGCACATGAAAAAGAAATTAAATTAAAAATTAAAATGCATGATGGAATTAAGCATTTCCCCACATGCATACTCTCTAGCTGAGCTGGGATATTTAGAAACAAAGTTAATACTGATCTCAGTAGTTCTGTTTGGCTCAAAAACATATGTCACCACTGAAAAAATCAAAATGCTCATACATTTTGAACATGGTTGACTGCAGGTAGTCAGATAATCACTAAAGAATCATGTAAGCCCAAAGATAGGTCAGTTAAGGAGACTAGTTGTCTTGTTTTGAATCATGCATCCAAATATACTTACAACCAATTAATTAATTGGCTTCACTTTTTCTTTCCTTTGGTGCTCAGCATTTGGTCAGAATGAGTGTCATGATCCAGGAATCCCCATAAATGGAAAGCGCTTTGGAGACAGATTCCTTCTAGGAAGTTCTGTTTCTTTTCATTGCGACGATGGCTTTGTGAAAACCCAGGGCTCAGAGACCATAACTTGTGTTATGCAGGATGGAAATGTTGTGTGGAGTTCAACTGTTCCGAGATGTGAAGGTAAGGATTTGACCGTGCTCTAGAATGCACATACTGATTTTCTTTAGATATTATGTATACTGTTTATATTAAGGCAATAAAGACAGCAATAAAATAAAAAATCAAAGACTCAGTATAAAACTCAGAGAAAGAGAGAGAGAAATGACAGGCATCCAGCAAGAGGGGGACACAATATCTTAACTCTAGAATTGTTTCAGATCTTAGTATTTGAGCAAGAAAACCATAATATTAAATGTAAGCAATTGGTATGTTATTTGTTGTTTGCTGCATGGTGATCAGTAGCTGATGGAAATCCCTGGAATATCTAGACTTATCTGCTTGGCATAGAAATGTTTGGGCCATTGTGCTTGGAAAAAACTGAGCACAACATTGACTTCCCACAAGAAGAACCACAGCCCTCCTTTGTCATCCATAGGAGCATCAATGACAATATGTGGAGTTAGAGAATATTAATTACTGTTGATGTGTGTGCGCATGCATACACAAACGTTAAAGGCAGCAATGCTTTAGTTTTCTATAGACTCTCACAAATTGTATCTAGAGATAAAAGTGGGTTAGGGTGCAATCATAATAATGCTTGTCTTGTTGAATACAGTTCTGAGTAAGCATGCATAGGATCGCTATTTTAATAAATGACTTGATATACAGCAGGGACAACAAAAATGGTGCCCTCCAGATGTTGGACATGCACCAGTCCCAGCCAGCATGCGCAGTTGTCAGGAATGGTGGGACTTGGCGTCCAACAACATCTGAAGGGCTCAACATTGGCTAACCTTGACATGCAGCTAAGATGTAGGTTCATGTCCAGAGGATTCTGTGATTATTTGGCTGATTTAAGTCATGAAATCAAAAGCAACACTGGGAAATTTTGCCTTTCGCCTCCCAACTATACAACCTCTCCTCTTCTGCTAGTTGGCATGCTGAATATGGGTGGCAATTAACAAATAGATTGAGTGGCCTAACATCTGCTTTTGAATATTCTCCGTGTTAATAAATCTAACTTTAACAGATTTCATCTAGTGTGAACTGTAATAGGATTTGGGTGCTCTTTTACTTACACCAGCTGGTGTATCTGCCTACGAGCTTACATGCAGTGCATTTAACATGAAATAGGAATATTTATGAAGCAATGGCCTACTTCAGTGAGAGAAATAGCAATGCCACCCAGCCTGTTAAAAAATGATCACTCAAGAAGACTGGTTTAGAAGCCACAGGATTTACATAAAATGCATTTTGTGCTGGATTATATAAATTTCATTGTATGATTTCATAATTTCTTTGTTATATGTTAAATTTTTATCCCTCCTTTCCACAAAACCAAAATTTTCAGGTTAGGCTGGAAGATTGATTGGCTTAAGGTCGCCCAGTAGATTTCATGCCTGAGTAGGGATTTGAGCATAAATATTCCTGGTATAAGTCTAACATTCATTATACCACACTTGCACACACTCAGCTGCTATGCAGACAACTAAGGTCACATCCGCTTGGCTACCTCACATGGCTACCTCAAAGAATCCTGTGAACCTGTAGTTTGTTAAGGCTGCTGGGAATAGAAGCTCTTTGAGGAGTAAACTATACTTCCCAGGATTCTTTGGGGGAAGCCATGTGCTTTAAATATAAGGTGTGCTTATGACCTAATTGTTTTAAGACTCTGTGCTGGTATCCCAGCCAATATTGTATTGGTGCTGCTAGGCCAACAGCTGCCATTTATACTAGATGTGCAATAATAGAACAACATTTTGCCTTCATTATGGTACAGAGAAGGGACGCGGGTGGCGCTGTGGGTAAAACCTCAGCACCTAGGACTTGCCGATCACATGGTCGGCGGTTCAAATCCCCGCGGCGGGGTGAGCTCCTGTTGTTCAGTCCCAGCTCCTGCCCACCTAGCAGTTCGAAAGCACCCTTAAAAGTGCAAGTAGATAAATAGGTACCGCTTTATAGCGGGAAGGTAAACGGCGTTTCCATGTGCTGCGCTGGTGCTGGCTCACCAGAGCAGCTTCGTCACGCTGGCCACGTGACCCGGAAGTGTCTTCGGACGGCGCCGGCTCCCGGCCTCTAGAGTGAGATGAGCGCACAACCCTAGAGTCTGTCAAGACTGGCCCGTATGGGCAGGCGTACCTTTACCTTTACCCTTTATGGTACAGAGAGGGCGGGGGAGAGACAGGGCTTGCCAGGGCACAACAAATTTATAGCACCAGGCAGCTTAGCCAATATATGGAGCAAGTGAATCGGTGCAACCACAAGCAGGAATATGGAGTGGTTAAGTGAAAGTACAGAGCGTCAGAATTAACACTTAAGAGTGCCTTGTGTGTTCAACACTGAGGGATATTCTGCACTTTCTGGTTGTGATAAGGCATGCTGGAAGTTGCAGTTGAGCAATTTGATGCAATGTGATTTATAGCATTTCTCAGTTGGGATTACCAATTTGATTGTATCTTTCTGTTTCTCTTCCAGCACCTTGCGGTGGCCACCTGACAGCATCTAGTGGCGTTATCTTGCCACCAGGATGGCCAGGTTACTACAAAGACTCGTTAAACTGTGAATGGGTAATCGAGGCAAAGCAAGGGCACTCTATAAAGATCACATTTGATAAGTGAGTATCTGAAAAACAGATCCGCAGCTGAATGTTGCAATTGTTTGAAATGGTAACAGTGTAGATGCTGTTGAATTACAACACACATCATGCCTGACCATTGGCTAGGCTGGCTGGGGCTGATGGGAATTAGAGTCCAACAACCTTGCCCAGCTGTCTCTTACTACCCATTCCACCATGTTGCATCCAAAAGAAAGATGAGACAAGGCCTGGGACCGATTACCATGTGATTCCTGCACTCCCAGAATTAGCAGCCACTCCATCTGGCTGCAGCAGAAATGAAATCGTAAGGCCTGGTTGGGCTGACTGCAGTTTGGTTCCACGCTCTCCTTCAGTGGCCACTCAGTTTGGTCGCCTTAACAGTTGTCTAACATTACGTAATGATTGGTACCATTCCTGACCTTGCCTTATCTTTCTCACTTCCCTTTCTATCCCTTTCCCCCTTTTTAGGTCTATCAGATTATATGTAATTAATTGAAAATTCTAAACTGCCTTGTGTGTAGTCATAGAAAGGTGGTATAAAAATACCTCATAAACATCTAGACGGCCACAGCTTCCCCATCCCTCTTTCAAGGCGTTGTCGCTGCACTTTCTTGTAAACCAGGGGTAGCCAACATCTGCCTGTAGAAAATCAGACGGCAACCCTGTATCGGGAAAATTTGTTTTACAAAAAAATGTTTTACAAAAAAAAAGTGCTGTAAGCTGCCCAGAGTGGCTGGGGAAACCCAGCCAGATGGGTGGGGTATAAATAGTAACATTATTATTATTATTATTATTATTATTATTATTATTATTAATAATAATAATAATAATAATATTAATATTATTATTACTCTTGTATAATTCAGGTGAGCAATATATTTATCGCAATATTCAGACCAGATTAAGGGACATTGAAAAACAAAATGTCGAGTAAGCTGTACATATAATTTGCTCCCCCAAGTTCTATGGTTTAAATAAAACAGTTAACAGGGTCACTTATATCTCAAAATTAATAATTCCAGTTGAAACGCAGGGCTTTTATGTTAGCCTAATTGAACTTTCCCCCCTCAGCTTTTGTTTTTAAAAATTCCCAGAAATGATAGACATTGTGGGTGTTTTTTGAATGTGCCGGACAGTGTAGAACATACTCTTTGCTACTGTCCAACCAGCTACACAAACGTGCTATCCCCGTTTTTCAGTGGTCTAACATCACGGCACAATGAAAATATCAGACTCTATCTGACATTAATCTGGGCGTAACTGCAAGGGTGGCTGAGTTTTTGTCTTAGAGTGGTGAATTTATTGTTTCTAGAGATATAAGAGGATTGATGAACAGTCTGGGTTTGAGTTAATGCCTGAACTTAGCAGCAGTCTATATGGTATCTACAGTCATTATGTAGATGCTTCTGTAACTATTCAGCATTTAGTTATGGGCATTAGCGTTTTGATTTCCCCTCTTAAAAAAATATTGTTTTTGATAACTACATGAATAATACATTTCATCTGTTTTGTGTGGCGGGGGTCATGGGACAGCCCTGTAGCATCCCTTCTCCATTCAAACAGAATGGTGTAGAATCATTTGCAGGGATTCATTTTTGGTAAAGAAAAGAAACGTGATGGCAAAGCTTTTCCCCTCTCTTTCAAAAAAGAAGGGGAACTTATTTTGGTCACCTTGCTTATAAACATAGCACCTCCCCGAAAAGCTTTATTATTTTTGTCTAACCCTTGAGAGTTATCTTTGAGAAAACATTGGGATACAATGATAGCCTCAGGGGCTACATTTCTATTCTGGCACTGAAAGCAACAGAGATTTCTGTGACACCAACTTCAGCCTTGCATTAATGTGGACAGTAATTCTCTATAATTGCTAAAAGAAGCTATCATATAGGGGAGCTGTGTATTCCTAAATATCAGATGCAGGGAACACACTTCAGGGAATTTCCTGCTGAGTAGCATCCGACTAGCTGCTGTTTAATTATGAATGTTGGTTTAGATAAACCTTGCTCTAATCCAACATTAGTTCTGTGTAACTATCCACCACACAGAGTTCTGTATAACTAACAGAATAACCTGGATCAATTTCATTTTGCTGGGTAATTATATATTTTGAATGCTTTTAACAACCACCTTAGTCTTAAGAACACAGTTGTAATAAGCCTTCATTCTTCACAAAGGTGGTGAAAGAGATGCCTTGGGTAATTGATTTCCGGTGGTAAAAGGGAATTATGTGATGTGGGTGAACAATTTACAAATATCTGGCTGTACTGAAACCAGTGGTACTCTAACCCACTGCTGTGGTTTTGATGTTGCCAAATCAAATATATCTTACAAACCCAAATTATTTTAAATAATCAAGAAGTGTCCACTTGAGGTTGGACACCATGATGTTCTTTCATTGAAAAATCAAGATAGTTTACACATCTGGAGTTGAATATATGTAAATGAATTTGTTAAAGAGTGCCTCTGGAAGAATGGAGGAGTTAGAGAATATTTGCAGAGCATAACTTTTGATGGGATGAGTTCCAGCATCCTGAATGTAATCATGGAGGTTGGATATACATTAGTTCTTCACCTGTGAATAGTTCACAAGGTTGGGAGGAGCGGGGGAAGGGGTGCTGTTGCCCTGATGGAATGATCATTTTAGCATCAAATACCATCTAATCAATAGGATTATAGCACAATGGTTTTCATATTTATTCAGTAATAAGTCTCATTGTATCCAGTGGAAGTGTGTTTAGATTTGCAGTCTTAATCAGTCTCTGTTCAGGATTTCAGTTATGCAGCCTAATTCTATGTACTGTGTGACGACTTACAGTCAAATAAATGAACATAGTTTTTCATCCAATATATATATATGGTGAGTCCTTTAAAATAGGCCCCGTGGATACAGAGTACACATGTTCCATGGGGCCTCTTTTAAAAGACTCATCCTCTATATGATTGGTTACATTTCTAATTATGTTATCTAGTACAGTTTTGCCTCAAAGACTGATTATATTTGTATTTTGTTTTCTGTGAAACTTACTAGGTTTCATGTGTTTGTGTGCTTCAGTTGTATATTAATATATGGACGTAATACAATGTACATTATTTCTGGAAAAAGCCTTAAAAGATTATGTATTTCCTTCACTCCCCAATTTATCAGTTTATGGGATTTGTGGGTTTAGGTTCATATTTATGTGTGCCTGGTAATTGTTATATAATGTACAAGGGTGTTGTATATATTGTTTTCACAAATATTTCTTGCATAAACTCCTGTTTTCAGTCATCTGTAGTAAAAAACGACACCATTATCATGCTCCCTTGATCCAAGTAAGCATGCTTATTTTTGTCAGGACTTCTGCAAAGTGTTTGCTATCCGAAGTAAACATAGGTAACTGCCTCAGACTGACTGAAGCCATTGGTCCATCTATCTCAGTATTGTCTTTACTGACTGAGAGTGTCTGTTCTGAGTACATTCCTAGCCCCAGTTGGAAATGCGGGGAATGAACCTTTGACCTTCTGCATGCAAATCAGATCCTCTGCCACTGAGTTACGGCCCTTCCCCAGTTCTGTTCCACATTAGATATGAACACAGGTCTCCTGCAGCTTTCCTTCGTCCTTTGAGACCAAACTTATTACCGTTATAGAGCTCTACTATGTGTCATATCTGGTTTGAAAGGTTAGCAGTGCTACACAATGAGAGTGTTTTGTTTCTACATGAATGCCTTTGGTGATGCCTTCGCAAACAGGAGGAGGAAAAAAGGCTTGACACAAAAACTGCAGTAAAAGGTTCATATTTTTCTAGTTCAAGTGGCTGTCAAATGTATCTACAAATATTTAGGCGCAATTAGATTGTGTTGCACATCAGTCAAAACTGAAGCCAAGCCGTATATACCACTGGGGAACTGAGTGGATTTGATGCAGAAATGACCCTTGGAGGATGATTTCATGCTCAGTCAGGCTTTGTGAATCTAAAGTTATTAAACTGGAAAACACTATTTCCCAGGAGACAGGGAACTAGACTGGAACGGAGTAGAGGACCATGGTTCTTCTAGGGCCACCATTTCCACTGACCTCTTTAAATAACCCCGCTCTTATTCCTTGCTTTGTGTGTCATAGTGATAATGATTTTCCATATGTAAGAGTTAATGGCTCAACACCACCAGCTAATTCAAGAACCAATGAAGTGAATGAAAAGTTAGGTAAGAAAGGACTTCAGTGCACCTTCTGATAATATGTCATTGGTGTGAGAATTGCGGCAACACATAAGAAGCTCCCATATACAGAGTCAGAGCATTAGTCCATCTTGTTCAGTATTATCTACACTGACTGACAGCTGCTCTCCAGGATTTCAGAATGGGATCTCTTCCAGCTTTACCTGGAGATGATGGGGATTGAAACTGGTATCTTTTGCATGGAGAGCATATGCTCTTACCACTGAACCACCACAGCTCTTCCATGAGGGCCTCTGTCCTCCCTGGACTGCTCTAATATTACACTGAGTAGTGTTGTCAGCTCTGGATAGTAGATCTCTAAGGCCTTCTGTAACCTGGAATTTCTTGGTTGGAGCTGCTGGAGGCCTAGTGCATGCAGATCATGAGGCCTACCTGTCAGGGATCTGTTTTCAGGGGAGGGGAGAGACAGGAACGTACAGAGAGCCTCCTCCTCTGTTGAGCAGCTGCACTTCGTCAGAGTCTGGGGAGGGGCAGTTTTCAGGAGACAAGGAAGACAAGAGAGAGCGGAGCCAAAAAACTGCTACCAGGGGAGGGAATGAGCAGTTTTCGTCACTTAGTTTTCCACGTAATGAAAAAAGACGGAGAGGGGGGCTTCCGGGTTTTCTTTGCTGGAGGGGAAATAGGAAGAAGGCACTTCTGGATTCTGCTAGCGATTGAGGCAGACATGGTTTTGAAACTTCTGCACTGTACATAAGTTTGCACTCAATAAATCCTGAAAAGAGAGGCTGGAGTCCGGGCTGTTATCTTCGCAAGCATCCACACTCCCTTCTGACACTACCACTGAGCTAAGATCCCTCTCCTGCATGTAAAATATTGTGCACATGGAGTATCCACAAATATAACCAGACCATTGCCCCATCTACCCTAGTATTTGACTACTATGACAGGCAGGAACACTCCATCCTCTTCTGAGAGATCCTCCACTGCTTCTTTCCTGCAAGCGCCCCCACCACATCCTACTTCAATTTATTTTGCTACCTACTGTGGATTATGTTCTTTTTACCCAGAAGTAAGCAATAACCTTCGGAGAGCAGAAACCTTTGCAGCATAAATGTTTCATGGGATTCCACCAACAAGCCCAAGCAATCTAATGAGATTGTTGTTGTTTTAGAAATGTCAGCTTTGAAGTCATATGTGTTGCAATTTGTCATTCTGTTTTTACAGGTTCCAGACAGAAGTAAATTACGATACACTGGAAGTCAGAGATGGGCCGACGAGTTCTTCTCCATTAATTGGGGAATACCATGGCACACAAGCACCACAGTTCCTTATTAGCACTGGGAATTTCATGTATCTCCTATTCACTACAGATAACAGCCGTTCAAGTGTTGGTTTCTTGATTCACTATGAAAGTAAGTCTGATATTTTTCTCAGTTAAAATGAGTGTAATAACCGAATGTGGGTTTTGTGGGGAGTGAGAAGTGTATTGGCAGGGTGCCTGATAAATCAGCAAAAAATGTAAATGGCTGTAACATAGGAATGGTTAAGAGTGAAATGGGTGGTATCAGACTAATTTAATCTGTGTTAGGGTTTCTGCTTGTGTCGTGTAACTTCTCCCCTCTCCCCTCTCCCCTTCCCCCACATGACCCCTAAATTTGTTCTGGGGGTTGCCCCAACCCTCTGGAGTAGATCTGGGGAGAACATGGGGTATGCACAAGAAGAGGAGAGGAGAGGTTCCATGGCACAAGAGGAAATCCTTGTACTTATGGAATCAGGTATGCACCACTTATTATACATTGAGTGTGCAATCCTATACTATTGTCTGAGAGTAAGCTCTATTGAACTCAATGGGACATACCTTTGAGTAGACATGTCTGGAATTGCACTTTTCAACATAAAAAACGATTTTAAAAAACTATTATCATACATTGCTGCAGGTGTGTATTAAAAAATAAATCAAAACATTTACCCCAATCCAGAATTTCACTGTGAGCATGGGAGCGCCTCACAGTGGAACATGGCATTCTTTATTTGTGTGCAGAGTGGAATAAGTCTCATTTCCAAGAGTTCTGCTTGAATTATGATGCATGCCTCTGTTCTCTGATTTGGTATAACTAACTAGATGCCTGCAATAAGTTTTGCAGTCATTAAATGGTTAAGAGGGCACAGATTGCTTGCTTTGCTTCCTGGTTCACAGTAATTGTTGATATCTGAATTGGGACAAATTATTGTTACACCAACCTATAACTTGCCTCCAAAGCAAAATCAGAAGCCACAGTTTAAACTGGGACTTTGATTCTGATTTAGAAACAAAGTAAGATTACCAGAGTTGAACATCATGGTAGTTTCCATGAACCAGGAAGCAGACTTTCATGAAGTTGTTCTATGGTTATGATGTCAGAATCTGCTTACAATTTTTGAAAGATGAAAATGCAAGTAAAATAAAATCCCACAGTGGTGAAGGTTTCAAGTGTGAATTTATTCCCAAAGCATATAAGAGGTTTCTCATACTCTATAATTCTTTAGGGGAAAATATATTGATTGTGATCATAATAATATAGAACTAGTCTAGTAGAGTATTTCATATTTCTGTTGTCATAAGTAGTGCTAGAGTCATGCACGGTAATTTCCAATATTCATTCCAATATGGATGTATTGCAGCAATTGTATCCTTATGCATTATTAACAAGTAGATAGTAGTTTCATTGTTAGTGCTTAAATGACTAGAGCATTCATCTTTTCCCATTTATAACAAGCGTGCTAACAAAATGAAAATTTAGGATTGAAAAGTGGAGTTTACAGAATGCTGTTTCTCTACAGTTCTGGAAGAGAATCACACTCAGCTCTGCCATGAGCCACAATGAGCTGCGTGGGGTAGCCGGTGGCTTGAGAGGAGTGGCGCATCATGCTCTCCATGCAGCACTCATAGGCCGGCCTGCCACTGCCATTATCAGCACCAATATGTGCCACCCTCCAGTGGCCTGCCAGCTAGCTGTAGAAGGTTTCCACTTTTGCTGCCATAGCAAATACTACAATATTTGCCTCTCTAGAGAAGTATCAAACAGTGCTCCTACAGGGCTCTATGGAGTGCAGTGATGCAGGTGGTCTTCACAACCACCTTGCCCACAGAAACATGCTTCAAGGAAGAACCCCTCAAATTTATTGGTTGCAAATGAGGGTGGTTTCCCTTGGCTCATGTCAGGTTATCTTAGACAAAGGGAAAAAAACCATTTTCTATTTAAAATTCTATTTAAAAATAGGTAAATCAGAAATAGGTTGGCTGCCTTCCCAATTTTAGCCAATAAGAACATTACCTTTTTCCTGCTGGAGACAGACTAGAAGGGAGGTGAAGGGAGAAACATGGAGTGGATTTTATGTAACAGGGAATGGGTTGTGTCTCAGATGTACAGAATACTGGCAATGGAAGTGGAGATTGTGCTGAAATGAAGACATAGTGCCCTTGCATTGGTGCCATGCTGTCTTTCTCAACATTAAACTCTTATTCTTTATTGCATTTGTCTTGAGAAAGGCTGCAGTTATTCAGTGAGAGGCGCCCTGCAGTTTTTAAGATGCACATTCTTTTACTTCACTACTGCAAATGAATCATTGCTAATTATTTTCAATCGTCGCTAACTTGTTACATTTGCAGTGAAATTTCAAAGGTTACCGTATGTTTAGAAAGAGGTGGGAGGAGGATACTTTGAGAAATTATGTATGAAAATGTATTTCTATATTGTGCAAAGTGAACTGGCTTTAGTATCTATGTGTATTTTTTATTTATTTAAGTAGTTTATATCATAGCCTTCCAACAGTTCCCATGGTTGCTTAGAAAAAAAGTTAAAATCACCGTAAACCAAAGCATTACAGCAATATTAAGACATTACAATACAAAAAGAGCAGCATAAAAGCAGTCAGCAGAATTGAAAACAGACACCAGGGCAACGTGATAGCAATGTGCGTATGGTTATTTATTTATTATAGCCCAACCTCCACCAAATGGTCCCAGGGCAGGTTACATTAAAACCACAATTTAAAGCAAAATTCAGTTCATTAAAAACAGTAAATTAAACTGCAAAACTAAACAAAATTGTAAGAGCAGCAAAATAGGAGTCCAACAGTAGAAGAGGAAGGAAAATATCCACTCATCTGAAAGTCTTGGTGGAGAGGTGTGTCTTGACTTTGTGCTGGAAATACTGCAATGATAGCACATTTATAAATGGTGCAAAATATTACTTGATACTTTAGCAGGAGACCCCCATCCCCTGCCACCGCCTGTAATGCATTCCATAGTTGAGGTGCCACCACCGAGCAAGCATTTTCCCCTGTAGTCACTCAACCTCAGATGACATGGGCCTCCTCCATTGAACATCATAGTGTATAGGGAGGCACATTTGAATACAAGCTTTGAAACCCATGAAGCCTGGTACATAAACCACCCTTCATCCACCAATGGGATCTCTGTTTTGTCTGGACTGGGCTCCAGTTTATTGGCTCTCTTTGAGCCCATTACTATAAATTCACGTAATGCAGTAGTTGTGTGGTTTAGTGCAATTCCTGCATTACTTTTATGAAAAGAAGATAAAAGCAGGCGCTGTCAGCATAATCATGACACCTCACCTCAGACCTCCGTATGACCTCATTCACCAGTCTCATGCAGATGTTTAAATACAAGAGGGGAACAACAAAAAAAGATGTGGGACTCTATCACATAGCTGCTAGAGTCAAATAAAAGTCTTCCAGCACCATCTTCTGAAACTGACTGTCCAAGTAGGAAATGAACCACCAGTTCAGTAGGATACTATAATGGATGGTATAAAAAACCGCCAAGATGTCCAGGAAAATCAAGGGGCTTACACACCATCTCTCTATCCTGAAATATGTTGTTTACGGGGACAACTTAAGCAGTTTCAGTGCCAAATCCACACCTGAAAACTGATTAAAATGGAACTGGGAACTCAGGCCTCACCCAACTGTGTCTGACGTTTTAGAGCAACCTCCCACTTAAGCCATTTGCCAAGGAACGGTTTGCTAGTGACTGTCCAGTAATTATTCAGATATTTCAAGTCCACAACAGGTTTCTTCTGGAGAAGCTGCACTGCTTCCTCTTTTGTACTGCTGACATAGGCATATTTGAATAACTTTTTCCTATCCAGCACTCAAAAGCTTGATCCAGTTGTGATGAGAATCAGTTATCACTGCTAAACATCTGAGATTCAAAATAGCCACCCACTGCACCATGAAAAGCTGAAAACATTGTGCCACTATTGACACAACTCTTCAGAACGAAAGCTTAGGCAGGGTATCATTTCAAAGATTGCTATCTATGCTTTTCAGTAATACTAAGCTTTAAATAAACTACCATGTGGCTTTACAGAGATTGGCACTTAGAGAGGCATCAGCACTTTTTGAGGAATGGAAACTAAGTTACAGCTATTTGAAGGGGCTAAAAGTTATTTTACCTGGAGGGAAAAATAACTCCATAACCAGGAAAGAGAACTATTTCAGTGACAGCAGTGGTACTCTAATCCAAGTACTAAACCATAACTTCAGATGCACACAGTTGGCACCATGCAATGTTCAGAGGCATTCCAGTGCTTTTTAGAAAAGTTTAATACCCAAATGGCTGGGAGAATATTTAAATCAGGTATAGCCAACATAGTTCCCTGCATGTGTTTTGGACTACAACATCTGTCATCCTCTACAATAGGTCATGTAGGTTGGTCCTGACTGGAGATTTCCCTGGAGTTTTGTGCATTTGGAGGAAAGCTGCTTCTAAGAGACAAGCCACACACAGGTCACATTTGCCTGTCCCAATTCTCGTTCATTAGTGATTCCAGAAATATTACACCTCTTTCTCCAGAGGTCAAAGTCTGCTTAGCTCCTGATGGTACTCTGAGGTCTCAACTGGGAAGAAAGGGAGGTTACAGCATGCAGAGTACACCATGGAAGAACCGTCCTTATTAGCATTCCCTGTGTAGAAGATAAAGTACAAATATATAGAAAGACAACGCGGGGGGCAATGGAAAGTAAATGATCACGACATCTATCCAATGTCGTTACTTAATATCCTTGTCAAATTACTCTCCTTACTTGCTCGTATTACATTTTTGTATCCTTCTTTTTGAAGCATAGATTATTTAAATAACTTGTAACAAAATTATCTTGCTCACATTTCTCTCTCTTTTTAAAGGGTTGCTTCCAACCTCTATAAACTCAGTGCTTTCTCTCTCTTTTTAGTTTTAGCTCAACATAATTTGCTCTTCTGCAGTGAACTTCTAATATTTGTCCACCTTCCCTTTCTCTGACCAGGTGTTACACTGGAATCGGATTCCTGCCTTGACCCAGGTATTCCTGTGAATGGCCATCGGCATGGTAATAACTTCAGCATCCGATCTACAGTCACTTTTAGCTGTGATCCAGGTTACACTCTGAGTGATGATGAACCACTTGTGTGTGAACGAAATCATCAGTGGAACCATGCACTACCTAGCTGTGATGGTACGTACTATGCAATAGTTGCTCTTGGACCTCTGCAAAATAAATTATATTTAAAAAGATGTAATATCTCATCTTTTCATGTAGGGAAAGGGGGGGGGACACACAGAAAGAAATTGCATTATTCACTACTCTCTTTCCTGAAACTCCTCTTCGCTTTATCATATCTACTCCTCTGCTCCCATGAATGTATGGTTTTCTGGGACACATTCCAAAGCAGAAAATATACCTTTGTGCTAAGTGTGTCTAGCTCAGCATAGGACATGAAACCTCTAAGAGAGAAATGCTTTGCTGGTCCAACTTCCTCCATTCTAGCACTCTGATGGGAAACACTAAACCTACGGGAAGTGTTCATTTTATGCTAGAATATTATTAAAGAAAGTCCTTTCCAAGACTTGGAGATAAGGATAGGCAGATCTGTCGCTTTCAGTTTCTTTCAGTTTCTCATTTTTCCCATCTTAAATTGAGTTCTTCACATTTCCACATCTGTTTTTACTTTGTAAAAAAAAATTTTCATAAAAATTCACCAGTGCATATTTTAGTGCATATTTCTCCTAGTACACACATTTTTCCCCTATGCAATTGTTCCCCAAAGACACATTGTTGCAAAGCAATTTCCCCTAATATGGTGCGTTTTAATAGTAATTTTTACTAATATGTAAGCACTTTGTGTATATTTTACCTCCATATAGGCATTATATAAATTCAATAAATAATAACAATAATAATGTTTGTACACATCACTTGGGTGGAGAGCAGGTGATGCAAAATTTTGAGAAACTGTGACCAGAGTGAGCCCCGGGCCGATCTTATTTCCAGACTTAGAATAACTCCTAAAAACCTTTGAATTTCCCTAGAGAGGTCTCCAATAAAGTCTGGAAAGACTGATATGGTTACAAATCACAACAGCAAAAAAAGGTATTCACACGCTAGAATACATAACTGCATTTACATATTGCAGAAGAAGATATGTAATGATGAACCTGTCATTAATGATCTTCTCGTCAGTGAACCACATATTCCTACGGAACACAGTAGTAAAACCAACTTGAAAGCTACCTTGTAGAACCAACCAACTTGAAAATTATCTTACAGAATCAGGAGAACCATCACATACTACAGACCAAAATGGGCTTTTCTTTATTGTCTGAATATTGTAAAATACTTCCACCTGAAGTATTATGAAGCATTTTATTATGAATAAGATAGGACTAAGAGTGATTCTACTTTGCAGAATATCTAAAAATTGCAGTTTTCATGGTGCTTCTTCATGTATATAGATTTCAATCATAAAGTTTCTGCTTGGGCTGATGTTATTCAGAGTGCTGAACTACACTGTGGCATAGTTCTTGAGATAGTTTTATTGACACATTGCATTTTTCTTCTGCTTTATTTATGGCTCATGGGATTGCTATGGTTTATTGTTTAACATACTTTATAGCTGTTCTGAAAATCACGGCTGTATTTATTATGAGATCTTCTAAGTTTGTATAATTTAGAATGTTCGGTTTCTTTAATTTCAGCACCCTGCTCTTTCAAATGCTTCTAGTTAAAACCTACAGTGATTGCAATCTCCTCTCTTCCTCCCTCCCTATACACACACACACACACACACACACAAGCAGAGACAGAGATAGCGAGAGAGTGGCAGTGCCTGCTTTGTTTTGGTTATGAAGAATTTACAGACAGAAGCATGTTTCAGTAGCCTCAGCGCAGAGTCAGAAAGATGTGAGGCAGAGCCTGTACTGAAGTTATAACCCCATTCTTCCATTTCCCAGTGGTGACATTTGGTTATGAATTGTAGAACTGGGGGATGAGCCCCTCTTTCTTGCCCATAATTGGGGCATTTTGCTAAAGAGGGAGGAGGGGAGTAAGACGGGGGAAAGAGAGCAAATATGTATGGGTACACTATTCTTTTCTGAAATCAATCCCCATTAAAGTACCCCTACCTTTTTCTAGTTTAAGGTCAGAGTTCGAATTGAGAATGACGTGCCAGCCATAATCCAACCATTCCCCTCACAGCCCCCAGCATGCTAAAAGTGGAATTTTATTGTGTATTTTTCTCACACTACAATTGCTTCTTTACTTGAGAAAGTTGGGTCGTGTCAATCAAAAGCTGAAAAGATATGTCAACATATAATGCTGATTGTCAGATATTTAATGTATTAAAAATGGAAAGATGCAGGAAAAGGCAAGTTAAAGGCACACCAAAGCAAGTTATGGGGCACATACCGCAATCTAATTTTGCAAACACTGTGTAATTTACCCATATACACAATACAACTCATGTCTCATGCAAATCACAACAATCTGAATTCCATGGAAAGTATTATTTTAGTGTCCTAGCAGCCTTCTAATCTTCACAGGGTTTTGGTTTTGAAAGAATTAGTATGTCTGCAGGGGGAAATGTGTATCTCTTTTTCCCTTAAAAACAAAAGAAGAGAAATGTGATAAATCTGCTGAACAACCCACCCTGAATTATTAATTTTAGGGTGTGTGTGAACAGAATCAGTATAACAGCTTAATAATGCAGTTTTTTTAGCTCTCAAACCTAGATCAAAGAAAAATAAAGAAATTTCTAAAGACACCCATTTCTACATATTGTACTATCCTTGTGATTGGATCCGAAAATATAGGGATCTATATTATTGTCTCTGTGTATGCTAATTTTATGTTTGATACCTTTTGGTATATATTTGAACATAGGTTCTTTCTCCCAGTTAATCTTGCACCCTACCCCATCCACCGGAACAGCATTTTCTGGCTAGACTCTACGTTTGACAGCCTTCCTCATCAGTGCTCTGCATAATCTACCCTCTCTAAAATGTAAAACCCACATATTCTAGTTTTCTCTTATTATCTCTTTTGAGACACAGTCTTGTCAGATTCTTTTCTATCTCTCAGGTTGCCAAGGAGATGAGGCACTTACTGGCAATTCTGAGTAGACCTTAATGCAGATGTATATGCATTTCAGTGTTATTACTACTGCCTGCTCCTAATCAGTTCATTTGCTCTGATGATGTTTACAACTTTTCTATTTCAGCAGGGACCTATTATTTGTAAAACATAAACAACATGGTGCTGTGTGTGTGTTTAAGCTGAATTGGTAACAGTGTTGGTTAGCATTTGTTTGTGGCCCCAGGAAGTTAATGGGCCTAATAATGCTCCTCAATTTTTAAAAAATGGGTCAAGCAGAGCATCAGTAATTATTTTATTACTATTATTTCTTTCTTTTGTACAGCTCTGTGTGGTGGCTATATTCATGGGAGAAGTGGAACCATTCTATCACCAGGCTTTCCTGATTTTTATCCAAATTCTTTAAACTGCACATGGACAATCGAAGTTTCTCATGGCAAGGGTAAGAGAACATAAAGTTTGCAGGGTATATCTGTTTAAAATACCTCCTGAAGATAGATTTTGAAAAAAATTAAAGTAAGGGAACCCATCCTCTACTCCCATATAGACTTAATAAAAAGATAAAGTGTGTGTGTGTGTGTGTGAGAGAGAGAGAGAGAGAGAGAGAGAGAGAGTGTTATTATCTTGACTCTATGTTGGAGTCGGCAATTCTCAGGGTATAACCTGAAGCTCCACCCCCTCTGGCCAACATTTAGTTGGGTAAAGCTTCCAAGACCCAGGGACTGCACCCTTCTTACACAACTTGAGTTCGCCAGCATTGAGAGGTCAATTGATCAAATGGACCATCAGCTTCCAAGTGCCTCAGGGTGCTCATCAGGGTACCTTAGATTATATTCTTGGGTGTTCACACTGCCTGCCAAGCAATGACCAAATGAAACAATTGGCAAAGCCAGTCAACCAAATCAATATAGCTTTGCCATAGTCAACAACACAGTAAGGAATATGTAAAGATGATGCCTCCACTTGGGAATTAGAAACTGCCTCTAAAATTCCTCCTCACCACTGGAAAGGACAACTAGCTAATCCCTTATCACTGCACAGGGTTGGTGGGTGAGTTGTTGTGCTGGTTGCAGAGGCAGCAACACCGTCTAAAATAGGTGTGCTGCCCATTCCACAGTTGGCCACAACCCTGTGCTGGGATGTAGTCATGTCTTCCCCACATGTTCCCATTCCATCCTGAATGAGGGGTGGGACAGACTTGCGCCCAGCAGAGACCCAGAGCAGTGACAATCTGTTTTGAGTTGGGATCAACGAAGAAAGTTGGTTGTAAATGTCCTTGAAAGTACATAATATGAGAGTAATATTTGTCATTTTCATGTGTCAATATTTGTCACTTCTAAAATCTATCAAAGTAATATCTGCATTGCTTTTTAAAAATTTATATACTGTCAAGTCATCCCATCTGTTGATATCACTAAATGTCAGTCAGTATTGGTAATTAAAATGTTAACTTTCTTCATTAATGCTCACCTGTCTTGCGATTATAGTACTTCTGTTTGGAAAATAATTCCTGGTTTTCTTCACTGGATTCTGTTACTGCTTTAATATATTTTTGAACAAGTGTGGCATTTTATTTAAATAGAACAGTATGGGTGTTTAGATAACTCCAAGCACTGAAATGATGAAATAGGATTTTAAAAGCAGAGAATTAAAATTAATGGATTTTTCCCCCCTCCTCTGGTTGTCGACCTTTGAGATACACTTCTTTCTTTTTTGCAGTCCTTCTTTGTACTTTCTCTCTCCCTCCCCACTTTTTCATTCCCTATACTATTTTAGAAATGAGAATTCTTATGTAGTTGTTTAGGGTCAAAAGCAAGGACTTTAAGAAAACAAGCACAAAGAGTTCTGAAACAGGAAAGCTTTAGCTATATAGTGCATCAGAGAATAGCAAAATTGTAGTTTATAATATTGTATGAATTATAGACAGTGTTGAAGGTCATATATGTGTGACAAGGATATAATTATATTTGTTACAACTTAGCCTGAATGTGCAACATTTGCACCAAGTTTGGGATGGCTCTGTCTTTGTTAACCTTCGTATTATATGTACACAAACGAATACACACACACACACACGCTTGGATCTAAAGGTGCCATTCTACTAATGGAATGAGTCTTCTACTAAAGAAGGGTCTGTTTCTGACCTGCTTGTGAAAAACCATTGTGTGAACAACGTGACCCCAGATCTAGAGAAGTTGTTTGTATAAGTTCTTGAGCTTGAGCTCTTTCCAATAATAACAATAATAATTTATTATTTATACTCCGCCCATCTGGCTGTGTTTACCCCAGCCGCTCTGGGTGGCTCCCAACCGAATATTAAAAACAAAATACAGCATTAGACATTAAAAACTTCCCTAAACAGGGCTGCTTTCAGATGTCTTCCAAATATCAGATACTTGTTTATTTCCTTGACATCTGATGGGAGGGCATTCCACATGACGGGTGCCACTACCAAGAAGGCCTTCTGCCTGGTTCCCTGTAACCTCACTTCTTACAGTGAGGGAACTGCCAGAAGGTCCTCAGAGCTGGACCTCAGCGTCCGAGCTGAACGATGGGGGTGGAGATGCTCCTTCAGGTATACTGGGCCAAGGCCGTTTAGGGCTTTCAAAGTCAGCACCAACACTTTGAATTGTGCTCGGAACCTTTTCACAACCTGCTGTAGTTTACATTCTACTGCCTGTGTCTTCATTATTCACTTGGTTCTCATACTATAATGAAGGCATAGCCAATGTGGTGCCCTCCTAGATGTTGTCTGATTAAACCTCCCTTCGGCCCCTACTGCATGACCAATGGTCAGGGATGATGGGAGCTGTAGTCCAACAACAACCAGAGGGCATCACATTGGCTAGCCTTGCTATAATGTGGTCATTGATGCATTGTGGTACCACACTGTGGGAAACCTTCCCCTAGAGCTTCCACAAGAGTTCATTGAGCAGTTCTAATGTAGCTTCTCCTTCCACTCAGTTTCCTTGCTTCCCCTGTACCAGAGGATAGGTTTCTGGACCCTGGGGAAATGGTGGTCGTTTGGGTAACAGCCTTCAGAATTGAGCCAAGCACAGCAGGATTGTAGTTACACTGATCTTGCGTACAAGCATATGCTCAGGGCCACTCACTTATGAATACGCCTGCTTGAAGGCTTACAACAGTGTTATATGTAAGAGAGTTGAGAACTGGATGCATATTCACCCTGGGTGACAAAAGCAAAACAAAACAAGACACCTGGTAGTGAAGCCTGAGCCTTTAGCTGACTCAGGTTGCCAGTGGTTCTGCTCAGGAGGTCAGATTCCAGGTAAGCATGACATATTTTGTCATCCATCCTTTACTCAAAAAGCAAAATATTGTTCTTTTTCCATTTTTCAAGGAGTACAACTGATCTTCCACACCTTTCACCTGGAGAGCTCCCATGACTATTTGCTCATCACTGAAGATGGAAGCTTCACAGAACCTGTGGCCAGATTAACAGGGTCCGTTTTGCCTCCTACCATCAAAGCTGGACTCTTTGGAAACTTCACGGCACAACTTCGGTTTATTTCTGATTTTTCCATTTCCTACGAAGGCTTTAATATAACATTTTCAGGTAAAGGCATGGGCTTTGATAGATTATTTGGAAATGTTTTATATTTATATTATTAACTAAAACAGTCATAATGAATAGCACTAGAAGATTCCCCCACCTGTTAGGAGATTCCCCTACCCACCTCAGACAACATAGCCTACCATGTTTGATAACCTCCCTGGTACCCTGTAGAGGATTTTCAGGGAATATATGAGGATTTAAAGAAGAAGGGAAGAAAGGAAAGATCTGTTTTGTGAGTCGTCAGTAGTTTATACAATATGGGATGCAACTCAGTAGTAGCTGAAAACCAACCAAACATTGGAATTATATAATATTTATTCAAAGTGTACTTGGTACTTGTCTTTTTGTAACCTTAAACTTCAGTCCTGTGCACGATTAACTGCAAGTAAGGATCCATTAGACATAATAGGACTCGTTGTCTTGTATACATGCATAGTATTGTGCAGTAAATTGGCTAGCAGCAGCTACTGTTTACAACTATTAATGTCTTTGAACTTTTGGAGATTCTAAAACCATGCACAAGTAGTAAGGAAGAGCTACATTACAAGTCCATAACTGCACGATTCTTGGTTCTGGTTTCCTCTTGGTTGATCTGAGTGCAAAGATCTTTCCAAGAAAGCATGAACGGAGCAATTCTGGCATTATGCATACATCAATCATAAATGATTTGTTTTGATTTGAAATATTATCTAGCTTCTAGAAGTAATTGTATTAAGTCTTTAAATGTCAGTTAATGATACCAAACAGACCAGATATTAATGGTAAGAGTATTTCAGGTCAAACACAACAGGGACTTCTTGGAAAAGGTGCAGTTCACGTGGAAAGTTTAGCCTTATTTAACAGTCAGAACAGCAGATCATTTTCTTTCTTTTTGGGGCAATCTTCCCACTCACCTCCAAGCCTGAGAACATTCGGCAAATTTTCTCCTGTGATTTTACTATGTGCAAAAACGGGAAGGAGAAATTTGGGGGACAATCTCACATATATTCCTCCACTGTTACTGCATTGGCCAAATACCTAATAGTAGAAGTTGAACACTGAAGTGAAGGTGAAGGGCTCATAATGTGTGACCTTATCCTAAGATTGTTGTAGTTAGGGGTAGTCCTGCTGAATCTGAACCAGGGTTCACTATGTCCTGCGTATCAGCCAACCTGATTAATCTGGGAAACTCAAAAATAGGGCATGAATGCAATAGCCCCCAGAACTTGCTACCTGGTTCAGTGGTTTATTGTGCCTGCACCCCCCTGCATGATTGTTATCATGTGAGGGAAATGAATACCTGAATTGGGCTGTGGCTGTTCATTTATCAATTGCCTAATAATCCCACCTTTCCTCTAACGAGTCCAATGTGGACATAGGTTTCCATAGTGGTCTCTCCTCTGGGCACTAACGAAACCAAACTCTGCTTAAGTTCAACAAATTTATAAGCACAACCTGCCTGTTTAGCCTGGTTTATAATACCAATGTGCAGACACAGTTTAGAAGCTGTGTCCTTGGTTTTAGAGGAAAAGGAATGTTATTCCGCAAAATGGGCAGTTTGCTGAAAGGAGATGGTATTGAACTGAATATGAGCTGAGACAGCAGGTTATTAAAGTGGCAGTAAAATCTGCACTGACAGAGGGGGTAGAAATGTATTTCACAAATAGAGAGTGCTGCATTAAGCATGCAAAGCTAAACCTTTGCATTCCTTACCCTCTCTCTATAGGCTCTCCTTGTTCTGTTCGACTTCATAAAAAACCATTTTTCTTTTACTAGAAAGGCACTGTACTGCTAGGTTTATTCTTCAATACCTCTGCAGGGGTAAAAATATATATATATATTCTGCAGGGGTTACTTTGACTTCACACTGGACTTCACATTCAAAGGCTGCAGTGCCTATATGCTGTAAGATGAGTCTTCACATGCAAATTAATTCACATATTGAATTACTGGTTACATTCATTATTTATCAGTGGTACTAAAATAGGATTTTCATATGAAGGTCTTGATGAATATTGTGTGTGCACCCCCCCATATGGTGTCTGACTTAACTGATATTTATCAAGATAATTTGAATGCTCCTAATACTTGTCTTTAAGAAAGTTCCTGCAAGCTATTATTTAATCACAGTAGTTCCTAGAGTGAAGTGTTGGCCTCCTTTGCTAATGCCAAACTGTAAATCTCATCGTTTCCCTCCCTGCAAAAAATTGGCTGCAATCCAGGTGCTGATGCAACAGTAGCTACCCTGTGAAGCACTACACCAGGGCTGGATCTAGACACATAAAAGAAGTGTTTCAGTTTAAAGCGCTGTAAATTTAAACAGGGAAAACAGGTAGAGAAAAGCGGGACTCCGCATCGCCATCTGGTGGCACAATGTTGTATCACACATACAACACATAAATCACTTTTTACCAGTCTAACCAAGTCCCAGGTGCTGTAGCATCTAGAAGCTTCCTGCAGCCAATCAGAAGCCGCTATTTGGTTTTTGGAAGTTTTGGAAGTAGAACGGACTTCCAGAATGGATTCCGTTCAACTTCCAAGGTACGAATGTATGTTGGTATTGTGTAGTTAATCCTGCTTATTTTTTTTATTTTTTTTAAATTGGAACTTTCATCTTTTTTCTTGGCTTTTGATTTATTGTCTGAAGAATATGACCTGGAACCCTGTGATGATCCTGGTGTTCCTGCCTTCAGTCGAAGAATAGGATTTCATTTTGGCGTCGGAGATTCCTTAACGTTTTCTTGCTTCCCTGGATATCGCTTGGAAGGTGCGGACAAGCTTGCGTGCCTGGGTGGCGGCCGCCGTGTATGGAGTGCACCTCTGCCAAGGTGTGTGGGTAGGTGGTCACATGCTTTCATTTCATTCATCCAATTGATAGCACATGGGGGATGCAAAAGGAGAGGGGGGCAAAGCTAAAGTCACCTAGAATTGTGTAAATTATTATTCAGTGCGTATTATAAATGGGTTGTTGTCATGGACTGGTTGGACACAGGAATGATAGGAGGAACCAGTGGGGGAACCACCAAAGGAGGCTTTGGTGGTGGTGGTGGGACAACAAGGAGTGATCAGAGGGAGAAGAGGAAGAAGACAGGGAGAGGAGGAGACAAGGATGGCTTGGAGGAGGCAGGGACCTTTAGTCTTGGCAACTGATTTCATGGAGTACCGTATTTTTCGCTCTATAAGACACACTTTTTTTGCTCCTGAAAAGTAAGGAGAAATGTCTGTGCATCTTATGGAGCGAATGTGGTCAATCACTGGCTCCCTTTCTGGCCCCACCCCCTTGCCCAGGCCTCCATTGTTGAATGTTCTGCAGATGGAGGCTGTTTGTTTTCCCAGCGACATTTGACTGGCTGATTAGATTATCTGTCTGGAAACTGTAGAAATGGCTCCCTTTCCTTTCGTAAAGAAGCTGCAGAACTGTGAGTTGAACCCCATAAAAACAGGATTTTTTCCCTGTGCAAAGTAAGCTCAACAACTTTGAGATGATCCTCAAAAAAATGGGGTTTTCCCCCTTTGCAAAAGAAGCTGCACAACTGTGAGCTGATCCTCCCCCCCAACAGGGCTTTCCCCCTTTCCTCCTCTAAAAACTAGGTGTGTCTTATGGTCTGGTGCTGTGCCCATTAGGTCTGACACTCAGCCAAGTCTGTGAAGATAGTGTTTTTGCTAATAAAGAGTTAACTCCAAATTCCAACTGTGTGATTTACTGGCCGGCTCACTCTGTGACAGTTGTGGATGTTTTAACCAATTGAGTGTGGCTCTCAATTCACCAACTAATTCAAGAAGGTAGTTAGGTTGAAATGCAGCTGATATTATTGCACAAGAAATAATTTGCTTATGTTTGTGTGAAGGCACAAATCTTTCTGATGTCTTTGGCAGTAAAGATAGCAGCCATGGGGCAATAATAATAATAATCCTAATTATATTTTCTGATGTGTAAATCCTGCTGCTTAGCATTGCAGCTTAGATGTTTCAGGGGAACACATATGCTTGCATCAGAGCTTATATTTTGTTTTGATGTATTTATCATTTGGTCTGGTTAATAACTCAAATTACTTTTAAAATTCTTCCATTGCAACAGAATATTAAATCTTTTTGGGGGGATTCCTTGAAAATTGGATTCTTTTATAAAATGCATGATACTACATGAAATGTTTTGCAGTTGTAAATTAGGTCACTCTGCTACAGAATCAGCGGGCGGACACCCTCCGGAGGGCGCCCCGTGCTTCGGGCTGCAGGCTGCTGCCCGCAAGCCTTGTGAGCCCACGGGAACTCCCGCCAGGCTTGCAAGGCTTGCAGATAGCTTCCTGAAGCCTGGAGAGCGAGAGGGGTCGGTGCACACCGATGCCTCTCACTCTCCAGGCTTCAGCGAAAGCCTGCATTCACCCCATAGGATGCACACACATTTCCCCTTCATTTTTGGAGGGGAAAAAGTGTGTCCTATGGGGCGAAAAACATGGTACATAGCTACCAGCAAATCCATTTCATGTTGCACTGAACATACTGACTTTTTTACTTGCTTTTGACTATCTACTTCCCGCCAAGAATTGCAGTTAACTGGCTCTAGTATATATAATTTGAAGGAGTGTTGCTGATCCTCAAGAGTATTTTTTTCTTCACGGCCTTGTTTTGCAATTTAATTTGTTCTTAAAAAAATAGTTTAAAGACAGGAAACTTATTCTGAACTTCTTTTCATATTAGCTCCTTATTTCTGAGCAATCGTTGAAGAGATTGCTTCATTTGTTTCGCATTATTAAAAATATTAATAACTCGTGTTTATCAAGAGATTATTAAGCTCTAGGGCAATTAAAGAAAACCATACCTACTGCAATGCAATGTTGAAAGTGCTATGTTGGTGGTATAGGCATGGGTGTGTGTGGTTGAAGATTAGATCCTTCAAACATCTAAGCTCTATTCATGTGTTGCTCACATTTAGGGGATTCATTGTTTCAAGCAGGACCAGATTGTACTTCTGGCCTCACCTCTGATATTTGTGTGACCAGGCTGCGACAGCCCCAGCCCCCAGGGATCACAAGAAAGGAATAAAGAGTCTGACAACGGAATTAAAATTAGGCCACAACTTTATTAAACTTCCGAATGTTGGAAGCCCTTGACTTAGGCCTTGGGTGTGTATCCCTCCCAGCCCCCCATCTGGGGGGAACTGGGACTCATCAGGGTAAATGGGATATGGTGGTGCACTGCGAGACGTAGGTGTACGCAGGCAGCCAAGCCCATACCCCCGCACGCAGGGTAGTTCACTGACAGGGTAGTTTTCAGTATATGGCCAGTGACATCCATTATATAACCCCTTTTAAGAGGGGACCCCTCCATTATAGGGAAGAAAAGACTAAAGGATTCCATCCAAGGCCATAAACTGCCAAAGTTGTGACAAATTGCTATGGGGAAGACAAAACCTGCCAATGCAGGAAATTTCTTCCCGGTCCTTCAACAGCAACCAGTCAAAGACCATAGCCGCGCCCGCTAAACAGGAAGCAAAAGGGATGGTAGGGTGGGTGAATCTCCTGAGCCAACTGCCTGGCTACTGTCAGCTCCACCCACTATGTATAAATGGGACTGGCCCCACCTCCCAGCAATGAAACTTGACTACTGAGGCTGGGCGTGAACCTCCAAATAATAACACTGAGAGGCAGGCCAGTTCCTGTTTGCCATTAAGTTCCCTGGAAACTGTAGCACCGTGCGTGATCCCGCAAAGGGCACCCACAATGTAAAGTGTGAGTGATCATTGCCACTGTGTTAGCTGTGCCCTTTGATGACCACACCGAGCACAGTTGATTGCATGGTTGTAGCCTGTAGGCTACATTTGATGTGGGACATCTGAACACACAGCACCTCAACCCTGTTGCTTGACTTCTAGGTAGAAGGCCATTTTCACAATGTGTGCAAATTTAATATAATGGCAAGATAAAATCCAATCTTGAAAGTAATGGAGTAATGAACTGGAATTCAGTTTGTCACCTATGTTGTTTTCACAGAATCAGATGGAATCCATGCTTCCTTAGAATAATTACCAGAGTCCCTCCCCCCCTCCCTTTTTTTTTTTTTTTTTTTTTTGTTTTTGGTTCCTGCTTGCACTTTTTTGCTTGTGGGACACTACGTAGGAAATTAATTTTGTTTAGCCCTATTAAATTAATATTGCTCAGTCCTAAAAATTTATTGGATGAATTGTTATGCATCCCTATGCAAATGTTTATTTGTGGGCTATTTTATTAAAAAAGATAATGAAAAGGTCTATCGAAGCTGTACAAAAGGCTTTGTTCCAAATGTCAGGCATATGAAAGAAGCATTACAAAGGTGCAGTTCTCCCTTGACAAAACTCATTTAATTTGAATTCCTGATATAAATCAGCTGTTCTTAATTTGGAATATGAATTCTCTGACCAGTGTTCTGTTTGACTTTTTAAAGTGCTTTGCAGCCCTTTATCTACCACATCTCAAGACAATGATGGATCTACTGCTTTGCAGAAATGGTTTCAAAATTATCTAATTTAATAATTTAATTGATTTTGTATTCCACTTGCTGAAAGCAAGTGGGTGTTCATACGCCGACTGTGTTATCACTTAGCTAAATTTAGGTGCAGGTGAACCACAATAGAAAGTTAAATAGGAATACTATTTATTTATGCAGACTGCTGAGGAAGAATATGTATCCCTTAACCCCTTTTGAACTCTTTTCAAATAGAATCATATCTTTCCCCCCTGAAAATATTATTACATTTTCCTTTGAAACTCATTCCTGCACTCTGCAAGCATAAGTTGAAATATCCTAAACTTTAACAAAAGGAAAGAAAAACTTGGTTGGAGAGAGCCAACATTTATGATGGTTAATCTGGATGAATTAATGTATATTTGAAATTTGCACTTACATTGAATGAACTGAGCAGATACCTATGAATACTGCATATTTCTTGGGGGAGGCGGACACAAAAATCACATGTGTGTCATGTGAGCTGTCTGTGAATGATACTGTGAACTGACCCACACAATTATAATTGCTTGCTTATCTTATAGGTTCAGTTACCAAAGGGTGGGGTTTTTCCTAGCTAAAAGGTGCCAATGGCACCTAGAATATGAGAAGGATCCTGTTTCCTTTTCTTTTGCATCATGGGTGATAAGTTTAATGCATGTGGAGTGTAAGTGTTGCTTTGCATGCATATTTTGTTTGCCAGGGCTGTTGAAAGATCAGTTGGCAGACTTATTTTAGTAGCTTTATTGCATCCGGAATTAGGCATTGAGGAAGACAGCTGCATATTCCAGAATTTTCTTCACCTCTTTGTAAAACAAGTTAGTTATTAATGTACTAGAAGCCAACGGATGACTTAGTTATGGTTCTCTAAGCTTCAATTCAGTTCAGCATCCCAGACAAAATGGAATGTTCTAATATTTAAAATGTCAGGGAGGCCGAGGCTGCTAATATATTAGAAGCCACTTTTTAGAAATAAATCAAAATATAGCCCCAATTGTCCACCATTTCTGACCTGATAAACTCCCAGTTCAGAGATGTGAATTAATGCTTGCATGTGAGATCAAAATTTCTTGCTTTAGGGCCACCTGTATGGGACATGATATCCAAGTACATCTGACAGTTGCACTTAAGATGTTATTCCCCCACCCTGCTTACTACTTTGAAATGAATGTGAGCATTTTTAAATAAGTAATTGCCTTCCCCCTTATTTCCCATTGTATTTATTTAAAAACTGCATGAAAAAGCACAGACACAAGGGGCATATTTCACATGTGACATGTGGTGTCCGTATTTCATACTACATTTTCACAGTGAGTACAATAAAATATTATGAAGTAGCATGAAGATACAGGTGGGAGAGACCTGAGAGTTTATTAGGTAAAGGTACCCCTGCCCGTACGGGCCAGTCGTGTCCGACTCTAGGGTTGTGCGCCCATCTCACTTAAGAGGCCGGGGGCCAGCGCTGTCCAGAGACACTTCCGGGTCACATGGCCAGCGTGACGAAGCTGCTCTGGCGAGGCAGCACCAGCGCAGCACACGGAAACGCCGTTTACCTTCCCACTATAAAGCGGTACCTATTTATCTACTTGCACTTAGGGGTGCTTTCGAACTGCTAGGTGGGCAGGAGCTGGGACCGAAAGACGGTAGCTCACCCCGCCACGGGGATTCGAACCGCCGACCATACGATCGGCAAGTCCTAGGCACTGAGGTTTTACCCACAGCGCCACCCGCGTCCCTGATAGTTTATTAATTTTATTATAATTAATTTATTAATCACCTGCTACTCAATCGTCTTAAGATGGTAAAAAAAAGGCAAGAAACCATTACAAACAGTTACTACTTTACTTTAATTGAAGTCTAGCTCTTAATTTCTGGCTTATGCAATTATATGCAGGTCTAGGTTCATTTAAATGGTTTTGTTAAACCAGGTGAATACCTGGATTGCTTAAGGCTGGCATTTGCTAAGGTGCTTCAGATTTCTCGGGTTCAGCTATTAAAAACAAACACACATTTGGTTTTGAATATAGCTAGCCCTTGGGATAAGCTAGCCCTTGTGAGATGAATTTTGAAGTATGAATAATGATTTTACTCCAATATTATACTTTTAGCCTAGACCAATTCATTCACAATAGAGCCCTCTTTTGGTTTAAATTTTTATTAATCACTACCTCTTTAACTAAAAAAAAAAACCAGCAACTCCAAATCAATTCAAAAGCAACATGCATTCTCTGTCTGACAAGAATGAAGTGGATCTCTTTTCAATCTGACTAAGAAATAGCATGCTGGTATCTTTCTTCCCCCTCTTGCTTAAATATTATCTAAGACGGCAGAATCATTTCAAACACATTAGCAGACCCCCTCTGTGGTGTCTGTGGAGTATTTCTAAAGGTGGAGGTGTCTTTGTCCTGTTGAATGCTTTCAGCCTTTCATTATTTTTACTTAAAAAAAATAAATTAGCATGCAGTTTTAGACTACAGGGCAAGTTCCCTGCTGGTTTCATATATTTGTAGTCTGTTTACATTCCCTTTTCAAGACCTTCTGTAAAATTTCCTCTTGTCCCTTTTGGGCCAGGAACAGCTGCTCCCCTCTATGACTGGTTTGACATAACTGATATAACTTGTAATTGATATAACTTATAATTGATATAACTTGTAGCTGTGGTTTTGACTGCAGCAGTACTATTTACCATCAAAAGGATTATTTGGTCATAATTGCTTAATGAAGATCAGTACTAACATACTATTCTCATTGGGACAGTAAGCTGACAAAATATTAATTGCTTGTCGAGGTCCCCCAAGCCACCCCTAAATAATTCACAATTCACACATAATTTTTGTTTAAGGTTTTTGGCATAATTTTGGCCACAGCTTTATTAAAATACATAAATGTGAGTGGTTGCTTAGGTTGGTTATGACTATCTGTCCCCATGCCCAGGGACAGAACTGACTTCTGGATTCCAGTAAAAGCCAGTAAGGGAAAACAATATTGGGGAGAGCATGGAGCCAGGCACCAGACCCTCATCCCCCCCCATGCTCCCGGGGGCTTGCGCGGCCGTAAGCTCCATTCAGGGGTATGGACGAAAGAATGGCAAGGCCCTGGATTCCTTTAACGGAATTCCCTTTCCGCAGCAGCATTGGAGGGGTAGGCACTTACCCCTCCACCAACCAATTTTTTAACCAATGCCTAACCGCAAACTTACAAGTTGTGACGATTTGCTACGCAGTAGGCAAAAACCAAATGGCACCAGCCAATCAGCCAAATGGACAAAATTCCTACCACGTCCCTGCCCCAAAAGCAGACGACCCCATGACAGGCATAGCAAGGTCAACGCAATAGCCCTAGATTAGGGAGGGTGGGCGGGTGATCTGATGCACGCAGCAAAAGAGCCCAGTCACTGCTGCGTGGCTTGATTTTATAACCTTTGGTCTGTCCCCCTAAATGGCAACAACAAAATTTGCCCAGTAACCCAACCGCCCAATCACTGTGGATGGTCATCCATACTAACCTGCTAGCAACGGGGGGAGGGGGCTGTTCAGACCCCACCGCAACACATGCACCCTATGAAGGAGAACACGCTTTGTTGGATTGTGACTTTAGACACATAAGCTCATGAGTGTTGATGAGACCTTCTCCCCCCCCCTTTTTTTAAAAAGAAGCCCCATTCTGTGCCCTATAAGCGCAGGACGCCTTTGCCTGGCGGCACTATAGCCCATAGACTTCATCAAAATACTGGAGCTCGGAGCCATTTTGCTTTGACAGCTTCCCGCCTGCCCACCCTCAAGTTAGAGCCTTCACTGAGCAATTTTGAGGTTGACAGGGATAGAAATGATTTTTCTTTTTCTTTTAACCTGATTGGCAGTGTTTTGGAGTTTTTCGCCTTTCCCTCAGTGAAATTATGGCCTTCCTTTGTGAGGCGGAAGGACGTTGTTTTGTATGGTGGCAGAAATGGCATTGGGCAGGATCAACATAGTATAGGGAGGCCCCTATAAGGGGCCCAAGGGGAGGATTGACCATGGCAAACCCAAAGGTGGGTTCGGTATCTCGTTGGAATCTGCACCCTGGTTCCCCAGTGAGACCTGGCTTGCTTGGCTTGCACCACGGCAAGTTTCAACACTGGCTGACTCCCATGGTATAAGTTTGGAGTGATCCAAACCCAGCTGATCCATTTCATAAACATGCGGCTTGTGGAATGGTGAACTGATCCTGGGACCCAATACCATGCCCACCCTTGCCCTGCCTGCTGCTGTCAATAAAGAATTGGCCTGATTTTATCCCATCACCGTTGTACAGTCTGGTTATTTTGCTGCTTTTATGGGTCACATAATGTGCCTGCCTGGACAACAAGGGAACTGCTGTCATTCATAGTCTTTTTGAGGTTTTATTCAGTAGGTCATACACTAATGATTAATGTTAAAAACTTGAAACAAAGTAATGAAGCAATAACTTCATAACCACATATATGTTGTTCCTTTTCTGTGGTTCTTTAAAAAGATATCTTGCCCCACTGGATTCAGTGATGGAGAAATTAACTATGCCATCTCCAATATGACATAATTAGTGAGCCTGATCTTGAGGCCTGTCGTGGGAACAGAGGATCAGTGGATCCAGTTGTTACATGTCCCTCTCTGTCCTACCTGTGCCCTGCCCCAGAATGCCCTGTTTTGAGACCTGTAACAAGTGTATGAAGGTTATTAATATTGCACATATGGAAGCAAATTGGATGAATGAAAACAAGACTTTGAAATAAAAAATTATCCAGTTCAAAAATAGGGTACCAAAGCTTTATTAAAGAACTTTACTCCAAAGCAACTTGAACCAAATAAAGTTACATTCAGATAGATTTTATGGTGATCCCAGGATAGGCAAAATATATCAGATTATGAATATCTTCCACCCAGAACTAACAATCAAAGCTCTGCCTCTTTTCCAAACAGACTCCATTTACCCTGAGGCTGTTTTCCCAGAGAAGAGAAATTAGCACTTCCATTCTCTGTAATGGCTTCAGAACAAAAACTCACCTCACCAAATATGGAGACCTACTGATTAGCATATGCATAGACTTGCAGTTGCATCCTTTTCATGTGATTTAAACACCCTTGTGGCTTAGTCACAAAGATACAGTTCTGCTTAACTGTTAACTGTTAGGTTCTCTTCTCAGCTCTACTTTAAGCTTCAATGGAAATTTCCATTCCATGCTTCACAATATATATACACACACATTACAGAGTTATTTTCCATTTCAATGTACATTTAACAATTATAATTAACACAATGGAGCTTTCCAAAGGCAAACTAGGAGCTATTAGGAATAGGGATGGGGGGGGGGGGAAATTCAATTAAAGGTGAACTTGCCTCATTCCCCCTTTCTGAAACAATGCAAGAATGAAATGCAGCCTCCCTTTGAAGTCTTCATTTCACCAGCCAAGTAATGTTACCAAAAATTTGTATATCAGGGCAGTGCCAGGCACTTTCACTACATCCTAAACCCTTATACAGTAACCATTGAAAATCAGTGGGGTATTTATTTATTTATTTATTTAGTGTTTGTATTTCTGTTCTGCCATTCTCTCAAGTTGGGATTCAAGGCGGCTTACATCATTTTTAATACATCACTATAAGAGACAAAGAAAGAAAAATGAACTCATTAAAAATAATAAAATGTAATAAACCACATTTAGAACTAACTTTAAAATGCCAATTGCCCTGATAGCAGCCCTGTGGTCAACATTGTCTGCAGCTAGTTTCCATATTTTATTTAGTTAAGGCTAACTTAAATTCATTTCAGTGGGACATATGGATGCCTTAGTTTGGATTAAGCCTGCTGGGTTTTAGTTTATTTAGTCAGTGCTGATTTACTGGTATAAAATGAACACATATACGGTTACTGCTATAATAAAACTGGAGTATACAATTCGCTGCTTACAGTCACTTTCCTCACATCTCATATATATATGGCCCTGTAAAACTGGGTAATCTGCCCCCAAGTTAAGGCAGTCTTATGGAAAATAATGTAATTCTTCAAAGATAAAGGTTTCCTAAGTTATGATCCTCTAAGCGCTTGCCATAAAATTATAGCAAAATAGTGTTCTAGCAACCTTTTTGAAGTGTAGACCTTGCCCATGTTTCTGATATGTAGTAGTCTGATGGCATACGTAATGATTTATTTTTATTTTTATTTTTATTAGTATACCAGGAAGTTCACAACATAAGAATAAAGCTGTACAATTAAACCCAAAAGCAGTAAATAATGATGTCACTGTGATTTTAAGTCTGCATGGATAGTGAGAAGTGCTGGTAATTTATTTGAAGTTCACTTATTTTGTTACGGTACATTGAGGTATCTCATTTACAGTTACTTGGCACAGTGTTTATAATAAAATAATTGCCCTAGCCATAAATAATCCTAATTTTCAAGTTGTTATAAAACCAGTGGAGATAAGCAGGCAATTGCCATTATTGTATTGTTATTGTTTGTAGTTATTGTTACTTTCTCTCTCCCTGTAATCACTTCAGTGTCCTCCCTCCCTCCCCATCCCTTGTTTTAGCAAAGTGATGGCAATTGATTGGGGAGGCAGTATGGGTGCA
Organism: Podarcis pityusensis; assembly: GCF_964106645.2. Classification (NCBI taxonomy): domain Eukaryota; kingdom Metazoa; phylum Chordata; class Lepidosauria; order Squamata; family Lacertidae; genus Podarcis; species Podarcis pityusensis. Next base: position 22,640,380 of record NC_138026.1, read on the forward strand.
AAAGTTAAAATTCTGCATTAATTTGGTGAAAACACAGTCTTAAGCCCACAGTCCCAGCACCGAGAAAAATAAATTTAAAGGCTTGGTTCTGAGATAGTGAAATATAAAACAGAAAATATAATAACTGCGCTGAAGGGACTGGTATGTATGTAATCTTTCTTTCTTTAATACAAAAAAATAAGATGGCTCTGTCCATGATGCTCTAAAATAAAAACACATCTAGCTTTTTACCTTTTCTTTTGTCAAAACGAATATGAAAACTTATTTTAAGCACCCTTTCATAGGTTGTACAATCAGATGCTGCAAGTGAGGAAATCATTTTGGAAGTATAACAATGTTGGCAAGTAAGGTTGGCTGGCTGGCTCAAATCATCTGGTACCCTAAGCACATTCCATGGAAGCAATATAAGTGGGTTTACGCTGCTAATACGCAGACCATTATCTCAAGTTTGCTTTTAAGATTTCTCCTGGGATGTTTAAGTCAGTTTGCTCTTGTTTGCCATTAGGCACTTCCTTGGGAGCTTAGCAGAGGCAAGTCACTTTCACATTTTGTTTGCAATTAGATCTAGTCCAGCATGCTCTGGGGATGCAAAGGGTCAGTTGCATGAGTGTACATTGGTTTTACCTTTGTGTGCAGAATTCCCCGAAGGCTTCTATGGGTAAATGTGAACGCAGTCCTAAACTTTACAGTACAATGAGAAACGAAAATGCAGCCAAAGACAACGGGGGGGGGGGGATAATGCATCTCGATAGAACGATTAAATAAATCTTTGTCTAAAGGCTATGAAATTCTGAAAAACCAAGTCATTGAAACATACAAGTACATAATGGTTGAATACAACATTGTATAAGTGACTGGTGCTGTAGGGAGCAGACGAGGAAGGGGAAAAGTCTCATTGCATGAGCTGGCAAACAGGCACAAATAGCTACCATCCTCTTGTCCTAAATCTTAGATAAAAGCATAAAGAAGCAGCATATTTCCTAGTTATTAGCAGTGAGACCTTGTTTTTTGGAAAATAACCACAATTTTTTTGAATGCTAACCGATGTCCTTTTTTTTTAATGTGTCTGTTTTGTTTAGCTGAATGTGGAGCAAGTGTGTCTGGAAATGAAGGAACACTGCTGTCTCCAAATTTTCCATCTAACTATGACAACAACCATGAATGCATTTATAAAATTGAAACTGAGCCTGGGAAAGGGATCCACTTGAGAGCCAGAACCTTTCAGCTGCATGAAGGCGACACTGTTAAGGTATATATAAATGTGCACACAAAAGAACAGAAAAACACTCAGTCCTGTTTGGGTGCATTAATTATTTGACCTATAACATTTGAGAAGTAGTTCAAATGTGTGTGAGAGAGAGATGCATGGATGGCTATAGACAGACAGAGAGAGAGAGATAATCCGTTTCCATGCATGTCAGGACTTAAGTGACATCCAGTCTTGATGCTAGTTGGTCATTCAGTCAAAGGAATAGGAAGGCTGAGTGAGGCTGCTGTGACTTTGCCTTACCCACCATCATTTTTTAAGCAACTTGGTCTTACAGTGATAAGAATCTTAACTGGTGTGCGAGTGAGCAGCTACCTCCATAGACACTTGATATTTGCCTTGCTGTGCTTGAGAAACAAAGGCTTCCTGCTCTTCTCCAAGGCTCCAGTGGTCAGTTTGTTTGGGTATCATGAATTCGAGGCCTAGAGGAATGGCAGGGCAGCCAGTTGCTAAACTGCATTCCAGTTAATATCACCTTCTTCACATATAGGGGGGAATATGCCCAAAGGCTTTAAGTGCAGTTCACTTAAAATGAGCAGAAGTGTCAACCTGTACAGATATGGATATTGTAGTGGACATAATTGAAAGTGTGACCAAAAAATTCCTAATGAAATTAATGCATTTGTTTTATGAGGATTACAGGGAAGCTTTTTAATTTTAGGCTATTATATAGGCATATTATATATCCTACTGCTTCTAGGATAGGGTTGCCATATTCTGAAGGGCACAAACCCGGACAACCTCCCCCCGTCAGGACACCCCCCCACCATCCCGCATCCCTGTCGCTCGCCCCCTCCCTGCCGCAAACCCCTTCCTCACCTGCCTGCTCCCCGCTCCTCCCCCCCTTACCTTTCATAAGGAGGCTCCCGCTTGCTGGTGCCGGGGATGACTCCGGGCCGCTAAACAGGCTCCGCCTCTCCCTTTCAGACCTTCAGCCTCCAAGTGGCCTCCGGCAAGGTCGTATCCAAGATCAGGCCAGGGCAGGTAGGCTTGCCGTCCCCTTCAACCGCTACTCAAGCTGTGTTGAAGGGGAAGGCGCAGATAGGACCAGAGAGGCCGTGCAGCCACCGCCACCGATGCAGCTGTGGCCACCCATGTCCCCAGCTGTCAACTTTTCCCTTTTCTTGCGAGGAATCCTATTCAGAATAAGGGAATTTCCCTTAAAAAAAGGAAAACATTGACAGCTATGCCCATGTCTCCTCTGACGCAGCTTGAACAGCCATTGGGGGCCAGTGCCACTGCTGCTGGGGAAGGCCCAGACAGAACCAGACAAGCAGTGGAGCGACGAGCCTCCCTGCCCGGGCCTGATCCTAGATACGACCTTGCTAGTGGCCACTTGGAGGCAGAAGGCCTGAAAGTGAGAGGCAGCTCTGGCACTGGCAAGTGGGAGCCTCACACAAACAGGGTCCTGACAAATAGCACAGCCAGGAGTGGGCCATGGAAAGGGGTGATGGCAGTGGTGACGCTACAGACCCTGTTGCGGTACTTCCAGGGCACAGCCACGGCACGTTAAGGTGGCATACAGTAGATGACTCTGAAGAGCGCCTGCCTCTCCCCACCTTTGGCGGCATGTTTGTGCCCCTAAAAAATCAATCAATCAATCAATCAATCAATCAATAATAAATGCCCCCCAAACCCTAAACATTCATTTAAAAATAAAAAATCTGCCTGGATGGGCATGCTTCCCCCCCAAACCAGGACATGTCCGGGAAAACCCAGACGTATGGCAACCCTATAGAATATGATGTATGTTTTTAAAAAATATGTTGAAGAGTATTCTGAAAAAGTGTGTATCACAGTTTGTGTTTTTATCAGGGAAGATTGTGTTAAGAGGTGATGTGGTCAAGATACAGAAGTACATGGGGATGAAATATTGGGTGCTGTTTCTTTAATCTAGCAGAACAGGTTAGAATAATAAAAAAAAGGAAAAGTTGGAAGTTAAAGCTGGACAAATTCAGATCTGAATTAGCTGAACCTCAGGTCAAGCTACAAAGGCAAAATTACTTTTGTAACTTTAGGTAGGTTGAGTCTTCATAAGTCAAGGAAAGTTTCTGCCTGGGCCTTCACAATAAACTATGCTAGACCGGTTGGTGGCGTTTGCTTTCAAAACAAAGGAAACCAAAGGAAAAAGATAAAAGAAAATCAAGGTTATAAAGACTTGTGGTTCTAAACACAAGAGGAAGGTCGGTGCTATTTCTCTAGGAGAAGAGGTGTTGAACTCACCCTTGTTCTCTTATAATAGCAATGGCGCCCACCTGAGATGTGCCAGAACTGAGTTCTGGTGAGTTCCAGCTGGGGGGGGGGGGAGCCATGAGAAGGTTACAATGGAAATAAATTAAGATTTACCTATGCATCCTCTACATTATAATAATTGGGTCTGGGGAGGAAGGAAACAAATAACCCATTAGGTCCCCATTACTTCCCTATGTGAATTTCGCCCTGCTCCCATGTAGGTTTAACACACAAGCGGCAGCCCCAAATAAAGCTATGGTTTTCATTAAAGCCCCAAAGCTATAAAGAGGCCTGTGCCCTATGCAGAACTTTGCGTTATCTGTGGTGAAACAACAGTATCCCTAATGCTTGAGGTTCCTCTATTGCAGTGATGGCCAAACTTGGCCCGCCAGCTGTTTTGGGACTACAACTCCCATCATCCCTAGCTAACAGGACCAGTGATCAGGGATGATGGGGATTGTAGTCCCAAAACAGCTGGAGGTCCAGGTTTGGCCATCACTGCTCTATTGCATAATACCGTTTACATTCCTATGTGTTTAGACCAAGTAGTTCTACTGGCTGCAGTGAGGCCTTTATGGCGTTGCCGTTGAATTTAGAATTTGACAGTTTAAAGCATGAAAGGACTGGTGTTTTATCTTTCAGAAAGTAAGAGCCTTGCTTTCTGACCTTCACTGGTTTGTGTAGAATGCTGGGGCTTTTGAGAAATGGAAAATTTGGGGTGGTTATGTTGGAAATGTTTCATTATTGAAACATCCAGGTCAATGTGAACTTGGTGCTTTTATTCAGGTTCTCGTTTGTTCCAAGAACCTTTTATTATTATTTTTTAAAAAAACATATTTCCTGTGTGGTTTGAGCCATTATAAAAGCACGTCAAAAATCAACAGTATTAAAAGTGAATTCGAGTTTCCCGTGCAATATTGTGAACTGAAGATAAACCCGTGCATCCTTTGTTTGAAAACAGGAGCTCACCTCCCTCTGAAGTGGTATCAAATGTTATATTTCTTTTTTATTAAAAACGATTTGAAGTTGAAAATCACCTCAGGCCCAGAATCTGAAATAAAAGGTGACAGACTAGCTTCACTTCTTCAATCCTGCTTTTTAATACATTTAGTCAGGAGGGAACAGAGGGGTAGAGGTTACTTTTGCCCCCACATCTGTGTTTTCAAAAGAGGCACCTTGAGTAAAATGCCACAAACCTTTTCAGCCTTTATTAAGTGGATTATAGAGGGGGAAGGAGACACGAGGTGACAAAATGCTAAGGGATTGAGCCGTGAATAAATATTAATTTTATTCAATGTGAGCTTCACAAACCTTTAAAAAAATGACTGACAGACTAGTAGTATATTACTGTGTGCGGCTTTTATCCTTCTTCATATGAGCTGCATAGCCAGGATATTACAGGCAGAAGAAAGATGTGTTATTTCCTATCTTCTTACTGGAAGTTTGGGTGGTTTAATTGCATAATAATTAATTGTCTAAGAATGCAACTTCTGCTAGGTGGAGTTCTGAAATAGATTGAAACAAATAAATATATAAATGTATTGAGCTTATTTTTTTTATGTAAAAACTAAACATTGGTTTTATTTTTAACAGGTATATGATGGAAAAGACAGCTCATCGCGTCTGTTGGGGTCCTTTACAAAAAACGAATTGATAGGGCTCATTCTCAATAGCACATCTAACCACTTATGGATAGAGTTTAATTCTAATGGATCAGATACAGATCAAGGATTTCAGCTCACATATACAAGTAAGTAGCATTCATGGTAACAGGGTTTTTGTAGGGTGGGAGGGAGTAAGCATTTTACGTAGCTAACATGATGTAACACAAAGTCCTAAGGATTACTTCTTACTACCTACTGTGGTTATGAGATTGGATTTTAATTCCTTTCTCTGTTGGAAAGGAGAGAATTTTAGACATACTTCTTAAATGCAGTATTTTCTACTTCAGCATCTTATTTTGTGAACACAGCAGTAGGCGTAAATAAAAAAGAGACTGGGATAAATAATGGACCTGGGTTGAGTATATCAGTGGCTTCTTACGGCTTGCACATTCCCAGTTGGATGTTCAGGTGATGATAGTTCCACCATTCAGGCGTTTGTGGAGCTTGTGGCTCTTGTATGTTACTAATCTGAGCACTAATATGCAGGAAACTCTAGACAGATCAAGATTCAAAGAAGCAACCTTTTACTCTGTCTAGAGAAGGAAAATTATGCCAATAAAATTAGCCTGAAAAGCCAAAGTTGCCTTTATTGGTGAGGTTTTTTGTTTGTTAAAGACACCCTTCCAGATCTGAATTTCATTTTTAGCCTGATCTTCCCCCAAACAGCTTGCTTAAAACACAAGTTCAAAAACACTGAAATGCAATCAGACATTTTTTCATCACATTTACAATTGAGATCACCTTTCATACTTGGTTTTGCTTCCTGATAGCTTTCCAAGCGGGCACCAAAATTCAGCTTACTAACTAGTATAGGAATAGCTGGAATATCCTGGAGTATACTTTATGCCTCTATGAGAGGAGAGAGGTGTAACTGCTCCATTTTCAAACAGTTCTGATAATCATGTTGTCTTAGACTGGGTGTGTACTGAAGTTGAACTGTCTGGGTGGTTTTGGAAGTACAGTTGTACCTCGGCTCCCAAATGCCTTGGGAGTCGAACTTTCCAGCTCCCGAACAATCAAAAACTGGAAGAGAGTGTTCCGGTTTTTGAATGTTTTTTCAGATGCCGAACATCCGACAGGGCTTCCACAGCTTCTGATTGACTGCAGGAGCTTCTTGCAGCCAATTGGAAGCAGTGCTTTGGACGCTGAACATTTCAGAAGTCGAATGGACTTCTGGAACAGATTCTGTTCGACTTCCAAGGTATATACATACACACACACACACACACACACATATATATATATATATAGACACACACACACACACATATATATATATATATACAGTGGTGCCTCGCAAGACGAAATTAATCTGTTCCGCGAGTCTCTTCGTCTTGCGGTTTTTTCATCTTGCGAAGCACAGCTATTAGCGGCTATTAGCGGCTTAGCGGCTATTAGCGGCTTAGCGGCTATTAACGGCTTAGCGGCTTTAAGAAAAAGGAAACAAACTCGCAAGAACTCTTGTGAAAACGTCTTGCAAAGCAAGCCCATAGGGAAATTCGTCTTGCGGAACGACTCAAAAAACGCAAAACCCTTTCGTCTAGCGAGTTTTTCGTCTTGCGAGGCATTCGTCTTGCGGGGCACCACTGTATATATATATATATATATTCTTGGATTTTTTTTATTAAAGCTTTATTTATGTATCCCCTTGTAGCTGAAGCTCTCAAGGCAACTTACACAGTAATTAAATAAATACTGAAAACATACACAAAGAATGAAAAAAGAATCACACAAAACATCCTTCCAAGTATACTTTTCCCACCTCAAAATTATCACAAGTTATCACATAAAACATTAAACCATTTAATGAGGAAGAAAATACATAGATTGCTTCCCCCCTTTTGTTAACCACCATTGTATCTTTGGCTGAAGGGCAGTAGGATATTTAATAAAGAATACAGTAATAGTAAATAATTGTGTGCATAAAAAAGGATTAGCCTTTTATGGTATCTTATGTTCTGTCTACAAAATGTAAGTCATATAAAATGGAAGAACTCCCAAAAGAAAACACCAACCATGTCATCAACTGGGGGGGAAACTGAACTGAAATCAACATAATTCAAGGCATTTCATCAAAGTATGAACATTTCTGTCATGAATTTATAGTTGCATAAGAGGCGCTTCAGTTTCCACACTCTTAGAATCCCTGTGAATTGGTATTGTGTTTTTGTGTTTTTAAAAAAATACTATACAAAATCATAATTCATATTTAGTTCTTTTATTGTTTCACTTTCATCCTTATTTTCAAGAGACAAAAAGCTTCAGTGTGCGAGCCAGAAAGGGGAAGCATGGATTGGTAAAGAGAAAGTGTTTGGACCATTATTTCTTTGGATCAAAACAAGTAAAGCCTATGTTGCTTCTGCAATTGCATTTCTAAAACAAAACCCTAGATGTTTTCGCCCAATTAAAACTTGCCTTGCCGTGACACCTGTAGTTACTGTGGAGAGAATATGATATAGCCTCAGGCATCCCCACAGTTGGGCTTGGCTTTAAAGTTCTCAAACCAGCAGGAAGATTTTGTCATTGCCGTGTAAGGTGCTAATATTCTCTGCTGCCTGGCTGGTTACCCCTTAACCTTAAAAATGACATTCAGAACAAAATGAGAATGGGCTGATATGCCAGGTGGCAGGCATGAAGACAAAGAGGCACCAAGTATGTGAGAAGAGAATAAAATCAAAATAATAGAACATATAAATTCATTTGGCCCACAGCTGGCACAATATGTGCACGCGCGCAGCGCAGAACCTGAAAATAAATCCACTGTAAGCTGTGATTTATGTTTACCATTGTTGCATGTTGACAAGAGAGCTGAAATACATCTCCGTGCTTTCACATCTTTCTTTTTTCCCCTTCAGAGGACCATCCTGAACAGTTTGCTTTTTTCCAGTGTCTTCTGACCTGGAACATAACCCTCTATTCTTTGTCCTAATCTTTCACCTCTGCAGAAGACATGCACTGCACAAATACCAAAAACAAAAATAAAAATGAATAGAGATTCCATTTTTCATGGAAGTGTAAAACTCTCATTCCAAGTTGTGTCCGAAAACAACCCATCTCCTTTAATTATTTGATATAATGGTGGTTGGTGTACATGAATTTTCCTATCCAGTGAAAATAGCCAGAGGCACGGAGACCCATTTATTAAATACAAACACAGTTGTGGTTTTCATGGAAGAAATGGCCTGTCTGCACATGCAGTAGTTACGTTCAAAACATGGGTGCTCTTGCAACATATAATTTTGTTGTAAGCCACCATAAGGAAACATTGTATTTTCATCAGTGGCTAATAAATTTACAAAGACAACCAAACAATCAAATAAATAACAGTAGGTGCCATAAATCATGCCTGGGTCCTTAGGAAGCAGCCAGATGTTTGCCTTAAGGATATTGATAGAAGATCAGGACTGCAAAAAAGAGTCCTTTATGTTATTTGCAAAACTGCTTTTTTGCGGGGGGGGGGGGGACAAAAAACAAAGACCCCTTAAATATACTCCCCACAGTGTCATAAATTTCTTTACTGCTTTCCTTGTTAAGAAATACTGCCATTGGGTTCAGTACATTTGAGACCTTGTATTTGGGCATGTTAATCCTGATGCTAAACTTTTGGACTCAGATCAGAGGCACTGGAACTTCAATGAGCATATCTCTACAAATGCCATCAGAAGCATTTATATCATCATATCCTTAAGATACAATTTCAACATGAATGTAAAACAACACCTGCTTCACTAAACCCTTTGATTACCTCCATTTCTTTTCTGGACTTCAAAAGTATAATTATATCAGAAATTACATGGCAAGAAGGTTTACACAGAACAAAAATGTACCACTAATTTGCATCAACAGAGCTTTTTCAATCGATTTAGAGTAATGGGAGAAAGGGGAAAGTTTGTGGTAGGTACGCCACCCCTAACCTAGGAACATTCAGTAGCCTGTATGAAGAGATCCACTATATTGTTACAAGTTTGTGGGTGCTAGACATCCTAAATTATTAGTTCCAGAAGGTGTGACAATTTAATTAAGGCTTGGGGTGTCAAAAGCTAAGTAAGCTAGGTCAGTCTCCTGTGTGTAGTTATAGCTAGATTGTGTGTTGGATTGTGTGCTAGACAATACTAATCCTCTGGAATCAGCATGTGTTAAAGGCTAATTAAGCCATGCTGTGTGAGATGATAGCCTGGGGATGGGCCATTAAGAACAACACAAAGCATCAAAGGGAGCTATGTGAGAAGGTAAAGGTGTGGGTCACCCTTCACTCTAAAGATAATGGAAAAGATTAGAGAAGTTTAGGGCTAGGAGTGATGTAATGTAGGAGTAAGTAGTGAGATGAAAAGAGAGTCAGAAAGCACAATGTTGGTGTCCGTTTGAATGGAGGGCTGCAGCTGTGGGGGAAGCAATACCCTCTTGGAGTGTTAAAGTGGGGAGCCCTTCCATCATAGATTCAGGTTGTATATATGTGTAAACAATCCATATATCATAAAGATATTGCAGTCTCCACTGTGCCTCATTTCCAAAAGGAAACATTGACCCTGGGTAAGTGTGCCTGGAACCTCTGGAATCATGCACCGCTCAAGGATTGGGGTGGAGTGTAATAATATGCATAGTTCTCCCAATGCGTTTGTCTAGCTGCTTCTTTTGCATAACTGGCCAGTGTGGTGCAGTGGTTAAGAGCGGTGGACTTGTAATCTGGTGAACCGGGTTCGCTTCCCCGCTCCTCCACATGCAGCTGCTGGGTGACCTTGGGCTAGTCACATTTCTCTGAAGTCTCTCAGCTTCACTCACCTCACAGAGTGTTTGTTGTGGGGGAGGAAGGGAAAGGAGAATGTGAGCCGCTTTGAGACTCCTTCGGGTAGTGATAAAGCGGGATATCAAATCCAAACTCTTCTTCTTCTTCTTCTTCTTCTTCTTCTTCTTCTTCTTCTTCTTCACCCAGACTACTGCATACACATGGGTGGTTGGAGGGAGATCTGTTGTTGTTGGTCCTGCTTTCCTTTCTGCACACATATGTTCAGTCACCTTAGATTGGTTGTCTGAAAAGAGTTTAGATTTTCCTTAATCTCATTCAGAAATGTCGGGAATTTTGAAGTGGTTACAACTTCAGCTGATCCTGGGAGCAGGGGCATGAGTGTGTGTCCTGCTTCCCTGTGCTAATGTGATGTCTTGTTAAGGCAAGTAAAAGTAGCCAGAGATATAGAAGCCTAATCAATCATTACTATCTTCCGTGATTAACACTGTGTGAAATGAAGAGCACTGCTGTGCTTTACTGCCCCTGTTCATGTCATCACATCCTTGATGGACCCATCTACAAACTTTCCTTGCACAGTAGTCAACATTCTGAAGCTGGGATCCTGATCTATATGTATAGTATCTGCACAAATTTAGAATGCTGTGCAGTCAATCGAACAGGTAGTGGGGGGAAATGGTAGAATGACATGTAATGTTGAAAAGTTGTAGGCCTTGTTTACTGAAAAGTGTGTGTGTGTGTGTGTGTGTGTGTGTGTGAGAGAGAGAGAGAGAGAGAGAGAGAGAGAGAGAAAGGGAGAGGGAGAGGGAGAGGGAAGGGAAGTGTAATTCTAATGCCAGAGAGACTTTAAGTTGTTATGTTCTTTGCAGTCAGACTGCATAACACTTCACCCCAGGTAAAAAGTCTGATCAGATTAGAGTTTAAAATAAACTGACAGAAACCTTAAAATGCTTTTTTGCTTGTAAATGCCCTCGTATAGGCTGAGGAATTACTATTAGAATAGGCAGTGCATTCTCTGTGATGCACTGGACAGGTTATGACACAGAAAGGGGATAAAGAATATTATTGTGCAGTTGGTGTTCATGTATATTTACTTTATGGGCCCTCTACCTGAACTCTGGCTTTTCTTGTTTATAACCCTCAAAAAGTATATTGTCATTTGACAATACAGCTCATTTGGCATTTATATAGAGCAAGATACCCTTAGAGGAAGAGACTGAACAGTGTGATAACAGGACACAACAGAAACACCCATTCTGTGAAAGAAAATGCATAATTCTACCTCACTTGGAACTTTCCCTTGCTGTTATTCAGCATGACTTGAGAACACTGAACAATTGCTCACTTCAGTTCCTTCCATATGAAGGTTGATACCTAAAATACATCATCTAGAGTTCTGTCGCTAGAATTACCTTTTCTAGACTTAAAGTGATAACAATATGGCATGAAAGGAAACTCAGTGGTCAGAGGAAGATCAGTTTGGTCACTGATAAGGAATGGAAGCAGACCCAGTGCACTCCGAAAGGTTCCTTCAGTTACTTTCCACCATCTCCATAGCACACTCTAGTTATTCTTGGTTATTTCCTGAGATATATGGGGCTCAACAGGGAAAGGAGTAATCTGTCATGTTTGGTCCATACTTCCTGTCAAGTAATACTCTTGGGATCTCCAACCTTCACCCCAGCATCACAAAAGCGGCTGCTTTTTTAAGGTGATTGCCTTTCCTTCTGGAAGATGGGAAGAGATACAATGGGGGGGGGGAGTTCTGTGTCCCCCTTTGCCAGAAAGCCATTGTGTATTCTGATCTATTGAAAGAAAAACAGCTCAGCTTTCACTGTGAACAAAACTAGCCTTTCTGTGCTCAAAATTCTACAGCAACTGACAACAGAAAATCAGATTATAAATTTTGTTTTGGACAGTCTAGACTTCCAGCTGAATTAAAATAGTGTTTGGTGCTTCCAGAATTCAGCTGAACAAAAGTAAAGAAGCAGAAAAGTTTAAAATGAAAAGGTGCCTGTACTCTTTATCAGTGAGTACAGTCAGAAAAAGCACCGGGTTTAAGTATTTGGATAAGCTCTCATATGAGTGAGAAAAAGTGAGGGAAAGAACTTGAAACTTCCTGTGCAGGGTAAAGAAAGGCAATGAGTAGTGGCAGCAAACATTTGGGTTGGGAGAGAAATTTGATTCAGTTCACAATTTAACAGCAAACCTACCTAATTCACATTTTCTGAAACAATAAGAGAGCAGAAATATAGCCAACCTTTGAATGTTTTCTGCATTTTTCAGTGCAGTTCTCCAGCCAAGTAATATATAATGGGTTAAATTGAGCAGACAGCCCATGTATTCCTAAAATACACAAGTGCATTCTGTTAGGGGGAAATTGCATTTACAAAAAATGGTTATATTCATCACAGTTGCATACAAAATTAGGATAAATTTGAACTAAAATGCTAATTAATTTTCATGAGGATTCCAAAAAAGAGAAAAGTGAGTTGGAAGTGTAAAGAACTGAACTGAACTTATGATGTGAAGAATTAGAAATTGGGAGAAATGAAAATTGGCATATTCGCCCATCCCTATCGAGCACAGAAGCAGTAGCTGGCAGCACTGGGGTCAGTGAAATGCCATGCCTGGGTCCTCCACAGGACCAAATGGGCAGAAGCTAAGTGAAGGTCTGCTGGCTATTTTGCCACATTTATTTACAACAATATATAAAGCAGTGGATGGGTACGTGATTGGAATTACCTGGGAACTGGCTGAAGAAATCCAGGTAGATGTAGGGTTACTTGTTCTCCTTGCTGACTTTGTCCCCTTGTGGCCTACAGGATATTTTTTAAAGCAGGGGTGACAAAGAATATGTCTTAAGCTGAAGGCAAATGTAACAATGAGAATCCACAGTGCCATGAATACGCTCTCAGCTGCCCTGAAAACTAAACACATGCCTGCCACCCACTCCCTTACCTACCTACCTACCTACCTACTTGAGTCCACTACTGCTTTCACGATCTCCTCTTCCAGCTGCACAACAAAATGACTCACAGCCCCATGCCACAATCTCTTCCCCACTTCAGAGTGCCTATCTGTTTCCCAGTCAAATGAGGAGAAGGCAATAACCAGGAAGTCAGTGAGTGGGAAATGGCCAAGGCTTCCATATCAATATTCAGATTGTTCGCATGCTACAACTCTTAACAGGGCATGCACAGTATTTTGAATTATCTTCTTATTGCATGTGTTTCCAGTCTTAGTTTTTCCCCGCCCACATTTTCTAACTGGTGTTCGCTGGGGAGGAGACATAGGGGAACATCTTCCTGGCTAAGTACTGGTAAGTTGCCCCCAGTTAGCAACAACAGTCAAACTTCTGGTTCAGAATTTTTTGGATTTAAAATGCATTTCTCCTCACATCTCTTCCCGAAGGAGATTATCATCCAAGTGCATTGTTAGGGGTCACCTCTTTTCTGAAAGGTAAATGCATCATTTCATCTTATTATTATTCTTTTTCTGTGGCAAGGTGAAATTGCAGGGACACGCAAGCCTGCAAGTTCAGATTCAGCCTTGTGGACAATCCATTTGACTTGAAGCTTTTTAAACCTAGTTGTGTTGATAAGTGATGATATTTTGCCACTAACAAATTTGACAAGTGGTTAAGTATAATGTTTTTGACACGCAATGTATCACTGCCTATACATTGGAAGGAAATGTTTCTTTTCTGTATACAGTGTTTGTTACAGTAAACAGTGTGCAGTCTTGACAAATAACACTCAGAGCTGACTTGCCTTCTAATATGTCGGCGGATTTTTCTGAGGCTACTTATTACCTACCCATCAAGGCACCTGGTGCCAATAAGCAGATTCATCATGTTTTCATGTCTGTATGATTGACATCTGTTGCTGAGAATCCCCAGCAAGTTTGCATTGCAGTAATTTGAATCACAGGTCACATCATCAGAAATGTTTGCTTATTTTCACTTATCTGTGTGGCTCCAGCCCAAAGAAGCACACAGAATGATCCATGCATACATCTGCACCTTTTAACTTTACTTTTAAAGCAGCAACTCTGTTCTTCTGTGCTGTGCTGCATTTGAAACCGTTTCTGAAACTTTCTTCTTTGTCATCTGGCTACAACTGAGTTTCTGATTTGGCACAGATGATATGATCATGCTGCTTTTTTAAAAACAACAACAACTCTCCCAGTGCTTGAAAACTGATGCTTAATTTTGGAGCCTTTTAAAAATGTAGTGGTGTTAGATATGTCAACCTACCACAGATCTTAATGGTTTAAAAGTAAAATGTTTAAGGGAAAAAGTTAAATAGGTTCTTACAAACAAAACAAAACAGGTAATGCACCCTTGGTCAGATATGTAGTATTTATATTTAAAAAATCTCCTTCACTTGACTAAGTGATAGTTTAAAAGTAGTGTTTCAGGGCTGTGTTTGGCTGGTTTTGGCTTTTGCCAAACGCTTTTTGAGGCAGTGTGAGTAGTTGGAGGGGAGAACCAAACTAATAATAATAATATGATATGGATATGGATATGGATATGGATCCACACATATGCACACAATAATGTAAGTCTTTGTGAGCAACTTAAACCTTTTTATTTAAGGGGGCATTTGGGGCCGAGCTCATACTTATTTATTAGAAGTGCTGTTGTGCTATGCTTTGTATGTTGCTTTCGTATTCTATAGTACCTAAATATATTTCCCCCAAGTTTTATTGATTTCAACTTGAGATGCATTTTCACAGTACGACAGGATACAAATACTTCAAAAAATAAGGGGGAAAATACATAATACATTGCTATTTGTAATTTCCATGTTGAAATATCGCCATAAATTTAATGCGCCAATGACATATGTTGATGGCTGTGCCTTATTTCTTCAGTAATTAATAAAAGGTGTCCAGTTTTCAAGAGATCATCACATTTTTGTTTTCTGACATTGACTTCATGGCACAGGAAGGAATAACATCAGAAGAGCCCCAAAATTGGACAATAGTGAGGTCAAATTTGAGGATCTCATTTATGTGAAATGAAGATACTTTTTGGGTCGAATTGGATGATATGCTCACCATTCTTATCCCCCACAAGTGGCGAGAGAGTGAAAACTCAACTTCCCACCCTGCCCTCCAGGTATGCCTGCCCCACCTCTAATTCTCCCAGATGTCCCCGCATTGGGTGTAATGTTTGAATAGGGTATACATGCCTTAACTCATGTGGGCATGAACAGCGCAATATCTGATTTAAAATCTGAAAACCCAATTAGGGACTCTGTACATTGGATTTTTACATGTGTTCATATTCACATGGTGCACCCACATGTGGACCTAGGATGTCAGACGTGGAATAGGCATATCTGGTGGGCAAAGTTCTAACTCCCCGCACTGCGCATAAAAACAAAATTAGGGAGACTATAATCTTTGAATTTACTGATAACATGTAGAACATATGCAGCCTCAAATTTTCTCCCTATGCCACACTGCCATCCACTCATGAAAGAAGATGGATTCCCCTCTTCCCCATGCAGTTCCTATGTCCCCTTCTCCCCACCCCAAAAACAATATGTTCCAAAGGATTAGAGGAGCCTCAACGTCAGCATGGAAAGCGAAATGTGGGAAAGTTGCAAAGAGAAGGGAAATCTGTGAATATCTCCCTGCTTTTCTCTTTTGTTAGAGGTGGTGTCGAAAGCCCTCCCCATGAGCAGACAGACATGGGGAATCATCTCTGTTATTGGTTGTGAAATGACTAATTGTGTGACAATACAGAATTCAAATGTGTGTTTCCATGTTTTGCTTTCCTTTATAGGCTTTGATTTAGTGAAATGTGAGGATTCTGGAACGCCAAACTATGGCTACAAGATTCGTGATGAAGGCCATTACACAGATACAGTTGTTTTGTACAGTTGCAATCCAGGCTACACAATGCACGGTAGCAGCACTATTACCTGCCTAAGTGGAGATCGAAGAGTTTGGGACAAGCCTTTGCCGACTTGTACAGGTAATGTTAGATAACACGGTGATCTAAAAGTTTATTGTTAAACACTTCATAGCTCTCTTTATGGATAATGCATTATTACATATTTGATAACGATGCTTTGAAATGGTATATAATCTATCTCAGGTTTCCCCCAACCACCACCATATACATATATTGAAACTAAATATGTGGGCCATCTCTGAGGAAATCTACTACTACTCTCCCTGAAATTCCTTTGGCCTTTCTTGAAATTCCTTTGGTATGCTTTTACCTTGATTTCTGAAGGACATTTGATGCAACCTAGGAATGAATGGACTACAGACTACAAGAAATTTTGACGTCTCTATCAAAACTCTTTCAGTTTTCTTCACATTTCTTACCCAAGGAGAAATCTCCAGATTCACCTCATGTTTTGCCTTGAAGCAAAATTCTGTGGTAATTCTTACTAAAAAGAATGCTCATTCTCTGTGAGGTCTCCATGAATTATTTTGTCCTATCTGGTATTGTCTAAACTGACCCCCTGCAAAATTGGTGGCAAATTTGGGTCCATAGCTAGAAGATTGTAACAACAACAACAACAACAACAACAACAACAACAACAACTTTTATTGCCCTTGTTCCCAAAGATATAAGCCTTTTTGAATGTACAAAAGTATCCCCCCATCTCCCTGTCCCTCACTGAAACACAGGCCAGTTTCTTAACAAACCATCATTTAGCTGTCTTGTGGCAAGGCTAATATTTGTGTATTGTTCTTTGCATAGATTTTTCCTATATCATATTCTACTCATTTTCTGTTCACAAGGTATATAAAACTAGATCACTTGTATGCTTTCTCCATTAATAATGGGATTAATGTGAAATTCAATATCTGAGTTGCTCTTTATCTGAATTGTTTGTTTTCATGAGGTCACACACAAAACCTGGTCTTATTATCCTGCTGAAAACTGGAGATAATGAGCTTTCCAAAGTAATTCAGAAATTACTCAAGCTCTAGAAAGAAAGAAAGAAAGAAAGAAAGAAAGAAAGAAAGAAAGAAAGAAAGACCCACTGGAATGACTGGCAGTTGTTCTGAGCTAGTCCAATATCTTTTCTAGTCTTCGGATCCTTTTCACTATCCCTGTATGAGGAGTGGAAAAATGTTGTGAGGGCAAAATAGGAAGTGGAGACCTACAGCCATTCTCATGAGCCATCTGCGAGGAAGGGGCTTTCGCTTCGCCCATTTCACCCATGCAGTGCCTGTTTTCTGTCCCCATAGGAACTAATGACTCCAGTAGTTTCTGTGCGGTGAGGAAAAAGCTCTCTGTGGGCAAAACTGGAGGTATAGTCAAAAAGTCTTTAAATACGGGTAATCCATTAGAGGACGAGTAACCTGGAGTTTTAGAGGGACGCGGGTGGCGCTGTGGGTTAAACCACAGAGCCTAGGACTTGCTGATCGGAAGGTTGGTGGTTCGAATCCCCGCGACGGGGTGAGCTCCCGTTGCTCGGTCCCTGCTCCTGCCAACCTAGCAGTTCGAAAGCACGTCAAAGTGCAAGTAGATAAATAGGTACCGCTCTGGCGGGAAGGTAACCGGCGTTTCCGTGCGCTGCTTTGGTTCGCCAGAAGCGGCTAGTCATGCTGGCCACATGACCCGGAAGCTGTACGCCGGCTCCCTTGGCCAATAAAGCGAGATGAGCGCCGCAGCCCCAGAGTCGGTCATGACTGCACCTAATGGTCAGGGGTCCCTTTACCTTACCTTTTAACCTGGAACTTTAGGTGCTTGTCTTTCTTTTGAGGTGGGCTTTTGAGGCTGATAGCTAAAACAGACACTGAGAGACATATAGCTGGGTTGAATAAGTGACACTTTTATTTGTATAAACCCTAACCTGCAGAACAAAACTATTGGTATGGGAATTCTTTATGTTTATGGGACTTATGCAGCTATAAGGGCGACCAAACCCCTGCCAGGCCAGAAGCAAGCATATTTGCCTAGCCCTAACTCCAGCCACACCTTGAAGGTAAGTAGGGAGACCTACCCACCCCCTTAGGGGCCTACAAGGTTGAGGAAGCCTGCTCTCACGTTCAGGCCTTAAGCTCTGACAGTCATCCCCAAGGGTCCCTAACATGCTATCCTAACATGCTCTGCTTCCTATACCTTCCTGCAAAAGTGACATGATTAACCTGTTTAAAAGGGGTAACAGTCCAGGAGCCAAATTAACCTAGTCCTAATGGCTGAGTGAACAGACGCCATGGCTAATCGACCTCCTTTCCCAACCCTACAGCATGGAGAAGGTGAAAAAACCCACTTGCCAAACCAGACAACTGAGTCAAAAATTCCCGTGTGGCCCATAAGTGACCACTGTGAGCCAAACTGCAAAAAAGGGAGGGAGGATGCCCTTGTGCAGAGGTTGAGGAGGAGGGGGTGGGCTTAAATAAGCCCCCTGTAGCCACACCTAACATGCTGGTGCATTGCACATCATATGTACACGAACACCAGCATCCAAAATGGTGCCTTTGGCACCAGCTGCAAACTTGCCCCATCACCCAGAGCGGGCTCGGGCGGCGGAACTGAGATTATGGGCACTTGGAGTTCTTTTCCAGGTCTAATGCAGGACAGCTTTGCCAGAGTTCCCACTGACAACAAAAGGTTCTGTTTAAGAGGGTGGGGACAGGCATGTATAATGCATAAATTCATTTCTTTGTCACCACGTGTTCCGCTCAATTCTAATCTTTCCTGCTTTAAGCACATTGTACACATTAAGTGGCATTCTTTGATTCTCTTCCCCCGCCCTTTCTTTCTCTTTTTAATTGAAAGTCTGGTATGATCTGTGTCTGAACAAAGGGAAAGTGGCTGAGTAGATACATTCTTTGCAGAATTCTCTGCCTGGGAAAATATCTTTTCAATCTCATGTAAGAGAACCATCAAACCTAGAAACATGAAACTAATTTGAGTACCCTTACGTGTTTCGTCTGTGCTCTCAGCTGTTTCAAGCTCCTCACTTACACATGACATAAAGATTGTGTCATCTTGACTTGCCAGTTACGAAAACTCTGGATTCTGACTGAGCAAGATGTGAACTAGCTTGTCTTATGTTGCTATCAAAAGGTATATGTGCAACACGTTAAGAAGTGAGAAGAAAAACATTTCCATCAAGGTAAAGAAAAGGTTACTCTTATTTTCCAGCCGTATGGCTACAACCCATGCAAATGCTTTGGGCTATTCGTGGAGTGTGTTTTGCTCATCCATGCGAGAAGCATATTGTCAGGAGGAAGAGTGCTAGATAGCACATATCTGAATGCTAACACTTTAGGTTAATTCCATAGGGCAGTGCTCACAGGGAAGCTCGAATTATAACTTCTTAAAAGTATAACAAGAAAATATTGTTCACGCTACCTGAGCTGGTTCTGGGTTACTCAGATACTGCCTTATCATCAATTGATGTATCTTTGCTTGTAAAAATAAAAAATCCCTTTTGGTTCTCTGAGGCTTAAATCCTAAGATTTTATTTATTTATTTATTTATTTATTTATTTATTTATTGGGGGGGGGGGGGGACAAACCAAAGGTGGTTTTCCCAGTTATTCACTGCCCTGCCAGACAGCTGCCAGCAGTCAGAACTGTGGGTGGAATAATGTCTTTGTACTTCTCCATCCTTCCTCTGGTTTTAAAAAACTAACTATACCACGAAGATCATGGCCACTGGTCCCATCATCTCCTGGCAAATAGAAGGGGAAGAAATAGAGGCAGTGGGAGATTTTACTTTCTTGGGCTCCATGATCACTGTAGATGGTGACAGCAGCCACAAAATTAAAACACGCTTGCTTCTTGGGAGAAAAGCGATGACAAACCTAGACAGCATCTTAAAAAGCAGAGACATCACCTTGCCAGCAAAGGTCCGTATAGTTAAAGCTATGGTTTTCCAAGTAGTAATGGATGGAAGTGAGAGCTGGCCCATAAAGAAGGCTTATCGCCGAAGAATTGATGCTTTTGAATTATGGTGCTGGAGGAGACTCTTGAGAGTCCCATGGACTGCAAGAAGATCAAAAGTATCCATTCTGAAGGAAATCAGCCCTGAGTGCTCACTGGAAGGACAGATCGTGAAGCTGAGGCTCCAATACTTTGGCCACCTCATGAGAAGAGAAGACTCCCTGGAAAAGACCCTGATGTTGGGAAAGATGGAGGGCACAAGGAGAAGGGGATGACAGAGGATGAGATGGTTGGACAGTGTGTTGGATAGTGTTCTCGAAGCTACCAGCATGAGTTTGACCAAACTGCGGGAGGCAGTGGAAGACAGGAGTGCCTGGCGTGCTCTGGTCCATGTGGTCACGAAGAGTCGGACATGACTAAACAACTAAACAGCAACAACAATAAATACCCCATCAGAAACAACGTGGTGGGGATAGATTGGATAGAGTGCTGCTGCTGCCAGGGGACAGGGAAGGCACAAGGTCTACCCTTGTCACACATCGTTTTCAAACTTACAGGCATCATCTGAACCAGGGCTGCAAAAGTTTCTCCTAGAGGCTGCTTACTTGTTCACAAAGTCCGAAGTTTTTATCTCCTGCTCTTTCCTAAAACAGTAATAGCACACAAGCAAACTAAATCTCTTGGGCTCTTTCATACACTTGGCAGCACATATAAAAGTAAATGAACCCTACTTTGAAAGTGTTGCTTACTAGTGTACTACTACTACTACTACCATAACTTAGAAAGAACTTTGATAGAAGTAGAGATGCTTGAAGTATTTTATTTATGTGAGTTGTTACACAAACTGACTTTATTCACACTTCTGGATGAAAGTGTGGATGGTTATTCTTTGGACTTTTCACTTCTTTAGATTTTCCAGTGCAATTCTTGGATTTTAAAGTCCACATTTTTAGATTAAACATGTGTAGGTGTATTTATTGTTTGAGAAAATATGTTCAAAAATGTATTTGTTTTTTACAGATCCCCCCCAACCCCTCCAAAAAAACCACAAAAACTTTCAAAGGATTGCACTGCACCACTTTTGCATTAGAATTCACCTTGTGTGTCCTAGGTGGCTTAATGCAGGGTGGCATTGTGGTCTAAACCACTGAGCCTTTGGGGCTTGCTGATCAGAAGGTCGGCGGTTTGAAACGGGGTGAGCTCCCGTTTCTCTGTCCAAGCTCCTGCCAACCTAGCAGTTTGAAAGCATACCAGTGCAAGTAGATAAATAGGTACTGCTGCAGGGGTAAGGTCAACGGCGTTTCCGTGCATTCTGGTTTCTGTCACAGTGTTCTGTTGTGCCAGAAGTGGTTTAGTCATGCTGGTCAGGGGTCCTTTACCTTTTACCTAATGTTTAATACAAGACCCCATAAAGTTATTCCAACTTCCTTTCTTTATTCTAATTTTTCTTTTCTGGCTCTTGGCCATTCATCATTTCACCAAGCAGCTTGGTATATTACAAGCAATCACGTTCTACTAAAATTAAGAGTTCTAACCTTTCTGTAAAGTAAAGTAGCTCAACTGTGCATGGCACTTCTCTCTGAAAATTGATTGTTTTCGCCTTTTCTTTTCAGCTGAATGTGGTGGACGTATTCACGCTGCTACTTCAGGCCGCATTCTGTCTCCTGGTTATCCAGCTCCATATGACAACAATCTTCATTGTACTTGGATTATAGAAGCAGACCCAGGGAGGACAATTAGGTATGCATGCAGTCTCAGCTATTAAATTTAGTATTATCCAAGTCATAGCACTATAGGTTTTACCATTATATACATACCTCGTTCTTGTTTGATCTTTTAAGGGGCAAATTGCAAGATTAAAAGATGCCTGATTCACTATATTTAACAAATTACTTCCAGAAATCATGGACTGCCATTGGTTATATATGTATTGTAGGACCAAAAGGGAGAACCTTTGATGTGCAAACATACTAGGATGTAAGCCTTACTGAACTCATTGGGACCTACTTGTGAGTGACCATGCTTAGATCTGTGTTTTAAATTTCTTTGTGGGCAGATAAGCCCATCATATCAGAAGTAGCCGTTTATACTATTCTACCTATGCTTGGTCTTTATTTTTGCCATGAAGTGACAAAAGAAATGAGAGCAGAGGATCCAAACCTGTCACCTTTCATGGCATCTTATAGGATCTACTCTACTTATTAGAACTGGATCTAGTTTTAGCAATGAAAGTAACTATATTGGTCTCACTGAGCTCAACTGATCTGCAGAATCACATTGGATGGGTTTCTCAGGAAGTAATTCACAAACCATTAGAGAACTCATTTCCACAGCAAGAAAACTGCCCATTCTTCAGGTGGAGGAAAGATAAATGAGCCTATATAGCAGTGCAGATGCCATCTCTCAGGAATGATAGCATATTAGACTTTTTGTATTGCATTCTAACTGCAGTAGAATGAAAATCCTAATTCATTGTACTTTTAAGTATCATGTTTACTCTCAAATAGTTAATATTCTTACATAAATAGGCTAGAGTTTAGCTGGGGAGGGAAACTGTTTGCTAAAATACTTTCCTTATACATATTCAGAGAAATTCATAATTTTTTCCCCACACAATTTCATTTTCTTCTTCCTAGAATAGAAAGATAACTGTATTCCCCTAATACTAGACCAAAAGACACCCACTCAATCACGAGCAAATTCATTGCTCCATTTGCATTTTAATAGGAATGGCAAATGTGAAATTAATATAGAATGAAATAAGAAATTACAAACAACCATCTGTAGGTAGAAAACAGATTTAATATTTACTTATTAGCAGCCTTCTGAGTCAATATTTATTACAGCAAGTGGAAAAACGGCACTGAACTGTGACCATTTCCAATAAGTGTAGCTCTCTGGGCAGTGTTTTACATCATCACATGTAATGTTTAATGTTTAAAAAATGTGGGTAGTGCTTCACAGTGTGGAAATGGTAACAAAATCTATGAAAGATCATGACATGCTTATCAGCATAGTAGGCGTTGTCATGCTTCAAGTGTATTCAGGTCTCCAAGGTCTGACTTATAATGTAACTGATCAGACATTGAACTTGATATGGGAAAAGGTAATACAACCCACCAATATTCTTGTTTACTTGCAGTTGTGAATGTCTAGTGTTAAGTAACAAGTGAGGCCCTGAACAAAGTGGCGTAATGCAGTGTGCACGTGTTCAGGGTTTCAGCCACTCCACCACATACACACACCAGATTTTCATCTTCCTCCAGTCAATATGTTGTGTCCACTGAACATGTTTGGTCCGCAGCGGTCTGGTTTGAGAGGGTGTTGGTTTGAACACACTGCTGCCCAATCCCAATTCCATTGGGTTCTTGCACAGATTTCTGTGGGCAGCTCTAGGGACATTTAAAAATGGCTTCTTAGCGTGAATGAGGAATGGCCTTCCCAGTCAAGCAGGTGGTTGTCTCATATTTTCATCTATGTGTCTCATCCTTTGTCTTTCTCCATGGGATTCCCTCTCCCACCTCGCCTTCAGTGCCGTCATCTCAGTAGTTTCCAGTTCATTGGCAGTGAGCAGACTTGATCTTCATTGGGATATTTTTGGGCCCTTCACAATTTATTTTATATTATTTTGTGCTGGTTGATTATATGCTCAGAAATAAGACATTCCTTCAGTAGTTCATTTTGAGCTGTGAATGTCCAATGTCAAGTAATGCTTCTGAATTTAAAGGAGGGGTTGTGGCGACAAGGCACATAGAAACGAATTCCTAAATATATGTTGGTTTTCTTTTTCTTCAAATTAATTCAGTCCTTTGAAACACTTTATTTCTGGGTATAAAATCAATTTTGGAATAAAGGAGATTTTTTGGGGGGGAGGGGGAGAGCTAATTGATGCTACGAGCTTGTTTAATCTGGAAGAGAAATGAAACTGATGCAGTGTGCAGCTAATAGTTGTAGCACTGCTGGGGGTGCTACAACAACAATGTATAATGGTAGGTGAGAGGGGAGGCGACAAATTTTGGTGTCACACACGGTGCCAAGGTCTGCCACTGTGTAAGTGTGGTGGCATCCACATCTTGAGGATTGTCAATCAGTTCAGGAAGTGTTCCAAATAAAAGGTCATGTGTTGTGGAGTTTGCATACATGTACCCCAGATATGTCTGCAACTAACCAAAGAAGAATGCTGATAAACCAGGTTTTCTTCCTTTTTTTCTGGACGTAATTTGTAGCTTCATGTTAATTATTATAACCACAATGAAACAAAGAAGATTCACACTTACGTTCATTCAGATTAATGGATTTAATCATGGTTAATTATGTGTTGTTACATGCCTGTCATTCCTTAATCTGCCCTTTTTATTTAGCACCAAAGGTAGTCATGAATGACAAATGTCTCACATTCTTCTTTCATTTGCAGTTTGCATTTTATTGTTTTTGACACTGAGGTGGCTCATGACATACTCAAAGTGTGGGATGGTCCTGTTGAAAGCAGTATTCTACTGAAAGAGTGGAGTGGCTCAGCTCTTCCTGAAGATATTTATAGTACTTTCAACTCCCTGACTTTGCAATTTGACAGTGACTTCTTCATCAGCAAATCAGGATTTTCTATCCAGTTTTCAAGTAGGTGGATTTGTTTAGTCCTTGAGTAAAATCAAGTTTTGGCTTTTCATGTTTTTGTTGCTAATAGCGTGGTCTGGTACGCCATTTTGAAAACAAGTTTCAGTCTGGTAAGAACCCAAAATCTGTTGACTGTATGCTGAATTAGTTGACATCTGCTAAAAATATAAACAAACAGTTCCCCCAAATATTCTACTTTATGCTTCTTGACAAATAGCATATTTCAATTTTGTATTCAAATGACAGGGGTCAAATGACATACAGGGGTGTCTCAGATCAGATTCTGCCTGAAAAACTTTGCTGTGCAAATTACTGCATTTCACACCTGTCAGATGCTGGATGGTGGTTGCTCGTGAGTAACCAGGCAGGACTCCGACCTGTCTTTTACAGGTTTTATTGTGCAAACTATTTACAGTGCAGATACACAAAGTTCATGTCTGTCTGAGTCACTTGCAGAATCTGGGAGTGGCCCCTTCCGGCTTCTCCCCCAACATAAGAACTTAGACACCCCAAATCTCCGCCTCCCCTCCTTGTGTTTCACCCCTCTGCGCAAGCTGGGCGACGGAATTGGCGTGTGTACCTCTTGGCCAGCCAGGTTCAGTGAGGCGTTTGAGCTCTCAGCAGCATCTTCGAGCCCTCTCCTCGCTTGGTTGGTCCCTTCCCTCTCTTCTCCACTAGAGGTGTGGCTTTTCCCCTCACTGGAAGAGGAACTGCTCCTCAGAAGCGTAGGAGGCTCCCTGTATTCCAACGGCATCCCTTCCTCCCTCCCCTGTTCCGTTGACAGTCCCTTGACAACATCGAATAAGGCATTTACTTGAATCATAAACATTTCAATCTTAAAGGGAAGCAAGCTGTGTAGAATAAGAAGCCACTGCTTCCATTCCGTTGTTCCCTGATACATTGAACCATTTCACTGATGACCGCAGCAGCATGGGAGTTGTTTCTGGCAGCGCTCATCCCATGCTACTGTGGCAACATGTGAAAGGCTGGAAATGTGGGTGGGATCTCTCTCTCATTTTTTACCTAGTCAAGAAAGGGAGGGGAAAGGACTCACACAGCTGATCCTGTGCACATGGTTTTGGCCTTTCAAGCATTTCTAGAGCGACACAAAATTAAACCATTAGAAAGTGGCTCTTGAGCTGGTACAGTAATTCGTCTTTATCAGTAGCAGTGCCGGATTTACGTATAAGCTAAACAAGCTATAGCTTAGGGCCCCGCTCTCTTGGGGCCCCCAAAAAAATTTAAAGGGAAAAAAACCCCTGGATGTACATTTGCAAAATATAAGATAAAAAACAAATAAAATAAAACCTACATACAGCAACAGTGTTTTGTGTGGTATGGGCTCCTATGAGTAATGGGCCCCGACTGCTAGCCTGCTCCCTAAAATATCACTGGTTTGCTCATTTCTATATATAGGGTGCCTACATTCTGCCTGTGCAAATGGCTTTAGATACCTATTAGGTCCATAAATTACCATATATTCAACACAAAAAACAGCGACAATTTGTTGTTGACAAAGGACAGGTAGACATATAAAGGGCCCCATTATCTTCAGTAGCTTAGGGCCTCATCAAACCTAAATCCGGCCCTGATCAGTAGCACCAGAATCTCTGCATGACACTGCGATCCATGAATTGTCTGGCGTTGGCATTGCTGCACATACTGGCATCATATTCAGCCAAAATAGACTTGCTAATTAAAAACAATGCCAGTCTTGTCCAGTATGGGGAAAGAAAAATGTTTGGGTTGGGTCAACAATTGCTAGGGGAAATGCAGCTTGGACCTTCTTATCCCCCCAGCTTTGCTGTTTAAATTGTTCCTTTGCCTAGCAACTGTGCATTTTAGCAAAGGATCTATTGGCAAAGGATTCTTGAGTGATCTGCTGGTGGTGGTAGTGGGGTGTGTGTGTGTGTGTGTGTGTGTGTGTAGACATGTCCAATCAGAACTTGATTGCATTTTGAACTGCAGAATTATCAGAGCTCTGGCAAGCTTTTCATAGGATCCCTTGGGAGTTTTGAAGTAAAAATAGTCACTTTTTTGAGAGGTAATGCTTATTTATATGTTACCATAGTGGCATAATTGAGGACTGGATGTCATTGGCTCCGACCACATGGTTTGGTCATCTGTACCAAAGCAGTGTGGAAAAAATTCATGACATTGTTCTTCCCATACAGCTACAGTAACACAAAATGGCTCTTAATTTTGCCCTTATGAGTAATCTTCATGGCTTACAGCTTGGTTGCAGATGTTTACCATTTTTCAAAGATTAATTTTTATGTGCATAAATTTATGCTACAGATTTCTATACATAAGTTTCCAACACACACACACCCCTGCTTTAATAAGTATGCTGATGTAGATGATTAATTGGATGAATGCAAATGTATTTTGCTCGCAAAATGTTTGGACCCCATCAAAAGTCCATTGTCTCACCAGCTCAGCACAGCATGTAAAACACCACGAGGACATGAACTGACTGGTGTGATTATGTTAATTGTAATCAGCCTAACACTTTTCATTAAAACTTAATTACCATTTAATCATGCATAAAAGGATAGAAAATGGAGTTCAGTGTGCATCCCTGACCTTTACTTTGCAGGGTTAAATATATTTAAACTAGTTATTAGAAACTGGGGTTCCTAACTAAACATCTCAGAGAAGTACTGGTATGTGTAAGAAGGTAGAGAATGAAATGCCTGTTAACTGAATAACCCATTTCCTTTAGCCACAGTAGACCTCTGACCTTAAGAGTATCCAAGATCAGATTAATTAATTAGCAGACTTAGAGTTTGCTGACCTCTGCATCCCTGTTTATTTATTATATTATTTGCTGCCCTTCATCACCACTCATGTTGGGGCAGATGACAACAATAAATAATACAATAAGATGTTAGATACAGTTAAAACTGTCAAAATAATCAAGCATAATACAACAAAATGCAAAACAAAACACTTACCCTACTTCCCAACATTTCTAACAAAGTAGATTATTTGCTGATGATGGCATTTATGACAATCAGCAAAAGAAAAGAAAAGAAATATTAGCATCAGACTGCTAAAGATGTTTTTCAGTCATTTATGCTATCTACAATTATGCCATATAGCATCTTAATTATACCAAGGCATTTGATACTCATAGACGCAAACAGTTAATCAGAGTGGTTTAGGAAACAGTAGGTGAATGTATGGTTCCTTCTCTGTTTCCATTTACCTTGCTCCTGGGTTGAAATGAAACATCAGATCTTGAGTAATTGTGGAGTGGGAGGAACATACTCAGAAATCATAATTGTTTATTACAGTTCAGTAAAGGTAAGAAATTAGGTTCAGTTTGCCTTTGATGTGAACTGACCTAATTCACACTTTTCCAAACAATACGTAAACTGAACACCTCTTAAAATTTGTGCTTCTCTGAATTTTACAGTGCAGTTCTCTAACCAAATAACATGTACAAAACAACATAAAAATGCATTACATTAGGTCAAACTGCTTGCAAAAATGTATACTTTAGGATAAATGCAGACTCAAATGCTGACAAATTTTCATGAGTATTTTTTTAAAAAGTGCTTTCAAATTGAGGCAGAAGTGCAGAGAAATTAACCTAAGATTGGAAAATTGGGAACCTGAGAGGAACCAAAATTGTCAGATATGTCTACCCCTAGTTATTTCTTTTTGCGAAGCAGGCTTTATTGATTAGTACAATACAATTGTTCTTGAAGTTCACACATCTAGAGAATTACAATAGATCTGCAGTTATATTGATTAAGCACACATGGTACATAGGAGGGACAAAGCAGGTGATTTCTGCTCATGCAGTGGGATTTCCCCTTCCTCTCTCCCCCCTTTAGCCCCTCAACAATCCCTCAAGCTCTCTCTGGAAATAGATTTTGAGGGCATGGGGAAAGGCTTCAGGAGGAGGAGGAGAGGAGTGGAGTGGAAGCCTGTTCTGTTCAAGCACCCCACCATTAGATATAACCCATAGTTTACTGATGGGAAAGATGCCAGGCCATAGGAACAGCCTCTCTCCCCTGTGTTCTGAGGAGTCTAGTTTAGAAAATTAATGCTTGACCGTAATTTTCTTAGCGATTGTGAGAGTTGCACCATGTTATTGAAATGAACAAACAATTCATTCTTCTTCTGCCTACTTCAGTGGAAAGGAAGTGGTGGCGGAAGGAGCGGGGAGCTAGCAGGAAAGGGAAATTATATTAAATTTAAAAAAATAACCTCAAACAATCAATTATTTTATTCGCATGCTGCCTTTACAAAGTTAAAACCATGTTCAAGGCAGCTCACAACATATAAAAAATATACATAACAGCAAACATAACAGAAGTAAGGTAAGGTAAAGGGACCCCTGACCATTAGGTCCGGTCGTGGCCGACTCTGGGGTTGTGGCGCTCATCTCGCTTTATTGGACGAGGGAGCTGGCGTACAGCTTCTGGGTCATGTGGCCAGCATGACTAAGCCGCTTCTGGCAAACCAGAGCAGCACATGGAAACGCCGTTTACCTTCCCGCTGGAGTGTTACCTATTTATCTACTTGTACTTTGACGTGCTTTTGAACTGCTAGGTTGGCAGGAGTGGGGACCAAGCAACGGGAGCTCACCCCGTCGTGGGGATTCGAACCACTGACCTTCTGATAGGCAAGTCCTAGGCTCTGTGGTTTAACCCACAGCGCCACCCGCGTCCTATAACAGAAGTAGTCACAGACAATAAACAAACCATCAAAAAGTACACAACCAAATTGATCAAATTTCCACATTTATAATAGGGTACAAAATAAAAATTTAGAAAAATAACAGCAACAACCTAATCCCTGCAACAAAACCCCCTCGGCCCACGATTCTGTTCAGCAGCCTCAGCTTTTGTAGCTGGAGTCAGTCAGGGACCTGCCATCCCTGGCCAGGTGGGAAAAGACCTGCAAGGCAAGGAGGGACTCACAGCAGTGATGTTCCAATACTTAAAAAGAAATGAAAGCAAACTTCTCCATTTCTTTTGGAACATCTTAAAGTTGACTCATATACTATTTTTCTTTACGCTGTAGCATAAATGTTTTGCCCTCCCCTCTCCTTCCTCAGATGCATAAGTTTCTTCTTCAAAGTGTTACTTTTAAATAAATTGTCACTGCACAGATTTCTCCACCTACTTCTCACCCTGCACACCCACTAAATCTGTCTTGGAGTTTCCCCAATCTTCTGCAGCAGATTTAGGGAATTAGGCAGGGTGTGCCTGGAGAGAAGAGAGGTGTAAAAAAAACAAAAACCCAGTTGAGCAAGCAGAAATCCTTGCATTGTTAGGTCTCATTAATGGAATACTTCCATGAGACCTTACGTCTGCCTATCAGTTATTGTGATTTCCTCCTGTACTTTCGTTTTTGTGAGGGTAGAGCTGAGATAGAGTAAAGCAGAACGGAGCAACAGTATTCAGTATGCATGTTCCTACATTCCCATCCTTAACTACACAAACAATTATGGGTCCTATTTGTAAGAGAGATCTGATATGGAAATATTATAAAACATCCCCTGTATAGGTAAAAGAAAACAGAAGGAAGCATGAAAAATCAGAGAGATGCAAAACTTGTCTGAAGTATCAATGGGAAACTTGGTCTAAAATGACCTGTTTTCTTGATGATTTAAATCTGCTTTATTTCAGTTAACCCTCCCTGGTGTTAAAGTGGTTAGCTGTTGGCTTAGATGGATTGCCTTTGTTGGCTGAGCACTAAACGCTTGATACGCCTAAACCGTTCTAGAAAGAATCAGAACCAAGCTGGAGCAGTCCCATGAATTGTGTTAGGTCCGTGGAGTTGGCAGCAGTTAATGAGCTGTACTATTGAAGGCTGCAGGCAAGTCTTAACACAATCAGTCGTGTGAAACTGCTCCTAACAGCCTTGGTGGGAGGTTAGTCAACCAGGACTACTGTCAGTGCAACTGCCAGGCCAGAAGATTGATGATGTCCTTGTGTGCTGTGCCTAGAGCTGGAGACCAACCACTCAGTCAGTAATCACCCACTACCAGGATCCCTCCAGCCTCCGGGGAAGTATCATTAGCATGGTAGGATAACTGTTTATCCCCACCCCACCCCAAGAATCCTCAGAACAATGTTTTTTCGCCCTCGTCCTTCATTCTCCCTGACAGCAAGGAGTTATTATCCTGGAAGTGAGGTGTATCTAGATCTCAGTCGTCAACCTCCCTATTCCTATTAGCTTTTCCAAGTCTGCCATCTTGACCTAATGGGGGAAAATACTTGTTCCCAGAGAACCTGGAGCTTATTGCACATCAGAAATCTGTTCAACAGGTAGATAGCTGTACATGTGACAGACAGTGTGAAACGCAGGGGAGTCTCCACATCCCTACTGGAATTCTACCTGCACCATTGTTTTGGATTGATTGAGTTTACTTGTATACAGTATGCTGCTTTTCCACAATGAGCTGGGCCCAAAGCAGCTTACAGCAAACATTCAATACATCGAAATACAGGGCACTGGAAATGCAAATATACAAAATGCAGAACATGTCAGTAAATGCTGTAGTTTAATTTACTTAATTGGGGGTTTGAGGTTTTCTTTAGATCATGGAAACGAGGGGCAGAGTGGTATGCCCTGACCTCCTTGTCCTGCTGCTGAACTTGCATATCTGCTTAACACACCTTGTCCGTTGGTGCTCTCTGTAGCTCCCCACACTAGGTTGCTCCTAATTTATATCCCTGGCTAGTTCCTTTCAGTCTAGATAATCAGTACTCTCCAGGAATGCCTGCAACTGCTGTGCCATGACTTTCTCCAGTACCTTACCTAAAAAAAGGTATGGACTACTGACCAGGAGTTGCTGTGAATCCATTAATCCAGGGTGGGCTTCTAGAAGAATAGCAACACTACTTCCTCTGAGGACAGCAGGTGCTTCCCACTCATGTAGAGACACAATAACTACATTATGAACCCAGCCAGTCTGCTCTCTGCTTCCCATTCTCTATTTTTATGTTTTCAGTTGTATCTGTGTCTGTTAATATAAATGCAATCAATAAATACTCGCTACCTCAGATCAAGAGCCCAATGGCTTACTTAGTATATCTTTGGTTAGCACCTATATGCCAAAATACTCTTATGGATTTGTAGATTCCCTGCTTTCTCCAGGTTTCTGGGTGCCCTGCCTCCCCCTAGATTCCTGGGTGTTGGGTTTTAAATCAGTGTTTAGAGAAGGAAGGTAACAGACATTGAAATTAACAGTGTAAAAATACAGAGAAGACCAGGTCATTTAGAGCAATTGACACTACAAATGCTGTCCTTCCCCTGGCC
Source organism: Podarcis pityusensis (assembly GCF_964106645.2). NCBI lineage: Eukaryota > Metazoa > Chordata > Lepidosauria > Squamata > Lacertidae > Podarcis > Podarcis pityusensis. The sequence continues at coordinate 22,672,055 of NC_138026.1, forward strand.
CTGAGTAGTGGGCAGGGACAAAATAGTAGGGAGGGGGAGGTTGCCAGGGTTACAGGGGGTGTGATGTCACCCTATGGATATAGTGTCTTTTTGCAGGAGCTTTTTGGAAAGAGCACAAAGGAAGTGGAAGACCAGGGACATGGGCTGGTTACCACTCTGGACTCAATCTTGCTGAAGCAATGGGAGAAGCAACAGCAGACACTCATAGGGTATAAGGTTCTGCACTTCTTCCATTATGGCTTGGGTGTGCACATGTGTAAATAAAACTATATATCTTAAAGACACTACAGTCTCCACTATGTCTCATTCCAAACACGAACCCTGGTTAAGTTCCAAGACCCCTGGAATCCTGCACCGCTCGGCAGAGATTGGGATGGCCCATAACCACACATCACTTAATAGTCATCAGAAGAGAAGTGCTACACCTGCTCAAGAGTCTGTAATGGCCCAGATCTTATAATGGCAACATTATCACCAGGCACTATAATGTGAAGCTTGATAAGAAGAGTAGGCAGAAGTGTGCAGCCCACCTGGGGGAATGGGGCTTCAGATGATAATGATCATATCAGCTAACCAACTGGTCAGAAAGAGAGCCATGTTCCTACTTAAAGACATTCATTAAGGGACATGGAAGCTGAGCGAAAAGGGTAAACAAAGCAAATTAACAAATTCTTTTGATTGGATTAGCAATTTGGGAGCCAGCCACTGCTGTCGCTGAGTATGTCGCTGCCTCTCCTCGCTCCTCTAGGATGATCTTAAGCATCACTGGCTGCACATTGAGCACATTTGTCAGTTTCAAGAGCCACAGGACATAGTCTGGCAAAAAGACTGTTTCAGCAGCAGCATCTGTCTCTGCGTCTGCCTTGTTGGATTCCCGCTGACTGCTTGACGAGATGTAGGGACGTGGATCATGACTGTGGCAGGCTATGCTGTGTGCTCTTGCCAGGCCGCTGTGAGATATTTTCAAAATGATTTTTTCTGTGAATGGCATTTGTTTTGAATGAAAGTAATATTAGTATTCCCTCTTGAGTAGCCTCATTTGTATTAGCATTTCAGTTGTGGCAGGATGGGAGGAAAAGCCTCCCTTTCCAAGGTCTCTGTGAACTAAAGTACAAATTACATGTAATCTGTTACTCTCTATGGTTTCAGACATGGGGTTTCCCCAAGAGATGCCCCGGATTTGACCAGGCGTTTTTGTATGCAAAGGAAGTGCTCTGCCACTTTTGTTGTGTTAACACCTGAAAGTTTAGCATTAACTCTCACTCTGATGACTGAACATGGCAACTGCCCTAATACTATAGGATAATAGATTCAGGTAGGTAGCCGTGTTGGTCTGACGCACCTTAGAGACCAACTAAGTTTGATCTGGGTGTAAGCTTTCGTGTGTATGCACACTTCTTCAGATACCGTATATGCCATTACTGTAGGATAATGGGGGACGCGGGTGGCACTGTGGGTTAAACCACAGAGCCTAGGACTTGCCAATCAGAAGGTCGGCGGTTCGAATCCCCGCAACGGGGTGAGCTCCCGTTGTTCGGTCCCAGCTCCTGTCAACCTAGCAGTTCGAAAGCACCTCACAGTGCAAGTAGATAAATAGGGACCGCTCTCCGGCGGGAAGGTAAACGGCGTTTCTGTGTGCTGCACTGGTTCGCCAGGAGCAGCTTAGTCACGCTGGCCACGTAACCCGGAAGCTGTCTGCGGACAAGTGCCAGCTCCCGCCTCTTGAGCGAGATGAGCGCGCAACCCTATAGTCGGTCACAACTGGAGCTGATGGTCAGGGGTACCTTTACCTTTATAGGATAATGGCAATCATGGAGGAATATGTTGGTGAGTTTGTAATGAACTGTGAAATGCCTACAGTAGGTACTTAATACCCTACAATCTGAACAGAGAAGTAAGAAATCACTCATTACATTTAAGGATATTCTTACGAGTTAGTGGGGGAAGAGGACCCCCCCCCCCAAGATTGCTGGGAATATGATATTAAAGAGTCCCTGTTCTAGTCTTCCTGCTACCTTTTTATTCATAGCCCAGTTCTTCTCTGCAGTATCACCACTATTTTAGCCAGCTGGGGAAATTTTGACCCATTTCCCCAGGCATCTGACAGGGATGGTCACCATCTTGCAAAGAGGTACAGTGACTGAGCCTTGAGAGAAGCCGTAGTTAGGGATGCCACCATCCTCATTTTTTCAGTTCAGCCCAAGAGTAATAATTCTTGGTACTTCAAAGGGAGAGGGGATCTGCTCTTGGCTAACGTGTTCATTTGAATCACTCATTTCTGGTGACTAGTTACATGATAGTTTATGAAGCTTGTGGTAGAGAACTTTTCTTTAACTATGCTTGAATATTGTTGCTACATTATTTCTTTTATTTTATTAGTATTAATAATAATAACATGCATTAACAACTTTCTGTCTGATTTGAAAATAGTCAGTTTAGAAAAGGGAGGGGGAATAAACATATCTAGCAGGTAAAATACTCAGAGGTGATTTGGATACAGATTTTGCGTTCTACAGACACCAAAGTTCATTTTATCCACAGAAGGCTTTTGATATACAAGAGAACTATCACTGTGACTTAGTGACTTTTGTTGGCTCCTGATTCTCTCTTCAGACCTTCCCCCCCCCCCAGACCTTCCACATTGACCAGGAAAATCTGAAGAGAGCTTGTAAGCATATTTGGGTAACTGTACTTATAACCATTCCTATTATTGGGAAATTTGGATGCAAGTATTAAAATCTGTGTTTCAGATTTTGACTTAAATTGAAGTCATGGTATGCAATATTCCCAGCAAAATGATTTAATTTCCATGTGATTAATAAATGAATGAATGAATTTTGAAATGTCATTTGGTTTTATTTTTTACTTTGGGTATATTTTCTTCTTTAATACATTCATAAAACCAAAGAACATTAGGTGTATTATTCTGTTTGTTCTATTCCGAGAAATGGTGGTGAAGTTTAGATGACTGACAGCTGAAGTATTAAAGGGAATAAGAATGATTTTGGTAGGCTAGTTGTACAGAAAATGTAAACCCTAATGTTATTTTCTAACCCTCCATCATTACCCTTCCCGGAGGAAATTGGAAGGAAATTGGAACATGATCCATCACAGTGGGCAATTTCCTACAGAAGCAGTCATATACACAACTTTCCTGACATAACACACAAAGAACAAAGAAATGTTTCTGTTACAAAACATGTAGTGAAATGCAAGGCTTTGAAATATTCATAATATGTATCTGAAACTTTGGTTTTCTTATTTTTATTTGCAGCGTCAGTTGCATCAACCTGTAATGATCCTGGAACTCCTCAGAATGGCAGCAGATATGGAGACAGCAGAGAACCTGGGGATGCCATCACCTTCCAGTGCGACCCAGGGTATCAGCTCCAAGGGCAGGATAAAATTACTTGTGTGCAGCTGAATAATCGGTTCTTTTGGCAACCTGATGCACCTACATGTATAGGTATTGAGATGGAATGTTAGGTTCTTTTTAAGGTTTTAATCTAAGATACCACTGCATTCTGATATTCAAACTGGGTCATTCAGGGTGGTGAAACACTTAATGCAGCAGTCGTGGCTGTGGTGGCTTAGACTGAGAATAGATTACTTTTTGTGTCCTTAAATACTTGGGCCCAATTGTTAATCTTCTGTGGCCTAGATCGAGATAAACTTTCACCACTGTTTGTAATGTAATTGTTCCCATGGGCTATAACATTAGCGCATGTGCCATGTGGTTCTGCCTTTGCATGGTATTCCAAATCATCTACCTCTTCTATGAATCCTGAATAGGATGAGTTCAACCTTGGACCATTTTCTGTGAGAAACATACTTGAAGGAGTTTCACAGTTTTGCTGGGTATTTTGAAAAAGCAGGAGCTTTGTCATGGCGAACTTTTGGAAATTCATTTTATAACCCCTAGGAGCAGCAATTTGGTTTGCCTTAATCACAGACGTGGCTTGTCAGGTGGGGTGGAGTCACTGTACCTCCTTACTGGGAAAGGGAGGAACCTGGAATCAGGGAGCGGTGCAAAAGCACTAGCGGAGCCAATCCAGCAATCCTGCTGGTTTGTTTACACCATGCTGACCTCTCTGTTCCTTTGCCCCTCCAAGCAGCAGCCTCCCCCCACCCCCACTGAAATGCTAACATAGCAGCCCCCTAATCTTGAATGCAAACTAAATTTTTGGTTGTAGAAAGGAAGAGGAAAGGCCAGACTTGCTAGTGTATCAGGAAGAATTAATACTTAGAGCCAAAGAGATGTGAAGTCAGCGGTGTGAATGTAATTAACACTCACAATTCTGTTACTTAAATAGCAGCCAAAGGAAAGCCACAGGACTGTGGGCCTGGAGACAAAATGTATTCTCTCTCTTTCTGTCATCACTCTCTGAAGCTGCTATTTGCATTTCAAGGGAAAAAGCCATTGGAGCCAGTGGAAGCAATGTCATCTCTAGTTCAACCTTTAGACAAGGGATGTAAAGCCGACTGATTAGCCTATTTAGTTTTCCTTTGTTTGTTGTTTGTTTTTGATGCAAATAGTTCATTTAGGAGAGTCATTATGGCGAAGTACCATAAGTGTATTTTACTAAGAAGGATGACCTTGAGGATTATGCAGTTTAAAATGTTCATTATACTAAACATAGCAGTACTTCAAGCCTCAAAGGTTCTATAAAGGCAGGATAAAATAGAACATTTAAAATACTCACAAAGAATTACTCTTGTATACTAGGGTAGCTGAGATTTAATAGCATTCTTTTTAGCATTCTGACTGTTGTCAAACAGACATTCATGTTTGTTTAATTTTTTATTTCACTTTTTTGCTGCGTTCACATTTTATAACTTCTCTGAGAGCAGCTCTGTATTTTACCTCAGGCTGAGTCATCAGAAGATGTGGAAAAAATTTGAGTCTTCACTAGAGTAATAACTTACAAAAGAGCTATTTTGTTAGCGTGATCTATTTTTAAACAAAATAGCCGCCTGGGCTGATTACTATTGTTACTACAATGAGAATTATAGGTGTTCAGTACCACTGTTAACAAGACCCCTAATTTTAAGTGCATGATTGCAGATTTAGTTGCCTACCTGCCAGCACAGAATTGTTTTTTTTCCTGTTAGTGTCTGCCTGGATACTTGGATTGGGAGGCATCTTTTTTTAATCAAGTAAAGTGATTTTATTGGCTTTCTTTTGTCTAAAGAAAGACGGACGAGAATATAGACAAATCCTCAATTTTGAATGTTTCTTTATGCAGAAGTTCTGCACTGCTGAAGGAATTTGTTAGAGGAATAGCCAGACACATTATTAATACCTTCTCAAGAGGCCTTCCTTACATAGGATTGTGTGACTATGGTTTGGGGTTGTTTTGCACTTACCCGAAATACAACGTTTTCGTTCCTGGAACCCAAATTATGGAATTCACTTCCCAGAGAAGAATTCCTGGTTAGACCAGGATGCAATTTTAAATAAATCTTGAATACCTTTGCTATTTATCCGTACTTGTCACACTTCAAAGGCCTTAACAGTTTGTCATACTTTGACCTACTTTAATAAGCAAAATCTCTCCTTTCATAGGTCTTTGCTACCCCAACCCCTGCTCCTGATACGTGACATATTTTACAGATGTTCCTTTTCTCTTCCATCAGGTTTTAGGAACCTGGATGTGAAATGACCATGTTGCTGCTTCTGTCTTATCTTTCTCCTATTATTTTGCAGCTGATTTATCAATGCTTTGTTGTTATTTGCTTTGTTGTGTTTCATCTCTACAGTATTATAATGGCAGATTTTGGCTGCAGTCCTGCGCACAGTTCCTCTGTAGCTGTGGAGAGAGAAAGGCAGTGTTTGCAATCCTCCCCAGTGTTGAGGATGCTGCCTTTTACTCTTTATCTCTAAATAGCAGACATAGCTCATTATCTCCTAATTTTAGCAGGGTGGTGGTCAGCGCTAGGATTGGGAAATGAAGCCCTCTGGCTGACCTTTAGGTAGTGATCTCTACTGAACAAGCAGAGGGCTTTATCTTGCAATTGAAGTCCTGAGAACCACAGTACTGAGAACGGGGGATAAAGCTGTGGGGGCTGGCGGGCCACTTCCTGTGGCTTTGCGGGCCACTTTCTGTGGCTCCGTGGGCCATAGCCAACCTATGGTTTGTGGGTTGGCTACCCCTCTTGTATCAGAATAAGGTGGTAGATGCTTCATACATGCAGAGAGCATTTGACTTTTTAAAACAACAACAATAACTTCTAACAGTGTGTACCTTGCAAAACCTAGTCCAATAGTGGACTAGGCTAGAATCTTTGTCCCTGTTATACTGTTTTGACTTGCACATGGTGTACATATCTGGGGGAAGGGAAGGGTAGTATTGGATAGTGATATACTGTATGCACATAGTGCATGCATGCATACGGAAACACGTTGCAAACACACACATTCCTGTATGTTCTTAGTTCTTCTTGCTCTTGGATTATTGAATAGCAATTAGCTAAAAAATAAGATGCTAGAAAGAAATAATCAAATGTATAAGGTCTCAACTTACTTTGACAATTGCCAGTGCTTAGTGTGACCATTGTGATCAATTTTGCTTTCCTCTTCTCTGTGTTCTGTGACAGCTGCATGTGGTGGAAACCTCACAGGCCCGGCAGGTGTTATTTTATCACCAAACTACCCGCAGCCGTATCCTCCTGGGAAGGAGTGTGACTGGAGAATAAAAGTAAACCCTGATTTTGTCATTGCCTTGATATTCAAAAGGTACCATTTCTAGAGCCATGCTTTTTTTATTTTTTACAGCATGTATTTATTTAAATGTCACATTCAAAAAAATCACATCATTTATCACTTCATAGCATTTCTAATTACTTTCCCCCCCAAGCAATGCCTTACAGCCTTCATTTAGAACATTCTGTGTCGGTGCTACAGGAAGATGTAGAAGCAAATAAGAACTTAAGAGAAGCTCTGTGGGGGGCATCTAGTTTTGCTTCCAACAGTGAGCAAATGCCTGCCAGAAGGGCATCAAAGCTCCTGAGTCTAGATGACCCTTAGGGTCCCTTCTAACTCTTCGATTCTATGAGTCCCAATGCTAAAATTACAGGGGTGCTGGAGGGGGCCTTGCTGCTTTACTTTTTTGTGATGGCTCTCTTAGCTACTATCCTTAGAAGGCCACAGGGGACCATGGTTTGACTAAAATGGAGAGGGAGAGGAGGTAAGGGCTGGAAACTAGGTTTTATTAAACTCACCTGCCTTCTCTGCTGTTTCCCCTAGTAGCTGGTATTCAGAGGGGAAAAGGTTCCCCTTAATAGTTGCTGATAAACTAAGCTATCCACTAAGATAATGTCCATCATGGCATCATGCAGCAGTATGTTCTATAATTTAATTATGCATTGTGTGATGAACTACTTTATTTTGTCCGTCCCGAAGCTACTACCAGACAACGTTGTTGGATTGCCCAAGTTCTAAAGAGGGGCAACATTTTCTCTCTGCGTAAGCTCTTCACATTTCCCCCCCTAATCTTATAAAATTTTATCATTGCTTCCCCCCCCCAGTACAAAAAAGCCCTGGTGTATTTCCTGATAAAGAATGTCCCCTTAATTATTTTGGTTTCCCCTTTCTCTCTTTTTGAGACAGGGCCATACACAGAATAATACACAATATTACGAATGCTTTGCACAATAGATTTATAAAGACATCATGAGTATTTGCGCTCCATGTTCGGTCCCTTTCCTAATAATCTCTAACATGACATTTGCTTTTTTAGTACCACTGTACAATGACTTGACATTTTCACTGAGCCTCCTGAGGTCTCCTTCCTAGTTAGTCACAGACAGTGTAACTTTATAGCAGTATATTTATACAGTTAGATTTATGGTAAGGTGGGTGAAAACTTTCATATATTTGCTTTAATAGTGCTAAATACACAACTTGTGTATTAGAGTTTAGTGTCATCTGCCAAGTAAATCCTTTTTAAGGTGTGCTTAGAACAGAGCTTCCCAAACTGTTGGTACGTATGCCGCAAGGTATTCTGGGGGATATCTGCATACTTCTTCTTCAGGACAATGTCACCATCCATACATTGACAGAGAAAGTGGAAATAGGTATTGCACAGGGCTTCTGTGCTGTGAAAGCCATAGAACAGTGAGGACGTCCAATGCAGTGATTTAATTTTTCAATTGAGCCGCTAGCACACCAGCTTAGGAAGGATACAAAATGTGATTTGCTACTGCTAATACAGGGCAGTATTAGTACATCTGTGATTTAGTCCATCTCCTCTTGAAGTCAGTGTGAGAACTCTTGACTGACTGCAGCCTTCTTAAATTGGGAGGTGTGTGTGTCATATTTGATCCTGAAGAGCTACAGAAAGGTACATTTCTTTCTTCTAACCAGCACTCCATACACATAAGGAAATAGATTGTTCTGTGTCACTCCTCCCTTCTCCCTTCTATGAAAATTTCATTAACCGGGTATAAGAATTAATTAAAGTGAATGTGGGATGTAATCACCGCATGCTAAAGGTGTTGAGTATCTATATTACTGTACTAGTTTACTCAAAGCAACAGAAAAAGTATAACCCCCACCAAGTGCAAATGGGGGGGGGGGGGAGAGACAACATTAAAAAATTTAAAAATATGTTTTGATACAGGCAAAAAAGGACAAGAAATTCATCTCTACTTCCCCAAAGATGGCTTTATATTTTCCAAACTCTATCAGCTTTTTACCATAAATATTGGCTTTCACCAGTTTGGGTTTTCTGCTTTTTATTTCCTTTTTGGTGCTACAACTATATTACCCCAAATGTTAGATGAGATCAGGAGCATTCTATAGAGGATAATTCTGCTCATAATTTCTACTGAATCTTGCCTTCCTATGGCATATTTGGGGAGAGTCCTATGCTCTTTGGGGAGAGTCTCCCCAAAATACCAAATCAGTCAATTAAGAAAAATACTGGTAGAATGACAATTACCATAAAAGTGTTGGGCTCCTGTTTCTATTCCTAGTTGTTAGGACTATGCTTAGTTTGTAGTTTTCTCTCTCTCAAAGGACTAACTGCACTCACAATATTCTGGTACTGAGCCAAAGATGCCCCTCTACTTCCATAACAACATTTGCAGGCCATAATAACGGGAACCATTACAGTGATTAGGGGTGGGAATGATAATACAGTGGTGCCTCGCAAGACGAAAAGAATCCGTTCTGTGAGTCTCTTCGTCTAGCGGTTTTTTCGTCTTGCGAAGCAAGCCCATTGCCGGATTAGCGGATTAGCGCTATTAGCGGCTTTTAGCGGTTTATCAGCTTATCGGATAAGCAGATAAGCGGCTTAGCGGCTTAGAAAAAGGGGGGGAAAGGGGGAAAAAACGCAGGAACTCGCAAGACATTTTCGTCTTGTGAAGCAAGCCCATAGCAGATTTGTTTTGCGAAGCACCTCCAAAACGGAAAACTCTTTCGTCTAGCGAGTTTTCCGTCTTGCGAGGCATTCGTCTTGCGGGGCACCACTGTAGTAATGTTACGACTTATGGAAGAGAGTGGTGTAATTTTGCTACAGCTACAAGTTGTCACAGTCTCTTCTTGATAATCCAGTTATTGCCATTTTCCTTTAAAATACCTCCCTTGTAACAATGCTGCAGGATGCCATAACTTTGTTTCGGGGCATTGTGAGACTCAGGAGGCAGTTTTACTGCCCAGTAGATAACTTTGTTTGCTCAGTGCTGAGATATTTTAGCAATTCAGCCTGGCATTCGTGAAGACCTATGTGGGTTTTGCATTTTAAAAACCTGATTTGAGCACTCCCAGGTATGTGCTGGGATCAACGTCTTAATTTCCCTTTAAAGTTCATCTCATACAGATTAATTTGCACAATTTTTGGAGTAAAGTAAATGTCTTGATTCCCTAAACTCCAGTAAACAATGCTGTTGGACCTGTTTAGTAATAGGTAGGTAGGTATGTGGATATAGCAGAGAGACACAGAATGGTGATAAATGCAAAAAAATATAATTTAAGCTACTAAACTTTGAAGGAGTTACAAAAGAAGTTCCAATTACTTTAGTTAAAACTGCTTTCTAGGGATCAGTTAATAGTTCCAGTTAAGCTACTGTTAAAGTAGATAGTGACATTACCATCCTCAAATGAAACATCAACGGAACCCAAAGAGTTCTGAGAAGACTTGTGAACACGTAGGAAACACCCTTAAGCCACTGGAATCTAAGGAACAGGCAAAATATATAGAGGCAAAGGGCTCCATGCCAGATTCTTCCCCATGAAAATGCAGCTTGGGTTGGCATATATAGGATTTTAGTTGCCCATCTTCTTGTGCCTATCCAGAAAACACTGAGGGCCAAAACATTCTCTAATAAGTATTAATAAGGAATGGTGGGGGGAGCCTGAACAAAATAACAGTGTGGCATTCTGAAATAAATTGCAGTATAATAAGTTAAACTTTACTATTTGTTCATACTTTAGAATGTGGGAGAGAGAAATCCTTTATAAAAGTGCACCACAAATCTTAGAAGTAGAGTTGGAATGTTGATGCCATTATCTTTTTTTTTTTAAGCAACAACAACAACAGAGACATTTTATTTCTTGCTTCTCTATTTCAGTTTCAACATGGAACCCAGTTATGATTTTTTGCATATTTATGAAGGAGAAGATTCCAACAGCCCTCTAATTGGCAGTTTTCAAGGCTCGCAGGCACCTGAAAGAATAGAAAGCAGTGGTAATAACCTATTTCTGGCATTTCGTAGTGATGCTTCCGTTGGCATGTCAGGATTTGCCATTGAATATAAAGGTAAATTTAACAAAATATGTATCATCACATAAAATGTAAACACAAGATTTCTCCCCATCTAGTTATACTTGACATGTTGTGAGGGATCATGCATAAGTTTCTGACAAAGTTTGTGAAAATTAGATACAGAGTCGTAATCAAGTATAGCTGAAGTATATTGATGGTGTTACTCTCTCATGTATGGTGCGTATCATCAACGTGGCTATGATCACAAAAAGAACCAACATCATTATAATCATATCTGCTGAACTGATTTTATCGTGTAAGCTCTTGTAGGAAAGGCATTTACATAGGCTACAAAAAAAGCCATGAGGTCATTCATTTGTGATGGAAAGCTCTTTTTTAGACAACTCCCTGCTCCCAAAACATTTGAATGCCGTTTTTAGAGCCATGCTGTATATAGATGTGGAAGCCATTTTTTTGTCCAGTTAATTTTTTTATATATTTATTTATTCATACATTATTTACTCCATTTGTTTAGTGGCTAATTTGCAACTGGTTCATACATTTCTGTAGTTACAGTTCATTTTGTTTGCCATTGTTTCCAATGGAAAACCCAGCCAGTCTTCTGCATCCTGATACGTTATTGTTTGCCTCCAAGCTACATTGAATTTTCAGGTATTCTACAAGGGGGTTATATGGGATATACAGTGGTACCTCTGGTTGTGCCCGGGATTCGTTCCAGAGCTCTGGTCAGATCCCGAGGTGTGCGTATCTGGAGATGCCGCTTCTGGGCATTCGCACGGTTTAGCACTTCTGTGCATGCGCACGGCGTGTAGAGCACTTCTGTGCATGCGCGTGCAGTGAAACCCAGAAAAATACTTCTGGGTTTGCTGCGTATGTATCCCAAAGGATACGTAACCGGATGTTGTGGCGATCACACAGGGTCCCTGGACGTTTCACTGTCTATTGATCCCTGTGCCACCACTTTATTTCTCCCTGCCACCACCTAGGCCCTACCTGGTACAATACTGAGTCCAGTCAGGGTTAAATTGGAACACAAACTTTTGTTTATTTATTGCAGTTTAACAAGCGTGTGGTTTCATAAACGGTATCGGTCAATTACAATCATGGGGTGCCTATCCAGACCTATAACTTCTGCTACCTGCTCTCACTCACTAAACCACCTCTCAGATATTTACTTGTCTGCCTAGCCCCTAACTATTCCTGACTCAGCTTATTTCGCTACACTAACTCAACGTACCCACAAACTCTATCCCAATTCACTTCCACTCCAACCAACCACCCAACTCCCAACAAACTCCTCCCTTCACTCCTCCCAGAGCTGGTTTTATACTCCCTCTGACTCCACCCCCCCCGGGTGCTGATTGGGTAATCTGTTTAACTATTTCACCTCCAGCACTCTCATGTTTATGTCACAGAGGTGGAACATAAGTAGAGGTAGCATTGTATATATGTTATTCATGCATATATATGTAAGGCATGCTCATGCTTCCTCCTTACACAAACAGCAGGGTTCAGAGAAGTTCCTTGTGGATAAATAACACATATTGTGCAGAACCCTAACTCTTATTATGCTGCTGTACCTAGCACACCTAAGCCAAGTAGTGATTATATATTTTATTGATGCAGTGAGACCAATGTACCATGCCACATAAGTAAGTCACAGCATTGGATCGAGACGTGCCCTCTGGGTTCCATATGAACCTTGTTCTGAGGGAAAAGGGATTCCTCATTTTCTCTTTCTTCTCCAGTGTCCACTTACAGCTGTTTTGGAGGATTGAGGGGCCCTTCAGAATGGCAGAAGAGTTAGCACTGGAGACTGCAGGGGGATCAGTCAAAATTGCCTCCCCTTTTCCTTTTGCAGTAGCCTCTGCTGGACCCAAGTCCCTTCTAGGAATGGAAGAAGCCTTCCATTCATAAACTGGCAGTACTGGAAGCGACCACTTATGCTAGATTCTGAATCTTTCTTGGGGGGAGTGTGCACAGTAGAATCTTAGTTCTGGAAAGGTCTTTTGATTAATGCACTTACTTTCTGTTTGTCTGCTTGGTTTCTTGCATGCCTAAACGACTTTTATGCCGAGTATAAAGAACAAGAGCTGCTGTTGAGGGAAGATCTTCTCAAACAGAAATGACTTGCACAATTTAAATACGAGAAAATGATGTACATCTGTTTAATACATAACAGTTTCATACATTCTGGGTGCAGATTATTTGAAGACCAATTTGCATACATGTTGTTTATTTCTCGAAGCTATATAAAATGAGAATATTTCTGCTTTATCAGACAGATGTTCCCGGCCAATCAGGAGATAGGCATTTGCATAATACCTTTTGGGTTGTTTCTGAAAAGATACTGTGAACATGCAGATTTCTCTTGTCTCATTAGCTGTTTTTCTTTGCTTGGGTTTGCATATGTGCTTAGAATTCCCAAGCCCTTTTCTCTTAGAGCAGATCTAGTTTCTTTGTGGAAATAGTATCAAAATGTACAGGACAGATGTAATTAAAGAGAAGGAGGGAAAGCCCAGTTGAATCAGGTGTACCACAACTGCTTTATCAATATAGTTATATAAACATTCTAAAACAATGCTCATTTGTTCAAAGGGGTTCACATGCTCCTGCTATCTGCATAGAAAGGATGTTAAAAGGATGTTGCACTGCCAGGCTACAAGGGACAGTCTTCCCCCTGCCTACATTAAATGGGCAGCCATGCTTCCTGAGGTCCATGCATATAACATACACAACTGAATATTTGGCGGGGAGTAGAGAGAAAACAGAGGGAAAATGAACTGGAGTAGCTGGAACCCTGAGCATTTTGTAAGATATATTTCCTATTCTTTAAGTTATGCTTCAAAGTGCCCTGGTTCCGTAAAATGTTCTTTAAACATAGTACATAAGCAGCTCTGAAATGCTGGTACAATTTAGGGAATTAAATCTTTTTAAATGCCAGCTGTGGGGCTTCAGTGCCCTTCATAATTCCCCCCCCCCGTCCATATTACTAGTTGAAGTGGAATAAATTATGCACCAAAAACAAATACATATCTGTATTATTCAAATAGGTCACAATTTTTCAGTTGTTTTAGTGCTTTATACACATAGCCTGCTTTCTAAGGCTGTGCTCCTATAGTAAGGCTTGACTCTTCGATGTGCATCCTGTTCTGATTGTTATTTGCCGTACTGTTTTGTTTGTTTGTTCTCACCATACCACAACGACCACACACAGCCTCAGCAATGCTATGGCTGCCCTTGTATCGAACTTCAGTCAGGATTCTCCGACTGCTGAGTTTGAATTATCTCTATGTTTGCCAGCACATTGACCTATAATTATGAGCCAATGATTGCCAATAGAATTTTAAATACCCAGCCAATCAAATATTTTAATTGTCCCGTCCACTATAAAAAGCAGCAGCTCTAACTGAACTACTAAGTCCTATAACAGCTTTCTTGTAACTGAACTGATTTTTAAAAAACAAAATTTGTATTGCTTTTAATACAGCTATTAAACACTTATCCAGCAGCACAGTGAATGATGTTTGTTATTTCCATTGTCTCTAGAAATACACATACTTTCAACATTTAAACACATTACTTGACGTAACCCCTCCACTGATATTGTTGAGTTGTTGGTTTTGATTTTGGCCATTGACATAGTTTAAAAAAGGGGTCCATGTCTCTTGGACGGTGTCTTCATTCGTTATGCCTTTAATTGCTCTGGCAACTTAAAGAATAACAGATTTCTTCAGCTAGAGTTGAACTTCTCACATGTTACTGTTACACATTACCATTCTTAGTTCTGTATTTACAGAACATTAGCCTTTTTTTTTTTACCCAAAACTTCAGATTCTCCACTTGCAAGCATAAGCATATTTACACATTCAGAGAAGCAAATGATTCCCTTCTCTTAGGCCAATACTCTTACTAGCCCAGTAAAGCCCCAAGCATATCTTAACTAAACAGATTATATATGGATGCATTTTATACTTAGACCCAGGACACAGATTCCCACTACCCTTGTCTTCTCTTGGACTAACAGAAATAAATTTGTTCATTGTTCAACCTGCTACAGTAAGGGTCAACAAACAACAGAGGACACACACCCCTTCCATTCCCCAGATGTGCAAACCACATTCCTTTCCTGCCAGCGTTTTCAGCTGTGTGCAATTATTTCCCATATACTCAGCAAGAAAATCCACTCTTTGAATACTTGCTCTTTTTGCTCTCTTATTATATATGTTAAACATGCTAGTTCTGCATATTCTGTCATCTTAAGTTGCCAGTCCTCCTTGCCTGGGACCCCACAAAAGAAAACTCGAGCCGCCATTGTTGCATACATACATAATTTTTTTCTGACACCTGGGAACCTCTGTCTGAACTTTTCCTAACAAAAAGGCCTCCGGTCTTTTTGGGAAGGTTGTTTTAAACATTTTTTCCCAACTCATTATAAATCATTTCCCAATATTCTTTAGCCTTTTTACATGCCCACTCCCCCCCTTTAGCCTAACTCTCATCCATGGCCAGTTACGGGCTTGCAGCTGTTTGCCACTCTTAGTTACCAATATTCTGAGAGAGCATGAGGCCCTTTGTATGTTGGAGAAACAGGCGTATAGAGCACATGTATAAAGCACATGACTTCCCTCAAAGAATCCTAGGGACTGTAGTTTCATCCTCAGGGAGCTACAATTTGCAGCCCCCTGAATAAACTACACTTCCCAAGATTCTTTGCGGGAAGTTATGTGCTTCAAACGTGTGCTGGGTGTGCTTTAAATGTATGGTGTGGATCTGCTCTAATTTATCCACTGACTTATCTGAAAAGATAAGGGTCTCTATCCTGCTGTCCTCCCCTGTCATGTTTTTGCTTCTCTAATATATTTGGAAGTGATAACAGTACTCAAATGAAGAGTGATTATCACGAAAGCTCAGCTTGATTCTTACATTTTATCCCACGAGTGCTTGTGGACTGGCATCCCTAATGCCTTAATTCTCCTTCTCTCTCTTTCTCTTTTTAATTAGAAAAACCACGGGAAGCTTGTTTTGACCCTGGCAACATAATGAATGGAACTAGAATTGGAGCAGACTTTAAACTCGGATCGAGTATTACTTACCAGTGTGATTCTGGCTACAAAATTATCGATCCTTCCACTATCACTTGTGTGATTGGTGCGGATGGAAAACCTGCATGGAACAGAGTGTTGCCATCTTGCAATGGTATGTACTGAACGTGCCTTCTCTCTGCAATTGCAGGTTGGAAGAACTAGTTCCATGTGCACTGCCATGCTATTAGCCAGCATGATCCAGTGTGATGGGCCAATGGGGGAAGGAAGGGGTGGGGAGGGGAGAAAACCTACCTTCTCTTGCTGCTCACCTGTACTGCTGTTCTCATTACTGATGATATAAGGAAAGGAAAGGCTGGAGTGTGTTTTGGGGGAGGAACCTGTTGCAAACAAAAATTGCCCTTTTCCCTTATGGGGTATCCAAGAGCCCATATAGAGTCCTTACGTAGGTTCCCTATTGGTAGGAGAAAATAACAGAGGCCAACCAGAGAATATTGAGAAGCAAAGCAGCTTGATCTTTATTGATCTGTTGCAACAGGGTGCTCCCCTCACCTGCAGGAAAGGAGGAGGAACCCAGAACAATGGCGCACAAGGCCTTAAAGACTTTTAAAATTGCCACCCTGTAGATCAAGACCACCCCGAAACATCATACATACATCACAGAAGGGGTGTAGCTCAAGACCACCACCCCAGATACATCATACCTACATCACAGAAAAGGCGGTCTAAAACAGAAATTTGAATGTTGTTTTTCCTGTTTGCCAGGTTATCTGATTGCCTTTCCTGATAGTCTGTCACCCATTGAAATGTTGATTACTAAATTCCTGAGACAATGGGAAGGCTCCCTCCCTCCTTGCAGGGAAAACATTTGGTCAGTTTGGGAATCAAAATGGTTTCAGGTCGGTCTTCCTGTGCTGATCTATGTACATGCTTGGTTGGTACACCATATATCTAAAACCTCAAAATTCCTATCACAAACCCATCTCTGTTGAGTGCCCACTATGCAATATCCCAGGTTCAATCCCTTGTGTCTCAAGTTAAAAGAATCAGGTAGTGAGTGGAAGTGAAATACTATTGCCTGAGATCCCACAAGGCTTCTCTCAGTCAGAGTAAACAATATGGGACTAGATGAGCAAATAGTCCTATGTCATAGCAGGCAGCTTTCTATGTTATGTTCCTAAATCTTCCTTCAGTTAGCAGATGAAGAAGATCCTGTTGAACCTAATTCTAATTTAGTAAAGCCAGGCGGATGGCCCTGCCAGCCTCCCACTGATAAGCCGTTCTTGCCTTAGGGCTCATCAGTACTTCCCTTTGCCCACCTGCTGCTTTCCCCCAGGTTTAGTGCTGAATCAGAGCAAACATCCATCAAATTTGTTCTGATTTATTGTAAAGTGTGGGTTTTCTAGGAGAATGCAGTGGGGCAAAGGGAAAACCACTCTGACACACAACAAGCAAAAAACTGCTTGGACCTGTGCTTTCTAGGCATGAAACAAGGAGAAGTGTTGGTAAGCCCTTAGTGACATTCTGTGGCAGAATGGAGTTCTTAATGGGGTTTTACTGAAAGTGAAGCACTAATTGTTTTTATATTTAAATAACTTAAAATATGCTAGTTTCACCGAGGGAAAAGACAGATGTCTTAAATCAATAAATTGTGAAAGATCTTCTCTCTCGCTCGCTCTGTTATTTCTTATTTATCTAAAGACTTACCAAAACTTCTCCAAATTATTAGTTTTCCTCTAGAGGTATTTGCCGATGGTGATGCAGTATTGTTGCTGATGATGATTGTCGATGATGATGATGATGGTATCCCAGTACATTTTAAAGTAGTAAATATCAATACAGTTTAAAAACAGAAAATAATTCCTCAGGCTCATGATTTCATTGCATGAGACGGGGGTTAGTTTAAAGCTTTTGATTGATGGAGTGTATAATAAAAGGTTAAAAACCAGATACTGAAGCCTATTGAAACATTAATTACTTCTCAAGAGAATACATTGACAGAGCAGTCCAACTACTACCTCCACCACCAGTCTCAAGGGTTGGATTGAGTGGAGATGTCATTCTATTCAGTTCTTCAGGCTGAGCTGTCCTCCCACTGGTTGCTGAACAGACAGGCGTGTTTCAAGGGAGGGCGTGGGCAACTCTATATAATCCCGCCCCCTTTCTGAAGCCAATGAAACGATGTGGTTGCAGATGTGGCCTGGAGGCACATTAAGGCTGGAATTCTGCACACCTTCATCTTGGAAGCAGGCCCCATTGAAGAAGTGGCTCTTACAGGATTGCACTATATTTAGAATTATTTTGAAGGCAGTATGCTGGATTTATATTTCTTGAATAACTGCTATTACCTATATTTTAGCTTGAAAGCTTTTATGTCTCAAAGCAGGATATAAAGCAGGTTTAAAAATCTAAAGAGAATGTAGTTACTTGCTAGGAAAAAAGTCTTGGCAGCTACAAGAAAGATGCAGCCTTTGGCAAATAATGGACATCTTTCATCTGATTGCTGACAACTCCATTTCTGTGTTTCAAGCAAACATTGCAGCAGAATCCCATTGGGCTATAAAATGCATACATATTTCCAGCTATATGCACAGACTATCACCCTGTAGCATCACACAAGAAAGTTGTCCTTCCCCCGAAAAATATCAGGCCACATTTTTCTCTCACCTATCCCTGAAATCGTTTTCTTTTTTTAAAATAAAAGGGCTGGTTTTATTCCTTTGCCCAGCTCTAATATAGATAGATAGTCTTGGATCCAACGAAGAGTAACCGGAACTCAGTTCGTGCAACTAGTCTTTTCCGCCTGCAAAGTAACTCTTGAGGGCCAAGGGACCATGCCATTCTGGCATGAGATATCGCACTTGAGCTCTCATGGGGAGGAGAAGTTGGCAGAAGTTGAGGGAGGAGGCTTCTCATGTGGGTAGAAGTATCTTTCTGTCTTCTTTAAACCACTGAGTTTTTCGCATGGGGAATATCATCCTTCGAAGCTGCAGTTGAGAAGCTGTGAAATGTGCGTACATCAGAGAAGTGGCAAATTAGCACCTCGGTTCCACAGCGATCTTGCCGCATACAGACTGCAGACTTGCACACAGTTATGTTCAAGGATGTTTCTTGGTAACTAGGGAAGCGATGTGTTGAGGATTTCGGTCTAAATCGCTATTTATTTTCTTAGTGCTATTTGAGGGAAGAAAATCTGAGAGTAGTGTGTCACTTGCTTCTCTGCACACAAAGGCTTCTGTAATATCAAGTCTCCAGGGATACTCTCATTTTCTGCTTTCACAGCTAAAACCCTCACATTTGCTCAAGGATATATGTTCCATACAAGTTCGGAAATCATTTTTGCAGGGCCGTCAGAATGGAACTAACTTGTACAATTAAGTTGATTGTGCAACAGTGATTCAGAACAACCTTGGGCCTGTTCGTTACATTGCATAAGCCAGATCTATGGTTTGAATCAGATCAGGGATGTAGAGCTGCATTTAACAGTGCAATCCTATTTTTGTTTACACCACATGCATTTTTGTTTACACCACATGTTGTTTACATCACATAAAGTTCAATGGGCGTTAACCTCAGGTAAAATTTTATAGGCTTCCAGCTTTAAGTCTCCCTGTGCCATATTTTCCTAATCTAAATTACTCCCAAAGCTGGTTTTGTCTGTTTGTTTGTTTTGGCAAGAGATATATATATAAGTGCCTGTATTTGAACAGTAATCATGGCAGATTCAGTCACAAATCTCCCAGTGGCTCATCAAGTTTGGCCATAAATGGACCATCTTGGTTGATTTCAGATATTTCAATCTATTTATCCATCCATTTTCCCTTCTCAAAAATGCCTTCGTCAAAAAGGAAGAAGAAAAGATTGTAACATAGTTCACTTCAAAGTTCTGTGCAGGACCCAGCACACAGTTGGGAAGGAGGATTACTAGAAGAAGCAGCAGGAGGAAACACAACTCACCTTCAGGGTTCTTCACTAAAATGTTATTATTTCTGCATCAGACCACCATCAAGATGCTCCTTGAGCTGCATGCTGTCAGCACTTACCAGGCAGAGACATCTGTGGAGTTTGCACAGAACTGAGCTGTGTAATTTTTTCACCTTAGTGCACAATCAGAAGCATACTGAATGTGGAGTTCCATTTCTAATATAAAGGTTAATAGCAACTGACAGAAATTTTTATTTAAATATACTCTACATATTTGTCTAATCCTTTTTTTAAAAAAGAAAAAGCCATCTAAACTAGTGATCATCACTACATTGTGGGGTAATTTATTCCGCAAATTAATTAGGAATTATATGAAGAAACACATTACTTTGTTTGCTCTGAACCTACTGTCAATCAGCTTCACTGGGTGACTGCATCCTGGGAAAGCGTAATATCTCCTGTGTTTCCCATGGCCAGCTTCTTCTTTCTAAAGTAAAAAAACCCTTGGACCTTTTAAGGTTTTCTCTGCAGAGAAGATTCTCTAACCTGCTGATCATTTTGATTGCCCTGTTCCATAGGGTTCCCAGAAATACAATAAAGCAATACAGTATCTTTTTTGCGATGGAGTGACCATAACTACAGACCATATTCTTAACCTGAGTCCACCATACATTTATATAATAGCACTGTAATATTTGCCATCTAGTTTTTTGTTTCTTTCATAATAATCCTAACATCAAATTTTCCTTTTCACTGTCACAGCAAAGTGAGCTGATGTTTTCAATAAGCTTTCCACTGTGACCTCGAGATCTCTTCCTTGAGTAGTGACAGCCAATTTAGACCCTATCAATGTGCATATGTCTATTTCAAGTGCATTACTTTGCATTTAAAGTAGACATATACATTGAATCTAATCTGCCATTCTGTTGCCCAGACACCCATGCTTTTGAAATTCACAGTCTGCTTGGTATCCTCTGCCATGTTGGCTTCTTCAGTATTCATTCCTGATTTATTAAATCAATTATAAATAACTTTAATAACACTAGTCCCAAAACAGCTTCATTGGACCTCATTCGTTGCATATATCCATTGTGAAAATAACCAGTTGATTCCTTGCCTTTTCCTTCTGTCACTGCTACTTTCTTCTAGCTAGTACTACACAAGATGATTATGATCATTTCAATTTACATTCTCTCCTAAAGAAGTCCAGGGCACTAGACACAACCGTCATATACATTAAGAAAACAAAACGTGTTTTAAGGCATTCTGAAAACAGCTTAAGCTTTCTCAGCCAGTGATCTCTCCATGTCAGTTTCCTCAGGAATATTTGGAGTTGGATGAACTATAAAGGAACTCTTCTCTCTTAACTCGACTTAGTGATATGCCGCTGTTTGAATGAAAAGTATAAAGCATTTTTGCACCAGTCTATGGCCCCAGGTTTCATTGGAGGCTTCAGTACTCGGAGTAACTTATTCAATTGTGCTGTATGTGCTAATTTAAAGTTTTCTGCTCTCGTTGCCTGGTATGTTCCTCCCTGCGACACTTACTCAGTTTCCCAAGCCACCTTTCGTCCTTTCTCCCTTGCTGCTTCTCTCATGTCAAATCCCTCTGAAAAATCCCTCTACTGCAAAACCTTCAGCACAATCCCTTAGTCTTCATCCCCGGCAGAAACATTTTTGTTCTGTTTGGCCGTTCTGAAATGGTCAGTGTTTATAGGTAACAGGTGATGGATATGTCAAAGTACTGGAACTCCAATGCCAGCACTGAAGAATTTTTTACCCGATGTAAAAAAAGGGTTGTTGTTTTTTATAGTCACAAATCCCAGCATACATAATCATGTGGATGGATGTCAGCAAAACCCACAGAGCACATGATCCGTCATGGATATTAATCTCTCCGTTTTGCAATTTAAATTATCCTATATATCTTTCTATCACATATTAATTGAGCAGAGAGCAGGATAGGAAAGGACCCAGATAGAAGTTTGGTTATAAGCTTTATATCGTCAGTGGAGATGTTGATGAAGAGTACCATGAGAATTCGGTCAGGGGTACCTTTACCTTTACCTTTACCATAAGAATTATAGTGTATGACTTTTCTCTCCCTCTCTTTCTCAAATGCAGATTTGTGTTTTTATCTTTGCAGAATGCATTGAGTACATTCCATACAACTTACCTCTTAGAAAATTTTTATTTATTTTCAAAAATAATTTTGAAACCATTTTTCAGTCAGAGAATACCAGAGCACGTCACAGGAAATACACACACACACACACACACACACACACAAAATCAACAGAATAATAAAACATTCTAAGGAGACGTACAACTAAAACATTGTCTTTTAAAAAAACAAACAAACCCTGAATGAAATATACTCAGAGTTGCAAAGTGATTTCATGCTCTTTATTCAGCTCATAGTGGTGAGGAGGAATGAATGAATGTCCCCTCAAAGTATCTGCTTTATATACATTATTTACACAATGGGCTGCACATGATTGGCTAATTCCGGAATTCTACTGTAAGCCAATCAGGTTGTGGATTCACTTCTATCTGGAGCATGATTGGGTGGTTCCTGCCAACCAATCATACTGCTGCATTGTTCTAGGACCAATCAGACTGTTGCATTCTGAATCCTATTGTTCTAGGACCAATCAGACTGCTGCAGTTTGGATCCTATTCAACTCAGTACATAACACTGAAGATGCTAAAGAACTTGTAAAGGGACCCCTGACCATTAGGTCCAGTCGTGGCCGACTCTGGGGTTGCAGCGCTCATCTCACGTTACTGGCTGAGGGAGCCGGCGTACAACTTCCGGGTCATGTGGCCAGCATGACTAAGCCGCTTCTGGTGAACCAGAGCAGCACACGGAAACGCTGTTTACCTTCCCGCCAGAATGGTACCTATTTATCTAGTTGCACTTTGACGTGCTTTCGAACTGCTAGGTTGGCAGGAGCAGGGACCGAGCAACGGGAGCTCACCCAGTCGTGGGGATTCAAACCGCCAACCTTCTGATCAGCAAGTCCTAGGCTCTGTGGTTTAACCCACAGCACCACCCGCGTCCCAAAGAACTTGTACTAGTGGCTAAAAACACCTGAGTGAACAGGTATGTCTTTCTTGATGCCACACAAGCATCAGTGCCTTCCTAATCTCCAAAGGGAGATGGTTCTAACAGGATAAGGCTACTTAAGGCTACTAGTCATGATGGGTGTGCTTTGCTTCCATATTCAGAGGCAGTAATGCTTTTGAATGCCTGGAATGCTGGAAATCACAGGAGGGAAGAGTGTTCTCTTGCTTGAACCTTGCTTGTGGGTTTCCCACAGACATCTCTTTGGCCACTGTGAGTACAGGATGCTAGACAAGATGGGTTATTGGCATGATCGAGTAGGGCTTCTCTTATGTTCTTAAGTGCCACCATGAAGAAGACCCACTGACATGTGGCTATAACTGTGGACTTCAACTGGCTGAAATCCTAAACACCTTCCAGAGAGTAAGCTTCACTGAACACAGTGGGACTTAACTTCTGAGCAAACATGCATTGCCAGCACATTAAATGTGATGAGTTCTAATCTGATTGCAGTTCAATAGCACTTTCCCTCGGTTTAATGTTTACACATTTTCTTTTTTCCAGCTCCCTGTGGGGGTCAGTATATTGGCTCAGATGGAGTAGTTCTATCACCAAATTACCCTCAAAACTACACTGTTGGGCAGACTTGTCAATATTCAATTACTGTGCCTAAGGAATTTGGTAAGTTTTATTCTGATGTGTAACATTCACTAATTCTTTCATTCTGATTTTGTTCTTGGTGTACAAGTTGCTGAACTAAACCAAAAGTATTGGTTTCTCATGAATGAACACAGCTAACATTGAAGGAGCTCCTGCATATTTATCAAGATTATTATTTTTATTCTATTTTGCAAGAATAGTTTTAAGGCTGTACAGTCTCCAGGGCAATCAACAGAGTAGAGTTAACCACAGAAGATACCAATAATCAGAACATATAATGAACTATAACTGAGTACATCAGTTTTTATATGGGAATAACAATTCATTAAGTTTTGCTCATACAGAGTATCAGAGACAACAGCAACAACATAGTAGGGTTTCTTTTATTAAAATATATGGCATAATCCAAAGATCCGAGTTTCCATTTCTACCTGCCAAAGGGAGTATTGCCTCCTTTCATTCAAACAGTAACCCACTACCACCATCTAGTAACCTTGACTAAACTTTCAGGATGCATTTACAATATGGGATTTGGGGAGGACTTGTCTGCAACTGAAAACAAAAAAGTCAAAAAATCGCATTGGGTGTACCCAAGCTCTTTGAATGCCAAGAATTGCATTTGGACCCTGATCCATGTACTCCCCCCCCAAAAAAAAATTAACAAAAAAAATTAACGCACACAAAATGAAATACAAATTAGAGGTGATGTCTGTATAATGGCTGATTTCCCCCATTGTGGGTGGGTGGCGGTAGTAGCCCCTCGTGGTCCTGCACCATCCCCGGGCAGCCAGATTGTGCAGGTCAGCTGTATGTTAGCATCCACCCCCTGGCTGGCTGCATCATAGGGCAGGATTGCCTGCCAAATCTCCCAATCAATGGACCCCTAGCGGGCGAAGCCTCGCTGGTGGGCCATGAGTCAGAAGTTCCCACTCTGGTCCACCAGTGACAGTAAAAGCCAACCATGCCAGCACCCTTCCACGTGGTCTTCAGCATATTCAGGGTACCGTGTTAAAATGGTCTCATTGGAAGCCTCTGTCCAGAAGCCAAGGGTGGAGCATATGGCCATAGAGGTTCCAGCAGCAGCCTTAGGGTGGCCTTCACACTAGATAGGCATCTTGTAGAGGCAAAAATCCCTGGCACAACCCTGAAATGTCTCAGCCCTCCAGCAGGAAGCCAAGGCAGATATGCTCCCAATGTCTGAGCCAAAATCCACCTACGTCTGGAATCAGTAAAGTTGTGGCCAATTTTATCCCAGATGGTTGTCCGATTGACTTTATTCAGAACACACTTGCTATAGACATGGCACCCAGAGTGGTCTTGGTGTTGTGACTGGGACTACAACTTGTGGAAACACCATAGAAACCTATGACATACATTTAGCCCAGATTGGGATTGAAGGCATCTATTTCTAAAATAAACTGTCCACTAAACATAGCATGCTATAGAATGAAAGGATACTTTAGTTAATTTGATTTTTAAAAATCTTGTTGTCGTTGTTGTTGCTGCTGCTGTTACTGTTGTTGTTATTTGTTAAATTTCTAAACCACCCTTCTTCCCAAAGGAGCCCAGGGTGGCAAACACCAAAACAGTAAAACAATACTGTTAAAAATAAAATAAAGAAATCAGGTGTTCAGCAGACCAATGTTTCTTCCAAACCAGTAGTAAACAATGGGATTTCACAGGGAAAGCAGCAGAGCACCCCCCCCCCCCAAAAAAACCCCGCTCAGACCCATTACTTGAAATCACTTGAAATCGAGGGACAAATAGAAGTTTGGATGGGACATTAATCTAGGCAGATTTTTTTAGACTCAGCTAGTTTGACTTCTGTGTCATGTGGTGTCAAACATAAGATTTGTGGGCCTCATCAGGTCACTTTAGAGGGTTCCAGTGTGACCCACAGCTAACCTACCATTCTTCATACACGTTCCATTTTCTGTGCTAGAACTAATTCACTCTTTGCTGTTGTGTTCAAGCTACAAATGCTTAAGGATGGACATATTGCCACAGCTGTAAGAACTGTATTTCAGCTTCCCCAATTTATGGTGGAATTGATGGTTTGGTGTTGAGTTCAAGTAGAACTAACATTTTTCAGTGGAAAATTATTGGCTTTGCCTCAGATGTCTATGCTGGGTGGGAATTTTCCATCCAACTCATTTGAGTTTGACACCACTGGATTGGGCTAATAAATTGTTCCTATAAGTTCTATATCCATGAGAAATGTTTATTTTAACTGAAGTGTGTATGTGTATGTGCTTGACATAAATAAAATTCCTCCTTTAGAGATATGTATGGGGGATTGAAGGAGGTGGGTGGCCAAACTAACAAAAAAAGTAATAGATTTTGTTGCAATTTAAAAATAAGCTTATTTTTAAAAAACCAAACCTCTTTCCCCTTGATACTGAGGAGATACAATTTCACAGTAGGTAAATGCAGTTTTGTCAATGAGGGAATTAACTAAATTCGATCAGATAACACATTTCAGTGATTCATTGTCTTACTCAGCTAACTCTACTGTGCATCATGGGAAGCATTGCATTACTCTTTGACTGAGGGTGGATTTTTGGTGACTTGAGGCCAGGAATAAAGTATGAGATAATGTGTCTACAACATTATAGTTCCCAACAGATAACACTACACTTGGTTACTGTGTTTTTCTTTCCTTCCTGCTCTAGAGGGTATAAAGGAGAGATGGATAAAAGACTGGCGCATTGGAGCATTTAAATAAGAAATCACTGAGCATTCAGAATTATTAGTGTCCTGAGATGGCAATTACAATAAAAGCCTATTTGAGTTTTATACAGGAGACATATTTACGACATTAAAGTATGAGTTACAAAGTGCTTTCCCCCACTCACCTTGTGGTCAAATAGACATGTAATTTCTTTGCGTCATAGTACTGCTGATGAATTCTCTGACATTTCCTCATACATAATATTTGTAAATCTCAGTAAATTTGCTGCGAAAACCTATGGCTGGACTAATATTTTAATAGTTAATAATATGGAGATAACCGTTAGAAGTAAATATTTCTACTAAATAAAGATTTAGTATTTATTATTTCTCAAAGGAAATGGATATTTTTATCATTATGTTACAAAGAAACAGTATGAACATTTATAGTAATAGAAAAGGCAATGCCAATACAGTCGCACCTTGGATCCCAAACGCCTTGCGAGTCAAACGTTTTGGCTCCTGAACGCCGCAAACCCGGAATTGAGTGTTCCAGTTTGTGAACGTTCTTTGGAACCCAAACATCTGATGGAGCTTCTGCAGCTTCTGATTGGCTGCAGGAGCTTCCTGCAGCCAATCAGAAGCCCTGATTTGGTTTTTGAACGTTTTGGAAGTCAAACGGACTTCTGGAATGGATTCCGTTCAACTTCCGAGGTACCACTGTATTTTGAAACCTAGTTTATAGCAAAGAAAAACGATGACACAGGGTAGAATGAGTTCAATTTTGCCCATGGCTCTTGCTGTTGTACGCACACGAAGGCTACTTGGTCTTTTGATTAACATAAGTGTACTATCATAAAGACTACTTAAACACCAGTCTTTGGGCATGTGGGTCTTTTGCATCTGCTTGGTGTATAATAATGAGCCAAAGCAGGTTATTCCTCTCTACATTGTTTTGTTGGGAAGACAAAAGGGATCCGTTCTGTTCTGTCAAGGTTCTGGTATGAATGCCCTGTTTGAACCAACTCAGCCTGGAGTATGCAAGGAATGGACCTAGCATGGGCTGTTCTGGGATGGTACCTGTCAGGGAACTGACATCGGAGCTAGAGGCGGAGGGGAGGCTCTCAAATGATGCTGGAGAAGGGCCCAGCAGGGAGAGAGGAAGCTCAGCAGATGGGGAAGCAAATCAGTGCAACACACCAGAGATAAAGGGGGGCAGATGGGGGAATCGGCGAGAGGGCTCCAGGACTCTTCACCGGACACCAGCGGGGAGAGCACGGGTCCTCCGCTACCCACACCCTCCCTGCGCAGAAGGCTTCCGCGCAGAGAGAGTAGGAGGAGACTTGGCGTCAAACAACTTTTATGTTGGAAAAGGTTTAAGAAACGCCCACTGACGGATTCTGCTAGCGACTGAGGCAGCCACGAAGTGAAGGGCTGTCCAGACAGAAAGGTTTAACAAGGCAACATAGCCAGGAGAGGCGGCAACTTACGCACGAGCAACCCATACTCATTACAGTGTGCAACTGCTGTGAACAGAAGGAAAGTAATACATTTGATATACCAGCTATACTTCTCCCCCCGCCCCCTCATTCAGAGATGGTGAAAATCTTGAATGGCAACTTGTCTTTCCCAGAAAGCACAACCCAGGCATTCGGTCTTGTTGCCTAGAAGGCAGCAATGCCTACGCTGTACTCCCCAGACATGTATTTTTTCTGACAGGAGAAGTGTTGTCATTGCAGCAATCAAATCTGCAGAGACCTTGTATGCTTGGATCCACTGGCTGGAATGAAGGTCTGACCCTTGCCTTGGGAGACTCTTTTACATATACTCCATGTCATTACCTCTCCCCAGCCTTGGGCATATTAAAATGAAGCCCTCTGCCACCTCACCCTTTCTTTCAAATTAAAGTCAAACCACAACTCGAGGCACAGTGCAGGCAAGTCTGATACCAGAGCTGGTCTTCAGGCAAATTCCTGCAACTCTTTTTGTACCTTCCCAGAATTATTCTGCTGGCTTCCAACTGAATAAGTGGATGCCACACAAAATGTAACTTCTTTCCATTTATATTTTCTTATTCATAGATCTTATTCTAGTTTTATGGAGATTTTCATTAACTCAACAACCAGGCTTTCCACAATGTAATCACTATGTCAGGATATGTCTGTGCACCAAAAGATTTTTAGAATATTCCCTCACTAACAATACTTTCCAAATGTCAGTGCATGGAAGATTGTTGAATTATTGGCACTCACAATGAGAATCAATAATGTACAAACAACAAGTTGCTTTAGGAAAAAACAACAACATAGATAAAGCACAGCAAACAATCTTCCTTTTATTCCCAAAGAACTCAAGAAACTTAAGCTAATTTGTGATGTTTTACATTTAATATGCACTTCATTTCTTTTATTATATTTTTTCCCAGTTGTGTTTGGACAGTTTGCCTATTTTCAAACAGCTCTAAACGATGTAGTAGAATTATTTGATGGAGAATATCCACAGGCTAGACTTCTGAGTTCACTTTCTGGATCTCACTCAGGTAAAAATATATTTCCTAAAAAACACTTTGTGAAAATATTCCCATTTTTTATTCGTGTTTAGAGTCATTCTTTCCCCTAGCCATTGCCATCATTCCTTTCTGTAGTTATTCTTTTTCTTAAGTAGCTCAATGTGAGATTATGCTGCGAAGTCAGTGACATGATAACCATATACAGTAGATTGAATTTAACTATGATGTAATCAGAGCAAAAAAAAAAAAGTTAGGACTGAGGACTATGCTTCTTGGATTAGTTACATATCTCATTCCAATCAATCAGGAATCCAGTAGGTAGCTACTTAAATGTGTGTAATCGTTCTCTCTTTTTCTGAAGTTCAGAAGTGAGTGCCAGAACTTACATTCCAAGAGCAGAAACATTTGTATATGAGATATATATGAACATGCGTGGAGGAACCCCATGGTTTTCCAGTATAAAACATAGGGGGGAAACAACCTTTCCTAAGTATACCCAGTGGGTATGGAATGCTGCCTGACTGTTGGAGGCAGTGGGAGGGGAACAGAAACCTAAGCAGGAGCAGGAGTAGAATATTGAGGAGGAAGGCGTATGCAACTAACTGGAACAGTGAAAAGGAACATTCCACATCACCAACATTTTGTTGCAAAACTCAGGGCTTAGCCCAAAGTACCGTAAGTCATTGTAAGTAAGAAGGAAGCAGTGCAAATAAGCAGGTGGATGTTTTCTTCAGCTGTTTAGAAATGTAATTTTAAAAAGGTGTTTTTGAACATGCTGCAGTTTATTTATGAAAAACGGTACTTAGTTTCAGCAAAAGCGAGTTATTTTATCGTATTACGTCTACCAATAAAACAGTACATAAAAACAACCCATCTCAAATGTAAATGTTTCATGCCAGTGTGTATAGAACATATGCTTCTGTTCTCTAGTTATTTTGTTCATGATTTCTCTCTGTTCATTTTAATTTGTAGGAGAGACTTTGCCCTTAGCCACATCCAATCAGATTCTCTTGAGGTTTAGTGCCAAGAGTGGAGCATCTGCCAGGGGCTTCCATTTTGTCTATCAAGGTATTGGTCTTTTTTTCTTTTTTACCTTTTTGTATTTTGTGGACTACATTGCCTTGGCCCTCACTGCCAGAGGAAGAACTCAAACTCCCAGCTCTAGTCCTGCCCAAGGCTTTCATGCTTAAATCCGATTGGTACACAAGGTAAAATACAGGTTACAAGGTTCAGCAGGTACGTAGGAGGCAGAATGCATGGCTAAGTCCAGTCAAACAAGTAACACCCACCCACCCCTTCTTTAGAAGAGCAGGACAGGTACAGCTATTGATGTGATAATAGCTTGCCTGAGACTAGGCAAGCAAAGGGGGATTCCTTCAAGTGGGCTGGCTCTGGGAGGTTTGTCTGTGCTGGTGTCTGTGTGTCCATGGAGATGCAGTCAAGGTTGTCTCAGCATCACTTACTCTCCAGAAGGGAAGGCTCCTCACTGGCAGGAGCAGGCTCTGGAAGCAGGAGGTTACGAGTGTCCAGTGTTGTAGGGAAGGGGCATTCTTTTGACAACCTGCTTCACCTCTCCCTAGTATCCAGATATCCATCCTCCAGGCCATCTGTACTCCTTTGCAGCATCAGACACTATTTGGAGTCTTCATTCCATTTTCCCCATCTTGCTCAGGATCCCTTTCCATTCCTCCTCAGCCCCTCTACAGCACCTCCACATGGGGTCATGACATATGTATGGTCTCAGTAGCACCAAATATATATATATTTGTCTCAAATAGTCATGGGAAATGCAGTGTGTTTTTAAGTGCCTTTGTAATTGATTCATGGCGTGTTTTGCAATCTTAGCTATTTTCTTTTAATTCACAAGGTGTGTTATTTGTCGTCATGATTGTGTTCAGAGATTAGATTAGGCACCTATAGGGTATGCAGTACCATGCAACCTGGTGTCTTAACCCATGTGCTGAACTCCTCATGTGCAGCATTCATATGCCAGTGATTTACAGAACAACCCAAAACCTCTTTGGACAGTGGTGGTGGTGGACATAGATGTCTCTCTGTCCAGCCCTGCAAGGCTAACTTCACCACCTGCTAGCTGCCACCGTCATCATTACATTCTGGTGACGATCCCCACCTTTTACCTGTCAAAGTAGTGGGTGTGGGGTGGAGTTTCCACTGTTAAGATCACATCTGCTGCCATTGTGTGATTCCTCTTAGCTTGAACTCTTGAAGCCAATTTTCATGGGCATTGGAGGCTACAGGAACTGGGGGAATTGGCCGAAATCTTCTTCCTTCCTCTTCCATTAGTGAAGTCAATCACTGGATCACAAATTCCTTCTGTGATCAGAAGAAGTAACTGAATTCCATCCTACAAGACCTGCCCCCAAATAAGGTGTATGGGATTGCAGCAATCATGATTTCGAATACTTTGGACAGCATCCAGTGTTTTTCTGTATAAATGAAGGCACCTCCACTAGAGCTGTGCTATTGAAAGGGGTCACTGTAGGAGGGGAAGCCATTGGATTTGACCCTATGTGTTTTTTTGTCTTCTGCTACTTATAAAAATATAGTTCCAGATTCAAAGATTGGGGGTAGGTAGCATTTCATTATCATGTAACAAATTGTTCAGCAGTTTTGTATTGTTTGCTAGTTTGGGGAGGGAGGGGTAGTGTTTATGTTTATTCATCACTGGCATTAGGATATAGGATTTCTCTGTCTAGTGGCATTTGAGAATAGGAAATGCTATTCTCAGCATCTCGGAATGAATCAAGTAAGTAAGCCTGCTTTATTTATCTCTGGAGAACCTTGCAGCTAGTCAAGTTTCCATTTTTGGAAGATGAATGCATTAGGATCCCTAGCTGCTAAAGCTTTAGCCAGGGCCATGCGGCTTGTGGCATTTAATTAGATTTAATAAATATGCTACCACAATTTGGGGATTTTCAATCTTCTTGTGAAATATAGGAACAGATTTCCCAGGACTGCCTGCCTGCTAATGTTAAGATACCTCTGAGAGCAGCATCCCCATTCCTGAATGAACACTCTAATCTGGCCTGCAAAGTCAATCATTTTATTTATCACCCAGTATTCCAGATTGACCCTATTACATGTTTGCTTTTCCACTAGGCTGATTTCTATTTTGTTTCATAGCACTAAAAGATGAATAATAATTACTACAGAAAATGCAATTTCTCTCTGATACCATCTAAGAAGACTAACTTGTCAACATTATGGTTTAGAATTAGACTGAGGATTAGGAGGGAGAGGTGCCCATAGCTAGCCTGATTGTATATTCTGTTCACAGCTAGTGAAATATTAGATTTCAAGCTTTGGATTTTGATATAATGGCCCTTCCTCTCCCCCCACCCCCCACAAACTAATGCCATTTTCTCTACATATTTCTTTTTGTCTCCAATAAACTGCCTTTCTTTTTGTGATGACTCACATTTCTTTATATTTCATACTTCACAAAAAGCAGGATGATTAGCTGTTACATGAATGAGCAGAACCTCTACAAAAAAATCCTCAAAAAACAGTGTTGACATTTTATAATGTTAACTACCCTCACATTTTCAGTACAATTGGGTTTTAAAGGGAGTCATTTGCTCTCATTTCCATAATTATGCCATGCTGGCTTATTTCCTATAGCTCTCTGAAACATCCAGTGCTGGCCCAAGACATTAGCCCTTGGAAAGCCTATATGGTTTACTCTAGCAAGAATGAACTCACATTCTACCATTTCAGGGCCTTTGCACAAATGCAGTTTGTGTGCTTGTTCATTTGTTGTACAGTGATACCTTGGTTTACAACCATAATCCATTCCAGATCCGTCTGGTTGTAAACCAAAGCAGGTTGCAACCCAAGGCATGCTTTCACCAATGGGGCCTCCCCCCCCCCAAAAAAGTGTTGTAATCCAAAAATAAATGTGTTGTAATAAGAAAAAAGGGGGGGACACGCACTTCCGGGTTTGACGTGGTTGTAATCTAAAACGGTTTTAATCCAAAGTGGTTGCAAACCACTGTATTTATTAAATTTTTATTCTCCCCCCCCCCCCCCAAGGAGCCCAGGGCAGCAAACAACAAGCAATAAAACAATGAAAACTGCTTTGTATTAGTATTTGTATTTTTAAAAAAGTATCTGTCATCATTCAAAGAAGTTTTGTAGGTGTCCCAATGGGTTCCCCATTTAAATCAGGCAAATCTGTGATCAGTAGTTGCTGGACTACAATTCTCTTCATTGTATGATGGCTAGGGTTCATGGGATTTGAAATCTAACACCATTTGGAGGGTCACATGTTTTACAGTGCTTCTTTAAGAAGCAGTATGATAATCATTGCTTCTTCTTTAAAATATACATGGAAACACAAGGGTTGGAGCTTTGTGGCATTGCTAGTACTTCCTAGATATTCCACGTTATCCTATGCCGTAATGGGCATAGGCAACACTTGACCAAGAGAATGAGCTTTAGTATCGCCTCCATTTGCTATGTTGATGGACAGATATTAAGAAAAATAAGGGATACATGTCATGTGACAAAGGTATTTGAGAGCAGAAGCAGTAAAGGAAGCAGTAAAGGAGTCTAGAAATGTTGTGAAATGCTGAAAAGCTGCGGAATCATTTAGCATGCTGAGTCACTGTGACTTATCTTGAGGATGACTCATTGTATCTGCTTGCAGGCAGACTAGGTGTCTCACTCAGTGTCTGTGACTCAGTATCTGCAGTGTGTCTGTGTGAGGTGGAGCCTGTGCTCTGTGAAGCCTGTGCTCAATGGAAACTCTGTATGCTCTGAAGCTAGTTTAATCTTCTGTTCATTATGCTGTTATTTGCAAACAAGTTTAATTTTAACTTAGTGAAGCTTTTATTCTTTTACTGAAGAAGACTCTGCATTATTAATTTACATTGCGCGTCAGTACATCCAGTTTGGATTTGTGTGGGACTTCTACAGGGCTTCTACTGCTAAAAAGCAACTGAATGGGAGAAGGCCTATTACTCTGTATATTGTATTTTGCTACCGAATAGTGAGGAGCTGGGATGTAGCCACTCTAGGCAATAAAGGTCATCCATATTGCCAGGGCCTGTGGGGGAAGCATAAGCATGCCATCAATGCAATCGTGTAGATTAAGCCCAGTTGTGAAGTGTGTGGAGTCCAAAAACCCATACTTTGTCATTTAGCAGCAAATGGTGTTGTACATAGAATGCAGCCATACAAAAGCTGAAGTTCAATACCTATTTGCTTATCCAGCGGTTTATTTCCCCCCCAGCTGCTTTTAGCTTAAATCAAGAATATTTCTTCTCCAAAGTACAGTGGTACCTCGGGTTACATACGCTTCAGATTACATACGCTTCAGGTTACAGACTCCACTAACCCAGAAAGATTACCTCAGGTCAAGAACTTTGCTTCAGGATGAGAACAGAAATCTTGCAGTGGCGGCGTGGCGGCAGCAGGAGGCCCCATTAGCTAAAGTGGTGCTTCAGGTTAAGAACAGTTTCAGGTTAAGTATGGACCTCCAGGACGAATTAAGTACTTAACCCGAGGTACCACTGTAGTCTGAATCAAATCAGTCACACTACATTAAGTTTACCAGACGTCCCCGTTTCCCAGGGACAGTCCCCAGATTTACAAATCAGTCCCCATACAAAATCCGTTGACGTTGAAAAGTGTCCCCGGATTGATTGGGAAAAAATATGGTAACCTTGCACTACATTCCACCCAAAAGGTGTGTTTCTTGTGGACTTGGTCTGTTGTACTCATCTATTTAAAGTTTAGTTGTCAAAATTAAAGAGTGGCTTGACTGAATTTTGGTGTGACTGTTGTGGAACAAGTGACTCAAGGAATTCAACCTGATTAGTATAATGATGCTTTTAGCCAACAAGTAATCTTTCAGTTTCTTTAAGGAAGCCTCTGTTAGTGCAAACTAAATTCTCTGTAGTTTCTAGGTGATGTTCCTCAGACTACACCTCTTTCCTCCTGTTTGTGCAGCTGTTCCACGAACCAGTGATACACAATGCAGCTCCGTGCCAGAGCCAAGATATGGTAGGAGGATTGGCTCTGAATTCTCAGCCGGTTCCGTGGTTCGCTTTGAATGTAGTCCTGGCTATCTTCTGCAAGGCTCCAAAGCCATCCGCTGCCAGTCTGTGCCCAATGCTTTAGCTCAGTGGAACGACACAGTGCCAAGCTGTGTGGGTAAGGCATTATTATATTTAGGTCATCCGTTTCTAAATCAGAATTCAAGAACACTACTTGTTTCATCAAGTAGTATTTAACACTTAAATTCTCTCTCCATTGATTAATACTGGTCGTGTCCAATTTGAAAGAGCAATTTGTCATTTCAAAAGTAATTGAGTACCAGCTGGTTGGTAGGCAGTATAGTGTTTCACATAATAACCTATTAGATTAACAAGGTTGATGCATGTTTTGCTGAATATTTATTATCAGTGTGACTGCCTCTAAAATCATAAGTATAATATGGAGCATAATGTCAATGTCTAGAAATCACCCTTCTGTTAATTAATTGATTTTTTCCCCATGAAACATCCTTTATAGCAGATTTATAACTGATACAATTAGAAGTCTGCTGTTACAATGTCATATTTTAGAATAACAAGATCCAAAATAAATTCATCCAAACAATGCACTTAACACTGTGTTTTGTCAGTGAAACTCGCTAATGGAATTGTGTTTACTGTTTTGAATTCTTTTGCATGTATTAAGTATCCCCCCCTTTTTTTTTACTCTCAAGACTTGTGCATTACAATTATTAATAATACTGACAGGGACAGTGTGACTTTAGAGAGAATAAAATAAGATCATAGTGATTTGAATCATAATAGCTAATATAATTTTACCTGAGTACATTCAGCCCCTAGTATATTGTCACAGGGCAGAAGAAAGTTCTGTTTTCCACCTTGGACATAACTAATTCCAACACAACGGAGTTTCATCTTTATTTTTATTGAAATTCTCTTTAATCTGGATGTTAAGAAGCATTCATCCTCTCTCTGCTTCATATCCAGTATAAATATAATTAAAATTAATATATTAATGTTGCATTGGCAGGCCTGGCAAGCAACCACAGTCCGTCCTGTCTTGGCTGATCTGGGACATGTAGCTGCAGGGTAGCTTCAAACCTACCTGTCTTCTGTGGCACAGACCCTATTTCTCTGCCAGCTTCAAAGAAGGGTTTTTTTTTATTTTTCTCTCTTTCCTTTTGTCTGTCTACCTCTCTTACTCTGAAGACTCTGTGGCTGTTTTCCTGCCCCATTCTCTACAACCTTCCCATTCCTCTGTGGTGTTTTTTCCTACTCCAGTCTCACAGTGCATTGCCTGTTTTGTGGGGAAATTAGACTAGAATAAGAAAAAGGAAGAAATTCTGGCGTAAAGTCACCTGAATTTAAAATATCATTTCCATGGTTTGGCAGCCATGGCCACTATTAGAGAAAATTTAATTGAATGTGCATATTTCTATGCATACATATATTTATAGATACTTCCTTTGAATGTGAAAGTGTGTCTTACTTTGGTTGAAACGAGGTCTTATTTCTATTGTTAGTGTTACTTTGCTGTTCCCTGAGCATGACTTTACCTTTGTCGTTATCTCTAATTCAATTTTCAGTGCCATGCAGTCGAAATTTCACTGAACGGAGGGGTACTATATTGTCTCCAGGCTATCCCGAACCTTATGGTAACAGCTTGAATTGTGTGTGGAAAATCATAGTGACTGAGGGATCAGGTATTCAGGCAAGTCCATATTTTGCCCACAGTGGAATATGAACTACTTCATAATAGTAGTAATGACTTGATGGTTGATTGATCACTCCTCTTCCCAAACCCCAGCCAAATATAAAGAAAAACATCAGCTTGCTTACATGTATTTATTTATTTATGGCATGTATATGCCATCCAATCAACTATTTTCCCAGGGTGGTGTAAAACAGTAAATTACAGTTAAAAACAATCAATGCAAAAATATAAAGGAAAACAAATCACACAAGTATAGCAGCACAAACAGCATCATGAAAGCATCACGAGGCAGCATAAAACCAATAAGTCTATGATGTAGATTTCTTAAGTCTGGGCAAGTATATAGTTCTCCATGTTCCCAGAGTTTCAGAGTATCTTTGGCTCAGAGCCAGTCCAAGAAATGTTGCTGTCCATGGCAAAGGGCAAGATGCCACCAGTTAATTCCATGAGCAGAGGCTGACTTTCAACACTGGCAATGGAATAACATCCTCCACTGTGCCTGGGGATGGCTGGCTGCTTCAAAGAGCGCATGATAGGCTGTGTAGCATGCAAGTCTCTGATCTCCAGTAGAAGGGAATAGGTAGGAAGCTTAACAGGAATGCCACTGCTGCCTCACCTCAGCACCTGCTGCCTGAGTGCAGCATCTTTTTCACTTTGTCTAATGGTAAGTCTGGCCTGATCAAGTAACACACCTTCTCATTTCACCCCACATGGCGCAATGAAGCTAAAATCACTCCTGTCTACCCCACTTATTATGCTTAAAAGAACCAGTTGCAGAATCAGGATCGATGTTGCAGGGCATTGGGCTGGATGACCACCGGGGTCCCTTCCAACTTTACAGTTCTCTGATTCCTTCTTCCTTTTATCAAAGCATTTTTTAATACATAGTTAAATAAAGCAATATCACCATCTGCTGACAGCTAGAGAAACAACTAACGAGGGCATCCAAGTGCATTCAGTTAATTTAACACCATAAATATGATGGAAATAGAATCCAGCTGTGGGGTACTGGTTAGAGGTGCATATCAGCTATGTGTGGAGGCCAAAAAACGAGGCATATGGAAGTGCCAATATCCCCTCACCCTCAAGTCAGATCAGGGCCCCCCAAAAGTCTTGTATTGTTCTGTTTTTTTATTATTACTTATTTAAGACGGAGCATACACTTGAACAACATGAAAGAAAGAAAGAGAAAATTGAATTAAAATCAAAATTAAGCATGTTCTGTTTTTAATTCATTTTTCTATTCAGAATAACTCCAAGTTTTTGTATTTCTCTGTTTCTCTAGGGAAGCTGCCTTTGCAAGAAGTGAGGTTGTCCCACATGTTGTCAGTAAAGCACCAAAGAGCTCTGGATTGGGTTTTTGTTGTGGTTAAAACCCGGCAGTACAGGATTTTATTTTTATTTTTTAAACCCTCGAAGTCATAAAAAACCCAGAGCTGTTCAGAACTTCACTGGCAATGTTCTGGACAGCCTCATATTGTAAAGCCTCTTGGAGACCTGTAAAACTTATATTGGAAGCATAAAGTCTATCTCAGAGGATACAAACAAACTCTGGAAAGGTTTTTAAAATGTACAAACAAGAATAAATACCACTCAGCCAGCTCTTAATTGGTTTAAAATCAGAAACAGCAAGAGACAAACCCTCACCCCTTTTACACATAGAAAATTATAGAGAAAAGTGAATCCCTTCTACATATGCCTGGACTCATTTGTCTGCAGTTAAACTACTCCAAAAGTAGTGTTGCCATATTTCCCAAAATGAAAATCTCCTTTTTTCCTTTTTTGGGGGGAGCGAAGCCGTTGAGCTTTTTCGGGACATCTCCCCACAAAATGTTTTTTGGGGAACATCTCAGAAACAGAGAAGATTTTTTTTTTAATGTTCAGATAGAGATGCAAGGCAAATCTTGAGACCCATGTACACCCCTAGTATTTATAGATCCACTGATCGCAAGCATTCATCATGTCTTTGCAGACATTTCAGTGTTATGACAACTGCTACTTAGTGTAAAAACCAGTGGTGAAGTTTGTGACTGATTTGAGTCCTGCAACAGGTTCTTCCACAACTAAATCCAACCTCTTGTCCTGCAAAAACAAAACAAGCCATAAACCAAAGACATAAAAATCACAGTCTTTATTTTCATTAGGTTTTCCTCCTTTAACCAAAATAACTCCTTTTCTAAATACAAATTTCTCTGCCCACACAGGCTGCCCTGATCAATCAGGGGAAATTCCACATCTATTAGCACATTCCTTTGTGTGTGCAGCCTTTTCACTTCCATTGCAATGAATGAACTACCCCCCTAAGAACTCTGTATCTGCACTGGCAGGGGTCTGGAGTGGAGTGATTGTGTATAATTCTGCCTTGCAAACATGACTTCCTTGGGATATTGATAATATCTGTACTGCTGCTTCCGTATATCTTGCCATTATTTTTTTTAGTCTTCCTCCTCTTCTTTCTTTAAATGCCTTTCTTCCTTTGTAAACATCTGTCATCTGCCGCTCACTTGAATCCAAGCTATTCAGTTTTGTAATGTGCCTTTTTCTGCACTGTGGAAGGTTCTATGTTTGAATACTGAAAATATCCTCATGCTTACTAAAGTAGCAGAAAAGGGAGGAGGCTTCTAGACTAGCTCATACTTTAACATCTAGATTTATAGGTGCAGGGCATTTTTATTGGGTAACATCCATATATTTTCTCCACCATCTGAAGTCGGGTACACTTCATCTTCTTCATCTGCTGCAATGCAGCTCTGCGCTGATAGAGAGCACTATCCTAACCCTTCCATGCTGATGGCTGGGCGCTTGGGATGTCACTTCCGTACCTCTCTGCTGGCCTCTGCAAGCAGAGAAGAGCACTGCCAATGAAAGGAAGGCACCCTACCTAGATGTGTGGGAAACTATCACTAGAGGTTCTCCTGCTGGCAAGAGTAAGCAGGAAGCACTGAAATGGAGCACTTCGAGGGTGAGGTGAAAGCTTTGGTAACATCAGATCCAAAGCCTGGAAGATGCCCCAGGCCCTTCAGCTATGCTTGCCTGGAACTGGCATATCAAATGCAACCAAGAACTATTTTCACCATTCACCGACCTGGCTAGCATAAGCCACCAGGTCTTAGGTCTCAGCAGTAGATTTGCCACTCCCATTCCTTCTAGACCCCACTGAAGATTGGTCTGTCATTTTTTGGAAATGTGACACTTCAGCAATGAATGCCTTGTTTTTCCATAGTCAATTGCTGCTCTTTGATGTCACTTTGCAGTTACAAAGGTGCACAATATTGTGAGGTCAAAATGTGTGTTTAGCTTATGCAGCTACGTTTTGCTGTCAATCTCATTGCTGCTTCTTTTTGTCTTTGATGTCACAACTTCTGAAAAGATATGTGACTATACTGTTTAATGAACACCCGGTGGTGATTCTTTCACAGATCCAGGTCATAAGCTTTGCCACTGAGCATAACTGGGACTCTCTTGAAATCTATGATGGTGGTGACTTGACAGCACCAAGGCTTGGGAGTTTTTCAGGTATGTAGAAATCTACATTGTGGTCTTATAATGGTGA
The DNA here is from genome assembly GCF_964106645.2 of Podarcis pityusensis. NCBI lineage: Eukaryota > Metazoa > Chordata > Lepidosauria > Squamata > Lacertidae > Podarcis > Podarcis pityusensis. The sequence continues at coordinate 22,711,943 of NC_138026.1, forward strand.
AACCATAGGGATGGTGAACAAATTTGGATAGGTTCGTATTTTTATGTGGACCTCCTGATTCACACTTCCTAAAAAAAAATATGCCAGCTGAAATGTAGTTTTCCTTCAAAGTTCACACTTGCCTGAAAGTGGCGAGTCAATTCTCCAACCATTATTACATCTTGCAAGCTTATATGTTTATATGCTTGCACAGATGGAACAGTTGCGTGTGAAGATCCCCAGGAGCTATCCAAACGCAGTACTGACGACTGGGCCCCACCATACCGTCAGTGCAGGTAAACATCATGGGGGAGCACGTGACTCAAGCTCACCCCAAAATGCTCCCAGGGACTCTTGCGAGATCCTACCCCCCGAAAGGGGTCGACAAAAGCATGGCGAGACCCTGGATTCCTTTAATGGAGTACCTGTTCTCTGACCTCCCCTCCACACCACCATTTTAACTGATGCCTACCACCAAACCTTACGAAGTTGTGACGATTTGCTATGTGGCAGGCGAAACCCAAGTGGCACCAGCCAACCGAGCCCCTGCCCCAAAAGCAGACGGCCCACAATGGCATAGCAAGGTCAAAACAAGACCCTAAATATAGGGAAGGGTGGGTGGGTGATCCAGTGCACGAAGCTAAAAGAGGAAGCTTAATGCAACGTGCAGCAGTATATAAAGATCCCTTGGTTATTACACAACATTCCCATTGGACAGATTTGCCCAACAACCGAGGGACCACTAATCAGGTTGCTGTGGCTATCCAATCGTTCCCACCCACACAACAGTGAGGTCAGTCCTGATGATCTCAGCGCACCACGTGGCCTCTGTGAGGAGGACCCGATTTATAATAATGTGACGTTGAACCTCACCCTATATGTTTTATTCTTCTTTATATGTTGTGCTTCTTTAAAAGTTCCTGTGTTGCATAGATCTTGTGATAAATGACAGTGTTCATAACCTGTCCCATATTTCTGGTAGGTACTACAGTACCAGCATTGTTGAACAGCACCTCCAATCAACTTTACTTGCACTTCCACTCTGATATTAGTGTGGCAGCTGCTGGTTTTCACCTCGAGTACAAAAGTAAGTTTTAATTTTATTATAATTTTGATTGGCATTGTGCCTCTTGTTTGTGTTTGCTAGGTATCATTCATATCATCACATTGTTGCACGCCACCCAAAGCGGTACAAAATTCCAGGGGTTCCAGGGGCTTATCCAGGGGTTCCAGGTTTCCTTTGGAATGAGGGTCAGTGGAGACTATGGTGTCTTTATGATATATGGTTTATTTACACAGACACACACACACACACACACACACACACACACTATCATATTTGATGGAGGTACTCACAGCATTAACCCCCACAGCCTTGGATTGCAGCAGAAATCAGGCAAGGCCTTCATCCTTGCTTCTAGCTTCGCACACAACTCAACTCTGGCCTTTGTCTTTCTAACTGCCAGGCAGTTGAGGGAAGGGAGGCATCCATTGGCTGTCTGGCACAGAGCCTCTTCCTTTGTTACCTTCATGGCCCATACTTGGAGAGCCATTACCAGGAATGCTAGCGTGGATCTAGGAATTAGAATGGGACTCAGGCATAGAGCCCACCCTCTAAACTCATAACAACATTTCCCCCCTACATAAATCCAGAACTGTCTTCACTGTGTTGCCTTTCCCCTGGTATTTTTTTATGTTAATAATGTCCAGTTTTATGGCATGGATAAAAGGTTGTTTTATACTTTTATTCTATTCATTTGTCAATATGTGCTCATTTGTGTGTGATCTCTGTAGTTGATATAATGACAGAGAATCATAGCAACTGCATGCTTCATGTAATGGTTTTGTCTGTCCCACCCTTTCAGTCATGGAATGTTGTGTACAGCACATAGGCTGCTCTGGCAGGGTGTACAGTTGCTGTAAAGTCTTTGAGATTTGCTGTTTTACAATTATGCATGTTGATAGTGATTTTTATGTTGAAAAATAACAGCAAGGTCAGTTAGACTTCACATGCCATTGTAGTTTCCATTGCGGGGTATTGTCTTATATAGAACAGGCATCCCCAAACTTGGCCCTCCAGATGTTTTGGGACTACAACTCCCATCATCCCTAGCTAACAGGACCAGTGGTCAGGGATGATGGGAATTGTAGCCTCAAAACATCTGGAGGGCCAAGTTTGCTTAACCAGACAAGGGAAGTTATTAATAAAGGTGTGATCATTATTATTTTTATTTTAACTTGCAGGCAGTATGCTTAATAACTTGCATCCTAAATTTATTTGGCTTTCTTGGTATACATTTAACCCCCATGCCAGATTGCTAAAGTCAGGGGGTTTTCCCCCCCTATCAGCAGGAGGGCACATAGTATTGTGCAAGACAGCTTACAATATATTTTAAAAGAATAAAAAATAAGTATAAATGTTACAACATGAACAGGGATCACTAAATACTTGAAAGCCCAGTTGGGATGCTAATTATTCTTGCTGGTTCTCTTTCTTCACGTAAGCATGGAGAATGACATCGTTTTCTGCTGCATCATGTGCTTGGATCAGGAATATATTGTATTTTATGCCAAAAAGGTTATCACTGTGTTTTCACTTAGTAAATTACAGCACCATCCTAACCCTGTCTACTCAGAGGTAAGCCCTACTGAATTAAGTGGGGCAAACCTCCAGGTAAATTGGATTAGGATTGTAGCCTAAATAAAAGTAAAGTGTGACACAGCCCTCCAGTTCTATATCATTTGGACGAGGATTTGGAAATGAAGCCATGGAATTCCTGCTAGGATACCAGGAAGTTGTTAACTGAGATTTGATCACTGGGGAACATTTTGCACACTCTTATTTACATAGTGGCACTCATGTCCTTTTCAAACTTTTTAAAACTACTGATGCAAAATAGTGGTGTCCTCTGTGCGTAGCTATGTACATCAGTGAGTCATTCATATTAGCTAGAGGTAGGCGTTACAAAGCTGATTCTTAAATTTTAAGCATGAATATAGATATTAATTATTAGTCTGATAAATAGCTTGACAGAGATTAGATTCGCCAAACATCTTTACGTTTGCCTATGCAAACATTCTATTACCTTGTAGAAGGGCAATAACAATTTTCTGTGAGACTAGGGCTTATTAGAGTATGTAGATGAAGGCACCAAATAGTCCCTTAATGTTGATATTCATCTCCTTTTAATGAGCAGTCCCAAACAAGCAAGTATACCGATAAGCATCAATAGTAATACTTATAATTGGGGTAATCACTTTTCTAAAATGTTAATGTGTGCAAATTTTTGGAAAGGCCAGATTTCCAGCTGATGATAAATATTCAGGACCAGCAATCAGCCACAGGGTATCTTTATTCTGTGGTTCAATTTCCCTATTTATTTCCACTATTTGTATGCAAAGCTTCCTGTAATTTATATGAAAAAGAGGTAATTTATTGATGATGCCAAATGAGTTTCTGAAGCTTATTTATACAGAATGTGTTTTGAAAGGCTGCTGGTTTATAACACCTGCAGATGTTACGTCCTGGGCAGGATTCTGATGTCAGTAACTTGACTATTGCTCTTACCTGCTATCCACAAGGTTAGATCAAACCTTCTGACTTTGTGTAACAGTGGTCCATTCCAGTTGAAACATTAAGCCATACTTTAGTGCTACGTGAAAGTGCAGAACCTAGACTTCTGCTCTAGGGCAATGGAATTTGCTACCACCAGTCTTTAAAAGGAGATTAGACAAGTTCATGGCTATCAATAACTACTCGTAATGATCAATGTATGCTACCTCCATGATCTGAGCTAGCATGCCACTGGATACCAGTTTCTGGGGAACAATAGAGGAAGAGGACTGCTACCTTTTTGTTCCACTTTTGGGCTTTCTTGGGCATCTGGTTGGGCGTTATGGAAAACAGGATGTTGGATCAGATAAGCCTTTGATATGATCCAGCAGGGCTTTTCTTACATGTTTTCCTTTACCTCTTCTCCTGTGGGACTGCAAGGAAAAATCAGAAGCATCCGCATGCTGTTTTAAACTATTCATGGTTTGAGCTTGCCTGTTGCGCTGAAACAGGTAACTGGGGGACAGGGAGATGGACTGCTTTTCAGAATTTGCAAGGAAGTCTAATTTTTAAAAACACAATGGTCAATGGTTCTACTTCTACTTATATTTTCAAAAGGAAAGAGCCTTAGCTAGAGTCCAAAATGGCAGTGATAGCTTTGCCATGAATCATGGCTAAAGAGTTGTGTCTTAAATTAATCTGAAATATAATAAGCCTTGCTTTTCAGCACGTTACGCAACCAATTTAGGATCAGACATGAGGTGATAAATATTATTATTTTTTAGAGAAAAAAAGGTTTCACTAAGTAAATACGAAACCAAATAAGTTAGGTTTGTGATGTGCATGTCATATTCAATTCTGTGATTAGAAGGAAACACTGAAGATTAGTTTAGCATATTCTTTCTTAGTTTTGATGTGAATGTTTTTCTGTGCTCTCACTCTTTGTGCAACAATTGATTCACTGATGAAATGTTATCAGACGTACTTCCCTCACCCACCGTTCTGAATTGCTGCAATGAAAATGAATGGCAATAAATCACCATATCTTATGAACATAACCTGGACAAGTACTGATTTAATAAAAATCTTGATTTCGTCTCTTGATTTGGCCAGCAATTTTTAATGTGCCAGTTCTAAGCAGGTTTACTTGAAAATCAGCTTACTGAAATCAATGGCACTCACATCTTTTTAAAATGCTAAGTGTCAGGGCGCTTGACTGCACTGCCTGGTTTTCTTGTTTTGTTTTTTTGTTTGCAGAAAAATACTTTGCTTTCAGATAGATCTACCAATACAAACAAACATCCCTCTAGAACTTAATAGCTTTTTAGCATCTTCGTGTTAGTGAAATAATTGCAGTGTGGGTAGCTTATAATAATATAATTGAGCAGCTAGCTACACAGAAAGTTGTGCAGAATACACAGCCACCGCAGGCTCCTTTGACTGCTGCTAATGCTCTTGTGTGTATTGAACAAAATAAGTTTTTCTGTGGATCAAGATGGAAAAAGAAATAGCATCAAAGGGCCTTTGTGAAGCATTTGAACATATGAACAAATTCTGTCTACTTTTGTTATATTTGCAAGGGTTTTGTTTCTGTTTTCACCAGAAGATATTTAAGTTGATATTTTCACACTCCCTGTAGTAAGTGCAGTGGGGTGGTATTGTGTTTGGCTCTAAAAGAGCAAAAAAGGCACTTGTACACATCATGCATCTGCTTGGAGCAGGCATAGGCAAACTAGGCCCTCCAGATGTTTTGGGACTATAACTCCCATCATCCCTGACCACTGGTCCTGTTAGCTTGAGATGATGGGATTTGTAGTTCCAAAACATCAGGAGGGCCCAGTTTGCCTATGCCTGGCTTTGAGCAATCATATGCCATTAGTTGTGGTTTGGCCTCTTTCTTCTCAGTGGCTCATTCCGAGTTTTCTTCATGCCCACCTACCCTGGGTATGCAGTAAAGCACAGTATGGTTTCATAATTGGCTGAATTGTTTGTTGTTTAGGGAAGTTTTTAATGACTGATGTTTTAATGTATTTTTAATCTTTTGTTGGAAGCCACCCAGAGTGGCTGGGGAAACCCAGCCAGATGGGCGGGGTATAAATAATAAGTTGTTGTTGTTAATAAGTTGTTGTTGTTGTTGTTTTGCTCTTAACCCATACTGACAGGTTTGTCACTTCCTGCCAATCTCCTACCTTGAAAAATACCTGTATGGTTTGATCCACAGTGTATCTCCTTTGTTGTAAAGTTAATGAAGCTGTGGGTCTAGAAGATCATTGCTAGGATTCCCACTTCTTTATTCTGAATGTGCAACTACCTCTTTCCATTCTTTATCTTATATTAAGATATTAGGTTGCTGCTTAAGAGATAGGTTTTGTTAAAATGCTACTGAAGCGCACCTATTTCAGATGCTTAAACCTTTTTCTTTCAAATGCAAAATGGTTTCTTGTATTTATTAAATACATGTACAGTCACTCCAAATCCAGCAAGAGTCACCCTTACACAAAGCACTGGAATATCCTGATGTTTCCCACTGTACAGCTGAAGGCTCTTACTCTGGCCTTCCTGTAAATTGAGCACACCCATATTTTGGGTAAGAAAAACAAAATACGAAATGGACATACGATATCGGTGAACAGATGGGGAAACTGTCTTTGAAGAAGAAGAGAATTGATAATAGCCTGATTTGCTAGGCATAGCAGTACAAGTCTTTTGATGTTTCAGATGAATGACTATGGCTTAGAGTTCGCCAAAGGCACACCTAGAATCTTTATTTACCCATAGTAAAGGCATACATTCTATGTGCATTGGTATTTTAATCAGATTGCACACCCCTAGCTACACTGTGACACCAGTTTTTAAGACCCACGGGTTTGTAATGTAAACACTTAGCACAGTGTGATGTTCATTGTCTCAAAATGGTGAGGGGGAAGAGGAAAGAATATTGCATTTTTGTTTTATGCAATAATTCAGTCTCGGATTGATTGCAATAATGATGCTGCCTTTAGTGCTAGTTTTGATTGACAGCTATTGTTTTATGGAAGAAATTAGCCATATCATCAGGTTATTTTCTGTGCTACAAGGAATCATTAGCTGTAGAAAAGCCCATTTAGATTAATGGAAGAATTAATTAAATTCTTGAGTCAAAAGAGCAACAAACTCTACAAGGAGTTCATTAAAGTTATTCTCAAATTTTCATCAGTCATAAAAACAAAATGATCTGATAGAGGAAACCAAGAATTCACAAACAAAATGTGACTTTAAATCTAGTTTTCTAATACATTTCCAAAATTTTATCTGCTTTTATTTTAACTAGTTCAAAACAAGTAGTATAAGAATCTCTCAATTTCTAGCAAAAATTCATGTAGTACCTATACTGTAGTTGTTCCTGGCCTGTAAACAACTTTTTGAAGTACTTCAGCTGTACATGATTGTGCTACAAGTTGTATGTTAAGTGCTTTTTTATCTATCTGTTTCTTAAACAAGTTTCAATTTCAAGGACTAAATGCTTAAGGAGTGCCAACTGCAGTATGGGTAAAATTGCATTCTGATGGCGATAAGACAGCATTATCTTTTTACTCCCTCCCTAGCTCCAAAGCAAGTTTGTTAACACGAGTGTCCCCAATCTGTTTTAATACTCCATACACATGCTGCATAACCAGTGCTTTTTTTTCCCTTAAAAACAACAACAACAACAACGTTTAGGGGTACTCTCATTTTCCTACTCATAATGAAATACTGCCCCTCAATGAGGCCAAACCTAGATTCACAAAATGTTTAGGGGTATGCGTACCCCTGCGCCCCCCCCCCCCAATGTACTGTCCGTAACTTATATCTATGTCCTGAATAAACTATGGCCACAAATAAGTTTTGTGTCTGGATTTTCATTTTTTGAAATATGGCCACCCTAGACAATGGTCTAGCATATCCACTGCCACACCTGCAGATGTGAAGAAGAAGAATAAGAACTGTGCGTCATCGCCATATTGCTGACAACATACTCCAAAGCTCCAGATGACCCCACTCAGCAGTTTCATATAGATGTTAAACAGCAGTTGGAGAGGGGGAGACTCGAATCCTGAGCAACCTCATATTGAATGCTCCATGGGGCAGCACACCCCCAAGCATCACCCTCTAGAAATGACTATCCAAGTAGGACCACAACTACCACAAAGTGGTGCCACCCACCCCTAACTTGGACAGCCGCTCCAGAAGAATAACTTGGTTGATGGTATTGAAAGCTGCTGAGAGGTCGAGGAGAATTAACAAGGACATATTTCCCCTGTCTCTTTCCCAACAGAGGTCATCATACGGGACAACCAAAGCAGTTTCTGTGCTAAAAGCAGGTCTAAACCCCAGTTGAAATGGACATGACAAAAATTTCTACATTAGGGCATGCTGTTGGAAACATGAACTTGTTATTCAGATTTTACTGGGTCAAGTTAACTCCCCAATCATTGGGATTCTTAACTTTGTGCTGCATTATGTATGGAAACGCATGCCAGGATTTGTGATGTAGACAATCATGACAGAAGAAGATATTTCCAGCTCACAGTGGCAATCAAAGGAATCTATTAAAATCTCCTAGATTCTGTATGCAGGGAAGGAAGGTAGTAATAGCCTGCCTCTGGCTTCTGTTATTGATACATTGATCTTCCTTTCTCCTTACCTGTTTGAGTATTCCTTTGAGAAAAAGTAATTGCCAACCATAGCAGTATTGACTGTCCCTGTTGGACAGCAAGAGGAAATCTTACCCGTCATTCTGATGTTGACTTTACAGAAAGGGAATTGTGCAAGTTCAGAACGCATTAAGGAGTGTTATCAAGGTGATTTTAAACACCCAAGTCTATATTTGCGATTTTAGTCTTCTTTCTTCACCCTGCCTCTTGAACTTCTTGCCACACCCTTGATTTGTTATCGCTGTCCCCCCACTGTCCTCATTGTCAATGGTGAGCTCCCATTGCTGTGCCCCAGCTTCTGCCAACCTAGCAGTTTGAAAGCATAGCAGTGCAAGTAGATAAATAGGTACCACTGCAACAGGAAGGTAAACAGTGTTTCTGTGTGCTCTGGAATCACGGTCTTTCGTGTGCCAGAAGCAGTTTAGTCATGCTGGCTACATGACCCGGAAAGCAGTCTGCGGACAAACACCGGCTCCCTGGCGTGAAAAGTGAGATGAGCGCCACACCCCATTGGCACCTTTGACTGCACTTAACTGCCCAGGGGTCCTTTAAGAGCTGGACTAGTTTATGCCTAATTCTAGTGCACTTAACTGCCCAGGGGTCCTTTAAGAGCTGGACTAGTGTATGCCTAATTCTTAAATAAATCAGAAAATCCTGTGTCTTATCTTTTTTGCAGTAGGGGAGTTGGGACTGGATTTAGTTCCCCCATGAACCCCCTTTCCCCCACAAACAGCTGATTCTAGCTTTTCAGAGTCTTATCTTCTTGATACAGGCCCAGCTGCTTAGTGCACACTGTTATTTCTGATCCACCTTATTCTATTATATAAATAAAGTGCTGAGAGACATGTCTCTGCTCCTTTTTCACTGGGATGGTGAAAATAAGATATAATTTAAACCTCAGCCACAGTTCCAGTGGCTTGAATGACAGGTGAATACTTAGATAAGACATAATTATTATAAACTCTAACTTTTGGCAATAAATGTTGTGTTCTTGGCAGAGATATACAGGTGTAAAATCAAGGGTTGCGTGGTTTCTCTGTGAAGAAGAATTGAGGTAGGGAAGCATTACGTTTCAGTGGATTCCGAATCAGTTCTAAGGCAGTATTTCTAACCTCCAGTCTATGGTGTTGGATGTTTTGGTCTGCTAGCTTTCACCAGAGGCTTTTTGCTGCAGCCCTGCCCCCAGCACAGTGAATAAACTCCTACTACCTGGAAAAGGGTGTTACAGGGATGGGGCAGAACAGGGCTGGCCCATTCCGTTCTCTAGAACATCTGGGTCCTGGAGCTGGTACAGCAAAACAAACAAACAAACCCCCCCCCTTCCACTTTTTGTCTTAACTGGTTCAAGCTGGCAGAACTTTGAGTATGGCCGTGGTTCCTCTACTCTGATTCTCACTCGTTTGCTCTATAAATGCTCTAAATTGCTCTATAAATGTATATTTCCTTCTCTATCTTTTTTTTAAAAAAAATATTAAGTAGGGCTTATAGCTCAAGTCTAACAAGTGGTATGTAGTACAGATGTATTTTTTTTCTCCCCAAATACTTTTTATTTGTTTTGAACTCCCCCGTGGAAACGTATTGGATCACAATTTCATTTCACATTTATTAAGGGTTTACTTCTGTTCACATTCATGAGTTAATTCTCATACTTGCACAGAATTTGTTCTCTATGCCAAGGAATAAGGCTATTCGCTGCAAACTGAGACTTCATAGAAATTAAGAGCAATATTTAATTATACATCTGTGTGTGTGTGTGTGTGTGTATCACACACTAATATATATCACATTTCTTTTTTGTGAAACATAAGAAGCAAAGCTTTTTTGAGACTGGATCAAACAGCCTAGGGAATTTTATTTTGGTTAGTTGACAGTGTCGTGTAATGAATGCTAATATACTTTCAGAAATGTTAACTAGATTATAGTGCTGTGAGCTTTCTTGTCATTGATGGCAGTGATGCCTGGAAAATATTGGAGGTCACTGTAATGACGTGCCTGGATGTATGTCTCGTGCCAGAGCTGGAATGGCAAAAGTATTTAACAAGCAGGAACTGGGATGAGATCACTGGGAGAGTGATCAGTATTGACATTAATGAGTTTTACGTCCTATGCCAAAAGAGTTAGCTGACCTGTGAAGAGCATGCAGTAAGCAATTTCCTGTACAAGAGAGGCATGCTACCCTTGAAAACAGTACTTGATATTCATAAGCTGTGAATGAGAACTACAGCGTGTAAAGCATGTGGTCTAAAGAATACCTTGTCTCTGGCTCTGCAGCATGGCAGATAGAGCTCTGCCAACCTTTTCCTTTAAGCCCCCCTAATTCTTCAGTAAGACATCTTCATGCCACACTATGTCCTGTTCAAGAGACTTGCACATGCATGTGTACACACACACACACACACACACACACACACTTGCAGTGTGCATTATTGAACATGAATCCCTTCTGTGAGTGTGAATGAATTTCTAGATTTGCCACACCATTATATTTTGAAGCTAATTTTACTCAACAGCGAATATATAAAATGTGACCTATTACCGTTGTTTCATATGTATATATACGCCTCTGTGTGTGACTATGTGTGTATATGTCTCTCTCTGTGCAATATATACACACATACACACTATTGATGGCTTTATGTATCTGTTTGTGTATTTATATTGAACTGTTCTTCCTTTCTGTCCTGCTGCTATCATTTCTTCCCTTGTGTTCACTTAGATTATGGCAAGCTTAAGTCAGGGACTTTAACGTCTTTTTAATTTTGTGAATTGATTAGATCATGTTATATGCTAAAGAACAAAAAAAGTAATAAAACTTCAAAACAACATGAATATTTTAATATGTTTTGTTCCATTTCCCCCCTTTATTTTGTTTTAGCTGTAGGCCTTGCTGCCTGCCCAGAACCAGTAATTCCTAGCAATGGATTCAAAATGGGCGATAGATATATGGTGAATGATGTTTTGTCATTTCAGTGTGAGCCAGGATACACATTACAGGTACTTGCATTTTCTTTTGAAATGGTATAGTTGCTGTTCTAACATATTGGGCTGGATTCATAATTGAATAGAGCAGAAACCCACAACATGGGTGCTTCCATGGTGAGAGTGATTTTTGTCAGTTCTTGCTCCCACAACTTACATCTCCTAAGGCAGTGGCTCCCAGCTGGGGGTCCGCAGACCCCAGGGTGTCTGTGTAATCTACCCAGGGGATCTGTGGCACCATTCACATGACCAAAACTACCATAGAGATATCAAATCTTTCAAAAGCAAGGAGTCCATGGCTTAGTTTTTGAAAACAAACAAACATGGAGTCCGCAGTACTTTACTAATATCTTATGCTAGATCAAATTCTTTTGGTGAAGAAAAGGTATCCTCTTGAAATATTTTCAGCTCTTTGTCTCATATGAAAAGGATCAGGATAAATAAGTGATGGTTGCTTTTTCACTCTGCTTGCTGAAGACAACTGCATAAAGTCAAAACTTGGCATATTTTCCCCATCTCTCTCATCAACAAAAATTTGCTCCAGCAGAGGAACATCAGCAATTTTCTCTTTCATATTTTCTGAGACTACCACACCTGCAACTCTTTTATATGAAGTGATATAGCTAACAGAAATCAATTGGACATGATACTCAGAAATAATCAGAATTCCTATTAATTTAAATAGGTCTTAACTGTTGCTAATTTTCTCTGGATTGGGAGTATACGTTTTGCATTCAATTTAATACACTCTGCAGGAAAGGAACATGCCCTATATCAGGTCATAACCATCTAGCCCAGTACTGTCTTACTCTGAGTAACAGTCACTCTCCAGTGTTGAAGGCAAAGGCCTTTCATACCATCTACTGGGGCTAATGCCAGCAATTAAAACTGGGACCTTTTGTGAGCAAATCTTTTTCTCTGCCACTGGGTTATGATCCATCTCCAAATATGACAGTAAACTGTCAGACAACTGTTGTTTCAGACATGTTTGCCTGCCTCTGTACATCTCTTTCTTTTTCAATGGACACTTGGAAGTTGTGGCTTCATTTAATTTTCCTTGGTATCTTCCTCCCTGTTCCTATTTCATTATTAATTCTGATTATTCTTAGATTTTTATTCTTTTCTATTGGTCCTTCTGCAAAGCAAATAAAATAGTCATTCATAATAAAATTAGTTTTGCTTGCATAATGGGCCTATCTTCTTGAAAGGTAAAATAGAGTTGATTTTCCATTTATATACCTGCTTCACTGCCAGGGTTTCTTTTCTCTTTTTAAAGCCTTACATGCCTAATCAGACCTTTTTTGCAGTCTGTGGTTTTGCTTTTCTTAGTGGTAATTGCCATATTATGATAATGTGAGAATATATTAATGCAGTCTTCCTTGATTTATAAATAAATGTATGACCTTTCTTAGTGCAAAAATCTCACTGAGGCATAGATTCTGAGCTAGCATCAGTGCTGCTAAACACTAGAATGCAGACTGCAATATTACATTTGGTCTTCTTTTGCTGAAATCTAAATAAATAGTTTGCACATGCCAAAGTTCAAGTGAGTTCTCTGTCACAGTGTTTCTGACTGCCTTTCTTTGGGCAATGCATATGTTTTAAACACATCAGCCTACACTGACAAGTCACCAGTGGACAAACATATATCGTAGCTCCCAGAATATATACATTTTTGCCATAAGTATGAATATAAAATATACAGCCGTACTTTGGAAGTTGAACGGAATCAGTTCTGGAAGTCCATTTAACTTCCAAACCTTTCAAAAATCAAAGTGCGGCTTCTGATTGGCTGCAGAAAGACCCGTCGGACATTCAGTTTCCAAAAATAGTTCACAAATTGGAACACTCACTTCCGGGTTTGCAGCGTTCAGGAGCCAAAACGTTCGAGAACTAAGCTGTTCAAAAACCAAGGTATGACTGTAATCTAAAATTAGACCACTGAAAGTCAACAAGGAGAAGGGGTTAGGAATGGCATTATACAATAAATAATCAATGTCTACAGCAATACTACTATTTATGTATTTATTAAATTTGTTAGTATCTCTCAGCACAACCTAAGGCGACTTACAACCAACCAGACAGACAGAACCCCCACAGAGATACATTAAGACCAAGGTGGAAAACATCCTGCCCACTTCTAAAAGGCTGCAGATAGTTAAAAGCCAAAGGCTTGGTTGTGGAGGAAATTTATTGCTTGGCACCTAAAGGACTACTACTGCATTGCTTTGTCAAGCACTTGGTTATATATTAGTACTACATTGTACTTCATGCTATGTCATCTTGGGAAAACACAGGGCTAGCCTTAGACCTTGACAATGGGCTTCACTAGAATATGACACTTGTTTCAATGTTGTCATCACAAGAGTTAGATTGTTTTACTGTGGATGTATCCAGCAACATGTTCTGAACACAATAATGATACATTAACGGTGGATTTAGTCTGCTTTATTAGTTGTTCTGTGACATTTCCCCGATATGGCCACATTATCACTGTTCGAAAGCGTTGTAGCACTACAAAAGCAGGAGGGGAAAACACACAGAGAAGATTAGTGCTATGAAAACTTACGAGTTCCAGAAGGAGGATACAGAATATGCACTGTCTGGAAATCAAGCCATTTGACCACCACCAACCCCTTTTTTTTTTTTTTTTTTTAACATGCACAAAGGGTATTGACAGTGAGATCAGACATGGCTGCTTCTCTGATAGCATGAGCTCAAATAATTTATTATAATTGTATATTTTTTTATCGTCGTAACCCACCTGGGGACTATGTGGTGAAGGGCAGATAAGGAAACACAATAAATCAAATCAGCATGAATGAGCAACAAAAAGAATGTTTGCAGGGCCCCCTAAATATGATGATGTATTTGTAAACTATTTGATTGGTAGCCACCCTAATAATAAGCACACTGGGGTTAAAAATAGAGTTACAATGGAGATAGTACAGGAATACAACTCCCCTATGAGGAAAAGTTATTATTATTATTATTTTTCTTTGTTAAAAAAGAAAGAATCTAGGCATTTTAGGATTTGAAAGAGATGGATAAAAATATGCATGCTGTGGCTAGAAATACTTTTCATCCTTCTCTCACAATAGCAGAACATGAGATCATCCAATGAAATGGAACGGTGGTAGTTGCCTCTCTCCATGAACCCATCCCTTCCTTCCTTCCTTCCTCCCTCCCTCCCTCCCTTCCTTCCTTCCTCTTCAAACCCACTCCCAACCCTTGGGGTGGAAAGGAGGAGTCAGGGAAGTCGGCTTTTGTGAGCCCAACTGCGTATGTTTTTCTGTGGCTGAAACCCTGTGAAATGTGAAATCTATAACCACAGTTTGTAACATTTTTGGCAGACTAACCACAACCCAGCAAGGAATGGGACAACCTTGTTGTTGTTTAGTCATTTAGTCGTGTCCGACTCTTCGTGACCCCATGGACCAGAGCACGCCAGGCACTCCTGTCTTCCACTGCCTCCCGCAGTTTGGTCAGACTCATGTTTGTAGCTTCGAGAACACTGTCCAACACACTATCCAACCATCTCGTCCTCTGTCTTCCCCTTCTCCTTGTGCCCTCCATCTTTCCCAAAATCAGGGTCTTTTCCAGGGAGTCTTCTCATGAGGTGGCCAAAGTATTGGAGCCTCAGCTTCAGGATCTGTCCTTCCAGTGAGCACTCAGGGCTGATTTCCTTAAGAATGGATAGGTTTGATCTTCTTGCAGTCCATGGGACTCTCAAGAGTCTCCTCCAGCACCATAATTCAAAAGGGACAACCTTATATCCATTCATCTCCATAGGTGCCAATGCCCTGGGGCCCTAGGTGCATGAGCACCCACAAAATTCCCCACGAAGAGGCCAGGCACCCACAAATTTCCGTGCCAGGACCATGCACGCTGCATGGCACCCATGGTCGTGGAGTCAAGCTGGCATTCCTGTTTATCTCAGTGGGTTTTGGTTCGTAGAATCACAGAATTCTGGAGCTGGAAGAGTCCCTGCAGGTCATCTAGTTCAACTCCTAGGAAGGAGAGTTGAGCTAACTGTTGGATTGCAGCCACAGCACACGTGTTCCTTTGAAAGTTTATCCATATTGAGAATAACTTGGGTATAGATTACATTTGATTTAATTCCGCACTCTCTGTATGAATTTGACGAGAGAGGTTTTTTTTAAAAAAAATCCTAGCCAAACTATAATTTCACTAATTCTGGAATTGAAACCATGTACATTACATTGATTTGGCACTATAGTTAAGACATTATGGCACAATCCTGTTCTGCGCTCTCCACTGAAAAAAGGGAGAGCAGTCTTTTAAAAAATCTCTTTCTACACCGAACCATTGTCTGATCTTGAAATAAATCCCATCCTTTGGTAGCATGGTGAAGAATGCAAATGAGGATGTTACATTGCTCTGCAAACCTATGCAATAATTGAGTTCAGAACAGTGGTTTTGAAACAGTTTCTTAAGACATGTGGCACAACTCATTTCCCATTTTAAAAGGAATTCTAATTATTGCAGTAGTCTTTTGTTTAACCTTAATTAGAAAACTGTCATTGGTAGTAAAGTGCAGGGGGAGAGTAATTGGCAAAAGGATTTCACTAGCAACGCTGGTGTTTTCTCCTTAGAATAATTATGCTAAATTGCCAGGGGAAAGCTGGAGAAACAGAGGACAATGATGAATCATTATTTTTTATTTTATTTTAGGGGCGCTCTCATATTTCTTGTATGCCTGGAACAGTTCGCCGTTGGAACTACCCTTCTCCTCTATGTATAGGTATGCATGCATACTTTTTGAACCATGTGTTATTAAGAATGACATAAGTACAAAACCAAAGTGTTAATTAGCAGCTGCAGTTTGTATCTGCTGATATCTAGCCTATTTGACTGGAAAATGTCGCTTTTACACCTATCAGATGGTATCCTCGAACCATTGACCCTGATTATCCAGAATTAAGGAAAAGGTTTCTCCTTTTCTCATGTCTCGACTTTCCCTTTCATATACATGCTTTTTATTTAGTACACCTTCCCCTGTTGAATTAAAATGTGAATTAACATATTGATTCTGAAATATACTTGGGGTCGAGTGTGGATTTCATGCTCTTTATTCAGCTCATAGTAGTGAGGAGGAATGGAAGTTCTCCCAAATGTCTGCTTTATATACACTATTTACACAATGGGCCCCACATGATTGGCTAATTCCGGGATTCTCCTGTAGGCCAATCAGGTTGCGGATTTTACTTCCACCTGGAGCTGGATTGGGTGGCTCCTGCAGACCAATCAAACTGCTGCATTCTGGATCCTATTGTTCTAGGACCCATCAGACTGCTGCATTTTGGATCCTATTCAACTCAGTACATAACAGACTCATAGAACCTGCTGCTGAATGATAAGTCTCAGAATCCCCAGCAGCATGGCTCATTGGCCAGGGACGATGGGAGTTGTAGTTCAACAACATCTAGTGCACCATAGTCTAGCCACCCCTGGTATAAAAAAAGGTAAAGGACCCCTGACAGTTAAGTCCAGTCATGAACGACTCTGGGGTTGCAGTGCTCATCTCGCTTTACTGGCCAAAGGAGCTGGCGTTTGTCCGCAGACAGTTTTTCCGTGTCATGTTGCCAGCATGACTAAGCCGCTTCTGGCGAAACCAGAGCAGCGCACGGAAACGCCATTTACCTTCCCACCAGAGCGGTATCTATTTATCTACCTGCACTGGCATGCTTTCGAACTGCTAGGTTTGCAGGAGCTGGGACCGAACAACGGGAGCTCACCCCATTGCGGGGATTCGAACCGCCAACCTTCTGATTCCTTCAGTGGTTTAGACCACAGCGCCACCCGTGTCCTCACCCCTGGGTTATAAGAACACCTTATAATTGATCGAGCCAGTATTACCGTCTACATATTGCAGAAGAGTAGTGGGGATTTTGACAGTGTTGGTGATTTGCCTAAGATAACCTTGTGCCTAAGGTGATATTTGAACCGTTATCTTACGTATGTGAGCTGAATAATTTAAAATAAAATGTGCAGATTAATGCAAAAGAGAGAGAAATAATTAAATCACCCCTTTGTCATGCTTGAATCATATAGAAACCAGTATAATTTCAGTGTTCAGAATATAAAGTGACATGCGAAGAATATTTTCTGACCTGTCAATGTAATGTATGGATGGCCGTTTTATAATTGAAACTTATAAGGGGTCATTCTACACTTCATATGATGCCTGGACGTACCAATGGGTGTATGCTGTGGTTAGTGATTTCTTGCTGGAGCAGACTTGCCCAAAGGAGTCTTTTTACCTATAGAGGTTTCTCCATTAACTTCAATGTCAAATGCTGCCCTCAGCTGTAGAGCTGTCAAAGTGAATGGGGAAGCCTGTTCAGATAAGAGCCTTCTGTGTACAATGTAGTGCTCTGTGTTGGTTCAAGTGTACAATGTAGTGCTCTTCAGTTACATGAACATTGCATAAGTAATACATCATTCAATAAACCATGAAATATAATAGCATTATTTTATTTTATTTTCAATAGCCAAATGTGGTGGGACACTGACAAATATGGCTGGAGTGATACTGAGCCCAGGGTTCCCAGGAAACTATCCCAGTAACCTGGGCTGCGTGTGGAAGATATTATTGCCTGTTGGATATGGTAAGAATCTTGATGATGATGATGATGATGATGATGATGTTGATACATTTCAGCTCAACCATAGAATTTTTGATCTCTCTGGCAGTTCCCTAACTTCCAAAACAATGACTGCCACATATTTCTTCTTGTCTGTCTGTCTATCTATCTAGACACATAGATAGATCTATATAGGCTTCATACATTGGCACATTGTACATTGGCCATGGGCACATTGTGGAAAGGTAAACAGTATAACAATAATATAGCCGCTGCTTTTGTGTGTTGCTTTATCCAGAGAAAAAACAGTTTTATGATTGAAATTGGAAATCCCCATCTATTCTCCACCCACTTGCTACTTCTTTTTTCTCATACAGGAGTCCTCCACAGTCACCGCCCCCTATTCCACCAGCAGGGCTCAATACAGGGAGAGTTGTTTGCATGTCTGATGTTAAGTCTAGGGAGGGATGGATGGATCAGGTCCAACATTTACTTTTAGTAAAAAAGCATTGTTTGTGAAATCTCTCTGCCTCATTCTGAGTAGTTTTAAGTTGGAATGGTGGCTCGAAATAAAACACTCAACACCTAACTCAATTTGATCTGTCCTTTCTCAGTCCTCTAACAAGAGGCCAGGCTACTCACTTTGCATTCCTTTCCCTTTTCTTCAGATGTGTTTCCTGGTAATCTATACATTATTCATGAGGAGAAGATAATAAGGCTATATGTTTATCATCACAAACTAGATTGAAAAGTCCCAAACGCTTCTTATCCAAATAATTTCATGGGTAGCTAGAACTTGTTTACAACCTTCTTGGGCTCATTAGCAAATTGCAGCTGTGTCTTTAAGGGAAAGCATCTTAGGATAGATAATAATTAGGATGGTGTGATTCTTGCAGATAAATAGTCCATTGGAAGAAAGATAGGAGTCTGGAACAAAATGAAAATACAATTTCTCACTATTAAAAAAAAAATAGCAACTTATGAGATTTTGGCTGTATACACATGTAGCTGTGGCAGTAAGCCTTGTACAATTAAACAGGGCTTACTTCTGAGTAGACATGTATAGCACTGTTAGCTAATTAAAATTGGCCTGTTGTTGAACACTTAGCTAGGTATTCATTTATTTTATGTATTAACAGCTTTCCTTCCTTACATGGATTTATGTAATATAATACACTAAGTAAAGATAATATTATGTGCTCAGCTAATTAGTTAAATTAATCAGTTTGGTTATTATAAATCCAGCTATAATGTCAGGTTCTTAATAATTAAGCTTGTTTTTAAAATAATACCCTGCTCGTATTTTAGGGATTTGTATAGAGGTTAGACACTAATTACTTTGTGGATAATAGAAACTGTATGGTTATAAAAGGTACCCATGTTGCAGTATGGATTCCTTTTGTGATATATATATTTTACAACATTATCTGTCTCCTGGACAGCTTTTATTAGGGGTCCCATTTGCAAAACACATGAGCTTGCATCGTAGCTTCCATTTTCTGATTACTACAGTGGTACTTCGAGTTAAGTACTTAATTCGTTCCGGAGGTTCGTACTTAACCTGAAACTGTTCTTAACCTGAAGCACCACTTCAGCTAATGGGGCTTCCCGCTGCTGCCGCGCCGCCGGAGCACGATTTCTGTTCTCATCCTGAAGCAAAGTTCTTAACCTGAGCTACTATTTCTGGGTTAGTGGAGTCTGTAACCTGAAGCGTATGTAACCTGAAGCGTATGTAACCCGAGGTACCACTGTACGTAGTTCTGCTCATGGAGCAGTGGTTTTACGCCTCTTCTGGAAATCCATTTCTGGTGGTTGGGGGGACTCTACAGAGCAGTATGCCCCAGTGCTGTGGTTACAACAGGACTGATAGGTAATATCATTTTTATTACATTTTTCCCCATACAGGGGCACATATACAGTTTCTGAACTTCTCCACCGAAGCTAACCATGACTTCCTTGAAATCCAGAATGGTCCATATCACACTAGTTCTATGATTGGCCAGTTCAGTGGAACAGACCTCCCGCCATCTTTATTAAGCACAACGCATGAAACTCTCATCCATTTTTACAGTGATCACTCGGAAAATAGGCAAGGATTTAAACTTGTATATCAAGGTGAGCGACCGGTGACATAACCTTAATTCTATAATTTGAGGACTTAAATAATTGTCTTCTCCTATGTAAATCTGACAGAGTGTTAAGATCATATTCTCAGCCCCTTCTCTTAGGTTTGCATGCCGTCAGGTGACTGGTTCCCAGCGAGTCTCTTTTGTTGTTGTGGCCCATTGTCTGTAGAATTTCCTCCCTGGGGAAGCTTTCCTGGTTCTATACCTGTTTTCTTTTCATTGCCAGGTGAAGACCTCTTTCTCTTTTTTTCTTCCCTTGGGCTTGTTAGGTTTATGCATGTTGGAATTTGTTCTGTGGCAGTTTTTCCATTTTGCCTTGGTGCTTTGTATTTATATTATTTTATTTAAAATGTGAACTGGTCTGGACAATAAATGTCCTATTAAACATTTCATAATTCTCAACGCTAGAAATATATGTTTTTGTGATGTGTTCATTTATTAGCAGTTTGCTTAATGCCCAATGATTGGAAAGGAAACTAGAGTGTTTTTAGCCTTCTCTGGATTGTGGCCAGTATTGGTATGGACATAGTTAGAAAGCCACAGTATTTTTCGGAGGATAAGTGTGTAACTGGGGAAAGTTTTGAATGGAAATAAATGTAATAAACATTTTTAAGCTCATCTGGGTCCCAAGTCAAAGCTTATGTGTTCTGATTTCCCAGGCTTTTGGCTCTTAATTTGAAGGATGGCATCACAGCCTCTTTTAGTGAAGTGGGACCTTTTGTCCTTCTTTTTGCATTTGCTGTGTTTTTAGCCTTTTAGTTGTATTTCTGTGCTTTCAGTATACAAAGGTAAAGGGTAAAAAAGGTAAAGAACCCCTGGACGGTTAAGTGGAATCGTGGCGCTCATCTTGCTTTCAGGCTGAGGGAGCCGGCATTTGTCCACAGACAGCTTTACAGGTCATGTGGCCAGCATGACTAAACCGCTTCTGGCGCAACGGAACACCGTGACAGAAACCAGAGTGCACGGAAATGGCATTTACCTTCCTGTCACAGGGTACCTATTTCTTTACTTGCACTCGCGTGCTTTCGAACTGCTAGGTTGGAAGGATCTGGGATAGAGCAACAGGAGCTCACTCCACCACCTTTGACTGGACTTAACCGTCCAGGGGTCCTTTACCTTTCACTATATAATATACAACAAATAATGATAAATAATAATAATAATTTTTGTTTTATAATTAGCATGGGTTGAGGGGTACTTTTACCAATGCACGTTCCATGTTTTATAAGGTGTGTTGGTGTCTTTTTTAAAAAAAAAATAGTATGTTTGATTACAGTTGGTGCATAAAGTTTGTATTATGATTTTTTTCTGTTACTTGAATTATGATTAGTTATTTTTGCCAAATTCCTGAGGTAGTTTCCCCCTGAATCATGTTGGGCAATTTACCATTTCATTAAAGTTCGTTATTATTTTATCCAAACCATTTTGATACTTCCTCTTGTGTTGTTTCTCTCTGTGTGTGTCTCTCCACCCCCACCCCTTTTTGTATAGTACAGCCTCATTCATTCCTCCACTCTTACTCTCTATGCTAACTTCAAGCTGGCTGCAATTGGAGAATTTACTGAAATGAATAAAAATGCCAAACTCCTTGAGACCTACCTTCTTCAAGGCCAAGGGCATTCTATGTTCTGTTAATTCATAAGGGCTTTATGCATGCTGAGAAAAAAGGACAAGAAAGGGTTAAGTTAGGTGTGCTCGTTAATTTGGGGTGTGCTTGTCCTGCACCTGCAACTAGTTAAGCATGTGAGAGTTAGTCAGCTCAATCTAAAGTATAAATACACTTGTGTTTGAAGCAAGTTTGTTCTTAGCCGCTGCTCTTGGTCAGAGCCTAGTCTGTGTTGGAATGTTGCAAGGAGACTGTATTCTGTTGGAAGGAATGTGAATTACAACTGTATGTAACCTACAAGGTGTGGAATGGCTTTATGCTACCAGTAAAGGGACTGACTCTACCTAGAACTGTATGGTGTTTTTCTGTTTCACTGACACTCTCTGCTGGTATGTTGAATGGGCACTCTGCACATGCCCCAACATGTTCTGCATTTAATAATAATAATATTATTTATACTCCACCCATCTGGCTGCATTGCAAGTTTTTTCCTCCTCGTTCTTGCTTTTCGGCAACCAGTTGTCGTGTTGTCCTGGTGTCTCCTTTCATCCTTCTATATGGGTTTATGGATGAAAGGGGGGGGGAGAGAATGTGTAGTGGAATGATAAAGGGCAGGCTGATCATTCTTTGAAAAGCTGTGAACATAGGTAATTGGATTATTGCTTCCATAAAAAGCAATTTCAAAAAACAGTGAATAACGCTTAATTGTTTCTTTATAATTTGCATCATCAGCATTCTTGTGTAAAAACACAAGGACAGTCCTGCTTGATTGGACCAAGGTTCATCCAGTTCAGTATCCAGGCCAATCAGTTGTCTCAAGGAGCCCACAAGGAGGACATGAAAGCAATATTACCAGTTGTTCCATGCACCCCAGCACTAGCATTTAGTGCAGCGGTTCTCAACCTGTGGGTCCCCATATGTTGTTGGACTAGCGAGGCCAGAGCTCGGGGATGATGGAGGTTGTGGTCCAACAACATCTGAGGACTCACAGGTTGAGAACCGCTGATTTAGTGGCATGCTGCCTCTGTACCTGGAACTTCCATATAACCATCATGATTAGTAGTTGCAGCCACTATTAGTGTTCACTCCATGAATCTATGCAACCTCCTTTTAAAACCATCTAAGGTGGTGATCATCACCACATCTTGTTGCACAGTTTGAGAATTATCGCGCAAGAGTGTGATAGACTTTGATTAGCCTGCATTGTCAGGCATTCTAGGTGGTTATGTTGCCAATAAATGACTATTGGAGAACCTTCATGGTGCGACAGGGAGAGAATTACGGTTCTGGCATTTACGCAGTGCTCTTCAGTACTTAAGGAAATGCAGTATACCAGAGAGGAAAGCCTTCCATTGATTTATCTAATATGTGAATGGCTTGCATTGTACTGCAAGACGGTGTTGCATTGATTTGTAAGTAAGGTGGTGAATTTTCAAGCTTTGAACATGATTTATATAATATGGGGCTAATTAACAAGTCATGAAGCTATCTATAAATCATGTTGCTCATTTTTTGTGTGTCTCGGCACTGATTTATAAGTCAAGTCATTCATTTGATTTATATATCATGTCTTCGATTTACATGCCTTTACAGAGGTCAAAACTGTGATTCGGTGATGCGCCTGTCCTAATACAGCATTACTGGGTGAAAACTGAACAAACTGAAGCATTAGCAACAAGATATTAACAGCAAGCAGACATTGGGTTAATATGTTTTTATCTGGGGGTGGGGTGGGGAGAACAGCAGCAAACCTGAAGCCTGCAGCAATGCAGATGTTTATCAGATAACTGCTATGTTTCTGTAAAAAAAAAACATGCTTCTCTAATAGAGGAGTAGTTGTACGATGACTATTTAAACTTTTTACTCTAAAACTTGCAAGTCAACATAGTGAACATATGAAATGCAGTAAAATAGTTCCAGCTAGGTGGCATCTGTTGGGTTGAACAGAAATATTGCTGTCACAGACCTTAACTATATACTACAAATTCCTGATGCTTATTGTATATAATTTGCCTTATGAGGAGGAGGAGCCTTGTCTTAAAATATACTATTTTCAAAACATTTCCTGCCTTTGCCAATAAGGAAAAAACTTGAGCTGGTTACCTGCAATGTTGAATATAGGGAATCATCATCCAAGCATTTTTCTCCCTTTCGATTCTGAACCAGTGTAACTGTTACTTTAAAAAAATTGTCCCACATTTCTTTTTCTTGCAGCATATGAATTACAAAATTGTCCAGATCCTCCTCCGTTTTTCAATGGATATATCATTAATTCCGATTACAGCGTGGGCCAATCAATATCTTTTGAGTGCTATCCAGGATATGTATTGATTGGTCCTTCTGTTCTCACTTGCCACCATGGGATCAACAGGAACTGGAACTACCCCTTTCCAAAATGTGAAGGTAAATTTTGCTCATTGTAATAATAGTTGACTCTTAGTATTCTCTCGACATTATATATTCAATGAAATGAGATGGAAAATTGCAGAAAACCCTATGCATGAGGGCTGAAAATGATATCGACCACTAATAGAGATGTTCCAACATCCACGCACCACTTCAGTTCATAACTGGGCTCAAGAAACCAAGGTGCTCCTCTCCAAAATTGGGGAACAGCTTGGTTTATTACACATTGAACTCCTTCATATCCCAGATGACATAATTAGGTAAACAACTCCCCTTTCTCACATTTCTCCATCAGCCTCCAAATCCTCTTCCTTTCGCCTACCTGGCCACACCTGTAGCACATGGGGAAGTATTTCCTCCACTAGACCTAACAATGTTCGAGGATTTCTGAAGGTGTCTTGAACCCTCAAAAAATTATGCTGTTTCATGCATGGATTTCCAAACTGGTTGAGTGAACTGCGTGTACAAATGTGTCCTAAGAACAGAATCCACCCTCTTTGGTTCAAAAGCCAAGGCTACACACAAACTTTTTCAGTAAATGCTAAAATATTGCCTCTCAGCTGCTTCAACACCCCTTCTCACCCTCTCCCCGCCAAACAACTGATCTGCAGATTTTAGCAGTTTTCAGATAACTTCCTTGCACATGTTTCTTTGTGTTGAAGCCCCCTGTGTTCAATTATTTGCCTGCAGTAGTTATTCAAATATATATCACAGTTTGCAATGTTGGTTGGCCTGCCCTTTGTGCATCTGGGTATATAAATTTATAAAGCGGTACTGTGTTGCCCTGTTTATATTTTAAATGTAGTTTATAACTCAGCCACATATTTCAGTTCTTTCACTCTGAATCACCTCAAATTACTTTGAAATTTTGCACATTATACATAGAGGGAAAAGAGCGAATTATTCTGTGCCTTGCCTAGAATTTCAATTAATTATACTGAAATGCTATAATTAAAATAACTTTCTCACGTCCGTAAATGGAT
The DNA here is from genome assembly GCF_964106645.2 of Podarcis pityusensis. Lineage (NCBI taxonomy): Eukaryota > Metazoa > Chordata > Lepidosauria > Squamata > Lacertidae > Podarcis > Podarcis pityusensis. The sequence continues at coordinate 22,736,856 of NC_138026.1, forward strand.
ATCCTTGACAAAAGCAGAACAATGAAAATGACCAATATCATCTTCCTTTGTCATGCAAAAGAGCCAGATGGGAACCTGCATACTAAGTTGCATCATGCCTAGACATCAAATCAAATACAACTTTTTTCAAAGCTGCTAGTAGTGACTATATTATTTGTATTGTGGTTTGTTTTTTTAAGTGTATGAATAAAATGATCTATAGGTTATCGGTGATTCTCAAACTATTTTCCGTGGATTACACTTTCAGAATAAAAATTTGCTCGTGCCACACCCCATTTTTAATTGATGAGAAATAAATTGGAAAACGAAAAGAAATAACTAGCACAGGGGAGAGTAAGTAGCAGAGGAGGTAGAAGCAAGTGATGCGCTTCTCAGAGGATCTGTCTGTTACATCCAGGTTCCTATCTGTAAAAGCACCACACCCAGAAAGTGAAAAACAACAACACACCTGTAGTTGTTCAGTTTCCATGCTATCTAACTTCCAGATGTTTTTAGAGTCTCTCTTGGAAAACATCCACTTTGGTCTTTTGATAATTGGTCTTCATTTTTATAGTAATTACCAAAGGATTTTAGGAGGCGCTATACAACTTTCCGTGTTAAAGACATTATTGCTGTGACAGCTGCATACAGATGAGCTAAAATATTTTTATCACCTATTTTGAAATGAGGGGAGAAACATTGAAAACCTGACAGATGTGAAACCATGTTGTTTATTATAAATTAAAAAGCAGTGTCAGGCCTTTTGTTTGTTTTTCCCATGTCCATAATAGCCTATTTGTACTGGGGAAGCAAAGACTACATTAATATTTGTGTAGGATCTCAGTGTCCCTCCCATGCAGAGTTTGACATTGGGAGCAGGAGGCCAGAAGCTTTCCATAAATATAGGACCAAAACAATTTCCATGCTCCTGCTCTCTCTGGCCCAAATGTTTAACTGGAATCTCCTGATTGCCATTGAACTGATTTATTGACTTTACACAATGTTAATAGCTGTTACTTGAATGTGCAGTACTCTGTGGGCTTTCTCAGGTACTAGTCAAGAAAGCATCTAATGACTGTAGAGCTTCTTTAAAAATAAAAAAGCAGTTTAAATATTTCCTACCCTTTCCTTCCAACACTTGGTGTTATAAACTGCAGTCCTAGTCCAGGGGCCTGGGGAGTGGCCCATGGGCTTGCAAAATTATATGGATCTACAACATGCGAGAAAGAGCTCCAGTGTTAAAGAGGGAGATCCGCTATCGGATTCCCTGCTTCCTGATGCCACAGAAAGGTCTGAGGTTCTGACCAACCAGTGTCAAAACTCTGACATGGTACTGTCAAATAGTAAGCAGTTTTGGGGCTTCTTGGGAAGGGTCAGAAAAGGCTTGCATCTAAAAGATCCAAAGTCTTTTTCAGCTGCACAACACCCCCTCCTCAAAAGGATGATTCAGATTGCAGCCTTAGAGTGACTAGAATGGTAACTGGACAAGTTTTTTATTTATTTATTCAAACCTCCAATGTGTTCAATGAAGGGAAGTCATTTTCATGAATGTAGAGTAACTCAGCAAGTAAAACTACTGTCATACACTTAACATCTGCAAAATTTCCTTTGAGCTGTATTGCGTTTTGGCAAAAAAGATCAATCAGCTTTAGGCCAGGTTCTTAATGAAGAAAAAGCTACTACCTCCCCATATTAACTAGGATGTTTAAATAGTTTCAAATAGTTAAATTGCCTCCTTACATTGTTATTTTGAGCATGCTCACGGAAGAGGAAGTAAGCATTTTGTGTGCTAAACATTGAGAAATATAGTAAGACATATTTCAGCTTCTTTTCCACCTCTCACAGTCAAGTCCAACAAGAGGAGAGTCAGTCTGTAGAATCAAGTCACGTATACTCATTGTTAATTGACCTGACCCTATTGTTAAGTGGATAAAATGGGAAGGGAGTTGTGACTACAGGGATCACAAGAAACGGGAAAGTGACATTGCAGGGCAGAAGATGTTACCCAATTCAATTGATTCTTTATCCCTTTCTTTGAGGAGGAATAATCACATGATTCATCACATTCTTCTGCACAATTGGATGCACTTCCAATTAGAAGCAGATTTATCAGTGGGATTTGATCAAAAGGAAGAATATGGTGGGTTGAATCTATTTGTGCTATTTTTAAAAAAGGTATTTTGTTGTAGTCCCACAAAGCAGTTCACAAACCAAGGAAGCTTGGGGAGCTCCTTGTGGCAACTTGCTTTGACAATAGTTGGACTTTGGAGCCTCTGTCTCCAATTCAACTCTCCTAGGCTTTTCCCTTTTAGAAGATTAGAGTTTTGTAAAAGCCAACCCTGTAGCTTGAAGATTTAGGGATGGCATTCCTTCTGCCTCTTTGGCCTCTCACCTGATGCTATTGGACTGGCACAGCTGAAAGGAGTTGTAGTCCAAAACATCTGGCACTAGATTAAAGAAGGAGCATTAGCTGATGATAATGAGTCAAACCTCAGCTCCCGAACGCCTCCGTTTTGAAATGCTTTGGCTCCCGAACACCCCAAACCCAGAAGTACCGTATTTTTCGCTCTATAAGACGCACCAGACCACAAGACACACCTAGTTTTTGGAGGAGGAAAACAAGAAAAAAAATATTCTGAATCTCAGAAGCCAGAACAGCAAGAGGGATCACTGCGCAGTGAAAGCAGCAATCCCTCTTGTTGTTCTGGCTTCTGGAATAGCTGCACAGCCTGCATTCGCTCCATAAGACGCACAAACATTTCCCCTTACTTTTTAGGAGGGAAAAAGTGAGTCTTACAGAGCAAAAAATACGGTAAATGCTCCGGTTTTCAAACGTTTTTCGGAAGCCTAACATCTGACGCGGCTTCCACATAAGTGCAGGAAGCTCCTGCAGCTGATCAGAAGCCACACCTCGGTTGTTGAACATTTTGGAAGCCAAATGGGCTTCCGGAACGGATTATGTTTAACAACCGAGGTTTGACTGTAGTTGCAGCAGCATTTCCTGAGCACTGTTCTGTGGAGGGTACAGGTGTAGTCATGTGCCCTCAGTTCATGATCCATCAACATGCTCACCTGCACTGTCCCCACCCCCCACAGAAGATGGTACAGTGGTGCCTCGCAAGACGAAATTAATCCGTTCCGCGAGAGTCTTCGTCTAGCGGTTTTTTCGTCTTGCGAAGCAACCCTATTAGCGGCTTAACGGATTAGCGCTATTAGCGGTTTAGCGGCTATTAAAGGCTTAAAGGCTTAGGGGATTAGCTGCTAAAAGGCTATTAAAGGCTATTAAAGGCTTAGCAGATTAGATAAAGGGGGGGGGGAAGCGAAAAAAAAATCTCAAGACTTGCAAGACATTTTCGTCTTGCGAAGCAAGCCCATAGGGAAATTCGTCCTGCGAAGCAACTCAAAAACGGAAAACCCTTTCGTCTAGCGGGTTTTCCGTCTTGCGAGGCATTCGTCTTGCGGGGCACCACTGTATAGGCTTATTACTGAAAGGTAACCAACCATGTGAATTTGCTTTTTTGAACTCTACTATGCCATCATCATCATTGTTTAATTTGTATACTGTCTTTCTATCTTACAATACAAGCTGAAGAAACAAAAAATGTACATCTTATAACAATCTAATGCAATACAAAAATGTGATAATAAAACTTGAAAATAGGCAACCTATATCAAAAAGTAACATTCAACAATCATTAGAATAGTACTAAATAATAATAACATATAAAAGTTAAACAGAAATCCACTCAACAGTTACAATAAATAATTTCTAAACTATAATCAATAAAACAACGGCAAGCCACAGTACATAAAATAATACAGTACAAATTGAAGAGCAGAGACCAGAGGGTGGGGCAAGGCAGGTGGAAGTAGGCCTTGCCTGATGGAGTCTCTCCCCTCACAGTCTTAAACGTAAGACAAATCACTGTCCTGGCTTAACCATGCATCCTTACTTTTTAACACTCCCATTCCTTTCCTTTTCAGCTCCTTGTGGCTATAATGTAACATCTGAAAATGGTACTGTGTACTCCCCAGGATTTCCAGATGAATATCCAAATTCAAAAGATTGTACGTGGCTTATTACTGTGCCCCAGGGCCATGGAATCTATATCAATTTCACCTTACTCCAAACAGAACTAGTGAATGACTACATTGCAGTTTGGTATGTGAACTTTTATTACCGTAAAGGCTTTGATCAATCTGAACTTCGCCTCAATCCAGAATAATTGAACTGTTGGTGTTCATGTGTGCATGTGTATTAGTTAGTTAGTTAGTTTGTATACAGAGCAGAATTTGTTGGCTAGCAAGTTTCTATCCAGCTTGAAAGATCTGTTTTGAAACACAGGGAGGCTGTGAGAAGGTGAGTCTTCTCTCCAACATGAAAGCCAGCCTGTGAAGCTCTATTTTGATTCTGGAACATTTCCCACATGAAGTTGCTTGAGAAAAAAAGGATTGCATCATATTTTGTGGAAAGAGAAATAGCACTCGGTTCTATTTCTCTTTCTCACCCTTGTCCAGGGAGTCTGAACTGACGCTCGGAGGTAGTCACAGCCTAAACATGAGTAAACAAATTAAAATTGACAAGGCAAGAGACAGGATAACTTCTGATCCAGGGATGGGGGCCTAACTTGTTGAATTAGTACCTGCAGATCTGGACATAGTAACACATGTCCTATTTATATCGCATCAGGACTACTGCAATATGCTCTACCAAGAGCTATCTTTGAAAAGAGGTCAGAAACTTTTATTGGTCCAAATCAAATTGAGGCAGCCAAGTTGATAACTGGAGCTGCTTACTCCCTTTTTGAAACTACCGCATTGCCTTCCAGTTCATTTCTGGGCCCAGTTCAAAGTGCTGATGATGCAGCTTTAAAGCTCTTTGTGGTATGGCTTCAGGACATTTGAAGGGGTGACCTTTTATAAATGAGCCTGCCTCCTTATTAAGACTACCAATGGAGTCTTATGGAGTCTGCATGTCCCAACAAATTCTGAAATACATCTGATTGTAACCAAGGAGAGGGCCTTCTCTCCAGGCTCTGGAACTTGCTATCTCATTAGTGGACTTCCACTTAATTATATAGACATTGGTTCACCAGAACACCTGAAAGCAGCTTTACTTTTTATTTTTTAAATTGTTTTAATCTTTGCTGCTCTTAATTTTTGTGGTGTTGTTTTAATGTTATTGTCTGTTAACTGTTATTAGCTATTAACTGTTGATAGCTGCCTTGAAGTCTTGGGGCGGGGGGAAGGTGGAGTAAAAATATTTTTAGTAATAATTGGGTATATTTCCTGAATAGCATTTTGAAATACTGTGGGGGCACAATTTGTACCTTACCTGAATAGCACAGGAATAGCTAAAGTGCAGCTGCTTACAGGGCTACTCTGATGGACAGTAATTATGTCGGTGGACCAACAAATTTCATGCATACTAGCTCTGCCTGCTAATGCCTTTCTTTTTGAGCACGTGTTGGAGAAATATGGAAATGCCAGTAATATTGGAACAAGTAGTAGGTGTCCATTACAATATATTGGATTTGAAAATAATTTTATGGGACATTTTGCACTTTCATTCTACTGTTATACCTGTCCCCAGCTGACTGGATAGGAATGGGCTACAAATTCAAAAATATATTCATTGCATAATTGTATATGCCTAACCAGCTATGATCAAAATGCCACATTTCGTTGTGTTAGCAATTTAAATTAACAATGCTTTCAGTTGTGAGGGGAGCCACTGGGGCCATTCTCTTCCCAGAGGCAAATGTTTTCCCATCCATCTGCTAGCCCAAATGCTGAGTCCTAGAAATGCCACTGCCATTCAGAGATGCCTGCTTGGGGAAAAAAACGTGTTGAATTTTTCAGATCCCTGTTTTTCTCACAGTACATATTTTGAGAAGGATTATATAGCAGATGGGCCAGTCAGTCCTCCTTTGAACTACATACCGCCCTTTTCCTGAGTTGGTATCAAAAAGATTAGAACCACTGGGAAGGTCTAAACAGCTTATGTCTTTTGCACTAAAAAGCTGTTGATCTTTTGGTTGATAAAGAACTATTCTTTAAAGTGACATCTTCATATCTGCTCCACCAAAGGCAACTCACTGACCAAAACAGCTTTTTCATTAATAAAGGCATTAGTAAAATTTTGGGAATGTTTTTCAAGTGGACTAGAAACGTCCCTTGTTCCTGGGAAACCAGATGCTTCATAGCCCAGATGCTTACTAATTTGAAAAGTTGCCAGCTTTTGTGTGGCAGCGTAAAGCAATAGTGTCATTAAATGGTGTTGTTCATAGTGTCATTAACCCTGCTAGAAGAATGGCAAAAATTGTTATACTTTTGCAAGTAGCAGCAAAACCCTTTTAATTATGGTAGCTGAAATTCAGAATCACGTATTACTTTAAAAAATAATTTGGGAAGAAAAATCATTTTATACACATAGAAGAATAGTGTAATGCCATATTTTGTTTTGAAATGAATTATTTCTCCTGTTGAAAATGCGGTTTTTATTTCTCTCTTTCACTAAGTATGGCACTGACATTTGTTTCATTGGCTGACATCAAACATATAATGTCAAGGCTGAGTTTTCAGTGACTAGTAAAGTGATTAAAGAACAGCACCTATATGAAATACCCATATATATATTTCTATATATAACAATAGAATGAAGCACCTCAGGTGACCTCATGGCAAACTATACAGTACTGAACCTTCTTTAGTACAAATATTACTTACATAGCTTTTCCAGCTTCTCCTAAAAGGTCAAGCTTTTCACATTGGCAGGAATGTACTTAATCACCTTCCTAGATTTGCATGCAAATGAATTACTATGCTACAATTGTTAGGATTAACCTGCCTTCTTGAAGATTTAAGGCTACCATCAAGAGAAAACAGAGTTAATTTAAACCTTAATTACAGGCTTTTGCTGACACTTCTCTTTTCTCTTGGTCCCTAGGGATGGGCCAGACCAAAATTCTCCTCAGCTGGGAGTGTTCAGCGGGAATACAGCTCTTGAGACAGCTTATAGCTCAAGCAATCAAGTCCTTCTCAAGTTTCACAGTGACTTCTCCACTGGAGGGTTCTTTGTTCTCAATTTTCATGGTCAGTTCTCCTCTTCTCATTTTACAAATCGTGCCTGTGAGATAGAGGCCGCGTGTGGAGCTTTAAAGGGATATTTTCTGCCTACTGATGTTAAAATAAATTAGACTGGTTTAATTGGCATGATATTTTCATTTAATAAAAACCTCTAGAGTAACAGTCTTTATTATCCACAGCCAAATGAGTGTTAAATATTTAATATTGAGTTACTTGGTTTTTTAATATTTTAATGGGAAAAAATTCTGGCCCACTTAACCCTGGCCATGCACTCCTCTCTAAGTCCTAAGGACTTTCTGGTGTTAAGAAAACCCAGTGGTATCCTAATCTCCCGTTGAGAATATTTTAGCTGCTTAGAGACACGAGACATTTTTCCACTTGGAACTTTGAAACTCTTTCAGTGTCTAGTTATATAGTTAAAGAGTCAGAGACCCGGAGAGTGGAAGGTTAAATAGCATATGTTTATTTAGGATTATTTTGATTCGTTTTCATTTTGTCACACACTTATTCCCTGGAAAAGGGGCAGGGGGGTGGCCTTTGATTTTAAAGAAAGTAGTGAGACTTCTAGCTGTAAAATACTTAGGCAAAGAAAGGCGAAAGGAAATGAAGAAGGGAAGTAAGTGTGCATGACATACAGGGGAATTGTTCTTCATTTCACATTGAAGGCCTGTGTCTCAGAAACTGAAAAGCCATTTGCCTTAGGGAAATGCTGCAGAAACTGTGGCCTCCAACTCCCATCAGCCCGAGCAAGTGTAGCCAGTGGATAAGGATCATGGGACTTGTAATCCAACAACCTCTGCAGGACTACAGGTTCCCCATCCCTGGTTTAGGGTATGAGCTGCAAACATGCTGATACTGCCCCACTGCTACAGTGAATCTGCTGACCCAGCTGTAACTAGTTAGAGTTGTTGCAATGGCTCCAGCTCAGTAGCTGTAGGCTGTGATAACTTGCTCTCAGCTTGGATCTGTTGCAAAGGCTCCAGTCAGACACAAGCCATGCTAGTGGTTATGGCATGGTATGTTGGTTGTGTAGTCAAGCACAGTTCCCAAACGATTTTTTTAAATACTTATTGAGATTTGTGCAAAGTGTCATGGACTGGTTGGACGCAAAGGAATGGTGGGAGAACCAAGGGAAGAAGGCTTAGAGCCCAGGGAGTGGTGGTGGAATGATGATGAGTGGTCAGAGGAAGAAGACTGGGAAGAGGTGGTGTTGGACGTTGAAGTGGTAACAGGGCTTAGTGAGCTGGGAGAGTCTGTGGCAGAGAGAAGTCAAGAAGCTGAAGCAGGCAAGGAGGGAGGTCAAGAGGCTCAGATGAGTCAGGCTGGTGAAGAGTCACGGATATCTCCAACTCTTGTTGTGACAAGCTCCCCGTCCCCCCATCTCCCAGAACCAGGAGAGGCATGAAAAGAGCAGAAAAGAGATTGGCTGCACACCTGTGCAGTCTCTGATTTCTTGGAAATATCCCTGGAGAGGAGGAGACCTAGACAGTTGTGGGGAGGTGGGAACTTTCAGTCTCAGCAACTTGCTTTCATGTAGGAAGTACCACCAGGAATGAGTTACTGTGCTCATTAGGCCTGGCACTCAGCCAAAACTGTGGATATCATATTTTCAGTAATAAAGAGCTAACTCCAACTTTGTGTGATTACTGACCAGCATGCTCTTTGACATAAAGGCATGCATTTATGGAAGTAGCAGTGCCACTCCATTTAGGAACGTTGATTCATATTCTCAGCAAGCTATGAATAAGAGCTTTCGCTTGGCTTCCAAGCCTTCCGCTGTGCCCGTGTTGCACACCTTATTAAACCATAGGTTTCTTTCCGGCTTCCCAGTCATAGTTTGTTTGGAGCGACCAAGCTGAGTGCTGTTTTCCATGTAACACAAAATCAGCCTCAATTTTGTTTCCTCCCTGATGCCGCTAAAGCTTAGCAGGGGAGAGGGAAGGAGGGACTTGCAAACTTTTGAGCAGCATGCGCCACCGCACTGCTTATTCACGTTAAAGCATAGTTTAAAATAAACAGTTGTTCAATGTGACATGTGAACCAGCTTGAGGACAGTTTCACAACTGCCAGCTTGTAATGAGGCTTTGTTATCAAAGAGATACTAATGCAATTTTGCTTTGATTTTGTAGCATATCAGCTGAAGAAGTGCCAGCCTCCGCCAACAGTTCCACAAGCTGAATTGCTTACAGAAGATGACGATTTTGAAATAGGTGATAATTTTTCCTTCCGTTGATACATCAGTTCTCTGTCCAGACTTTTACACAGATGATGTTGGTGGTATTCCTGAATGCGATTTGTTTGAATTAGTGTTGGGTGAAATTTATTTATTTGAGTAAATTTATTTGTAGTAGTCATAGGTTAAATTTAACAAATCTTCTGAAATGTGCATTGCTGTTGCATAAGAGTAAAAGTGCCTGCTGGATCGGGCCAGTTGCCTACCGAATCCAGCCAGATCCCTATGGGAAGCCAGTAAGCCGGACCTGAGCACGACAACACTCTCCCAACTTGTGTTTCCCAGCAGTTCATATTCAGAGGCTTATTCAGTGAATGCCTCTGAATTCATATATATTCAGTGGAGGTAGAATGTAGGTATCTTGGCTAACAGCCCGTAACAGTCTTGTCCTCCATCCCAGTTAAACATTTTTTGGGAAAGAGGTTGATGCTCCTTGCAGCCAGCCTTTGTCAACCTGGTACCTTCCATATGCCTTTGACTCCAACCTTCCTCAACCCTACCACCAAAACAGCCATGATGGCTGGCACTGATGGGAGTCGTAGTCTAACATTTACAGAGGTCAGCCGCTTGGAGAAGGCTCCTTTGAGTAGTGCATTACTTCAGCAGAGTGTAGTAATTCAAAAGCACCAGTGGCTGGCAACTGCAGATACACTATCAGTCAGTTCGATTATTTCTAACACATGGATTTTGCAAGAGGTCTGAGTTGGGCTGCACAAAACTCCTACATTTGCCTGACCTTTGAACAGAAATGAAGGTGGACAGAGAAATCCTGGGACATTTGGGGGGGGGGAGAATCTATCTGAAAATTGAGTTGGGGGGGCATGATTGCATTATTTTAATCAACTGTTTTATGATGTGATCAGAGAACATGCCTTTCTTTTCTTCAGTCTTTCTGCTTTTGAAATGAAGCCATAGCTTGGCAACAGAGCACTCAGCAGCATTGTTGCTTCATTCATGGGAAATGAGTCTACTAAAGTCCTGGGAATGCTGCTACTCCAGTAAGAATGCAAGGCCAACAAGCTGGAACATTCACAAGGCGCAGTTTCCCCAGCGCATGGCAACCACATTTGTCAGGCACTCTGCAGTTAAGCTGTGGCTTCATTATAAAATGGGGGGAAAAGAAGAAGAAAATAAAGGGGGCAGCCCTTGGACAATCTTGTGAAAAAGTAACTAATGCCAAACAACACCCTAAATCACTCCCACTCTTCGAAAACAAATCTCTTTTTCTTTCTCCCTGTCTTCGGTAGGCATTTGGCCTTGCCAAAGACTCCAATAATTATTGCTAAAACATTTACATGTGAACGTTTGTGCAGTGCCAGGCTTGGGACTCGTACACAATGTGTGGGTGGGTGAAAGAAGAGAAAAGTTCTTGGCGGGGGGAGTTAGTGGGAGGAAGCACAGATAGCTGTTAAGAGAGCTTTCTTAAAGGTTGTGCAGACACTTTAGTGCAGAGGAAGTATAAGGAACAGAACAAACGTTTTGCCAAACTGTTTCACTAGGGACATGTATTTCAGCAGGAAAAATAAGATTAAAAAGCAAGAGCGTACTGTTTAGCTGTCATTCTGGAGTGTTTGGCGATCAGAAATTCTTTTAATCTAATGAGTGGCATCCATTTTAAATCCATCACTAAAGTCCCATTGAAATCAATATGAAAAGATAGTCATGGCTGACTTGTCACATCCGTTTTTGTGGGCAGTAATTGTGATTCTAAGTTAGTCTGCATCCTACCCTATATGTTTGAAGTCTGTTCTCATTGTTTCATTCAAACACAACTGTAAACATATGGCATAAGTAAAACTGAATTTTCAGTCATGACTGCAATATTATTTCCCTCACTTCTTCTTCACATAGATAATTGGTCAAATTTTCTGTATATCATCCTTGATAAAAAAATTTTCATACTCTGATTTCCTGTACTGTTTTACTGTATTCAATTGCCCTTCTATTTTGATGTGTTTTGTGTATTTTCTCCCTCCCTCCACCCCCCCTCACACACACACATTTTTTGGTCATAGTAACCAACCCATGGACCTCTCTTCTCAGACATCTTACAAAATATTTTCATTTGCTTTTATCTGCTGTTTTAGTTAGGCTTTGAAAAGCAAGCTTATTTTAAAAACTTTTTATATTGTTGTATTTTTTTAAAAAAATGAACACTGCCTTGAGACTTTGTTGTCCAACGTGGGATATAAATGTGCAGTCTACATTTCTGCATTACAAATTATTTCAGGTGACTTTGCCAAGTACAAGTGCCATCCTGGCTATACATTGGTTGGGAATGACATGATGTTCTGCAAGCTTAAAGCACAACTCCAGTTTGATGGTTCTCCTCCATCTTGTGAAGGTATGTATGCATCAATGGTATTATATATTGGTATTATGCTGGTGTTTTCATTCACTGTGTTTCATATTTAAAATTATTTTGAACCAATGAAGTATTAAGAATGAAAAGCTATGACCAAACGTTGAAATTTGTTTTCTGTTTTGAATGTTCAGAATACATCCCAGCTGCATCCCAGCATGCATATCAGTACAGACCTGTAATCCAAAGCAAATGTTTTACAGAGCGATCTTACCAGACTGTGGGGGTGGACAAACCACTTTTTATATACCTGTTTATGTATGCAACCATAATTTTAATGCAGGGATGCAAAGTTACTTGGTTGCTAGGATTGTAAATTACCTAGAAAAGAGCTTGCGATGCAAGAAATAAGAAGAAACAATTATCTGTGGGAATGGGTGAATAGTACAAAATTTGGCACTGAGCGGGTGTGGGAGGGAGCTATGTGAATGAAGTAGGAAAAGCTAAACAAAGGCTGGGAAGCGAGATTTCTCAACATTCCATTGACAGGAGAATTGCAGCTCTAATGAGCTTTGGGGACCAAAACCAGATAAATGGAGCACTGAACAGTGACAGGTTGTGGGATGCAGTGTGTGCTGTAGTCTCTCCTTTCAAAGATACTGGTAGCGTATTGCACTGTAGACCTAAACACCCTTCAGCGACATATGCTGAATACCACACTGAACACCTATGAAGGCTATTAAACCAGCCATTTGCTTCTTTGCGTCTTATGGCCAATTGTTCCTAATTACTCTGGTGTGAATTCTCCAGGCTTCATTTGATATTCTTTATTTTGTTCTTTGGCCTTCCATTCTACACCCTCCACCCCCAACCCCCATGCAAACTTTTCTTTTAAGATGCAGTTTCAGCCATCGTGTTTTCAGATTCTGGCTGCCTGCTGGAAGAACTTAGGTTTGGGGTCAACTGGAAATGAGGGAGTCCCTGACCTGCATCAAGGGGTAACTCCCCCACTGGATTGCACCTGGGGAGTGCTGTGGCTCCTTGCCCCCACCTGAGCGTCCAGACAGAAGCATCTCCCATGGATCCCTTTAATGGGATTGCCCCAATTTGGAGGGGCCAGGTAGAGATTACAACCTTCCCCCACACCCAAGAGCAACATGCGACCACAATATATATATAGGGAGCGAGGGTGAGAGATCCAACAAAAAGCGGCTGCAGTGTAAGCCACAGGCCTTCACTATATAGCAGAGCCCACCCCCTGGTGATCTGCCCTCACGCCCGCTCACGATTTGCCAATTTAGCAAGCGGGCAGGATCAATTTCCTAGGCAGCAGGCTTAGCATGGAAGCTTTCTTTGCTGCCTGGGAAACTGTCCCTGGGGCTCAGCACAATGTAACTTTCACTTCCTGTCCTCCTCCTGCGTGTTCTCTGTGTTGTCCTGAAATCTGTTCTGGAGAGATAGGTAAAGGTAAAGGGACATCTGACCATTAGGTCCAGTCATGGCTGACTCTGGGGTTGTGGCGCTCATTTCGTTTTATTGGCCGAGGGAGCTGGCGTACAGCTTCCGGGCCAGCGAACCAGAGCAGCACACAGAAACGCCGTTTACCTTCCCGCCAGAGCGGTACCTATTTATCTACCGTATTTTTCGCCCCATAGGACGCACCGGCCCATAGGACGCACCTAGGTTTTTTTTGGGGGGGGAATAAAGAAAAAAAATTTATTTCCCCCCCAGGTGCGGGGCTGGGGCGGGGGAAGCCTGAGCTTCACCCGACCCCAGCCCTCAGAACAGGCTGCTATCCGCTAGCCGTGGGAGAGCCGCGCCACTTCGCACGGCTCTCCCACGGCTAGCGGAGGGCTGCCCGAAGCTTGGGGCGTGCTGAGCTCAGCGCGCCCCAAGCTTCTGGGTGCAGGCAAGCTCTCCGCTAGCCGTGGGAGAGCTGCATCTCCCACGGCTAGCGGATAGCTTCCTGAAGCCTGGAGAGCAAGAGGGGTCGGTGCACACCGACCCCTCTCGCTCTCCAGGCTTCAGCGAAAGCCTGCATTTGCCCCATAGGACGCACACACATTTCCCCTTCATTTTTGGAGGGGAAAAAGTGTGTCCTATAGGGTGAAAAATACGGTACTTGCACTTTGGTGTGCTTTCGAACTGCTAGGTTGGCAGGAGCAGGGACTGAGCAATGGCAGCTCACCTCATCACAGGGATTCGAACCGCCAACCTTCTGATAGGCAAGTCCTAGACTCTGTGGTTTAACCCACAGTGCTACCCATGTCCGGAGAGATTGGTAGAACCCCCAAAACAGATTTAGGGTGTGTGCAGGGGGAGGAGAGAGGGAGACGGTTCCATTTTCTTAGTGCTGCAACTGAATACAACTCCTAGTTACAGACTGAACATGTGGTACATTAGAGGAATGGGAGACAGAAAATGTTCTCAGCTCCAATGCATCTACTTGCTTCAGCAGGGTTGGTAGCAGTTCAAACTGCTTTGTGCAGCAAGTTGCTCAGTGAGGAGCCAGACCAGAGATAGTACATAGATAAAGTCAGGGAGCATTCCCTGTGAGTGATGTCTCTCCATTGCTAAGGAGCCTGAAAGGTTCAGTACACTACAGCTTTTGGCCAGCACTTTCCTCTGCTATTAAAATGTCACAGGCAATGAAGTGCCAGGAACCAAAGGTTTAGATCTTAACTACACTTCAAGTAGGAATGTCCTTTGAGCAGAACTATTTGTGCTTTTCCAAAAATCTGCTCTGGATGGTTGGTGGACACCAAAAGTAGCATGAGAGACCATTTGGGGGGGAGGGGTGTAGGAGGAAGACAGAATTGGCAAAAACGCCATCATTTCCCCCTTCTACCATCAGGCTCCTCCACAAGAACCCCTTCCGTTTGTTAGGATCCAAGCCAGTGTTTGAGACTCAAGGGCAAGAGACCTCCATCACTTTACAATGGCACCCAACCCTCCCCCCTCATTATTTATTCCCATTATTTGGAAGTGTAATGATGAGTGATGAAACATTAATGTTCTTTTCCTAGACATCTGTGTCCCTTTCTTTGATCATGACATATATCAGTCTTGTGAAACATTTACCTTTACAGTTGAACATCTGAAGTTTCTTTCAAGTAATGAATAGCCAATTAGATATGCCAACCTGCCTGTGTCTAGAGGACAGTTTTTAGGTCAATCTTCTCTGTATCTGGAATGCTTTGATTATTAAACACACACAAACATTGTGCACCAGATTTTCCCAGTTCTTCTATGTTATTCAATAGGCCTGTGATGGCACCATCAATCATTTTCCTTTTATATAATCACTTATTATCCATTACTTCACTGGAAAATGTTCCAGGCACATGCACCTAATCAGGACATTCACTTTAGGCAGACATGGACACTCAGGTAAGCACAGAGTTTGCTGTGAATGTAAATGATTTTTCTGTGTTGAGGACTTTCTTCAGTTTACCATTATAATATCTGCTTTTATAAACCCAGTAGCCCTGATTCCCTAATTTCCTTCTGAACTGCATTCTGATGGAATTGTTGTGGTCATAACAAGCAGTGGTAGATAGTTTCCTTTATAAAGAAGTCTTCCATTCTTCTTTCAACATGTTATAAATTTCAAAAGTGGATTGAAGGTCTTTCTTTGTACCTGTTTAAAAAAGGAAAATATGGGGGAGTAATTGTTTTCTATTTCTCTCTCTCTCTCTCTCTCTCTCTCTCTCTCTCTCTCTCTGTGTGTGTGTGTACTTCTCCCTTCCCTATCCTTCTATTTTACAGCACAATGCCCAGCAAATGAAGTCCGCACAGATTCATCTGGAGTAATCCTTAGTCCAGGATATCCGGAGAACTACCCAAACTCACAAACTTGTTCCTGGACTCTTAAAGTTGATCCAAATTATAATATCTCTATCTTTGTAGAAACATTTCAAAGTGAAAAACAGTTTGATGAGTTGGAAATCTTTGATGGTGAGAAGAATTCTTATTTACTGAGTTAACCAAATGTGTATACAACTTGATTGGAGTAAAGATCTTGTAACAATTCATAACTTGGGTCCAAGGTAATTTAGGAACCGGCTGAACCCTTATGTCGCAGCTCAGTCGCTGAGATCATCTGCAGGAGCGGCACTGGTCATCCCATGAGTTGGCAAGGCTCATCGGATAACAACAAGAAATCGAAACTTTAGTGTCATCAGCCAAGTATTGTGAATTCTTCTACCAGTACAGATTCAGCAGGCGCTTTCTGTTTCAACTTTACTTTTAAAAGATGAGGTTGCTGAGGGTCTCTCCCCACCCCCACTTTTCCTATAATAATAAAAAAATCAAAACCTTGCCACACTTCAGGCAGCAGCTTGAGACCCTTCAGCATTCCAACAGTATCCATGGGACAATCTGTCCCAGGAACACTGCTGCATTGCTGCAGATGGCCAAGCTACTGCTTGAAGTGGTTACATTTTTTGTTCGTTTTTTAAGCGGAAATAAGAAAGATACACACACCCATTTCATCTTTAAGAAGACGGCCGTCAAGCCCAAAACAAATTCTTATAATGTGCCCCTCTGTTCCCAAAGATTAATCCAATCTTCAGAGGGCACCTCACCTCCCCACCCATGTTTTCTTTTACATGAATGAAAACACACTGTCAGACTAAAATATTAATGCATACAGATTGGTTTATCAGAATTTGTGTAAGTTTTGATATTCCATAAAAAGATTTCTTAAAGATATTCTTTGTTGTCTTCATCATCATGATGTCTTTTTTCCTGCAGGTTCTTCTGGACAAAGCCCTTTGTTGGTTGCGTTGAGCGGAAATCACACCGGGCAGCTTAACTACACAAGCAAATCCAATCAGTTGTATCTGCGTTGGTCAACTGACCATGCAACGAGTAAGAAAGGATTCAAGATACGTTATTCAGGTTAGTAGCCATAACCTTGGAGGCCATAATGTTGGAGGGGTGGCCAACTTTCAATATAGCTCTCAAGCTGGAAAAGTTTTGCCAACCTTGTATAGGTGGATGATTAATTAGTAGTAGCAACGATAGTAGCATAGAACTTTGCTTTGTATTGGATTCTGCTGAATGCTTCCAGCACCTTCAATAAGAAACTGTGGTGGAAATACTCTCACTGCCCTGGGATCTTTTTATTATGGGCAGTATATAAATTGAAATAAAAATATTTTGCTACAAAGAAGACAAAATCCCTGCATTGTTAAGACTAGTCATGCATGTGGGTAAAATTCCTTCTGAGTCCTGTCAACTGATAGCTAGCATTTGTCAATCAGAAAGTAACAAACACTAAAACTAGGGTGGGAAAATTCTCCAATAATGTGGTTTAGTAATTTTATATTCAAGACATTTTTATTCTGTCCTTCCTCCAAGAAACTAAGGAAAGCGTACTTCTACAGCCATCCACCTTGCTGCTCATTTGAACCTCACAATCGCAAGTGGCCCAATCAGAGAGTTGCCTGGCTGTGAAGATTTGAACCAAGGTCTCCCCAACTGCAGTCTAGCACTCCAAGCTGAATGCTATGCTGGCATGCTCTTCCTCACACTGATTGGTTTATGATGAATCGGGGACTTAAGTGCATTTCTATAGATTGTGCTGTCTTCACTCTACATGGAAACTTTACTACAGGGTGTATACATGTTTTACACACACCAGCTATTTTTTTAAATTGAAAAAATACTTTTTTGAGTTCATGTCCGCAGTAAATCAGAATGAACCAGAAGAACAATATTTCATTGTTGAATAAATATCCCCCTTCTCTCTTTCGCAGAAGAGAAAGAATAGCATATGCTTCTGTGAATTTGCGGAGGAAATGTTATTGGCCGGTATTAACTTTTAGAGTACAAATACATTTTGACTTTGTAAGTGGGCAAGCCACCTTTGGAGAACAGCTCACAGTAAACCTTCTCCTTTATTTCGCTGACAGCACGTCTTGAAAGGCTGCATAGTTCTCCCCATGTCTGTTAAGTTTCACATCTGATGTAGGAGAGACAGCCAGCATGAGAAAGGAATAACAGTGAGCAGCAGAGTAAGCAATTGGGCCTGCATCTTAATAAGGGAAGGCAGCAGCATGAAAAATGGGGAAAGAAACCAGGGGCTCAGAAAGGCTATTGATGCTATGGCAGCTGTGACTGAGCCAGCAGGCAGCCTCACAACTATCAGCCTATTGTAATGATTTACTGCCTCCCTGCTTCCCTCCTTGTTCCTCCAACCATGACTTTGCACGAGGTTTGGCAAGTAGCAGATGTCCGGAAGATTCTGCAGAGTTTGGTGAGGTTTTCTTCTGTGATGCCTTCCAAAATGGGAGATATTGCAGAACGGTAATCCTTCTCATTTTTGCTGCCAGAAAATACCCACAGAGATGCAAGCAAGTCTACACAGTGTGGGCTACACAGTGGTCTAAGAAAAACAAATATGTTTCTGTCCTTGGCCTTTCCGACCTTCCACTGACCAATACAGTCCTGTTTGGGAAACTGCCTTACTGAAATTGCCTGGCCATCAAGCTCATTATTGTCTATACCAGCCTTCTCCAACCTGGTGCCCTCCTGATGTTCTTAGATGCCAGCTTCCATCAGTAATAGCCAGCATGGGATAAGGGGAGTTGTTGTCCAATATATCTAGAGGACACCATATTGGGAAAGCCTGGTCTGCCATGATTTGGAGCAGCTCTCCAGGGTTTAAGACGGAGGTATTTCCCAGCCCTGGGCTATTCTGTGATTAAACCTGAGACTTCGTCTTCTATGACTGAGCTATAGTCTTTCTGAATGAGTTGTATTAGGGCTACTTGTGTCCTGTATTTCAGTGTATTTATTTATTTCCATAAAATTTATATACCACTTGATTGTAAAAAACAAAACAAAAACCTTTAAGCGGTTTACAAAAGATAAAACAGAAAAAATACACCTCTAAAACATACAAAGGTTAAAATATTCAAACAAGGTTAAAAATACCTCAGATTTTTATACATTTAGGTATCCTTGCCTAAACAGGAATGCATTTAGCAGATTCCAAAAAGGGTACAGTGACGGCACCTGCCTCAACTCAGTATCTCTATGCCATTAAAACTGCAAAATCTAATACATTCCTTTTCAAGTTTCTGATTTCTATGACTGAGAAGATAAGCATGAAAATATGTAGGTAATATCTGGTATAAAATCCTTGCAAGCCAGAAAGGGAGAAGGACTTTCCATCCATGATTAGGACTTGGGGGTTACCTGTTACCAAGAGTGGAAATTAAATGATCTCCATAGCACTTGGCTGAAGCACAACAAATCTTGAAGATTCCCCACCCACACCAAAAAAAATTAAAATACAATTGACATAATTTAGGGAGCAATCCTAATTCCCATCTGGGAGCAGTGGAGTCACTGTCATATCCCAACCTCAAGTGCTCATGCCGGCTGGAGTGGAAGTTATGTTTATGGCCAAGGGTAGGTTGCGAGGCCCAGATCATGCACGTTGTCAGTAGCTGGAGCAGCTTAGGTGCCCACCAGTTCTTTGCTGGCCCAGCTCCCTTCCTTACCCCCTCCTTACCCCAGAAACACCTGCTGGCCTCCCACTACTGAAGCCTGGGGGAAACCATTCTGAGCCTGGCAGAGGGATACCTTGGCCACCCAGAAACCCAGCCCAGAATGGTGAATTGAGGGTTTGAAATGCATTATTTTTTAGGCTATAGAGTCTGGTTTTTATTTTAATTTTCCTAGGTGCAGAGTATATACACAGTATTGTATCCATGCATGAATGCTTTTAGGACAAGAAAGTCCACCTTGTATATGTATACATAACTTCCCACTGGATTCAGTGGAGCTTACTTCCAAGTAAGCACACTCGGCACCATTTTCCTAACAAATGTTCATGTGCAGAACGGCGGGGCCTTGAAAAGTTTAAGGAATATGCCAGTCTAAATGACACGGTCTTGTCTGAAAGTTTTGCTGTGCTATTGTTAATGTGTGGCACTAGAGGCCGAGGAGATAAACACGAGAGTTTTTTTAGTTTTCCCTCAGGCTGTTTACTGTGTTGCTCTGACAGCCCTCCTGCATAGGCAATGTCACTGTATTATGCAGGCAGTTACTGACTGTTGTTTAGAACGGACTTTTTTTTTAATATAGAAGGAGGGAGGAGGGAACTGAAATGACAGAAGGCTATTTGAAGTCACGCAAAAAGTGTAAGATGGAGGGTGGGAATGAAACTATTGTTGATACCAGAGCCTGTTACTGGGACATTCCCTAATTCAGAATAGTGAGAAAATGTTTCTATTTTCTCAGAATGAATTTTGTGACCATGCTAACATAAGAAAACAATCCTATATACAACAGAAGCGGGGGAAACTTAGGCCGGGGGGCTGAATTCAGCCCTCCATTATGATTTCTCTGGTCCTCGGTAGAGGCAAATTTAGGGAGGCACGAGTGGTGCAGCTGCATTGGGCGCTGAGCCAAGGAGGGTGTCTTCTCAAAGCCCAGTAAGTTCTTGCCCAGCTTTGGGAAGGTGTGAGGGCTCCTACAGGGTCCTCGGGTCCTCTTGCCTCCTTCCCAAAGCTGTGCTGCCAGGCAAGCACTTAACTGGGCTTTGGGAAGGGGATAAGGGAGCTACAGGACCCTGCCAGAGCCTCGTGCCTCCTTCTCAAAGCCCAGCTGAAGCTGGCGCCACAATTTCAAAGTCTGCTATTTTTCCCCCCATCAGAACTATTGGTTTTATGCATAAGTAATTTATGCAAATATAATCAATTAACTAAAACTGAAATGATTACTTGATTGATTAAGATGCCTTTAACGTTTTGGTCTGCTCTAGATAAGAAATTTGTGCAAGCCAGCATGTTTCTTCATGTCTGTGTGTAGTGGCTTAATAACTGAACGTGCAAATGGGTGCTGCCCCCTTCTTTTGTGGCACTGCAGTGCTCCATACAGCACTCTGAGCACTGTATGTCCATCAGGAAGAGCCCCTGGAATCTGTTTGGGGATCTGGAGAACAAACACAGCATAGACTCACCTACATCTCCCCAGTCATCTAATTGGCATCATTGCTGGTGTGTTGTATGACTTGTATCCAGTTCTGCAGCTCACGCAAGGGAGCTTGTGCAAGGAGAATTCCCCATTCTGGCCTCCCAAATACATGCTCTGCGCCGCCACCCTCCCAAAAGCCTTTCCTGAGAGGCTTCTCCCTTGTGTGAGCAAACCCCAAAGATCTGATTACACATAGCCCAAGATACTTGATGGGGGTTTGTAGTGGCAAAAAGTCCTCATTCAGCGGCCCATTAGCTCACCTTCATACAATAGGGCCATTGAACATTTTCATACTGGAGCCTTAAACAAATGTTTGCCCAAAGCACTTTGAAATGCAAATGTAAAAACTTAACATTTGAATTAGAATGGCTTCTTCTAATTTCTATTGCACATCAACAATGATCGAAGAAATTGTACATGAGAGGCTCAAAAGCATATTACATTTCACATGCAAAGATATCCTGCTGCTTACTTACAGACAGTTGAAATAGGTTTTCAGTTTAGTATTATTCTCTAAGTGCCTTTCATATGGATTCTGATTGTGAGGCTAGAGCCTGAGTTCACGGGTTTTCAAGCCATAACCAAACATTGCATTTTATTTAATTGCTTCTTTTATGCTTCCCCCTATAGCTCCTTACTGCAGCTTAAACCATATTGTGAAGAATGGTGGAATTGTAAATAAAACCAGGGGTACAGCTGGCAGCACCGTTCGCTATTATTGTAAACCTGGATATAGAATAATTGGCCATAGCAATGCAACTTGTAGACATCATCCAAATGGCATGTATCAATGGGATTTCCCTGTTCCTCTCTGTCAAGGTAAGATCCTGTTTCTTAACAACACATGCACACACAAAAATTTGAAATTATGGTGGTATCACAGGTGTTTAGAGTGGAGGAAACCCAGACCCTTAGTCTTTGTTTCTTGCACCTACCCATTTATGCCACCTAAGCATGAATAGAAAGCCTGCTGTTATGTGGAACTGCTTCCACTGATTCTGCTGGCACCCATTTCACATAAGAAACTGAATAGGAATGTTATGTTAATAAATAGTGAAAGATTAATGTGGTAATCTGAATGCCCAAGAGAAAACAGTCCTTTAACCGCAACAGCTTCTCCTGAAGAGACATGCATTTGAAGTCATTGTGCATTTTAAACTGCAGCTTGTCTCTTCAGCCTTGAGAATAGCATCCTTTCCTTGCATACTGCAGACATATACATTAAGAATATTTCATTTCGAGGGTACAATATGCCTCGTCAAATTATATATCGCCTTGAAGTCCTTAAGATAGCTCTGTGAGGTCGGCCACAAATCTTGTTTCCTTATATTGTAGATGAGTGACTTACAGTTTGTTTAAGGACACCTAGATTTGAACTGGCTGTTTCCTGGATCACATCTCGCTTGCTTTCAATTATGGCTATAGTAGAGATCTTCAGACATGTAATTGTCATCCCTCGCCACCTTCAGCCTGCCAGCACCCAGCCAAAATTCTTACACAAAAACATTTTAGCCTTAACAAAAACAATTTATTTTTTAAATCCATCTAGCACAAGCATACTAACGGTTTTTGTTTTTTTTTTAATGGAGGATTCCCCCCACCCCCCGGAGATCCTTTCATGATGTCTGTAGTACCAGTAAAACTGTAAATAGTTATTGAAATGTAATTTTAGAAAACGGAGCTGTTCCTTTCTGTTTCTCTTCTACAACAGTCCCCCCTCTCCTCTACCCCAGTTTTCATAAGAAGACATTTCTAACTTGTGTTAAGCTGTAAGGTCAGGTGGTATTTTTCATTTCCCATCTTGTCGAGGTGCAACTCAGCTAATAAAGCACTTGCTGCTGCATAAAGGACTTGACTCCCTTCCAAGGAATAATAATTTATTGTTATTACTGTTACTTTCAGCTGCTGACGCAGCAGAAACCTGCACAAGCAGCACTACATTCAAAATAATTATATCTGAAGAAAATAGCAGTGTCTACAGTTAAGGGTGCTGAAGCATTTCCATCATAATATCAGTTTTCTAGCTTCCTACTTCTTGGTTTAAGGTTTGCTTGTTGCTGGGTTTCTCTTTCCAACCTCTTCCCTGCTCGAGTTTTTGGGAAGGAAGGAAGGAGCATTTGGCACACCCACCCACCCCATATTTTTCCATCAATGAGACACCCCCTATTTTGGGGGACTCTGATTTAAGAAAATGGGGGGGAGATGGCCCCCATGTATAAGACACCCCCAAATTTTGGACACTATTTTTTAGGGGGGGAACCTAGTCTTATACCTGGAAAATACGGTAATTCTCAATATGTATATAGTCTCTCAATATATATAGAGAGAGAATAAAATATATATAAATCATTATCGTAACCTCTGTGCAGTTCTCCATAAGAGAATCCATTTGCACAGGCGAAGCGTGTGGAACTGCATGGGATGCCAGAATGCCAATCAAATAATTTTGTAAATACTTGTTAGGAAAATACTGCACCATATGTAATTGTGCACAGAGGGTAGAGATTGCCCATACTGCTGCCACGTTTTGATTAAAATCATGTTTAAGCTATTCAGTCAATCAAAGCAACAGTACTAAATCAAAAATTAAAATAATTAAATGAATGTTAAAACAAGTAACAAAAGTATCCAAAACAACCAAGAAAACAGTAGTCAGTGAAAGCTAATGCATCCACTCATGT
Organism: Podarcis pityusensis; assembly: GCF_964106645.2. Taxonomy (NCBI): domain Eukaryota; kingdom Metazoa; phylum Chordata; class Lepidosauria; order Squamata; family Lacertidae; genus Podarcis; species Podarcis pityusensis. Next base: position 22,760,131 of record NC_138026.1, read on the forward strand.
CTTGGGATAGGTTTTGTCTTGAAAGGCTAGGTGAAAGATACTAGACTAAGATTTACTTGTCTGTTCAGTTATTTTTTTTTTAAAAAAAAATTGTTTTATGGTGGATTATGTTCTGCTTTTGTTGTATATTCTTGCTGCTGTTTCTGTATATCTGCAATCTGTGTGGATGCAGAGCAGTTTAGAAATGCTTAAAATAAATTAAAGAGCAGGAGGACAATTCAGTTTAAAAGCCTGGCTGTATTTTAAAGAAGCGCTTAAACAGGATTCTTTGGAGGAAGCCTTGTGCTTCAAAAGTGTGGCATGTTCACAGTCTGCGTTCTTATGGTGGTGTCCTGACTTTGGAACAGCCACCCCAGCAAGTTTTGCAAGCATCCTAATTCATATTAGAGGAAGGAGCTCTTTACATTCACTACAGATTATTTAGGCTCTTTAAATCAAAGCCATTTTTGAACTGTGCCTTGAAACAAACTAGTAGCCAGTGACATCCTTAATGTTGAGGAGGTGTGCTTTCAAACTGATATGCTTTCAGTGAATTTAAATCAAACTTTTCCCTTGTTCTTGTTGTTTTAAACAACGGTGTCTAGCTGCTTGCAACAGCTAAAAAGCACTGTTGCAGGCTCGTTGAATATTGTGACTAAAAGTCCCATGGAAGTGACATTGTGTTACGATGTGAGGATGTAGCACATTGTAACACACGGCCACTTACAGAAGACTGTAAGCCAAAGGTTTCGATGAGTATGATAAGCACCACATAAAAAGAAACAAAGAATCAAGAAGTCCTTTGATCACGTTGCACAAATGTAGGTTGGAACGATGTAGGTAGGTTTCCTGTCTGGGAAAGGTTCATGGACATGTAATCTAATCTGCATTTCCACATTCTAATCTGAACATGATCTGGCAGATGCAGAATAGGGAGGTTTGCTCCAACTGCATTACTGAAATCCTATTACATAAGCTGCAAACTTTCATTCAAGAAAATAATTAAATGCTACAGTAGCACAAATAAACCCATTCAGGAAATAATTTATGCTGCCTTGAATTCATATTTGTACCTATATGTTTAACGTCTTGATAAATTTCCACTTATGTACATAAACAGTTTAGACGATTAAGTGACTCCTTCCAAGCTCTTGATAAATATATTTTCATTATAATGGAAATGGAAAACATAGCAAAACTATGACAAATGAAATGGTTGGTTTCCACCTCAAGCTGAAAAAAGTTATACTCATAAGCAGCCCAGATCAGCATTTGAGCAAAGAGTATCTATACTGAGATCCATTATTCAAATATAAGAAGTACTCATGTTTTATATTGGTATCCATACTATTATATGTGACAATGCTGCCTTTGCTGGAGCCAGTGTGGTGTACTGGTTAAGAGCGGTAGTCTCGTAATCTGGGGAACCGGGTTCACATCTCCGCTCCTCCCCATGCAGCTGCTGGGTGACCTTGGGCTAGTCACACTTCTCTGAAGTCTCTCAGCCCCACTCACCTCACAGAGTGTTTGTTGTGGGGGAGGAAGGGAAAGGAGAATGTTAGCCGCTTTGAGACTCCTTCGGGTAGTGATAAAGCGGAATATCAAATCCAAACTCTTCTTCTTCTTGTGGGGGGAAATGTTTTATTATTGTTTCTTTTGTTATTAGGCCTCAGCACAATTATTATAAAGTGAGTCTCTTAGCAACAGTAATAAGATAAATGTGTAATGTATGTATTATTACTATTATTTCCTGTACAGTTTCAGATTTGACAACAGTAATGATTACTTCCTGAGGCAAATAGCTTTTCCACTTTTCTTCCTTTTTTCAGCTGTATCTTGTGGTATTCCGGAATCTCCCGGAAATGGCTCAGTCTGGGGTAATGAGTTTATTTTGGGCAGCAGAGTGATATATGAATGTAATGAGGGCTTCAAGCTAGATTCTAGTCAACAAGCAACAGCAGTGTGTCAAGAAGATGGATTGTGGAGCAATAAAGGAAGGCCACCCGTCTGTAAACGTAAGTATGGAATTCCGAAAAAATATGTACCCGTTTAGAAACTATATTTTACTTCTTCCCAGTAACAGTTAAGTACAATAGAATTCCTCCCCCCGCCCCAATGAGATGGCAAATCTGAGTTGAATCTGAGTTTAGAAAGCTCTGGACAACTCCAGAGCAACACTTAGCACACCACCGATCAGTCTTCATCTCAGTTAACTGAGCCATAACATCCATTAGCTTCCAGAATGACATTGGGATGGGAAAGATATTATGTAAACACCACTACATTAATGTGGAGTTGGGCTGGTCTGAACCTGCATTTTACTGTCCTAGTCCTTTTTCCTGTTTGAAGTGGAAATGGAGGATTTACTTGTCATTGGTTACACTTTGTTGATAGTAGGCAAAATACCGTTCTTTTCCATAGATAAGGTTTTTTTTATTTAATAATTACGTTAAAAATTTGGGGTCATCTTATACACGGATAGTTCATAGGGGGGATGTGTGATTGGTTGCTGCTGCAAGCCGGAGATTGTCTGCGGCTATTGGGCGAGTTATTGGTGGCTGTGGCAAGGTCTAGTGTTGATTGGCTGTTGCTGCGGCAATTGGGCGGGCGATTGGCGGTTTCTTCCAGTGAGGGGACAGACGATAGGTGGTTCTTGTGATGCATACTTCTATTGGACCTTATCGTCCTCTTGATCTATGTCTTTTTGAGTCACACTTGTCCTAAGAAACCCAGACAATTCAATTGGAAAAGCAGAGATTGTAAGAAAGAAGTATTTCTTTTTCTTAATAATTGTTCATTGAAGTTGCACAGTAACTACTGACCAATCCCTCAAGAACTTAATGACGTGCCCAATTGCCGGTTTTCTTTATCTATAAGAAACATGGTTGATATTTTTAGTTTGCTTATTGGCTGCAGAGAGGGGAAAGGAGGAGACACCTTTTAAAATCTGCTCATTTCCCTTCTATGACCACTATTTGAAACCAGCATAATTATCTGTATTTATTGTATATTTGATTAATTCTGCTTCTTCTACAGAGGTTTTAAGGGATTTTTCTATAGTTTAAACATAGTTATGTCTGCTCAGTGCATTTGAATGAATTGGTTTGCATTGGGTGCTTACATTATTAAAACAGCTTTATTGTTTTCTTTTCCTTTCTAGAAAATATTTTCTTCACTTTCTAAGCTCTTTTCATAACTGCGTTGTGACATTTTCCTTTCTGTGTTTGATAAACATGAACTTTCTGACATGCCATTATCATTTGGGAGATAACCATGCACAATTTATTTCAGCTCATAATTCAGTTTATTATACTGACACCACCTTTCTGCATATCAAAATGTGTTGTTGCATTTGGGATCACTCTTCACCCTCTTCGTGCAGCAATCAAACCTTACATTTTCACCTCTTAAGAGCACCAAAGCCTACTTTTCAAAAATTTCAATGCAACAGGAAAATCTGTGTGATGGGTGTGCTAAAAATACTTTGACCAAACCACATAATGAAAGAAAACTGGAGCTTACCTTTGCTTGATCCTATTTAGATTGTTTCTAATTAATATATTATTTTGGTTTATTTTTCTAAACTACCCTTAAAAAATCAGGGAAAGCTGGTTTATGCATTTAATAAATTATGTTGCTACTAATGGACTGGTCATTATAACTGATTCTTACTTGAAAGAGAAGCCAGGGCAGCTTATTTTTAAATCATAAATGAAACCTATTTTATTATGTTTAACACTTCTATTATCCAGATACTAGAGTTACCACAAAATATTGGATAACAAAAATTTGAAGGCAAATTTGGAGATTTCTGCTTAGGAAAAAAAGCTGAGAAATGATCATGAAATGCTAAGATACTTTTGATAAAACTCTCAAAGCTTCTCATGGGAAGAGAAGAATGCGAGTTTTACAGACCCCTTAAGTTTATAGTGAATTCCTCCCAAGGTGATATCCAAGGTGAATTTCAAGATTTTGTCTTGGCCAAAACTGCTGAGAGCTTTGGCAGGAAGACGAATGGATTTTGATAAACCAGTACAATTTACCACCAGTTAGCTTTTATACCTCCATGTCATAAAAAAGGACATCCAAACCCAATATGCCCACTAGTACCTAGGTTAATTAGAAGTCCATTTCACAATCCAGTCAGCCCTTTGGGTGAGGTTTAAACCATTATTTTACTCTTTGAAGGCTGCAGTCTAGAATATAGGTTAGAGGTAGTTAAGTCTACTTAAAATTTAAATTGATGGGCCTTTTCTGTTCTGTATCTCCAGCACTGGCTACAAGGTGAATCTGATAGTTCTCCACCTATTCTGGAGTGACATACGTTTGTACTTTGAAATACTTTTTACCTCAGAAATAATCCTCTGTTTTGGCAGTGCACATGAGTGTTGGTGTAGGTAAATAATCTCATTCTAGTGATGTGACATATAATCATACTTGAAGGATGTAATTACATTTACTTCACTATACTTGGAAGCAGGCAGCAGTTAATACATATATCAACAGAAACAAATCAGCATAGAAAAGAGGACAACATTTTTCCTCTACATCTAGACAAATCTGACATCATCTCTGATTCAGATGCCATGTATAAAAATAGCAAGTGTCACTGGTGTCTGAGGTATAAGAGAGAGACTGATGGGTGTCTCAGTAATTTGTTCTAAATACAGCAGCTGTTAAGTAGGCCGTATTTTAATTCAAGAATAAAGCAGTTCTGATAAATCAGAGGAATTTGCTGCAAAATTAAACGGCACCGTGGCACAAACAGTTTTCTGTCACTTATATATTTAACGGCTTTGCATATTCTTTTTTTTAAAAAATGCTATGCCATTACCATATTCTCTGCACATTTTATTTTTCCAGTGTGCAGAGAGATGTATATAGAAAGAGAAACAGATAGACAAAGAGGCACAAGGTCACATTGGTGATCTTGAGCCACTTGTTATTTCTCAGTTCAGCACACTTGTTTTGAGGGTAATAAAGGGAGAAGAACCTTGCACAGCATCCTGAGCTCCTAAAAGGAAAGGCTTGGTGAGATGGATAGGTAGATCTAAAAAGTCACAGACTTCCAGCTGCCAGAAAATTCCTTCAACACCAACTGGAGAATGGAGAAGGTCTCAGAAGAGAGGAATTGGTCTGGCTTGCTCCCTGACTCCCTATCAGCCCACCCAAATGATTGCTTATCTATCTCACCTATTCACCCTAAAGCCTCTGAAAATGCAGAGCCTTGAATGAATTATCCAGATCCCATAAAAAGCTGAAATGTCAGGAACTGAACTGAACCATAACATCCATTAGCTTCCAGAATGACATTGGGATGGGGAAGATATTATGTAAACACCACTACATTAATGTGGAGTTGGGCTGGTCTGAACCCACATTTTACTCTCCTAGTGCTTTTTCCAGTTTAAATTGGAAATGGAGGATTTACTTGTCACCAGTTACACTTGGTTGAAAGTAGGCAAAATAATTCAGTGGAACAAGAACCATTCAATATTCCTAGGTAAATAAGTCATCAACTGTTGTCTTTGGTAATACCAAACTAGGGATGTAAAATATCTTTCTAACACTATTTTTTAAAAAACTTTCTGTAATCTCTGAGGCATACTCCCCTATCACAAGAGTATTAGTGTTTGCCCCATGCTTAGAAAACAATGTATCCCATCAGTTTTCTACTTGCCCCATGTTTCTATGTACATGTCAGAGCAGTTTTGCCTTTGCCTCACTGATTCCCCTAGAAAACCTGCTATTTGGTGATAAATCAGAGCAAATGGGAATCCACAGAAAACCCAATCGCCTTTTGCTCCAATTGAGTGCTAAATTGGCAGGACAAATGGAAGTATGGAGGAGCCCTTACTCCCACTATTCTCTCTAATGCGCCTGTTTCCTCCCGTATATCTCTGTTCTACTCTTCTAAATTTTATGTAGAATTTAATTTTAGTATTTTGCATCTCTCCCCCCCCCCCAATTAACTTTCCTCTCTATCCCCCATACTCTTTGACAGGTCTGTGAGACTTTGCTTTTTCCCCTGCATCTGTTTGATGATGGTGTTACCTGCCCTAAACCAATTGGACAGGGTGGGGTATGGTGTTAGAATGTGTTTTCAGATAAGATTGCTAAGTATTTTGTAACCCCACCCCCTCTGTCTTATGGTAATAGGTGTACATATACAAAGCATCTGAATGGAACACACAAAGCCTATTTTAAAAGAAATATCACACAGATTAAAGCTTGGTTAGATAAATGAAGCTTTTGGAAATGGCATCTGTGTTTCCCATTAGGTAGCAGTTTACTATTCCCTATTCAGTCTCCACTGAGCATAATATACTTTTGGCCATGATTCTAAACACATTCTGTGCCAACAAAACAATACAGGTTTTAGAGTGCCAGTGGGCTTTAGCTCTTACAACTTGTTATTAATACATTCTTCTTTCTATGCAAACTGTACAACTTTGCCTCTTAATCAGACTTTGAAGAAAGTACCCATATTATAAAATTGAAACAGTACATTTCTCCCTCTCCCCTCATTTCTTAATTGAAACAGCCTCCCAGTGTTGGTGTTGAAACAAGTGTAAGATGCTATGCACCGGAATGTGCATTTGAGAAATGTTTATAGCACGCTCAATTTCACCAGGAAAAGTCTGCTGTCAATAGGATGGTGATTCATCTTCTGTGAAGTAATATTGGAAGGAAAGTGCTAATACTAAAGTGTCCTTGCTTCACAGCTGTGACTTGCCCCAGCATTGAGAGCCTGCTCTCAGAACATGTTGTCTGGAGACTGATTTCTGGGTCGGTGAATGAGTTTGGCGCACAAGTCATGCTGAGTTGCAGCCCTGGCTATTATTTAGAGGGTCAGAGACTCATGCTGTGTAAAACTAATGGAACATGGAGTGATGCTGATGAGAGACCAGTGTGCAAGGGTAAGAAACATTTATTTACACAATGCTCAGTTCTGTCCAAAGATACAGCTTCTATTTTTCTACCAACACAACTTAAGTAAAGGAACTAATATCTCTTAATAGCTTTTCTGAAATATTTGAGGGCAATCCATCAAGAAGGTATGCAAACCTCGTTCAAATAAATGGGCCCTGCACCAAAACACGGCAAATGTAATCATACAGGGTTATATATAATGTCCTACTGCTGACAGGCAGTTCTTTCATCCAGCAGAGGTTTCTGTGGACAGAACATGGAGGTAGCCATTTTTGCTTAAAATTCCCCCTTGTGTGTCTCCTCCGTCTGATCTAGTGGGTTGGGAGATCATTGAGAACAATGTGGGAGGAAGTGTGGAGGTTCTGCAGGAGAAATGAGGAATTTGTGCAAATTGCTTTCCTCTACAATCTGCTCATGGAAGCTGTTGCTGTATCGCGAATGGAAGGATTACACTGGAGATGGCCTGTTTCCAAAAAAAAAGTTATGTTAATTTATTTTTGAGTGTAGTTATAGCAAATATTTATAAATATCTATGTCAGTTTGCTAGGTGCAGTGTTCTAGAGCCCTGTACACCAGTGCATACAAGATACATTTGGGCTCATACACTTTGAGTAGAGGGGGAAATTTCACATGCATTAAGAAATATACATGCATAACTGGTTTCTTTTTTTTTAATTGAAATGAACAAGGAAACTCTTGAGGATGTGAGAAAGGGCTTCATATGCAGATCAGATCTTCGCATCTGTAAGAGTAGTTTGTATTGTACATATGACATGCATCATTTAATTAAATGAATTATTTGTCCATTCTCAAGAGCCTTTATTCAAATAAATTCATGTATTCATTGTTCCTATTACAGATTAAATTAATTGTGAATGGTGCCCATCAATTACATTCATCTGTAATTAGACAAACAAGCTAATTAACCATGGATTATCTGAATACCGAAGTAATCCAGATCAGTCAAACATGAGCTGAGCAATCTATTTGATCTTCAGAAATTAAAATTCATTAAATATTTGAGGCTGTTAAACTATTTATTACTATGCTTCTGAAAGATAATATAATAAAAACACTACAGATTACATTATTCGTTATGTAAGCACAGAGTGCTATCTTCGTATGTAGTCTGGGATCCAGAAAGTCACACAGCTGGTACTGTGCACACAGGGGATTTTGGATTTTGGAGGCTGCTGCTCAAGAACCACATGTCACAGAGCCAGTTATCTTTGAACCCGGAGGAAATTTCAAAAACTGAGTGTGACATGTGATGAAACAATCTACTGCACAAAATAAAAATTAAAAACCCAGTTGTCAATGCTTCCAAGTTTTCAGTCATGTGTAAAATAATCCTTTTGCACCTTGTAAAGCGTTGGCAAATAAAGCGTGGAAGGTGGTTTTGAGCTGCCGTACCAGAAAAGCTGGCATATCAGCATGGAGGTGAGAATGCACATTGTACCGCTTCCGTGCTGCTTAAATTGCCTCCAAGTCACAGTTACGCACAGAATCGCACTCCATCTATTGTTTCCATTACTTCATTGTTAATTGACTATGTTTCCTTTAGCGTGTTACTAAGCCCAGGTGTTTTCTTCCAGTAGCTTTGTACATAATTGCTTGGGTCTTACTGTAAAGCAGGGGTGAAGAAGTTCAGGCCTGGGGGCCGAATAGTCTTCCAAGCCTCTTTGCATGGCCCTCAAGACTCTCCATGCCCTCAGGCCTTGCTTGTTTATTGACCATGCTTGGCATTTGAGTGTTTTTGTCTGGCTGGAAGGTGTGTTTGAACTCTGACAATGCTTCTCTATTCCCTGGATGGAAGATATAGAAGGGGGTATGAGGGTGTGGGGATGCGGTTGGCGCTGTGGGTTAAACCACAGAGCCTAGGACTTGCCGATCAGAAGGTCGGCGGTTCGAATACCCGTGACGGGGTGAGCTCCCGTTGCTCGGTCCCTGCTCCTGCCAACCTAGCAGTTCGAAAGCACGTCAAAGTGCAAGTAGATAAATAGGTACCGCTCCGGCGGGAAGGTAAACGGTGTTTCCGTGCGCTGCTCTGGTTCGCCAGAAGCGACTTACCCGGAAGCTGTACGCCGGCTCCCTTGGCCAATAAGCGAGATGAGCGCCGCAACCCCAGAGTCGGTCACGACTGGACCTAATGGTCAGGGGTCCCTTTACCTTTACTATGAGGGTGTGAGTAAAAGCTAGCCCACTCACTCTATCAATGAATTAAGTAAGAAAAAGCAAGCAAACTATTTGAGACATCTGGATATTGCCTTAGAGAACTTACATTCAGTAGGCATGAACCACTTGCTTTTCTTCCTCCCGTGCAAAGTATTGGAGCTCCCCAGGTCTTGAGGATTGGAAGTGGCCTCTAAGCTAAAGAGAAATGAGTGGGTTTGTCTCTCTGGGGCAACCCAGTCAGACGGACGGGGTACAAATAATAAATTATTATTAAAGTAGTAGTAGTATTCTCTGGGGCCCCAAATGACTCTAAGAGCCTCTTGCTGCTGCTGTACTGTAAGTACTTTATTTTCCCTTTTCAGTTATTTCCTGTGGCAGTCTTCCATCTCCACCAAATGGTAATAAGATTGGAACTCTGACCGTGTATGGAGCCACAGCAATATTCACCTGCAACACTGGCTATACCCTAGTTGGTTCTCATGTACGTGAATGCCTAGTGAATGGACTTTGGAGTGGCACCGAAACTCAGTGTCTCGGTAAGTACAAATTGCAGCAGAAATCTAAAACCCCAAAAGGCAAGTGTCATGTGAAGGATATGAGTTTAGTTTTGTAAATTTAGTTCACATGATTTCAGTAAATGGTATTGTTCGTACTGGTAACTTTGTATTACTTTGCGTAACTTTGTGTCAGCTTGAGGCACTGATTTCTTGAGCACACATGGAAGGAAATATATTTATAAATAGGTTGGTATTTAAAGGGGATAGATTCTTTATTTATTACTCAAACATCTGAGAATTCCATTCTTAGCGGAATCCTTGGTAAGGATCTCAATTTATAGTATAGCACCCACTGTAAACTTTTCTTTTCCGGCTTTCTCCTAGAAGGCAAAAACTCTTTCCCTTTGGCCTCAAACATTCTTTATTGAGACTGTTTTAAAGCCAGGGAGAATATAGGGACAAAGCAATCACAGGATCCCCAACAAGAAAATTGCACTGCACAGACACTGCACTACACTTTCACAGAGTAACAGGAAACCTCAGAGAAAACATAATCCCAAGGAACTGATGTTGTTTCTGGTTTCAAAATGCTGTCAACAAAGAATACAGAGCAAAAGGTGGTGTGTGGTTTTTTTGGTATGAATTATTTCTATCACTAAAGTTGGCATCTTCTAAAATCCATATTAATAAAGTTGCTTTTCTGTAGTGTTTTATGAATGTGGATAAATGCATTAATAATGGGAGGAAGAGACATGAATGAATTGAAGACTATGAGAAACTGCACATGCAAAGCTGTCTTTGCAACATTTAGAAATAAAAAGTGGAACAATGAGGGTTTCTTGTTGCAACTGTTCCAAGACCATGTAATATGGAACACCAAAAGCCAGTGGGAAACTCAGATAAGGAGAAGTTTGGAAGCATCCTTAAAGTTTGGAAGCTCTCCACCCTATTCCCTATTGCAAAGTTTCCAAAATATGTTTATTATTCACCAGCTCATTCTGCTGTCTTTTCATGCTTTGCTTTCAAATACCTATAGGATGCCCAACACTGCCATTGTGCTTGTGGCTTTTGATCTAACAGAAGTATCCACTAATATAAGAAAATGGTTTTCTCCAATTTCGCCTTCTCACTGTAGTGGCCTCCACATATACCCCCCCCCCAAAAAAAAACTATTCCAGAGTGTTGGTGTCCCCTCCAGAATAGTGTGCCCTAAACACTCAGTGTATGTTTACATAACTTTTTTAAAGGGAGGTTAGTCCATGCATGTCGCTTTGGTGTAAATGTTTAATTATTGCAGTGAACTAATATCGAACCAGTCCATCATTTTATCTCCAGAAAAATCCTGAAAGCACAGTTTATAAAAATAGATTTCCAACAGCCTCTTTAATATACTTAGGGCTAATTTGGCTTGATTGGAAGATTACATATATTTGGTGTTTTATTGCCTTGCTTCTTAAGTTCGTCAGCTGTAAGGGTGTTTAATTTAACTAGGTTCAAAATGACAGGAAATCATTACATCCACCAAGTGACATGCTCTGTAAATGAAATGAATCACATGGAACATGCACATGGCTGTTAAGGTTCCTTCAGAAACAAACAATAATGGCAAGTTCCAAGTTAGTACCCTTCAGCCAGCCTGAGATCTCCTATGTTTTAATAAATCTGACTTCAGTTAATAGTTGTTGCATTTCAGCTTCTCATTTTCACGTCTGCAGGAACAACAACAACAACAACAAAAATCAATATAGGATTATCTGGGTTTAGCGCCAACAAATGTACCCTTGTTTCCATAGAGCTGAATATCAGGATACATATGACAGTGCTCACAGTTCACTGTGTGTGTTTAGCAATCTATGCTCCCCGCTTCCCAAATTTCTACTTTGCCCAAGCAGCACAGATGTGGGAATAGGGCAGTTTCACAGCCGCCTCAACATGAGGAATCTCTCATGCAAAAGCCTGGATTATTTCTTTCAATTAATTCGCAAGCTGGAAGAAAGTGCATCTACCGTTGTCACGGCCAGTTGCAGAACAGCCTTGCAATCTGCACCAAGGGGCCAAGCTTCAGCTTTTTAATAAATTCATAAGAGCATGTTTGTTGAAGAGTGGACTGTAAATAAAGGACAACTGAATCAATAGCAATGTTTTTCAGTTTTGCAGATATACCTCGCGGGGTGCTGAGGGCTTAAGGCAATGTTTTTGTTTAACATTATTCTTGTTGATGATTGACTGCTATGTGAGCTGAAAGTGAAGTTTGTGTTCTTTTCTTCTGTTCCCTCCCGCCCTCTTATTCTAGCTGGACACTGTGGTTCTCCAGATCCTATTGTAAATGGCCACATTAGTGGAGACGGCTTCAGTTATCGCGACACTGTGGTGTACCAATGTAACCCTGGTTTTCGACTTGTCGGCACGTCTGTTCGGATATGCTTGCAAGACCACAAATGGTCTGGGCAAACACCAGTTTGTGTCTGTAAGTACCACTTTTCCCAGTGATCTATTCTTCTCTAAGTAATAGCAAGCTGATCAGCTCTTAGACGGGTAAGAATGATTAACAATAGCTGGTAGAAAAGGATGTGTACACATAACTGCCTTCAAATGCAGCTGGGTGTCCGTCCGTCCCCTGAATTCAGATTGCAGTTGGTTTGGGGGGGGCATCAAAATGCAGTATTTAATAAAAAGCAACAAGACAGGTGTGGATTGTGATTAATGGGTCCACTGCTTCCCAACCCAGTGGTGGGAGTGTTGGGATTCACAGAATGCTGTGTGAGATAGTAAGTCTGCAGGCTTGAGTTTGCTAGCTGATACAACTGACTGATGTAATCAGCCTGCAATAATTTCTATGAAAGTGCTGGGTCAGAAAGACTCAGCAGTAATGTGCTGTCAGTTGATTGGCTGTCATTGGTTTAAAGGGGAAACCTGTCCAGCAGTAAGTGGGTGGTGTAGAAGAGTGTGGTCAGAGAGAGAGAGAGATAGAAAGGTCTTCCTGTTTGCCTTAAGGTGCAGCCAGGTACTCTGTTTGACTGTATGAACTGCTCGTGTATTATAGCCTGTAGATTTTTGTATATATATAGCTCACAATAAATATACTGTACTGCACTGAGGAACCTGGAACTCTGGGCATTTCTGCTAAAGCGCCGCGGAGAATTTGCGACAGGGAGTGCACTGGGAATCAGAGTACAGTAAATGGGAGTGGATGTACACAGGACAAATCCAAGCTCAGCTTTGCATGATAGTATTGGTTGATGCTGCTGCTTTAGCACCGGACTTGTAAGCAGTATCATCAGTCGCTTGCCCAAGCATGTGGCCTGAAGTCTCAACCCTGATGTCTGTTCCTGTGCTCTCCTGCAATGCAGAGTCAACAGCATGTGACTGGGCTGCTAAATGTACCTATTACCATAATTCCAAAATGTCTTACGAGAATTGGACAGAGTTGTTGTTTTTTTTGGAAAACCTAGAGCGGGAACTATGAGCTAGAAGAGCCAAGTCCAAATCCTGGCTTACACATTCACCATGCCTGTCATACTGTAGGGTTCATAGCTCTAACCTGCCTTACGTGTTTGTTGTATGGCTTGCTGGAATAATGTATGCTAAGTACTCAGAGCTCTATACTTTTTAATGTCTTGTAAAAGATATGCAATGTTCATCATTGGTTTAGAGACTACCGTAGCAGGATTATATCATAGAACTATAATAGGTTTGAATGATAGACATTTTAATAATAATAAATTTTTATTTCTATCCCACCCTCCCCAGCCGGAGCTGGGCTCAGAGTGGCTAACATCATATAAATAATACAATATATTATTTATATGCTGTTACATTTTAAGACTAGAGCATGATTTAAACTTGCTATCTTGCTCTTTTAAAAACTGTTGAACTGCTTCCATGATTTTGTGTAATTTTTATGTATGTCAGTGCATATTTTTTTAAAAAAGTAGTTAATTCAGTAAAATATGTTTTAGTTTACCAGTGTATATGTTCCTCATTTTGTGTATAAACCAGGAAGACTAAATATTAAGCTTCTTGATGATATTTGAGAAACTAAACCAATAGCCATATAAGTGTTGGTTTTAGAATCTTTGAGATAAATATGTAAAACTGTTGGAACAGGTGTGTTCTTACCTGTAGTAATGTAAATGATACAATTATCCTGAGCTTGAAAAGCTTAGGTAAACCAGGTCCAAATCCAGCTACAATTCAGTGTACTTGTTCCATGGCTCCTTTTCTACAGTTGCCGCTGTAGAAAAAGGGCATTCCATGTTAGGAGCAGGATTGTAAATAAAACTACCGATATCAACATGTCATTGTATGATTTCTATGGTGCAACTGCATTTCAAATACATCACACTGATAACCACATTTTACTGGTGCCAAAACCTGGCTATAGCCAGGCCTTGTTGAATAATTTTATCACATTGAACTCAGTTACAGCAGTTTTTAAATGTTAGCTGTAACAACATTATTGTAAACACCTTAATATTGCAAATAATATGCAGCTGTTGCATCAAGGCTGCTAAGGAAAGAGGGAACAGAAGAATATTGCAGTTGCCATATTTTTCTGATATGTCTTTACTTGCAAACACAACAATTGCAGAGTGTTGATCTGTCAAGAGGTTGGCAATGTGTGACAACAATAATGATGATGTGGTAAGACAAGACACAAGGGCTGAGACCTTTTGTTTCTGGAAGGCATCACAAAAAACAGCATCTGTCAAGAGTAATGAGGGGTGTAAACCGGAACTGACTGAGTGGAATATGCATTTGCAGAAAAGGACAATAATCTAAATACAAGCGTCCTTCACTATTGCAATTTTTACAGACAACCTCAATTTTGCATTGCAACAGCATACCACATATAATCTCTTCTGGCATCTCATTGAATTGTAGGATTCATGGTGAAGAAAGTGTCAGGTAACAAAACCCTTAATATGTTATTAGGCAAATTCAGATCACTCAGGAGGACAGATCACTCAGCAGCTATCAGTTATGAAAGCTAAAGATGGAACCTCCATATTGCAAGGCAATATGCCTCTGTTTTCTAGTTTACCACTACAAACAACAGGATATAAATATCATTATCATATCTGCTTGTTCTCCTGGACAGCTGGACAGAGACTTTTCATTACATATTTAAAGCATTCCTAATTTCTTGTAGTTTTAAGAAATAGTCTACTTTTAGAATTCATTTCCTTTAAAAAAAAGCTCTTACTATGCTGAGGAGTGTACTAGGGATAAGCCCTTTGAGATGCACAACTACACACACAAGGAGGAAAAGTTGTTAGATTTCCAAGTCTACACAACTTGTGAACCATCAAACCCAACACAACCCACCAGCCATGTATAACAGGCAACCAGAAGCTCTTGTTTTTGTTGCCTGTTTGGAACTGTAGAAATGGCAGGGGGTGTCAAACATCCAGCATAGATAATAATATGCCCTCAAGGTAGGAACTACAGTATGCTGCTTATATGCTCTGTATAGCACCTAGTATGGTGTTGGCACCATATTTATATCACATAGATAGTGGTGATTGTGGTGAAGCGAAAGACAATGTTAAACTTTAGTCTTGTGGCTGTGTTCATCTCTTGTGAACTGTATTTGCTAGATGATGACTTAATAGCTGTCTCCTTGTGACCCCTCACAGATAGGGAGAACCACCACTATGGTTTATCATTTTGTGTTTTCCCATTATAAAAATTAAGGTTGTTATATGTACAGCGCCCACATAGAGTCTCATCAGTTTCACACAAACGAGTCCTACAAATTGACTTTCTTCGGGGGGGGGGGGCAGGGAGCCATCACACGTCAACTATCAATAAATTGGATTTCTGATAACTTTTGTTCAACCACCATTTATGGCAGTAAAAAAACCCAAAAAATGGCATGATCTGCTAACTTCTATTTTTCACATTTCAGCCTTGGCAATACAGTCTGAGCTCAATTACTACCAGTTGTTTGTTTCTTTGTTTTTAAAAATGCTATGCCTCCTTAAATATATTGCCCATCAGTGCAGGCTAGATTGTATTCTAGATCCCTTTGTTCACTCATATGGAGTTCCTGTGTTTATCAGCTTTCGCTTTAGTTGGGCGCAGCCATTCTATTAATATTTTCCTGATTCCTCCTTGATGGGGAAGCCATTGCAAATGGGGTTGTTCTGTGTGTGCATTTAACCCCTCCACACGCAACGTATTTTCTGGATCGAAGCACCAGAGTGCATAACTCGTTTATGTTCTCGACATGCCCTTCCCAAAAGTTTGCAATCTGTTCTGTGCTTCCTTTCAAAAGCAATCACGTGTGGCCACCCCGGAAACCCCGCTCACGGAATGACCAATGGCAGTGAGTTCAATCTGAACGACGTTGTGAACTTCACCTGCAATACTGGATATTTGCTTCAGGGCGCCTCCCAAGCACAGTGCCGGAGCAATGGGCAGTGGAGCAGCTCCTTACCTACATGCCGAGGTAAGATTTTTTTATTTTTTATTTTTAAAAATGTACAACTGCTCTTCCTTGATAGTATGATGCAATTGGAACCCTTCCTACCACCCTTTCCAGTCATTTTGGAAATTTGTAACTGGAATAATTATTTCCTTTGGAGAAGTCTAACCTATTTGAAAATAAGCTGTTGCTGCTTCTACAACTGCTTCTACTTCTATCCAGCCCCAGCCCGCCCCCCATCAACCTATCGCCATCTTACAGATTGTGGGCAGATATCACCATTTAATTACTAATTATTGCACAGGTGCTAATTTGGTACAGTGGTACCTGGGGTTACGAACAGCCTAGTTAATGAACTGTTTGGATTACGAACCAAGGTACCACTGTATATAAACAGTATTGTCATTGGGAAATGCTAAGCAAGGTCAAACTTCCTCCATTGAGTAAGCAAATAGAAGCTGCTAATTTTGACAAATTTAGCTATTTAGTTAAGCTTTAATGCTGCTGGGTGAATTCAAGACAGGATGGCACATTTCAGAGAGCAGAGTTGTTATTTAAAATGTCATCTCTGAGCTGCGGTCATTCGCATACCTCCACAAACTAGTAGTCTGGTGTAGACGGCCTCGGCCCAGTATAACTGAAGGAGCGTCTCCACCCACATCTTTCTGCCCGGACGCTGAGGTCCAGTGCCAAGGGCCTTCTGGCGGTTCCCTCATTGCCAGAAGCAAAGCTACAGGGAACCAGGCAGAGGGCCTTCTTGGTAGTGGCGCCCGCCCTGTGGAACACCCTCCCATCAGATGTCACAGAGATAAACAACTACCTGACATTCAGAAGACATCTTAAGGCAGCCCTGTTCAGGGAAGTTTTCAATGTATGACATATTAGTGTATTTTTGGTCTTTGTGGAAGCCGCCCAGAGTGGCTGGGAAAACCCAGCCAGATGGGTGGGGTACAAATAATAAATTAGTAGTAGTAGTAGTAGTAGTAGTAGTAGTAGTGGAGAAAATTGTTGTGTGTATTATAGGGTTTTTCCAGATGAGGGCTTAATTTGCAGGAAGGTTGCTGAGATATCACAAATAGCTTATGCACAATAGTGTGCTTTCTTTTTACTCAGAAATTGTAAATCTGGATTAAATTGGGGAGGCATTTTGGTGCCGATGGTGTTGTTTGGGCATTGTAAAACTTGCATGCATGGGGAGTACTAATATCACAGTAAACACACATCTGGAAGCCTCTGTAGTGTATATTTGGAGACAATACTCTTTTGTAGTAGCACCATGTTCCTTGCAACCTGTATAAAAGACAGCAAGCCTCATATAGGTATAAAATCAGGCACATACCAGTAATTGCAACTTAGAATGCCACCCGGCTGGCGCATACAATCCAGAAAATATTTTCTGTAATACCTAGCTCATAAGCTAATTTTAAATCTTTATGGGTTTTCCAGTTGTTGCAAACCATTTGGATATTTTGTTTTAAATGAAATTGTAGTATACAAATGTTTTAATAAAAATAAATAATACACAGATAACTAAATAGACGCATCAAGTGCTAACTTTCAATATGCATTCATAAGAGAGAATTCCCGTCTGTACAAGTATTTAAATAGGGAAGGGATATAGTGGTGGTTAATGAGTAAATATGGGTAAATATGAAGGGTTTGTGAGGATCAACTCCTTTGCTTCCCTGTTCCTTAGCATAAGGGCAACAGTGCTGAGTTTCACCAGGTACCAAGGCTCAAAAGTACAGTAATATTTGACTTTGGCATCAAGGGTTTGAATCCATGCAAAATGAGGTTCGAGTGTCAACAGGGCAGATTTAAATGTCCTTCTTTCTTTATTTCTCAACAGACTAAATTCAGATTGCCTGCATTTATTTCCTATGTAACTCTTGGCACCTGTCATTGAGAGAAAGCAATCTCCTTCTCTCTTGCCTTGATTTACAACTGGGTCCCTTGGGTGAAGGGCAATCAGGGAAATCAGCTAGTACAGCTCTATATTTGAAGCAGCTTAAATTGAGGCCACAATTCATTCATTCTTTCCCCCCGGTAGCCTTAAATATATATGTATATGTAAAGGAAAGGGCTTTGTCCCTTAGAATTAAAGGTATATTTCATACTGTTGTGGGAGTATCTTCTCTCCTGATTTTTGCCACTCACTCAATTTAGGTGTGGGGCAGGGTTGGCAAGGTATCCTTGGGATGAATGTGAAAGTTCCCCAGTTCCCCAAAACTAATTATAGTGGGCTACTTCTATGTATGAGTAGGAACTACCCACAAAGCCAGAGCCGGGCTTCTTTAATTGGCAGGTCAATATCATTGCAATCTGCAGTTATGACAATTAAAAGCTGGCGAGTGAAATAAAATGCAGAGCAAAAACCATTTACAGTGGTACCTCGGTTTACGAACTTAATCCGTTCCGGAAGTCCGTTCTTAAACCAAAACCGTTCTTAAACCGGGGCGTGCTTTACCTAATGAGGCCTCCCGCCACCGGTACCCTTCCACCATTCGGATTCCGTTCTTAGACCAAGGTAAAGTTCTCAAACCGGGACACTATTTCTGGTTTTGCGGAGTTCATAAACCGAATAGTTCTTAAACCGGACCGTTCTTAAACCGAGGTACCACTTTAGTTGGGTAGGCGTCTTTCTCATTTAACAACTTAAGTTAAACAAGTCAGTTGAAAAAGTTTACATACTGCAGCCTGACAGTCACTAATGTTATGAGAGTTCCCCCTGGTATAGGGATAAAATTACCAGATGAATATGAGTCGTAGTCACAAAAAGGTGAAGCTGGTGGTTCACTGGGGCAATTATACGTGTGTGTATGCCAAGCCATAAGCAGTCTGTGACAACAGCTCTAGAGCAGTGTTGATTTGCTGACTAAAGAGGTCAAGTGTTAAAAGATTTGGACCTTCTCGGGGGGGGGGGAGGGGATGGAGACAAATATCAAGCCATAAACCATCTTTCTGCTTTGTTTGTCAGTGCCATGATCTCTATAGACAGTGTTTCCAGGATTTTAATCCTCTTTTCTAAAGACAAGTAACTGAATAAACAAAGGATTTCACCTTCCTCTTTACCCGTTAGCTGACAGTTGTTGAGGATTCCACCTTTTATGTTCTGCAGAATTTCAGCTCAATGGCAAAGTAAACAGGTAGTGTCTAGGTAGCCTTATACAAGTCTCTGGTCACCAGATTTTACTGTTATTTTTTGGGGGGGGGACACCAAACTTCTGAATGCTTTCTCTAACTGATTACAGAGAGGACTGAAACAGATACTGTTTTTTAGTTGCTGCTGTAAGCTTCTGGTCCTTGAATGAACAGGTTCACAACTCCTACAGCTTGAGGTTTTCTCGATGGTTTGAGTTGGGCATTGGAAGAAAGCAAGGCTCTTGTGCCTTTAAGCATCCTTTTCTAGCATGAAAATATATCCATGGGGAGGAAATTCACTTTTTGACACTCTGTCTATTAGATATATTATTATGTACAGTCCCTGGTTTATTTGGGGGCCTTCCTCCCCACTCACAAAATAGAGTGCACTTTTGCATATCGCACAAAATGTATGCACATTTTATGTACATTTTTGCCCTCCTTTCCAGGTGAGGTAGCCCATTCCACACACAGGTGTACTAAATCCGAAGCACTGCTGTGTACACTTGCATTTCACTGAAATCAGTGGGGCTTGAGTGTGCCTAATTCTTGTTTCGCTGATACGTCAATACCTTCCTGATTCTCAGTGTGCGGCTTTATTTCCTCTTCCTGCCCTGTGTGCTGTGAGTGTGTCCATGTGCTCCCAACTATCCTATCTCTGCTTCTTACTGCTTCCCTCATTTCTCCCTCCACATCATTTGCAATGTCATCCAACCTCACCATTGTTTATCTAAACCAGGCATCCCCAACCTGCGGCCTTCCAGATGTTTTGGCCTACAACTCCCATGATCCCTAGCAAACAGGACTAGTGGTCAGGGATGATGGGAATTGTAGTCCAAATCATCTGGAGGGCCGAAGGTTGGGGATGCCTGATCTAAACAAATACCATCAATGTTTTAGCCTTTCTCCTCTTTTAAGTCTGTCACTTACCACTACTACTATTTATGGGTCTTAAACCTTTACTTCGACCACAGCTTTCTCTGTGCGAAAGTGTAAGGGATCATATCACTTCTGTGCCGTTTTAAGGCACACGACACTCTTGGTGCCAAATAAAAACGCCGCAGTCATCAAGTTAACAGAAATTGTATATTTCTTTGCATATTTTCAATTATGTAAAGCTTTAGAGATTGGCTATGGAAACCCATCTACCAGCAAAATGTTGAATCAAATGTATTTGGCATTAATTAATGGCTGTGGGATTGAGCTTTCAGCAGCACTGAATTGTACATTGCATGCCATGAATATTTTCCTTTGGATTTTTCTATTCAGTAGTGAAAAACCTTGTATTTCAGTGGTGAACTGTTCAGATCCAGGCTTCGTGGAAAATGCCGTTCGCCATGGGCAGCAGAATTTCCCAGAGTCTTTCAAGTATGGAATCATTGTGGTGTACCACTGCAAGAAAGGATTTTATCTTCTTGGATCATCTGCTCTGACTTGTAAAGCTAATGGTTTTTGGGACAGATCATTGCCCAAATGTTTGCGTAAGTATGCAACAAACTGAATTTTTACTTTTTTTTTTTCACCAGAAGGCCAGGAAGCATCAGTTATCACCGAAGTGCATGTAAATAATTGATTTAACAATGTCAGTATGCTGAATTTTGTCCTGCACTCGGGAGAATTTCCTTAACAAGGTATCTACTGTTGTGTGCAATAGTATACCAGCCATTACCAGGAACAGAAGGTCAACACAGCTGATGTTTTTTTTCCATACAGTTTTCCTTCTCAAACCCAGAGCTCTGGTTGAGAACCTACCCAAGCTCAAATTTAAGCTATGTGTTTTTGTTTACTTGTTTTTAAAGACCCAGATTTCTATGGGCCTCGATTTAGTTTGCTTAGTTAAGATTTTAACTGGCTAAAATGGTTTTGTGAACGTCATTTTGGCCCAGGTAGGAAGAATTGTAGAACTATATCATGCCTGGGCCTACCTGTAGCAGATCTGTTTCATCCCAGTTTGAATCTGCTTCTCTATTCGTTTATTTCCTGCACTCCGAGGTTTGTGAAGAACAGATGAAAAGGGCACCAAGAGAAACAAACAGCAATGATTCATTCATACAAATGCATGTTTATTGTGCCGAATTGTAATGTTATATTTATAAACCTTTACAAGGCTCTATTGCTGTCTTTCAGAAGATGAACAGCTATAAATGCTAATCCTTTATTTCCACACTGTAGCAATTTCTTGTGGACACCCTGGAGTCCCAACCAATGCAATTCTGTCAGGGGACAAATTTACGTATGGATCTATAGTTCGCTACTCTTGTACAGGAAGTCGAACTCTCATAGGAAACTCTACTAGAGCATGCCAAGAAAACAGCCGCTGGAGTGGAACTCTCCCTCACTGCTCAGGTACCTTTGAAAGCATTGACTTAATGTGACCTTGTAGCTGAAATTATTAAAACTATTCCCTTGCAGCAGATTTTAATGCAAGTGAAGTTTAATAAGTCAGATTTTATGTTCTCAGTTGCTCTTTGCGTTCACTCCCATTATAACAGTGATTTCTTTTAACACCTTTTTGTATCTGAAAGATGATCTATTGCTGAGTCCATCTATGGTCTGTAGGGATACACGTTGTCTCCAAAGTTTCTTCCTTAACCCAGCATCCATTTAGAATGTGTTATATGGCTCAGTAGGGATGCCTAAGGCTTGCCAATCAGAAGGTCGGCAGTTCGAATCCCTGTGACGGGGTGAGCTCCCATTGCTTGGTCCCTGCTCCTGCCAACCTAGCAGTTCGAAAGCACGTCAAGTGCAAGTAGATAAATAGGTACCGCTCCGGCGGGAAGGTAAACGGCGTTTCCATGCGCTGCTCTGGTGCACCAGAAGCGGCTTAGTCATGCTAGCCACATGACCCAGAAGCTGCCTGTGGACAAATGCCGGATCCCTCAGCCTATAGAGCGAGATGAGCACACAACCACAGAGTCGTCCGCGACTGGACCTAACTGCCAGGGGTACCTTTACCTTAATATGGCTCAGTAGCCAATAACTAGGAGTGCCTCTAGATACTAAGGATACTTCCTGATTTTGGAAGATCAAGTAAAGTATACTTTTTGTATACAGTGGTACCTTGTGTGACGTACCATCCCCCTTACGAATGCTGCGGGTTATGTGCTCTGCCCCTTGTTATGACCTTTGCCCCAGGGTGCGAGCAGAAGTCGCAGTCTGGCGGCACCGTTAGAAAAACCATGCCTCATGTTACGAGCGTTTTCCTGTTATGAGCGGACCTCCGGAACGCATTAAGTACGTAACACGAGGTACCACTGTACAGACATATCACTAATGTTTGTATCCTTCATGCTGCTGTTGGGCATGATTTTTATTCAGTTCAGTTGGGGTCTTCATGAAGCCATAAAAATGAGGAGAGAAGATGATCTCAGCAATGAGTGGATTGTATGTTTACCAGCTCTGCTAGGTTTTGTTTTTTTAAGCAATTCTCATATATTATTTGCATTATTATATTTACCGGTATATACACTCCAGGTTTCCTAATGTAATCAACACAAAGCCACTTCCGTGCTGGCAAGGAGGTGGGGTTGCGGGCTTCACGCCCCTCCTCCACATACGCGGGGGCTGGCTCCAGCCCCCGCGATATCAATTCCTGTAATCAATAAAGTTGTGGCCTAATTTGACCCGTTAACCTGAATTCTTGTGTCCTGTGTCTTTATTTCTTTGGGGGGAGGCGGGAACTCGCCACGCAACAGTGCATATAACTGCATACAAATATTTATGAAATGATACTGTAGAAATATAGTACCAGATGGGACTTGACTCTTGTCTAGGTATTATATGTATAATATATGTATTTGTGCATATAATTAGTCTGGCTTTTAAACAAAAGCAAAAACACATTCTACATGCACTTTTCCTACACAGGAACAAGGTTCTGGGCAGGCACACCCTCTTTCTAACCCTGCATCTTGAGCAGAAGAGTTCTGACATGGAATTTTCAGCTCTTCTCTGATTATATTCAGTGGGACATAGACCTAGGTTAACTTAAATTATTGTTAAGTCTCTGTTGATCAAACCTGTATTTGGTAGGCAGACTCGGCCTATTGTGGCTCTTGGGCAAGAATATTTGTTTGACGCCTTGTGTTTTGTAACGTGCTTTTGGGGCACACCTCAAAGAGACACAGAATTTAAAGTGGAGCTGATGCATGGCTGGTCGTTAGCCGATTGACACTAAACCATGCTAACGCCTCCTGATAATGACCCTTTTGATACTTTGCATTTACAGGAAACAACCCAGGATATTGTGATGATCCTGGAGTGCCATCCCATGGGTCCAGACTTGGGGATGAGTTCAAGATAAAAAGCCTGCTACGTTTTTCCTGCGAAATGGGTTATCAGCTGAGAGGTTCCCCAGAAAGAACATGCCTCCTTAATGGATCTTGGTCTGGCTTGCAGCCAGTATGTGAAGGTCAGTATCAGATTCAACTCATGTAATTGCAACTGTATAGCTACATTTCCACAAATATGATACTTGGTGTTCTTGAAGCTATTGTTTGTGCTTGAAAGTACATTTAACTACTAGCTTTATTTCAATCTTGGTTCTTAATAGAACTGATCAGGTTTGCCACTCTCTTTTATTAGTCCCACACCTGTTAATACAATGCGCGGGTGGCACTGTGGACTAAACCACTGAGCCTCTTGGGCTTGCCAATCAAAAGGTCGGCGGTTTGAATCCCCATGACGGAATGAGCTCCCATTGCTCTGTCCCAGCTCCTGCCAACCTAGCAGTTCGAAAACACACCAGTGCAAGTAGATAAATAGGTACCGCTGTGGCGGGAAGGTAAACAGCATTTCTGTGCGCTCTGGTTTTGTCACGGTGCCCCTTGGACCAGAAGCAGTTTAGTCATGCTGGTCACATGATCCGGAAAGCTGTCTGCAGACAAACGCTGGCTCCCTCAGCCTGAAAGTGAAATGAGTGCCACACCCCATAGTAGCCTTTGACTGGTCTTAACCATTCAGGGGTGCTTTACCATTTTTTTTACCTTTAATACAATACTATATAAACAACATTGTAGCAAAATGTGCAATGGTCTTAAAAAAGTATGGAAGTAAAACAAAATAATGGAAGTATGGTGGTCTGCTAAATCATCATTACTGTTGTGGATTTGAAACTGTTTATCTCTAAGTTGATCATACTTATAGCAGAACTTTGCTGTAATGTGAATCTGATGTAAACTTTCTGATGGAAAGAAGTCTACCACATTCTCTTAAGTACCATCCATTAGGGCTAGGAAAAAGAAAACACAACCAATAGTCCCACAATATCTTAAAAGACATTGTTCCAAGCTGGATGTGGCTACAGGCTGCCAATTACTCACCCGTGGTTTAATGAAAAGTTTATTGTCTTGCCTAAGCTCACAGGCAATGTGGGGAAGGCATTTGCCTCGGGAAAGTGAAACAGAATCCGAGAAGGCCTGCATGTATCATAAGTTAAGACTAAGAGCTGCAGGCAAGTTTTGATCTGGATTCACATTTTGTCCTTCATTCACCTTTCTTCTCCCTGCCAAAAAAACAACAACCTCAGTACACACACAGGTCACATACACAAGTGATTATGAACCTCTCCTATTTTAATTTATTATAAGCACCTGTTCTCCTTTCTAGCCAGTAATCCATCTTCCCACAGCTTACAGCTTGTTTTTCACCAGCAGAACGTTTCACCGTTCTTTCATATATAGAATTGATGTTGTGCATTTAAATACCAGTATTTCTGTGGGCGTTTTTGTATGAGTTACTACAAAGTGCATTTTGAGCATCCTATGAACTAATTCGAAAGTGAACATAGAAAAGTCTCTGGTTGTACACTGTAGCTAACGTGGGTTGGGTTTTTCCCTCTTTTGTTTTACATTCATATTAGGAAGTAATTTTTTTAATTAAAAAAATCTGATTGGCATGTGAAAAATGCCAGTTCAGTTAAATGCCTGAAGTGGGACTAAACTGATAGTGACCTATTGGCTCAAATTGTATTTGTGACTGCATGCACATACATGTGCAATTTGCACCAAAAGAAAGGTTTCTTCCCTTACACAGATACCTTTATTGCTGTTGCTACCAATGTGGTTTCTCCAGTGTAATATCCACCTGGAGACTGAGTTAATTTAATCTTCTGAACCCTCAAGCTCTTAACAGAAAAGCTGATTTATCAAAAATCCCACTCAAGGACCTTAGTTGGGGCTCCTTTTTGGCTCAGTCTTACCTGACATGACTCAGGTTTAGGCAACTGTGATCACAAGAAACAGGACGAATCTTCGCTTTCCTTCCCTCACAGCAAAACCATTTGCACGGAACCGTACTCGAGCCTGTTTTCAATACAATAGGCTGGAGCTGTAACCTTTATGAGCAAATTATATTAGGAGTGAGACTGTGTGAAAGGCAAGCTGCTGTCTATCTGAAACAGACAATCTCAAGGAATACTGCAAGGAAAGTGAACTTCCCGTTTAATGGAGAATTCAGTTTTGCAAAGGCAAAAACCTAGCATGTGAACACTAACTACTGGTTTCACCTTGTAAAATCACCCCAGCTATTTCTGGGAGCAAATTGGTGCAAGTTCTCTCAATGCATATTAAAAACTACATCTTTAAAAAGAGGAGATGTCTATGAACAAACATCCCAGTGCTTTGACTACCTCTCACCTTCAATTATTTCTCCCCTTCTCTTTTTGTGCCCCATTTTTACTAATGCATGCAAAAGCAACTTCTGCCAATAATGAAGTAGAATGGTAATATAAGCCCAATATAGGGCAAGCATATTTTGATAACTTTACCACAAACTAAACAACTGAAAAGCTTTGGTTTTCCAGGATTTGTCCTGCGTCAGTGTAAAGGAGAAATCAAATTTACTTTATTTTGCTTTTCCTATCTTCCCCACTTTTGACAGCTGTATCTTGTGGCAATCCTGGGACACCAGCCAATGGCAAGATAGTCTTCAATGACGGAATTTCATTTTCTAGCTCAGTCATTTATGCCTGTTGGGAAGGTTACAAGACTTCAGGACTAACTACACGACACTGTACGGCAAACGGGACATGGACTGGCTCTGCCCCAGACTGCACAGGTTGGGAACTGACGCCCTGTTAACAATATGCTTAAAGACTGAAAATAGATGTGCTATCCTTGTAAAAGGAAGAAAAGTGTTTTCTTCAAAAAAGGAGGGCACAGTAAATTAAACTCTCATTCATCGCCACATATGGAGCCTGGTCCTAAGTATGTTTGTTCGAAAGAAAATCCCATTGAGATTGAAGCTTACTTCCAAGCAAGTTTGTTTAACTTCGCAACCATAGGTTACCTCACCCTTATATTTGCAGTGAGTAAAATATGCTGACATTCTGGGACATACTCCCAAGTAAACATGCATAATACGATTGTGCTGTAAGGCTTATTTTTCTGCAAGCACACCTATATGGCTGTCCTGCAGAGAAATTTATTGGTCCTACCTGTAACGTTTTTGCAACAACATACATGAAAGTAAATTGAGTGAACTACCTTTTTTACTCAAAACAGTATACATCTATGAATGCTTAAATCACATACCAATCAAAAATCTTCTTTGTTGGCACTGTTTCGTCTTTTATCATTAAGCAACATGGCTTCTGAGGAGCAGCAGTTTTATAATCTGAGTAACAGCAGTTTTATAAAATTATCCTTTCTGTTATTTCAGTCTGTACTGGAAACAATCCAGATTTGGGATTTACAGTGTATGCCTGTGTAATGGGGGACGTGTTACCTACAGAGTAAATCAGAAAAATGCATGCAGTAGAACTCCCAAAATGTATAATAATGCAGGAAATGTGACTTAGAATTTGTACAGGTGTGTTTGTGCAACATTTACATAGATTTGGGCAACAGGGGGCTTCTTCAGTTTGTGAGCACAACTCGTTTTTGAGGATCAGAACATCTCCTAATCCAATAACATTTCTTCTACGCGTGGTAGAAGCTGTAGATGCACTGTTAGAAGTCCCTGATTATATTTGCACTTCAGGAGCACATGCCTCCACTTCGCCGTAGACATACACAGAAAAATGCATTTTTAAAACTTCATTGGTTTAGGAGTCACATTGAGGTTCGCCAAGGGCTTCCCGAATATAAACGTAAACTTGCATACAGATCCCTAGGTGATGTCTGTTGTTATATCTGTTTCTGCATGTGCAGTTTTATTATTTTTATATTTTAAAATAAAACATGTTTCCTCTTTGTTCTAACCCTAGTGATCAGTTGTGGAGATCCAGGTGAATTATCAAATGGCATCCATTTTGGAAGGGATTTCACCTTTAATAAGACGGTCACCTATCAGTGCAACCCAGGGTACCTAATGGAACCTGTTGGTGCATCCACCATACGATGTACGAAAGATGGCACCTGGAACCAGACTAAACCCATCTGCAAAGGTTTGGGCTTTAATTAGCTCACAAAAATTCAAGTTACAGTTTCTCAGCTTAACCGTTCTCAGAAAAAAAGTAGAATAAAACAAGAGTTGTAGTCCAAAACATCTGGGTGGCACCATATTGACAAAGGCTTATAAAGATATCTTGTTCAGTATTTACATTCCACCACCCCCCATAAAAGTCTTTTCTTTTTTGTTTTCATTAGCTATCACATGTGGACCACCACCCCAGGTGGTGTATGGAAAAGTGGAAGGCTCTGATTTCCACTGGGGATCAAGTCTAAGTTACAGTTGTGCTGATGGGTATCACCTTTCCAATTCTGCTATCCTGTCATGTGAAGGGCGAGGAGAGTGGAGGGGAGAGATCCCACAGTGCCTGCGTAAGTTTACTAAGATTAAATTGCTGATAAAATAAAAATCATGGTGCAATAGTCATGTTTGGGAGAACTATGAGATGCTGTCATGTAGGACCAGAAACTGAATGTTCTGGGCTGGGAGAAAACACAGCCAGATGGACAGAGTATAAATAAAAGGATGATGATGATGTTGTCGCCGTCGTCGTCATCATCATCATATTGTTGCATGGGGGATCAAGATTAGCTATAGGGTGGCAGCACCCATGCTGCTTTGCACAACAACCAGGCACTGGAAATACAAGCAGTACTTGTTTTTCTGAAATGCCACAATAAGTAATGTAATATTGAAAATAGTGACATGCATTTTTTTGCCTGTGACAGCATTGCTCATAGCTTTTCCTTTCTTTTAAATTCTGAATCTCCCAAGTACTTACTCCTATGGAAAATTAAAACATTTCTTGATAGAGCATCCATTTGCTGTCTTATTGTTGCTTCATTGTTTATGACTTAATAGCTAGTTTGTAATTGTGTTTACAGACGTATAACCCTTGACCATTGCTTTAAATGTGACTAGGCTTGGAGGTAGTCCTTGAGCAATGAATTTTTAGCACATTCTTAAAGTGCATAGAACATGAGCAAGTAACACAGATATGGTGCCTTCAAAAAACAAGAACTTCTGAACACATATTGGTCCATGTTCTGAAAAGATACTCTGGGAAACACGGA
This sequence comes from Podarcis pityusensis, assembly GCF_964106645.2. Taxonomy (NCBI): domain Eukaryota; kingdom Metazoa; phylum Chordata; class Lepidosauria; order Squamata; family Lacertidae; genus Podarcis; species Podarcis pityusensis. The sequence continues at coordinate 22,788,750 of NC_138026.1, forward strand.
ACCAAGAAGACTTTCTTTCTTTCTTTCTTTCTTTCTGTCTTTCTTTCTTTCTTTCTTTCTTTCTTTCTTTCTTTCTTTCTTCCATCCATTTATATTCCACTTTTCTTCTGTCATGGAACCAAGGTGGCATATTCCTGGTATACATATGGTCATCCATCGAAGCACTGATTGGACCCAGACCTGCTTAGCTTCCAACTAGGTGGTGACCTCATGCGCCTTCAGACAATATCAAGCCTGCATAGACTGAAAAACTAAACATTTGAAAATGATTTTTTTAAAAAAAAGTTGCATGAAACTACCCAGTGGCAAAATTTTTTGATAATTTAGAGAAGGAGAATAAGTAGCCAAGGAAAGGCCTTATCATTGATTTGGGATAATTTGATATTCCAGACTTAGCCAACTCGTCTTGACTTTTCTTTATTCCATTTTGTATTCTTATGAGGAAAAAGCTTATTGCAGAAGCATACTTAGATGAAGAAGAAGGGTAGCTTGAGAATAATTCAGCTACAAAATTAGAAGGGGAAAAAGTACCAGCTCACTTGTAGTTTCATATTCCATAATATGCCCCATGAAATGTCCTCCCACAAGAATGGCTTTCTGTATTCCATATGCACGCATTACATGCAACTGGCACCCTTCTCATTGTTCCTGTTCCCCACCAAATCTTCCCCTTCTTAGGCTCTGTGTGCTCCTTACTAGGTAAAGGTAAAGGACCCCTGGACAGTTAAGTCCAGTCAAATGTGACTATGGGGTTGCGGCGCTCATCTCGCTTTCAGGCCAAGGGAGCCGGAGTCCTTTCTCAATAGGTACCTCAACTAGGCACCTCATCTGTAAATTAGGCATCTCAGTTAATGTTACTTTTGTGGTTTGTTTTATGCCACATCAGGGCATTCAGTGCTTGCAAACAAATGATGATAGCAATAAATTAGCATTCAAATAGTGATGTAAATTGGATAAGCAGTGCGGTGCCTGCTAACTCGTATTCACACACACACACACACACACACACACACACACACAAAACTTCACTGTGCATATGCTATACATGGTTTTAAAGCCTTTTATTGAACATGTTCCCTTTTTCTGTAATAGCTGTCTTTTGTGGAGAGCCTGGTACACCAGCTGAGGGGCGACTCAGTGGCAGAAGTTTCACCTACAGATCTGAAGTATCTTTTCAGTGCAGAACACCTTTGATACTAATAGGATCTTCAAGGAGAATATGCCAAGCAGATGGCAGCTGGAGTGGAATTCAGCCAACGTGCATTGGTAATTGCTACAGTTATTTATTTGTGCTGTGCCTAAGCGCTGTTTCACACATGTTTCCTACTCTGTTGAAGATAAACTTAAATGAGAGAAACTGCTGTTCATGGGATAAACTTAAGGTTTAATCCAGGCATAGGCAAACTTGGCACTCCAGATGTTTTTGGCCTACAACTCCCATGATCCCTAGCTAGCAGGACCAGTGGTCAGGGATGATGGGAAAGCCTATCCTCTTCCCAGAGGGGAGGTGTTGTGAGTGGGAATCGCTTCCCACGTCCGCAGGAGGGGTGTGGCCGGGGCCCCTACGTCAATGGAGTCCTGGGCCCGTGTCACACACTCCAGCCAGCCAATCTGGTGGGGTGGTGAGCGTGGTTTGCCCGCCCTTTTAGGCTTTGCCTCAGCACTTGACCTTGCTGTGGACCTCTCTTGGCTGCCCAAGGGGCCTTGTAGGAATTTTTTCCACTTGGCGGATTGGCTCTAGCCACCTGGTTTTTCACCTACCTCGTAGCAAATCGTCACAACTTTGTAAGTTTTGGCAGTTAGGCATTGCTTAGGCAACTGTGAAATTTGCCCCCAACCCCACCCTGCACTCATGCAGTAGATTGCGTGGGAGTTGAGACTTCCATTGGCTAACATTAATTGTTGCACGGGGAGGCAAGTGCCATAGAGATTGCTCCTGGGGAGGGAAAATTTAAAACTTGCCCTTGTTACATGCTGTGATCTTGAGGGAACTGCACCCTGACTTTCCCTGATATTTCAGATTGCACACAATGGGATTGCTACTTATGTGTTTAACATCATGTGCAGTTTGAGTGTGTAAAAAGGTCACCATAAGTTTCTAAAAGACTTATGTTCTTAACGTTGCGTTTATAAATTCACTTCCCCGGTAGTCTGCTGGAAATAAAATCACTCTGTGTGTGCGCGTGTATTCCAGTGAAGTGTGAGCAGACCTCCAGTCATCAGCCAAGTTTCCCCACTCTCCTCCTCACATCTTCCCTGCTTGCACCCACCCCACCCCCCATCCACTCTTGAAAATTAAAGACTGCTGGAATGATATGGGATGGTAGAGAATCAATGGGATGCAGGTGGTCGTGAACAGAAGTTTATTTTCATCACCTGTGGATCCAAACCTTGTGTGTGTGTGTGTGTGTGTGTGTGTGTGTGTGTGTGTGTTAGTTCATATAATTTTTGTTACGGAGCAGGCCAAAGTGAATTTGATGCCATTTGAGCATCAAAGGTACTATTTTTTCTTCTTCAGGAAAAAGCTCTGTGTTCATAAAGATTTGCTGAAGCTTAGAAAATGGCATATAAATCTGCAGTTTATAAGATCAAATGCATCTGATCCGTTGAGATTCTTAGTGCAGACTTTCCACATTTTGAAGAATCAGGGCAACATGATTCAAATGCAAATAACCTGTACAGTCATACCTCAGTTAACTGATGCTTCAGGTTGCGCATTTTCGGGTTGTGCACCGCGCCAAACCTGGAAGTACCGGAACAGGTTACTTCCAGGTTTCAGCACATGTTCAGAAGCACGCGCTTTGCACATGTGCAGAAGCGCCGAATCACAACCTGTATGTGCGCAGACGCAGTGCTGTGGGTTGCGAACATGCCTCCCGCACGGATCACGTTTGCAGCCTGAGCATCCACTGTATACCCTATTGATGTCAGGATTCACCCCAGTGGGGATGCATGGGATTTTTGTGGGAGGTTTTTGCTTTGCTGCAGCCGTATCAATTGCCTTCATATTTAAAAATCAAGTTCTTCCTAGGCAGACAGAAGGAATCATTCTAATTAAGATCAGCTTAAGGAATTGTTCTAATGCATTGTCCAGTAAGCTCCCTGACACACAACCAACAGAATGGGACTCATTGTGCAATTATTTAGTTGAATCTAGCCCCCTGTTTTATTTTCCATTTACTTTTTCCTTACTCCAGATTCCTTGATTCATTCAGCATTTATGCTAGGATAACTTTTATAATTTCCTTTCTGGGACAATATATTCTCTTTTGGGGACTGTGCTCAGTTCTCACGTTGCTTACTCCTTTGTCCCCTCCTCTCCCAAACAGCCCCTTTTATCCGAGAGCATAGAATTTTGCTTTCAGGCATTTTTCATCCATCGTTTTTCTTCATCTCAGTAATTTCCCAGGCTGGGAATTTCTCAGCCTCCCGCATCTTCTCTTGTCTGCCCACCTGGCAAGGGTAAAAGTCAGTCAGCTTTCACAATAAGACAGAGCAATTCCACTGCCTTCTCCATCTCACAAATAATGCAGCATTAATGACAAGTAACTCAGTCCTGTACAGTTAGGTGACCTTGTCCCTACGGGTAGAGTTTGATTTTTATGTTGGTGGTGCTAAACTGATCCAGTGCTCTTGGGTTAAAGGAAATCCTGGCAATAGAGCACCATCCATTTAAAGTAATAATTCCACTCTGCGACTGATCTTTTCCCCTTTTGAAATAGTTTTGTGTGGTTAAAAGAACCTTATTTTTCTTCCTCTCTACCTGAGCAGCTGCAACCCTTAAGGCTGCTTTAGCAGCCATGTTAATCTCCTGTAGAGCTCTTAACTTCACTAGCACATCACTGAGACCATAAAGGTTTTTAAAAAGAAAGGGAAACAGTATTAACACTTCATGGTTTCATTTGATGTTTAGAGAGTTAATGAATATATTGTATTAAAGTAGCACAGTCAAAGCCAGTGAGTGAGTCCACCAAGGGAACTGGCTTGCAAGTCACTCTGTGGCAACTGAAAGAGGAGGCAGAGTTCCCTCCTTTTCATTTAAGTACCAGGACACAGGGGTGGGAAGAAGGATTGGCCCTAGTGTGGACATTTGATGCTCGCATGGAGCTGACACAGGTTTTCCCTACCTCAGCCTTCAACGTCACTTCCTGGTGCTTGAAACCTTTCCACCACAGTTGCCCGCTGAGGCCACTGGCAATTTGCTAAAGCTTGCCTTCAGTGGCTGCTGGAAGCACACAAGCCAGTTGTTGTTGTTGTTGTTTAGTCGTTTAGTCCTGTCTGACTCTTCGTGACCCCATGGACCAGAGCACACCAGGCACTCCTGTCTTCCACTGCCTCCCGCAGTTTGGTCAGACTCATGTTTGTAGCTTCGTCCTCTGTCGCCCCCTTCTCCTTGTGCCCTCCATCTTTCCCAACATCAGGGTCTTTTCCAGAGAGTCTTCTGTTCTCACGAGGTGGCCAAAGTACTGGAGCCTCAGCTTCACGATCTGGCCTTCCAGTGAGCGCTCAGGGCTGATTTCCTTAAGAATGGAGAGGTTTGATCTTCTTGCAGTCCATGGGACTCTCAAGAGTCTCCTCCAGCACCATAATTCCAAAGCATCAATTCTTTGGCGATCAGCCTTCTTTATGGTCCAGCTCTCACTTCCATACATCACTACTGGGAAAACCATGGCTTTAACTATACGGATCTTTGTTGGCAGTTACTAGTAGTTAAAAAAGAAAGCAACTTTTCAATAGGTGGAATTATTGCCTGATTTTGTCTGTAAAGCTTTGCTGGGGGCACCATTCTGGAGGAGCCCACAAGATGGTACAGTTCAGGATTTTTTTTTTACACTGCATCATATTTCTGTATGTGTGTGCAATTTGCTTTTAGTAGGCAGCACCGAACCACAAAACCATGTTGGAACATTTATCATCCCAGGGAGATGGGATGCTGAGGTAGTAAATCCAACTTTGAATTTCATAATCTGAGCTGAGATGTTTTTAGAGTAACAATGATCCTTTGTAAACAGCACTTCCCCAAAGGTGACACTGTCTAATTTTTCCTTGCTACTTTTATTCAGCCACTGCAGCTGTAAGTCAGTTCCTACACATACTAGATTTTTTTTCCGTTGGTGGGATATTGTTTCATTTTCCCATTAGCAGATGCACAGTCAAACTGCTGATGAAGTTAAAAGTCCCTTGATTGCTGAAGTACACTTTTTTATATATAAGTCATGTGTTACACTCTCATCTGTCTGAGTTCTGAAGCCTGTAAGATTTGCTTTGTAAATAAGTCCATTATATATTCCACTGACAACATGATTAAAGTGGCTGCCTAGGATTGAAATTTAAAATCAGGCTAGAAATAGGAAGTATCAGAACCTATTTTTTTCTGGATTATAAGGTTACAAATACTGTGCATTGGAAATTACTACAACTTAGCAAAATGCCTATCATTATGGTGGACATTGTGCATGACAGGCTTGGGTACGGCAAGGAGCCTTTGCGTACAAAAACACTATGCAAGGAGTGGACTCCCACTGTCCTAAGTTTAGCACTTTGCCATTCACTCCTAAAGAGAAAAGGTAACCCTTTACAGAAAATCTTGTGATACCTCCAGAACTACATTTCAATGAGGCCAAAAACTTTGTTCGCTTTTGTGTTATATATTGTAGAATGTAAGTTTTCTTTTTACTGATCGTATGTTAGGTGCTCTGGGAGACTTAAATAACGTATTCCTGCATAACAGGCTCCTCATGAATTCCCTACTCACTTCTGTTTTCAATTGCAGATCCTGCTCACAGCAGTTGCCCAGATCCTGGTACACCTCATTATGGAATACAGAATAGTTCTAGAGGCTATGAGGTAATTTTTTTGGTACTGTTACATTTAGAGTACCTGTTTGTACATGGTGCTTTAGGAGCACCGATCTTGGTTTGCTACAAACCTAGGGTTTTGTGCCGAGTTGTTTCCAGCTTTTAAAAGCCCATACATTTTAAAATGTCTTCTTCCAGCATTTTCAAGAGAACCTTCCTGTTGATTTCATTGAACAGCTTGAAACATTGAAACCTTCTCACAATGATTATAACATAAGCATTTTTAAGTAACGGGAGGGGAGGACACCCAGTATTTATTTTAGCGATAAGAATAATATGAGCATGGTCAGAATGGCTGGTGCTCAATTAACATTTTTGATCTTTTTGGGGGGGGGACAGATAGTTTGTCAAGTGATTTCATTTAATTGGTGAATTGTGATGAATCTCCAGCACAAATACTGAAACTGAAATTATCATGCATATTGGTCAACGTACTGCTTGATTGTGTGCTCTCCATATAATCTCTCAATTAGGCACAAGGCAGTAACTTGAGGGTCTGTCTTGAGAGCAATTGACAAATAGTTTCAAAAGTACATAAACACCACAGCTGACTTAACATTTTGCATATTTATGACTGTTTCAAGTGAAATTCTACCACAGTGTGAACCGTAAAGGTCAGTAAGAAGTCAGTAAGTCAACCTATCTGTTGTGGAGGTTTGACTCCAATTTCCTCATCCTTTGCAAAACCATAATCAGTCCTTAAATGATAAAGATTGGGCAATTATCTATCTTCTCCTCTTACCCCATTTTTCTCCTGAGTGAAATGGTTTGCTGTATTATTTTCTTTTTTTTAAGAATAATTTTTTATTAACCGACCAATCACATCAAATCAAACCAAATTACATAAATTCCAAATTACACAGCCGAATTTTAAATTTTTGTTGGGGGTACCCATATTTCAAGTTCCGAAGGGATCCAATCAACTTCTTGCTTCTTACTGCTGTTTTAATGTCCACAAATCTAACCTTATGATGTTCACAGTACTATCCAGTCCTTTCTTATTATTTTTCCACATCTCTTGTTGTTATTTTCATATATTTTTCCTTTCTCTTTGTGACCTCTGATAGTCTCCGCAAGCTGGTTAGAACAGTTTGTAATCCTGCGTGGATATTATTATTTTTATCCAGTATCCATATCCAGACGTTTTCCATATAACATCACTTCCATACATCAAAACAGTCTTAGCGTCATTAATCTTCACCAATCTGCCTCCTTTCTCAAAACCTCTGAGGAGATTCACTAGGAATGCAGTCTGAAACCAAGTCCGTTCTTCCTCCCGGCTATAAATCCTTTGGCAAGATGGCGACTCCGAATTAATTGCTGCGCCATTCCCAAAAGCTCTTATTGCTTCTTGGTCTCCATAAAGCATACTTTTGGTTAAAGTATATCTCCACACAGACCTTAATCATCCTGCTGTTGGTTTGCAAGCCCCTTCCATAGAGGCTGGCCCCTCTCACTGTCCTCGGAGCTTGCTTACCGGTAACCTCCTCTGGCTGATATCCAGACAGACCAGGGAGATTTTGATAGGCGACATTTTCCCAAGCGTGGGTAAAATGCACAACCCCTCCCTCCTGCTTCCGCAGGGGAAAGAAAATAAGTCAGAAATCTATTTACATGATGTTTATTTCTGACATTATAGCACTAGAGAAAAACACGTCCTTTCAGTTCAGTTCTTCTAGCAGGTCAGACAAACTTCCTGAACATGCGCAAACGGAAGGTTTCAAATTACACTCTTCACAAAGACTTATCCAGCCTGTGAACGTCCTGGGAAATTCTTCTTTCCCACAGATAGGCATATCATGTGATGTCAACAGTCTGGCTGTCTGCAGCGGTGATGTTGCCATATACTGACATCCTCCCCCATATGAATCATCGTTAGCTGCGGACAAAGCTTGATCCAGAGAAGAAAACAAACAGTTGTTATACATATAACAATCCCCTGTTGTTTCAGTTCCACCCTTGGAACTACCCGCCACTGGTTTCACCAATGTAACTCTCTGGTTGTCTGTTTTCCAAGGAATGAGTGCATCTGCATTACCTCTGCATTATCAGAGACAGCATCCAGGAGAGCCGATGTCCACACGGGGGCATTCTGCCTAGGGCCCTCACCCCCTTCATTCGAATTAGGGGGTGATTTATGGGCACAGCAGGCAAGGGCAGTGTTCCCCATTTCCTTGGGGCAACAAGGTAGGCTGCCTACTCCCATAACAGCCTCTTAATTACCCCGTGTGGGTCGGAGAGATGGTATTGTCGACCATCTTCCAGTGCGCCCCCTAGTGGCCCCCGGTTTGCTGTATTATTTTCTTACTAGTGCAAAACTGAACAATGCACAAACTCACATATACAGTTACTGGTCAATTGAAAACGACATGTTTGCAACTTTGACTGTTGGGTGATTTACCATGGGCTCTATCTATATGGGGAAAGGACAACTTTTTCTGCCAGGGTTTCTTCTCCTGAGCCAATCAGTCTTGAATGAAAGCTTTCTAACTCTTTCACATTAATTAGTTAAAGCTATAGTTGAAGAGTAGGATAAGCTGACGTACTTAGCAGCCCTTAAAGGGGAAAAGTAGAATTTATCTTTTAAAACAAAACAAAAAGAATATTCACATTGAGGAATACAGTCACCATGTTTGTCACACATGTCAGTTCACAGAGGACCGAGCTGTTTTCACGAAACACAGAAAAAATGGGGAGAGAGGTAATGTGTGCCAAGCATTTGGTGTTCTTCTCCATGGAAACTCTCTGTATTCATTGACTTGATTGGAAAAGGAAAAGAAGGGAAATGTCCAAAATGTTATTTTGTGTTGTGGCAAAGAGATGAATATTATGTGTTCTATTGTTGTTATTTCTCCTTTTAAATTTTCTTTTTAATTCTTTAGGTTGGGAGCAAAGTCTTTTTCAGATGTAGGAAGGGTTATCACGTGCAGGGGTCAACTACACGCACTTGTCTTGCAAATCTAACTTGGAGTGGCATCCAGCCCGAATGCATTTGTAAGTAACAAATGTTAACTACTTCAGTTATGTATCTTTTTTTAAAAAAAATGATGATGATGAAACAGGATGGTAAAATAAAAACTTCACTTTCAATACCTGACACAAGGTCACTACTCAGAAGCAATATTTGCTTGGGTGATCCAGGCAGCAGTGGAGCATTCTAGCTCAGGGCTTGTGTACATGTTGTATTTGCTTACATGTACATGTCCTCTTATGTGATGGGAGATTTCTGGACCAGTGAGAGCTGGACCATAAAGAAAGCTGATCGCCGAATAATTGATGCTTTTGAATTATGGTGCTGGAGGAGACTCTTGAGAGTCCCATGGACTGCAAGAAGATCAAACCTATCAATTCTGAAGGAAATCAGCCCTGAGTGCTCACTGGAAGGACAGATCCTTAAGCTGAGGCTCCAATACTTTGGCCACCTCATGAGAAGAGAAGATTCCCTGGAAAAGACCCTGATGTTGGGAAAGATGGAGGGCACAAGGAGAAGGGGATGACAGAGGACGAGATGGTTGGACAGTGTTCTCGAAGCTACGAACATGAGATTGACCAAGCTGCGTGAGGCAGTGGAATACAGGAGTGCCTGGCGTGCTCTGGTCCATGGGATCATGAAGAGTCGGACATGACTAAACAACAACAACTATGCCATAATTATCATATACCCTTAGATGTGTGGAAGTGGGAAGGAAGCCTTGTTTTAGATAAGGACTGGGTTCTTCAAAAATTACGCTCAGTTGCTTTTCTTCCTGGATTTTGGAGTTCTGAATTACCCACACTTGTTTCTGAAGTGCAACCAATACATTAGGAATTCTTAATTTCTCTCTCTCTCTCTGTGTGTGTGTGTGTGTGTAAACACACCACAGACAAACGTTTTTATCAGACAAGTGCATGCATTTCTTTCCTTAGTTTGGTTTTCTCATGATTTCCTGTCCCCCATTAACAAAACATAGCTGTACATGGAAAAAGCAGTGCAAAAAAGCAGTAATGTGATTGCATGCACAATTGCAATCTGGCTTTTTCTTCCAGTATTGCTTCCCCCCTGTCATTCTGATCCATTCCAAGAAATTCAGTGCTGACGTGACTGTGGCTCTTGGCCTCAGAAAGGGGCATCCTCCATCCCTAGCCCTATAGTCAAAGTGTGATTAAGTGTCAGGCAAATGTCCCAGGCTCTGCATGAAATGCTTGAAGATTAATATATTTAGATTTTTTTATGACAGCTAGAAGACAAAAAAGAAGACATCAGAGAGCATATTCAGTAAAGTACATTGATGTGAAGCAAGACTGACCTTAGGTTCTTATCTTATTTCAAATTAACTTTGAGATGCTGTGAATGAGCAGAGCACAAAGAAGAAGAGAAGTATACTTACAGTGGCTTGTACAACCAGTGTAGCATAGTAAAAACCTTTCTATGGAACCTTTATTTTGCAGAGGTTTATAATGAATTTATTTAGCACAGAAATCACTGTGTAATTTTCAAGGTTCTTTGAGTCACTGAAATGGAAGTGAAGCAGACAGCTCAGTAATTCCTAGTACTGATCACAGCCTAATTTGCAATGATGTGTGGTTTAGCTTTCCTTTTCTTTTTCTCTGTTTCCTTCCTAATAATCTTCCATGTGCGGGGAAAGAAGGTTTTCTGAATACCCTCGAGTCCAACTTATTTTACATTTCTCGCTCACATTGCTTCTTAGTCAAAAACATGTTCACCTGCAACACAGAAAAAACATGCCAAGCTATTCATAACATGGAAGTTGACTACATTTTTGCTTACAGTAACTACACGTTCATTGCATTTTTCTGGATTTGGATATATACTTTGCTGATATATATATATTTTTCAAACTTTCAGCTCATGCTTGCAGGCAGCCAGAGACACCTGCAAACGTGGATGTGAAAGCAATTGATCTGCCTACCTTAGGCTACACTTTGGTGTATACGTGTCAGCCAGGATTTTTCCTTGCCGGTGGATCAGAACACCGAACGTGTAAGCCAGATATGAAATGGACAGGAAAGTCACCGGTTTGTAAAAGTAAGTTACTGATGAAAATAATGCTTCAATTAGTTTCTACTTGCTAAAAAGTCCAAGCTCATGCATAATAATAAAAAATGTGCGCTGTGATGTGAATCAGGCCTGCTATGTTTCAAAATATTGCATTAGTATCCCTTTCCTATGTATAGAATGATAAAAGTAGCAATGAACCCGTGAGATCGACGTGCCATTTTCAAGACTGAAGAGTGTATATGTTTCTTCTTTGCCCCACAAGTCATGCGTGTAGGTGTTCAGCTTCTTGAATGGGCTGGGCTACCTTTTGGGAAACTCTGGCAAGCAGTTACAAGAGTTGTTGAGAGCCTATCAGGCTGATGGAGCTGCTTAAAGCCTGTGACCGTATATGCACTTAGCTGGGGACCTTATTTCCTTCCCTTGGGGGGCGGGGGATAGGAGCAGATGGACCAGTGGCCAGCAAACCAGGAGCAGCCCAGCAGCTCACATTGCCAGCCCCCCTCCACTTACCCTCTGCGCAAACTTGGGAGTCTCACCTCGCCTCAGGGCTATGCCAACCTTGGAACCCTTACATGCAGTGTCTCCAGGAATACACCCATGGAAGACACAGCTTGTAAAGCTCATAGTATTGGTGATGCATATTTACTTCTTCCCCTGCATGAGCTGGGTTATCTCCTTATGCCTTGTTACATCTTTAGCAGAACATCTGCAGTAGTTGACCATGCTGAAATGGTATGTTCTTGTAATCACGATGCTAGGATGGAGACAATTTCCAGGTGTCTTTCATACCCAAAAATAGATACCCTGTGTGTCCCTGCTTTAACTAGCCTCATGGCTTCCAATGAGCCAGTCATTTGCTCTGAACTACTCTGAACCTAAGAGTTCCTTGGAGGAGTTGCAGGCTCGCTACTGGAGCAGCAGTCCTGTGCTACAGGCACAAAACACATAGAGGCGATATCTAGGTGATATCTTGGTGATATCCAGTTGCCACTTCTCAACTTCAACCACACAGCAACCTTCAAAGTGCGAGTGAGCATTTCTACCATGTAATTGAGTGGCCAGGATGGAATTTGCAGACCTTATTGATACCTACAAACACACCCCTGCTTCCTCCTCCATTATCCATGAGGCGGAATCAAGTCTTAAAATCAAGTCTAGACTTTCTTTCAGATTGTGCTTTCCTATGGGAAACAGTGACAACCCCTGATATTCATCCTGACTTTCCCTTGAAATGTGTTAAAACATCCATATCCACTGCACGCAGTGGGGCAGTGCTAGAAATCTGCTAGATATCTCATTTAGAGGCTGTATGCTGAGCTGAATTTCCCCGAGTTATGATTTCTTTTGACAAGGGACGACCTTTCTTCAAACAGCCGAAATACGTATGAATATTGAAAGTGTTTCTCTTCTTTTTGTCACTCTTGGACATTAATCTCAGATCCCTAAAGGCTGGGTTTTTTTAAGTCTCCAGAGAATTGTTTTGTCCCTGACCTAGTCCATGGGGCATTGCTCACTGAAGCTCCCAAACAAACCAATCTTCATTGACTTCATTGTGTATAGAACTTTTCAGTTAAAAGTACTATTAGAAAAATTGAAGGGGGCTTTACAACTGTACAAGTGGAAATGCAACCCAAGATGCAGATTTGCCATACCTTTACTTGAAAGGAGTCTGCCTGCAGCAGACAAGAATCTTGCTTGTCCTTGGGCAGGGATTTGTTCCAAGTTTCTAACGGAAAATATTTGTTGTTTTGTGCAATATGTATCTATGTGTTTTCTCCTTCCAATCATTATGATGTGGGTGGTGAGAGCATTTCTCTCCATGCAACTGGTGGCATATTGATTTATTATTATTATTTTAAAAAAGGCTGAAAGGCTGCAGTGATTTCTGATTGAATTACCTCATGTCCCCTGACCCTTCCAGTGGATTAAATATGGCGTAACCACTACTCTTTAGTCCTTTATCATCAATAGTAGACAAAGGCCATGTAAAACAAGCAGATATTGGGACAAAGTTTCATACAATTGCATGTGATGTGTATTTTGCCCTCAGCTTTTTGTGTTTTTATCTTCCAAATCATTTGTGCTTCACAGTGTTTCTGATTTAGGGTTCAATTGGAGGTTAAACATGGCATCTTGGCACCTGCTGTATCTCTTGAAGGGTAGCCTCTTATGAGTCAGTGTGTGCTTATGCTTCTTCAGGAATTTCTCATAGTGCAACAAATGTGTGCTGCCTCGTCTTTGTGCAGCAGTCTTAAGAATGGGACTTGCTCTTAGAAATGAGGAGAAGCTGAACTCTATATGATTTAGCCTCCCTCTGGCATGATATAGCCTGACTTGTCTCTCAGACTTGGTTGGAGGAAGGTCTCCACAACTCTTGACACTACTTGCTATAGTTTCCTGTCAGGTCAGATGGACACTCTGCGTGACCATCTTATGAATTACATGGTGTGTCCCCACCCTCTCAAGGAAGAATGACAAGTAAGTAGCACTCTCCTATATATCAAACAAAGCTAGGTTGGGCTTGAATGGGGTGGGGGTGGGGGGTGTTGCAACTAAGCTTCCCTTAATCTCAGTCTATGTCACAGTCTTACAGTTTTTCATGTGTTGTCTTTTAGTGTTTAATGTATATATAGTACTAAAGGTGTCAAATTATGAAATGATTGATGGGTCCTGCAAGAATACTGGATCAAATAAATATGTATTTTTTTGTTTTTCATTTATATGAAAAACAATGTTTTCATATAAATCTACATGTTTCTTTTATAAACAATCTACATGTCTCATTCTAGTAAGAATTAGCAGCACAAGCAAAAAGATAGATTTTGTGACACCCCTGGTCAAAATTTGCCCATGGGTCTTCAGCCCTGTAACATTACCTAATTCAACTTGTTTGAGGATGAGCTCTGCTCCTTGCCATTTAACAATGTGCCTAAAACCAACCTGAACAAAAGGCCCTATAAGATTTAATTTCTCAGACAGCATTCTTACACGGCAGATATATCAATAAATTAATAGATTCTGATGGAACAATCTGAGATGCATTTCAGAATTCAAGCTTTCTGCTGAACAATCCTAAAACAATTAGGCAAACTATGGGTGTCACAAGTATCAAAGGCAGCAGGTGTCTGTGTTATTTTTGGAGAGAAGGATGAAAGCCTAGGATCTGCCTAGGGAACAGAATCAGGCTTGCAGATCTGCCTGCTTCCTTCTGTTGAACTGCCCCTTGCCCCTCTCTTCATTCTAGTCTTGGGCTGGAATCTTCAACACACTTAGTAGGGTGTAAGCCCAATTGGGTGCAGTGGGACCTACTTCAGAGTAATTATGCCTAGGATTGTGTTATTAGTAGATTAGTGGCAACGTCACCCCAATACATGGTGGCCATGTATTCATTGCAGTGCACACTTAAGTAGCACTCTTTAATATAGCACACATGCCAAAGATTTATCCACCACAGCTGGCATGTATTATGAAGCGTTGTCATTGTCTTGGCAGTTCCTGGGGTATTATACAATTAGTTCAGTATAATTTAATTGTAGGATACAAGTATGTATATATGTAATAATAATGATGGACATACAGGTGCAACATCTTTGTCACCAATATAAGGCTCTCTGTTACAACACTGTAGCTGATATAAAACTAATCATTTTTTAGAAATGAGTGCAGTAATTATTTCTGCAATCAGCAAGCTTGCCACAATACAAATGGACTCCCTGGAGATTTCCATCTCATTCTTTTTCCCCCTCTCTGATGAGTGTGTAGAATTATAACTGCTTGGATATGTAATATAGATTTTACTTCTGCTATAAATGGTAGGCGTATTGGAGAACACACAATTGCCTCAATCAAGAATGATGTATCAACATTCTATACATAACTCAGTATGTTCATAAAAATGATAATTTGTCTTTTTACTTGTAGGTAAAGGAGTGAGAGAAGTTAATGAAACAATAACTAAAACTCCAGGTTTGTATACGAGAACAGTTTTAGAACTAAATACATTAAATCGCTCTCTAGTCCAGTGTTTCTCATACAGCAAAATTCTTTCTAACTTTCAAACGAATCATTTCATTACAAATGACAAAACGAAACAATTTCACCAAAGTACTGGCATATAAAAATTGCTGTCCGAAATTGGTCATGACACAACTCTCTCTCTGTCTCTCTCTCTGTGCGTATATATATACAGCCTTTAATACAATGTCCTCTTATGTGGCATAATTGAAGATGTTTGTATGGTTTAGCTTTCATGGAGACAGTAAATCAGTGTCTGGGTTATACTACTATAGGCTACAGGTCGGGGTTCATATGACTGAATGCCTCTCCATAAGAAAAAAATGTATCCACATAGAAAACGAAGGATTCTAATGCTCCAATATACTTTCCTGTGTGGAGAGAATGGAATTTGTTTCATGTCAATTTCACACATGGCCAATACGAAGATTGATCCATTCCATCTACGTATGGTTTTTTTTAAAAAAAAAAATATCTTACCAGGTGGTCCAAGAGTTGGCTTTTCACCACCCTCCCTCCATTATTTAACATGTTCTACCCACTTGGCATGGCTAGAAAGCACAGCAGATGCCCACACGGCTTGCAAAAGGGCCTCAAAAGTCCTTGGGGTGACAGGATGTGATGACATGCCATCCCTCCTTTGACACTGTATGGGGGGGGAATGTTTTCATGGAAGGGTACATAGGGGCAGGTATCTCCCCACCCTTCACCCCTATCCAAGTTCAGAAGAGGGATAGCACATCAAATCCCCTTGTAGGTATTTTCAGACTGATTTTCAAGGCATTCAACAACTGCTACTCTTCGTGGTCATTCCAAGTATGTAGAACCAGTTTTTAAAAGGGGGAGGTTAAAAGGTAGCCCATGTAACATGGGCCCTAATTAAGAGAAAAGTAGATTTCGGCGTTCTGATTCACAAGTGCATTTAAGGGCTCCGGGTCAGTTGTGTTGTCTTTGGAATTAAGATTAATCCTCTCCCCCCCCAAAAAAAATAATTCCCAAGCATTCCTAAAATACACTTATACCCTCAATCATATGCGTCTCCACCTGCAATCTGAGGTAGTACAACCCATACATTCTCGTTTCAATGAGAACTAGGCCAATACCAAAAGAGTAATTTTACATATTAAACGCAAGGCGCTAGATAAAGTTGCTTTATATCAGACAGTGCACGATAATGGAGAGCCTTATAATGAAAGTAGAATTGCATTATGCTGAGATTTCAAGGAAAATCTATTTCGTTTTCATCTTATGAATGTTCAAGTTCACAATAATAAAAAAATGTATTCTAAAATTTAGATTCGGAAATGAAATTTACACTTTTGCCTAAATCTGCTTAAAGTTGCATAACTTTATATGAGTAAATGTTAAACTCACAGCACTTGTCGGCACATTTTTTTACAATTGCAATGGGAAAACCACTTTTCAAAGCAGACAGTAGAGTTGACACTTTACCTGTTTCCTAAATGGAGGAAGAAGAAAGTGGCACGTCCTCAGACTAGTTCCGTATAACACAGACTTGGGGCGACTCCACACATTGTATAACATGTTTGCAGACACATGTAATATATAGGTAGTTCACATTAGAAGTTGTGATTGGCTGTGCCACCCTTTTTCTGCTGAAAACAACAAAAACCACCTAGATTTCAAGCTGTATTAAATACCACCACCCCTGTGAGCAGTTTCATTAAGATAGTTATTGCTGACATAAACTTGGATCCATTCTATATGCAGAAAATGTATTCAATTTGTGTGACTTTCATTATGCACCTTGTGCTAAAGGTAAAAGGTAAAGGGACCCCTGACCATTAGGTCCAGTCGTGACCGACTCTATGGTTGCGGCGCTCACTGCATATTATTGGCCGAGGGAGCCGGCGTACAGCTTCCGGGTCATGTGGCCAGCATGACTAAGCCGCTTCTGGCAAACCAGAGCAGCGCACGGAAACGCCATTTACCTTCCCGCCGGAGCGGTACCTATTTATCTACTTGCACTTTGACGTACTTTTGAACTGCTAGGTTGGCAGGAGCAGGGACTGAGCAATGGGAGCTCACCCCGTCATGGGGATTCAAACCGCCAACCTTCTGATCGGCAAGTCCTAGGCTCTGTGGTTTAACCCACAGCGCCACCTACATCCCTAGCACCTTGTGCTAGGACACCGCAAATGAAATAAAATCCCAAGGTGTTGTTCTGCTTGCACAAAAGGAAGCAACATAGCCTCTCTATTCTGACACTGTGTATGCAAGAGTGTTAGCAGCAATTGTTTCCCTTTTGCTCAAAATTGTTTAGATCCAGCCCATCATCGAGCTCAGTTCACTTGATTCCCCCAAAACATAACTTGCAGCACTTTAAGTGAAATTTACGCTGGTTCCTAGAGGGAGAAGTGCTTGGCTCTGCTCAAGTGTGTTTGTGCAATAACCATGCAGATACACCAGCTCTGCAGAGTTCATTAGACTATCACTGTAGGAAATGAGTGCATGTAAGAATTAGGCACTGCCTTCTACTAATGACCAGACTACCTGAAAAGCAAATATATATATGGTTCTACTTTTCTCTGCCACAGTTCATACATTCAGCTGGGGGCCGAGCTTCAACAACATAGTAGAAGAGTAGCTCTCACTCTTTTCTTTCTGCCGTGCAGATGCTTTGCAGTGCAAACTGTACTCCTCATAAGTGCTCCCTTGCATTGACACCTAGTTCAACCTGGTTGTCCATACAGAGGTCTCAGTTCACACTGAAGTGGTGGAGGGGAGATCCTGAGTGAAGGAAGGGAATAACTTGTGCCACTCCATCATGTTGGCTCATTAGTGCCCTCATTGAATGTATGAATCTCCTTTCTACTATACCAAGTTGTACAAGATTTAAACTTCTGTCTGAGCAAATTTGTTGTGGAGTAATTAATTGTGCACTCATTAATAGTTATTAACTACCACGCTACTGTAGTTGAATCTTTTTCTCACTGCATAAGTTTAGTCAAATGAGTAGGGTAGGGAACAACCGTGCAAGTTGTCTTTTCTGGTTTGTGTCACAGTCTTGCAGTCTCTGCATTGTGTCTCTAGTGTTGAATGTGCAGCATGTATTTATTTATTGAAACAGTCTTACATGCAAAGTATGTTTCCTATGTCTCAAAGTCAACGCCTTTGTCATCTGAGATCACTTATGAGCTGATTTTGAGATACAGTGGTACCTCGGGTTACATATGCTTCAGGTTACAGACTCCGCTAACCCAGAAATAGTACCTCGGGTTAAGAACTTTGCTTCAGGATGAGAACAGAAATTGTGCTCCGGCGGTGCGAAGGCAGCGGGAGGCCCCATTAGCTAAAGTGGTGCTTCAGGTTAAGAACTGTTCCAGGTTAAGAACGGACCTCTGGAACGAATTAAGTACTTAACCCGAGGTACCATTGTACAGTGCACAATCAATTTTTGATATCTAATTTGTTGATATCCCTGTTTTCCTGGAAGTTTTGCTTTTATCTATGTTATACTGCAAAATGATGAATATAGATCATCTACCAGATTCTAGCTTTGTTCACGCATTCCTAGAATTTTTATGGCTTGGAGATAGGGCTGCGTATGACAGCTCTGCCTCTTCTGTCCCCATCCCACCCTAGTGCTCCTGTAGAAAGTTCCAAAGTATCTGAAAGATCTAAGTGCAACCATCTGAATATGCAGAGAATCTCCTCTTCAGACCTTTCTTAAAAGGTGTCTGGCCCCATGACCCCTCCATACTTTATGCCCATACACATTCTTTGAATGGAATAATAGATTTTTATTTGTATTTCTACCTTGCTTAGGATGCCCTGCTAGGGATTTTGGTTTCTCTTAACTTTCTCATTTTTGAATCTTCAATTTTAGTTCTCCACATTTCTGAAGCAATTAGCAAATGAGTCGTTTTTTTAAATCCCTCACAAAAGTTCATCAGCATTTTAGTGAGAATTTTTATGTAATAAACACATTATTGTAAACACTTTTGATGAATACACACTTTTGCAGGTAACTTTCCCTAACATAATGTGGCTTTTCATATGTAATTGTCACTGGTGTATTGGTGAAAAGTGTACATAGAAATGCATATATCACTTTTTCCACACATTGGTTGGAGAACTGCACCACAAAATTCACAGAAATGTGAATTTTGAAGGATAGCAGTGTTTTTGCAAATTAGGTAGTTCCTCTTAAAAATGCGAGCAAAATCTAATTTCTACCCCACCCCTACCTCTTGTGCACAATTCAGTTGTTACATCGGGATATGTTTGCACAAACTTTACGGGGAGGTTGTGCAATATTGGTTGTTTATTGAGTCCCCGTTCTGATTTGCTTGAGGGAGGTTATATGACTTGACATCGGGAAATTGCTATCCCACACTTTCTAGTGCATTTTCTCATCACTTTCCTTACCACAAAAAAGTCTGATCTGAAGCAGGTTTATTGCACAAGATCACCAAATCCTCTTTAATTGTGAAACCTGAATTTGTATGTTTTATTCAAATAGTGACCGTATGAAACTTTGTAACAAGATTTCCCAGCTGTTGGGAATTGCAAGTGCAGAAATCACAGTTGCAAATAAACTTAGCTTCCAGCAGGCATCTGGTTGGCCACTCCGCGATGCTGAGGTTGCTGGATTAGATGTGTCAATCGCCTGATCCAGCAGGCTGTTCTTTCTTCCCATGCAAGTGTATCAGAGCAACCAGGGAACAGCTGTCTTTTATTTGTCTATTCCCCTCCCCTGCTCTTCAGCCAAATAATAATAATATGGTCCCGGTCTTAACACTAGCTCTTAGCTGCAAATTTATTGAAATGACCAGCTGGTGAAACCTTAAGGAGAGAAAGAGAAAAGTTTCTGGTCTCTCAGCTCTGCTAATGGAGAAACCCTGCAAACTTACCTCTCCTTCTACTGTGCTGAGTGGAAGAACTACTTCATTTTACTTATAGGACCTAGATTGCTGTTTGATGTCAGGCTTTCATGCCCTTCTAATGATTTGGGCCGCTGCGAATTTTACTGCTTTTGTTGTTTACATTTTAGAGTGTTCCTAGTATTTTATCCCACTGCTCAGCTCTCCTTATGAAGGAATGAATAGGAATAAATAAAATAAATAAATTTCCCTAACTTAGCTTCTGACCTATCAGGTCCCATATAACACACCAGACGTGTGTTTTGCTCTGCTAGATGCTCAGTTCCCATGCCATGTTTTTGTTGTTTTTTTTACAATTGAAGGCCGGAAACAAGAATAGCAAAGTTTCCTTAAGTTGGGAAATGTACATGCGTACAATAGGGAGCTTGTCTTTCCTCAGTTTGGGCTTGGTGTATGATGACATTGCCTGGTGGAGAGCCACTATTTGCATAATTTTGTCACATTGCTAGTGTGGGTTATTCCCTGCAGTTTTCCTAATGCAGTTCTAAGTGTACTTGGGTGCAGGAAAAATTTAACATGTGGAGCCTACCTCAGAATCCTTAGAATATTTCACACCAATTTCTGTAGCTTTATTTTATACCTCAGTAACTTCCATATGAGATTTTTTAATGCTGCTGAGGCAATGTTTTTAATGCAGTCAACTTCAAATGGTAATAAAATGATGGTACAAAGTGCATTTAATGTGGTGCTGTGTTACACAGCTGTGCTGTTCCTGAAGATCATTCCACAATGTTTTCCTTCAAAAATGAATCCTGTTCAGCAAAGGTTCTCCTACAACTGTAATTAGTGGTTTCCTCTTTCTGTCCCTTTTATTGATTCCTGTTCAGCACAGCTTGAGGGGATTAGTGGTGTATTGCCTCTTAATAAGTCAGCTTTTGTTCATGTGTAAGTTAATTGCTGGTTTCCTCTCATTCCCCCCCACTTTATAATGAAATGTTGCTATTTTGCTAGATAAGAAATAAAATAAACAATTAAAGGAAGCCGGTAATTAAAACCCCTCCCATGGGAAACAGAAGCTGACTAATAAGCAATGATTCATCACTAATCCCTCAGGCTTGTCAAACAGGAAACAGTAAAACTGCCGTAGGAAACTTACTGGTAAAGGCAAGTAGCATCTGAAGCACCTCAGTAGTTCATTGCCAAATGACACCTAGAGCTTCAGTAGGGATGCTTGAGAAATTCAGTCTTTATGAATTCTTATATGAGCTGACCTGATACACACCTCCCAGACTGGCGTGCAGATCAAAATTCGTTTATACTCCTATTTTCAGACATTCTGAATAGCCTAGCACAATTTTTGACTCCCAAAAAAGTAACAAAATTGTACATTAAGAAATGCACATATTTAATTGAAAAGCCATAAAGGCTGCAATTCTATTGCCCCTGGGAGGACATTCCCAGGGGCAAAAAAAACACCAGATCATCATCTTGAAGGCTGGAAAAAGAGCTTAGAACTAAAGGGGCTGGGAGGAAACACATGTTGAATCCCCCTTCCCAACCCACATGGCATGCCAAGTGCTTGGACCAACTAATTTTGGAGCTCTGCCATCAGTAGGGGCAAACAGGAGTGTTCGGGGGGGGCATGCTGGTGGATGACCCATCTGAAAAACCCCATCAAAACCTGGGAGAAAAGAAGGTGTTGAAGAGGTGTACAAGATTAGTAAATATCCTTCCATCACCTCTATGAGATGAAGTTTGGGGTGGATCACTTCCATACACTTACAATGTGAAATCCATCAGTGGCAGACCTTGCGGTCTCAAATTTCAGAGGCGTCCTGTGCGACACCAAAATTTGGCACCTCACTAATGCTCGCCCTACATTCAATATCTTTTTAGGGTGCCCCTTGAGGCTCTGCAGCTGAAACGGTTGTGCACCCCTAAATCTGCCTCTGTGTCAGACCAGGAGAGTTTTGCATGGACGAGTATATTACAAACTACTATGTTATTGACATAGGATGTATGGTGTTTTCTTGAGAGTGTAACTTCTGCTGTACTAGAAAATGAACGAAATGGCATAATGACACACATGACAATTGTCAGTATTTTGAACATGCAGAATGGAGGTCCATGAAACTTACATCTCCACAAAAATATGGGAATTAGGGAGTGGGGGGGACTGAGAAAGCAATATAGATATCAATGCAAGTTTTGGCTGCAAATCTCTGCCTAGTTTTTCATGCGTTCATCTAACTAAAGTCAGTGAAACACTTAGGCATGTATAACTTCCATCAAGAGTACACTCAAACTGCCTTGAATTTCTTCTAAAGGACAGTAAGGAGTGTTTCTCTTAGTAGTACAACTTGCATTACGACCAACTGATCATTTCATTATTGTTCCAACGTATCATCCTAAATCCATTGGTAATAAAGAGGATATGTTTTCTCATGTATTTCTGGAGAAGCAGAAGTAAGAGATCCAAAGCAATTTGCTTTGGACTTCAACTGCAGCAGGAAGATGTCACTATGCATAAAGATTCACCATAAGTTCATATACTCTATTATCATTGATATTATAAATATTGCAATACAACAAAGGTTTTGAAACAATGTGTGGACCCTCTAATAGTGAACTAAATAATGAATACTCAAAGAAGTAGAGACACACATCTGCTTGCATTTTGTTGTAGTGATTTACTTCTTTGTTCGTCTTTTCTCCAGTTCCTTCAGATGTATTTTTTATAAATTCATTGTGGAAAGGTTTTTATGAGCATCAAGGGAAAAGACAACCTGCAACTCTAACCGTTGACTGGTTCAATGCTACAAGCAGTAAAGTGAATGCTACATTCATTGAAGCATCTAGCACACAGCTCAAGCTATCAGGTGAGGTTTGAAATCCCATTTTTAGGCTGCAATCAAGGTTTTGGAGACATGTTCCTACCTGTTTCGATTTACATGTAGCATGCGTAAGGTAGAAGAAGAGATCTATTTATGCTACTAGAAAGCCTTATATTATGACACAACACTTGGAAATGATTTGGTTGCTTGCAGCTGAATCTGATGAATGAAATAGGTTTCGATTAAAATTATTATTGTTTGCTACCTCTATTAACCTGTAGAAGAAATCTCATCCTGTAGTCACCACACGTCCCCTTTGATACCTGGCAGTTAGGGGACATTGACATTTTGTTGCTGATGTAAATATAATAATATTTCTTTACATGCAAAGTTTCTGCCATTTTGCTAAGTGTTTTTCCATGCCAATGCTTTGTAAAAATAAACCTCTATATATCTTACTCCCACAAATTATTTCAATAAACACAATCTATCCCATAGTTACTTCTAATTCAAAACATAGTCATTTCCATGGCATGGTTTTATGATCAGATCTAGCAATTGAAACATTTTTTTTAAAAAAAAATCAAACAGACTCTTAAAAGCTGTGTGCACATTTGCAAGTTAATGCACACATTGAACTTACATTAGTTATCAACTGAGGTCTGGAGGGGCCCATATTGTCCATCATTATTTGTCCTCAATATGCTAACAGGGAAGTTATACATGATGACATGTTAAATACCATTTGTGTCTACGAAAGCTTTGGAGTGGCCATACTGCTTTGTTTGCAACAGGTGCCTGTTTAAAGGGAGAGAGGAAAAACTGTCGTTAATGGAGGGTTTCCTGACTTTTCATCGCTCACGTGAAGGGGCTACATGCTAAGCCAAAATGCTTGTTCATATCTCAGTTGATGGTGCTAATATATGATAATCTGAGTACAACTTTTAAAACTGGTTCAAAGGTGAACCATTGTTTTGAAAGCTGGTTTGTAGGAATACATTACACCATTTATTTAAATGCAGTAATATCTAATTACATACAGTTTTTTTTTTATGTAAATGAAGTTTAAGCTAGCTAAATATTTTAAGTCATTTACAGAAAAGATTCAGTCTAAAAATACAGGGTGAACATGTTTTAAAATGCACTTTATATAATTTTCTTTGCAGGCGTTTACAAGAAAGAGGAAGCCCATTTGCTTTTGAAAGTCTATCAAATTAAAAATCCTAGAGAGGGTTCTGCAAGCAAGTTTGAAAATGACAAGTGGGCCTTAGATGGCTATGTAAGTACACATAGAAAACGTTTATGTGACTCAAATGTTGTTCCCACCTAGTAGAATATCTCTTCTCTCTCGTATATTTTTACATTTGTGGTGGTATGCATTTTGAAATGTATAAAACCCATCACTACTCCCTTGACTCCTTAAGAGAAGTATTTTTTGCACACATCTGCTTTATTGCATTTAACATTGCCTTGTTCCCAAAGAATGAGACACAGAACAGCTAAGATGGAAGATTTTGCTGGGCCAACTTTCTCATGGACTTTGGGATATTTTAAAATAATGGAACAGAATATTAATTTCATTACGTGGTTTCCTTACTTATGAAGGTGGAAGTTTCTCGTTTTTCAAAAGTAATTATAATCTTCACTGAAGATTATTGTTGGAAGGAAAGCTATGAAATTGCAGAACTGCAATTTCCTAGAGTGTATTAACAATGTATCCATTGTTCTTCCCGATTAAGAAATGTTGTGTTTTGAGTTGGAACCAGTAACCAAAGTGTGCTTTCCCAGTCACTGTAAACATTTCGGGAGCCCAGGTTGCTAACCAGATATGTATATGAGAGAAGGAAGAGGGACGATGAGGAAGCTTTCTCTCTGCACACAGTGATGTGTGAAAGGAGGGTGCAAAATGAGAAGACAGCTTCATCATTGTGCCTGTCTCCTCTCTGTCTTCCTTTCTGATGCAGAGAGTCATTGCTAGGCAAGACATGTTGCTCCTCCTTTTCCTTTATTTGTGTAAGGATCCAGCACCAAAAACCATGATACCAAGAGGAAGCGAGTGGTAATGGGGTAGAGAAGAGTTTCTTGACATGCCACTCTTGTGACCTATCACTTCATACAATTTTCCGAAATCAGCATTTCAGCAAAACTATACATGCATGTCTGAGCGTATATGTACATTCTTCTAAATAGAGCCTCTTTTGACAATGTAAACTGCAGCTGAGGGGGACACATTCCAAATTTGGACTGCAGCCACTGGCCGTAGATTAAATTGTCTCTATCCTCCTCACACCAGGGTCCTGATTCAACGGCTGCCAATTAGATACCAGGTGAAATTCAAGGCATTGGTTTTGATGTATAAAGTCCTATGGAGCTTGAGACTAGGATACCTGAATGATCATCTCGCCCCTTAAATGCACAGTCAATCACTGCGTTCTGCATGGGAGATCCATACTGCACAATGTAAGAATTGTGCCTTTAGCATTGTAGTGCCTACCCTTTGGAATACCCTCGCCATAATATTAGACAGGTGGCAACTCCATTGTCTTCAAGACCTGCCTTTAAACTGAGATCTTTCCTAGCCTGCCTCTGTTCTGGTATTGTTTTAAAGATGTTTTTATTGTTTCACCATTTGTTGTTTCTGCCCTGGATTCCTTTGGGAGGAACGGCAAGACAAAAATATGATAAATATCATAAATAATAAATAAAATGGAGTTGCCAGTGTGAGATTTCCACTTCGGCACAGGCCAGACAAGTTGGACTCATGGCAACCTGAGAGTGTGGCATCTAGCCAGCCAGGCCCCATGGTGGGGCTGGAGGTCTTACTCAAGACCCCTGGAACTCCTCATAATCTGTGGCTCCAGCCCAAGGCAATCTAAACTGGAGCCCCTAGCACTTGTCATTTGCTGTTTTCTCCCCCTACAACCAGTACAAAAATCAAGGAGGAGGCAAGAGGGCTAAAGAAAGCGTGTCTTGGGGAGCAGGTGGGTCACCTCTGAGAGTTGCATCTGACCCCATAGCCTAGACCAGAACTTTCCAAAATGTGTGTTGCAACACATTAGTGTGCCAGCTGCAATGTGTGTGTGTGTTGCGTGAATGCTCCCCGTGCTCCTCCCGGAACTGGAAAGTGGTTAGTTTAACCTCCAGTTTGCTAGTAAAACTGAAATACTGTGTCACGAAATGATGCGGGTCTAAAAAGTGTCACCAACATGAAAAATTTGGAAGGCTCTGGCCTAGGCTTTCCTCATCTCTTCCTTGGTAACTGCAGCATTCCTTTCAAGTATTTCAGAATTTGTAATCTAACAAACGCTACAAATGCAAAAGGGTCTTTATCATGATGTATAGTTTTATGAGTCTCTTTGTTCAAATGAAAACCAGGATTTGTGTGTTATTAAAAATGTTTGGCTGTTTTAACTATTCTGATGGTTTTGTTTCATTGGTGTTATCAGTAATCATGAAATGCAAACAAACAAAAAAGTTGGTTCCATTGTCCACTCTTGATTTTAACTGTTTCTCTTTGATCTAGGTGTCATCGGGACTCGACAGAGGTGTCTTCACATATCAAGGTGACATACACGGAAAAGATTTTGGAAGATTTATGCTCCAAAGACAAAGTAAGAATGCTGCTATAGCCCTATATAGTGTCATATAGTCTATTATTGAATACTGATAACCTCAAATCACTGTGCCAACCATTGAAGTAAATAAAAGCATATTTATTGTATTCAATTACTACCACATCTTCTCAATTAGTTTAAATGTGCCATTAAATCTCTAATTCAACTATTTCATGCTGCCACTTCATTTTTGATGCAACAGCAACCTAATAAGATAACTGCAGGATGCTTCTATGAAGACCATCAATGCAGAATGATGATTATAGCAGTGCTTTAAATGACTTTTACAACTTAGTCTTTAATATGTTCTGTGTTTAAATGACTTTGGTAGTCCTGGATTCTGCATGTATCTTCAAACTGTAAGGAAATAGCCAGCTTGCGTTTTCCAAGGCTATTAAGGGATATTGTTACCATCTGTGGATGAGATTAAATTTGAATATTGTGAATCCTTTTTTCAAGCTTTGCCAGGAGATGGAGGTGATGATGATGACAGAATTTACATAGGGGGTGTGTGATGTTAGAATCTTCCTGTTGGAAGCATGAGAACCCAGTGGTCTGAGGAAAGCAGCTGCGTGCATTCATATAGGATTATATATACATGTTTATTGAATTTAGAAAATACATTGCATTATACAAGTACTTTTTAAAAATACGCTTGTTTTGCCAGCCATACTTCTGCTGGATTTATATGCTTATACTTGCATCCCTTAAAAAGATTATTTTCTTTCCCTTCCCTTCATTTTCTTTTCAGGTCCTTTAAGTGCAGGTGCAGATCATCCCAATCACTTCTATGGTACAAACAGCAGTTCTGTTGCAGCTGCAATCCTGGTACCGTTCTTTGCTCTAATATTATCAGGGTTTGCATTTTACCTCTACAAACACAGGTATGCTGGATCTAATCTCTTGTGACATATTTAATTAAGTGCACAAACTTCTTGCCTGTTGAGAGTAGAGAGAAGAGAAAGCTTTAACAAAGATTAACTGCTCAAATTTTACAAGGTACAATTTGATAGCCCAAGCAGCAAAACAACAACATTTTGGTAGCTCCTAATGAAATTTGGTTGCAGATACAAACAAACACATGGGTGTGTGTTTAAGACTTTTCTTTCATGGAAAAACAAAACAAAATATTGAGGTTAGCCTACATCAGAAATGGCTAAACTGTGGCCCTCTGATTGTTGGACTACACACCCAATAATCTCTGACCATTGTTCAAGTTGGGCTGATGGGAGTTGGAGTCCAGCAACATTTGGAATAGCCTACCTATTTTGCAGTTTTGAAACAATACGCAAACACAGCCATGCTTTTTTGAGTTTGTATGCAGCTCAAGCCAAGTAATGGGTACAAACTGCATATATTTGGCTAAGTGTGGATAAAAATCCATATATTAAATGCAAAATGATGTGGAGAGCTGCCCTTAAGATTGGAAAAATTAGAAACTGAGAGAAACCAAAATGGACAGATTTGGCCAAGTCTAAACTGGTGAGCTGCAGGTTTGGCTGGGCGATATTTGGTTTTCAGCAACTAAAACATCATGATATACTGATATATCATAATGTTTCAATTTGCCCAGCCCTACTCCATACCACTCCTGCTCATAGGAGGCAGAGCAGTAAGGTTGCTTGCTCTGCTGAGGGGCAGGTGAGGATGCCGGAGGGCTTGATCACCTGAGAAGTGGGCTTCCTTAAGCTGCCCACCTCTCTGCTGATCACTGCAACTTCCTGGCTGCAGACAGAGTGACTAGATGAGGTGCACTGCGCTGACATCGGCCAGGGAGGCACAATGTATTTGCTGGCTGAAAAAGTCTGAAACTGGTATTGCGGGTTGACCATTGTACCAGTTTCAGATAATTAATTGTAACAGGTTCTCCAACCCTGGCTAGGCCTGGGCAATGGGTATTGAAACATCGCCCAGGACCAGTAAGGGCCCAGAGCACAATGGTGGTTTCACCTGGGGGTATATTGCAAGTGAAACGGCCTCTGCACCCAGCACGCTGAAGGAGAAATAAGCTGCAGCCGGGCTGCAGTGGCAGAGGGACTCAGGAGCAGCGGCTGTTTCACTTGCAATATACCCCCGGGTGAAACCCAGCATTCTCTGGCTCATTTAAGCTTCTGCATTGAAGGATATGCGTCTGCCTGCCCCTCAGCAGAGAAGTGTAATGAAGCCTCTATCCCACCTCCAGGATGTGTGAGGCACAGATGAGCTGGGGGCTCTGTTAGACTTCTCCATTGAGAAGCAGGCAGCCACATGCCCCTCAATGGAGAAAGAGGTAGCTCACCTGACCCACACGCACCGGAGCATGAGGCAGGCACCGGCACAGCAGGGTGAAGGGACAGAGAAAGAGGCAACCCCCAGGGAGCTGAAAAGCTGATCAAGTCCCCACCACGTTTTGGCTCATGTGGGGCAGGTGGAGTAGCTTTCTATGAGAAAGAGGCAGCACCTCAGCCACTGCCGCCATCTTGGCACAGACGGGTTACCTCTTTTCTCCCAGGAGAAAGAGACAACCTGCCCGTGTGAAGGCAGAGGCAGCTACCACTGCCTGGCTACCTTTGCCTGGGAGGGAGAGCTGTGTGTTTCATCTGGGGTGGTTGGTCACCCCAGGAGGGAGCCTCACCTCAGTACCATGTACCAGACTGCCTCTTTCCCCATGAGGTGCCAGAGTGAAACCAAGCTGGGGTAAATGCAGCTTGTTCCAGCATTCTGGTATATCGCCAGATCGCTATGTTGAAAAGCTGACATCACCTGGCCTCCATCGTATCATACAAAATATATGTAGCACGTTAACAGTGCAATCTTCTACTCAGAAATAATACATTTTGAGTTTAGCTTACTCCAAGCCATAGGATTGTAGCCTAAGGTTTATTAAACAGTGGACATGAGACAGCCAAAAGTCAACACTTTCAAGGGAGATATTGAAGCACATGCTTAATTTTTTAAATTTATGAGACTTGAAAGGATTTCTGCATTGTGCCTTACATGTGCTGCCCCCTTCCCAGTGCCTCATGAATCTTAGAATTCATAGATAAACAGCCCCTACTAGTACATGCTGAGTGAGCTTATGGAAGTGCTGCTAGAGTTGGTCTAACATGAGAACTGGGCATATAAAACAATTTATGTCCGAGAAGATAGATTAGTTTTAAATATGCATACATGCAACACTCTTAAAAAGTACTAGAAGTAACGGGTCCTGAATGTCCTAAACTACAACCCTGTTAAGAGACAAAATAACCTTCAGCAGAATGATCATTTTTATGTCTTACAAAATTAAGAATGTGTGTAGTAGTTTTGAGTCAGAATGCAAAGGGTGCTGCTGCATGGGTAGATTGCTAACCTGACTATCCTCATCCAGGAACCAGGGCAGACTGTTACAGCACTTTACTACACTTTAAGCTATAGTCCCAGCTCAGAGGCCAAGACTTTTTAGCTTAGAAAAACCATGCACATTTAGTTTCTGCTAGCAACACCTGCATTCTCCACAACCTCTGAGGCCTTAAGTATCGGGTGTGCAAATTTATACACACACAACGCTTCTTTTCAGCTGGAACTCACTAGAATGGCATTCCAGCACGTCTCAGATGGGCCCTGGAAATGAGGGGAGAGACCTAACCAGACTCAGCAAAGGCCCACTGAACCTCCAGCTCTTGAGAAGACCCTCTCTGAAGGGAACATCCTCTATTAGCTCTAGAGATGGTCTCCTTGCGAGCCAGGGACACAACAGGGCCTCCCAGCTGCCACACGGGAACCCACCACCACTGCGCCAACAATTTAACAAAGCCACCCGCTTCTTTCTTCCATGAGGAAGAGACAGCCTGCCCTGGGGCAGGGCGCAGAGGGAGCCTGCTGCAGCTTGCCTTGTAAAGCAGCACAGGGGACACGAAAATGCCACGGTCCAGGCAGGGAAGCTGCTGCCGACTCTACTCTTGCTCTTCATCCCCAGGTCAGGCTTGACCCGGAAGTGGAGCTGCAGCGTTGGGTTGTCACATGAGGAAGCTGTCTCTGTAGCCCCCCCCCCCCCCGTTGGGCTGCTGCTGCCGCCGCCACCACCACCTTTGCACGCATGGGTGGGGAGGGCAGGTTGACAGAGGTAGGCTTCCTCTGGCTCACAAGGAGACCCCCTACCCCAAATATACCCTCTGTGGGTTCTGGAGTGGATCTTTTGAGGGAGGCGTGTTCCAGCACCTTTCGGTCTGGAAAAAACACTGGATATAAATGACAGCAGGAGAGAAAGTCAACATTGTGCTATTGCAACATCCCTTTTCTCTCCCCACCCCTGGCTGTTCCAGGGGCTTTCTTCACCCCCCCCCCCAAAAATAGGACCCAGGGCACTCATGAAAGTCCTTATGCAGGGCTTTCTCTGACAGAATGAATTAGTTGACTCCTTCCCTTGGTAAACAACCCTATAGGACATCACAAACACAGCTAGGAATTGTCTTCTATAGGCTTACCTGGGGGGAGTAAGTTCCATTTATCTCAGAGGGGCTGTTTCTATTTTTTTTAAAAAAAAGGTTTAAAAAATTCTCTAATTTTTGTCATAGCATTTACTTTGATGGAATATCTATATTAATTCAGTTCAATCTTCTAACTTCAAATAAAATGAGTGTTTTTTGAGGGATTATATTTTAGGTTCTATTTAATTATATAATTACATTCATAAAAAATTAGGGTAGAAGAGTCTTATATATCACTACTGTTTTAATCCCTTCCTTTCAGCTCAGCATACGTTTTGAGTTCCATGTTGAAATTTGAGTAATTGAACAAAAGCAAATAGTTTTAAAATCAAATATTTCTCTATTGTTGTTGTGTGTTGTCTGATACAGGGCATTAAACAGCTACTAGTTTGTTTTGGCTCACCTCTAAAAATAAAATGTTTCCATTTTGCTTACATTTGTCTATTATTCACAATACTGTCTAATATGGGCAAACCCCACCCCCCATTTACATGGGGGTTACGTTCTGAGGCACCACGTACATCAGTGAAATTGCGTATATATGAAACATTACTGAAAAAGCCTGTGAATTCTGTCCATTTCTGTGACGTTTTTGGGTCACTTCCGGGTTTGGCACAATGTGTGTATATGCTTACCGAAAGCGTGTAAATGGGGTGTTGCCTACATAGCTTTAATAGGGATTTGGAACAATATTTTTATATTTTGCCCAACTACAGTAGGGCATCAAAAAACAAAACAAAAAACTTTACACACCTCTTCATGATCAAGTTTTTTTCAGTACATATCTGGGTATCTGAAATGAGAATTTAAAAAACTAATGAATACAGTGGTACCTCAGGTTACATATGCTTCAGGTTACAGACTCCGTTAACCCAGAAATAGTACCTCAGGTTAAGAACTTTGCTTCAGGATGAGAACAGAAATCATGTGGCGGTGGCGCAGCAGCAGCAGGATTAGCTAAAGTGGTACCACAGGTTAAGAACAGTTTCAGGTTGAGAATGGACCTCCAGAACGAATTAAGTTCTTAACCTGAGATACCACTGTATAACAGATTAAAACATGTTCTTACTAAAGATTTGTAGAATGACCGCAGCAGTCATGTAGAGCTGTTACTGAAGCATGAGACTGTGGTAAAATGCTGTGTACACACAGCTTCATACAAGGAGGGCTTTCCTAATCCCCTCTAAAAGGAAATGTATAGTTTATGGTCCTAATGGGATGAGTTCTAGAACTACCCAAGAATTCTAGAACTACCCAAGAGTTCTAGAACTACTAGGGGGCAGGGGCAAATCTTCCAGGTTCAGTCCCTTACACCTTGTCAGGTGCCACCTGATGGGAAGGGGCTTTGGGAGAATTGTGAGGAACTGCTCCTGGAATGGAGAAACTGAAAAGCAAAGTATGAATGGAGCAGTCACTCCTGCCAGTCTGAATCTTGGCCCTGGGCAGTTGCTCAAATAAACAGGGAATCCTCTTCTTGTGCAGAGCCCCATGTCTTCATCTGCCCCCATGGCCACTCTAGAACTATTTGATTGCAGTTCTGACCACAGGATTGCAACCCATTTGCCCCAGTTAGCCCACTACAGTCTCAAGAAACTTTGAAATTTTTTACATTATATTAATGAAAGGAATGACAGTAAACCCTGCTGCTAAAATTCAGAAACATTGCAGCTATTTGTGGCTATTGAAACCAATTTTTAAAAATGACCAAAAAGGGAAATGATTTGAAGGCATTTCTTGCCATTTAGCAGGCTTTTCAGAACTCGAAAGAAAACATTCAGAACCTACCAGGAAGCAATTCCCATCTGTTCCATTCCACTTTTGGCAGCATCTACTACTATATTGCTTGAAGTGTTTATTTCACTTAAAGTTGGGATTAATGATTAAGTCTAGCAGATAAATGAAGGTATTTTTGCCCTACAGTTTAGCAGACTGAATAACAGACTGCAGTAAAAGGAATAGATTTTTTCCTCCTGTATTACTAGTAGGAAATGTTATGAATTAAGTGATGATGAGCTTTCATCTTTTCCCTGCCATGGGTTTTGCATGTTTTCTTCACAAGAAACAAGATACATAAATTGTGAAGTTGGTGACAACACTTTCCAAGAGAAAAAACTACCTATTGCACCTTTGTAGTAGGGGAGAATGCCAAATTACAGTGGACCCTCTGTATACAAATTTAATTCATTCTGGGGCTCCGTGCGCACCCTGAAAAATCTGTATCCAGACGCACTGTTTTTGCGCACGCGCACGGCGCAATAGAACGCATGCGCGCAGAGCGCTTCTGCACATGTGCGAACAGCGAAACCCAGAAATTCCAGGTTTGCCGCTTTCACAACCCGAAGTTTACATTACTTGAGAGTAACGTAACCTGAGGGTCTACTGTACATGCTTCATCATGCTTCTCTTTGGTCCCTGTCTCTTCCTCTCCCTCTCCCCCCTTCTCTCTCTTACACACAGCGGGTGGTGGGTGGGGAGACATGGTAGTTGGTTCCCTATAGTACTACCTTATGCCACTGGCAAGTCTGTACGAAGGAATCAATCCCCTGGTCTTCCATTCCATCTTCAGATTACTCCTATGCCACTGTCCAGTAAAGAGTGTAGCAACTGCAGATAATAAAAAGATAGAAACAATAAAACTACAATTAGATAAAAGTATCAAAACAATTCATATCTAATTATTAAGATATTAAAGCAATATCTTAAGAAATTCAGCAGAACAGATTTAAAAAAATACAATCTAAACAGATTATGCAACCAAAACTGTGTTGCATAATTTGAAGTGTGTAAGGTGATTTGACTAGTCTGCTCACCTCTCTTGGTGTGTCGGCATTGCTGGACGGAAGAGCCTTCACACTGGCCCCAACGGTGGAATTCAAACGGCAGTGCCCTTCCTGATAGGCGCTGGAGCTGGATCTTAGCCTGCACCCTGCATTGGCGAATAGGGATGCAGCCTGGACGTGGGCAGAGCCAATGGAGCCAACAATGGGCTTCCCTTGGATCCGCCTCCTGCCCATTAAAGTAGCCCACACCTGGGGAACAGCCTGTTTGTTCCTGTGCCGGGTTTTCCTGCTTCTTTGTAGGATCAGGACCAGAGTTTGCTGTGTTGCTGTGGGAGCTCCGTTTTGCTCCCTGCTGCACGAGGCTTTTGCCTTTGGCTCTAGCAAACCTCATTTGATGTAAGTCTTAAGAACTCCCGCCTGGATTGACAACGTGTCACTTCTGGCAGGCAGGCCGGAAGTATTTAGATTGCCCAATGCCCAAGCCAAACCTCTTTCATCTGTATTCAATAAAGTTGTGGCCTGTTTTTACCCAAAACCCAGTCTGATTGGTCTCTTATTTATATGGGTTGGGGTATGGGAAGTCCGATGCCTTGTCCTGCAAGTAGTGTTCCTGTTTACATTTAATCTGGCAAAGGCAGATTAGGGGGTTTGCTTTAAAATATGGACATATTTCTGCTCCGACCCTACTCACGGCTACTGCAGTGTTTTAAACAAGCTCATGTCCTTCAGGTACATAAGTACCAGGTCCTAAGCTGTTCTTTCCTTAGTGAGAGAAAGAGTACCTGTTTTCAGGTGAAAACAGACCCATAGAACTGGCCTAAAACAGAGCCTAGTGATGTAGGAAGCCGCTCTCATGGAATTTGGATACATGTGAAACAGGTCTACAGCTTTTACTTTTTTTGATGCTTTGGTAATTGATAACTCCATGTTCTCTGGGCTTACTAGTGAGGCAAGCTGCCAACCATTTTAAGCAGCAGGCACTTCTGGGAGCTTAATAGCGTTTAGACGTCAGGATCTTTATAAATTGCTTTAGTTGTACCATGTTATTTACAATGGCTGAGGCTCTGATTTTTTATCCTCCTCTTCCCTCCCCACTCCAGAACAAGACCAAAAGTGCAGTACAATGGTTATGCTGGACATGAAAACAGCAATGGACAAGCGTCATTTGAAAATCCTATGTATGATACAAACTTAAAACCCACAGAGGCAAAAGCTGTGCGGTTTGACACAACTCTGAACACAGTTTGTACAGTGGTATAGCCTTCAGTGCCCAGTTTGACTGATTCATAGCCATACCTCTGATGGACAAGCAGTAATTCCTTTGGTGCCATATACCAGTTTCCCTTCTCTAGGCTTCGCTGCTGTAATCTTTTAACATCTACCGGCATAGACGCAGCAAGGCTTTCTGGTGAAACGTCAAGTCTTCTGGGGAATCAAGACCAAGATAATTCCTTCATCTCAAAGGTGGATTTGAAATACCTGGCTGCATTTGCTCCAAAATCAAGGCACACTTTGAAGGAAGACTGCCAAGTCATATCCATCTGTCATATTTAAATGCCTCAGACTTTCACATTTGTAAGTGGCTGGATGCCTTTCAATGCAATCTTCTGGGCACTCGGATCACTCCGTTGGGAACTGTGACAAAAAATAGCACCATAAATTATCCCCAGAAATAAGAACATTCAGGAGGAGATTTAAACAACAACAACAACAAAAAGAAGCTTTCTTGAAGGAGAAGACAAGACAACCTTCCTCGGGGGCTGCACACATCTACAAAATGCTTTACCATTGAAATCTTGTCAACTGTTAGAACAACCCTACAGTATATCTCAGATATTCATACATAAGGCAGTCTACAAACTTCCCAGTCAGCTGTTGTATTGCAAAATGTTAATGCACAATTTTTTGCACTAGTGTGGTATGAATGACTGAGTATGATACTGGTTAAAAACAAAAACAAAATATACAGGGTTTATACACACTATCCATTGTATATAAGCATTTACTCATCTTTTTTTTTTTGTTCTGTGACGCATTCCATAATAATTTTACCCAGCACGTATGTTATACAATGACTCCTTCCCCTATTCCTGGCAGAGTGACTTGTGACTATGAAGAGACAATATTTTGGTTTATTTTCCATGTAAACTCCAGTACAACCCAGCCAGATTTGGGGGGGTGGGTGGGAAGCCCATGTTTACAAATCTTCATCCCCAGCCTTGTTTCCGTTTTCTCTCTCATTTCATTCATTCTTTTTTTCTCAGCATCATACTCTGTAACAGCAGGGGAGTCAGGCAGCTACTGCTGCTTGCCATGTACAAAATGTGAATAGTAATTTATTTTAGATAGTTCATAAAGCCTGTGGGCCTGTGCTCACAATACAGTCTTCCCTTTTGCATTTGTTTGCCATCTTTTTTCCCCCACGTGGAACTACATTGTTTTCTAATGTTACATAGAACTTACAAATGCATTGCAAGAGAGTATGTAAAACTCGAGCCACATCCAACATGCAAGCCGCCACTGCAACCACTACGCTTTCCAATGGGGTGTCTGTATGTGTGTGAGTGTGTGAATGTCTTTGTTGGCTACATTTTTAACCAATACTGCTTGATGCTTTTGTAATCACACAGCTTGACAGAGCAAGTTTGAGATGTACGTGGAAAAACTCCTCAAAGTTACTGTAGCAAGGGTTGCCGCTAGCTTCTCAAAAGAAAAATGGGGACATGGCAAAATTAACTGACAGGTTGCTGATTCACCCAAGTCTTTTACCTATAGTACTAACTCATGGGTGGCACAGAGAGAAGGATAAGAAAACTGTGGGGATAGCTGTGGCATGATTAGACCTCTGTTGCTGCCTACTCCTCAGCTCAGTAGGCTGGGGTGAAAACCAGAAACAAGGGAGCTATAGTGGCACCAGTACATACTTTGACCTTCCTTTATGTCAGAACTTTCCAAAAATGTTGGCTGCACCCACACTAATTTAATCAAACCAACTATATTACATTTCAAAAATTATATTCAGTTTTATACTATATTTCTATTGGTTTCCGACAGAGGGACAAACACCATTGTATGTCACCATGATTTGCCACCTGACATTTAAAAACAAACAAACAGAATTATTTATATTAATATTCTGACACCTTCACATCAAGTACACAGGCCAGGTTCCAAACACCTGCACTACTGGTTCCACACACCGAAAGGATCATTGGAGTCGTATTTCCCAAACATTACCCCCAGAAAGTCATATGACAAACCACTTTTGACGAGGCTTTCAAAAGCAGGTTGTCATACGGCAGGGGCAAATTTTATTCCTTGTTCAAAGTGGGGGAGAGGCAGGAATTCCACTGGGCACATTCAAACCCTTGGGCAACTCAAGTAGCTCTTTGGATCCAGTCCATTATGAACCCCGACACCAAACTGAACCAATCTGACACCAAACTGAACCAAAAATAAGCATTAGCAGAAAAGTATATATATCGGTTTATGTTAAATAGCAAGAAAAAGTTTGCAGGGCAATCTTTGATCAAAGTAGAAAAACTTACATGATTTTTGATGGAAGATACCAGCAATGCCAATAAGTTTAGCTTCTTCATCTTTTTTTAACAAAAAAATGTTTAATATTAGAAACCTTGGCACTGTCTGGACATTTGTGCTTTGCTTTAGAGGCAGATTACTTTTTTATTATCTCACGTGCATTTACAATTTTATATGATATCTGACAGATTTGGGCATTCTCTGGAAGGACAACAGTGATCAGAACAAAATAGCCCTCCTTTCATAAAGAGGCATTGCTTCCAGTGTAGATTGCACTGTTGTATACTGGAGAAAGGGAAACACTGAATTGCTGCCTCTGAAGTCACTTTATTGGTGATGGCAGATGTAACCAAAGTCATTTGGGGGGGGGGGAGAGAATACAAAATATGAAGGGAGAATGGGTTTGGGTTCTCCCCCAACCCCAATTCTTACCCTGTCTGGATGAAGAGTAAGAAGAAGGAAAGTTTTGTAAAATAGTGTTACCACCCTATGTCCTGGATTGGGAGAGCCAAGTGCACTTATCTGCACGCATGGATCTCTTGTATATTGCAGGGTGGGGAGCTGGTTCATTTCAATGGACTGGGCTGCACATGAGAAAGCAAGTCTGTGCATGGGTTGGCTCCATTCACTGCAAAGAACTGGGGGAGCGTTTCAGACAAAGGAGCCAGAGGAATTCATAAGAGCACTGTTTTCAACTTTTCATTCTTTAGAATCTGAAAATCCTAACTTGATTTATTCTAGGGAAGTATATTTAAACAAGAAATAAGGCTGTTCACATTAGAATAATAAACCATCGACTTTTTTTTTTTTTACTTAACGGAGGCAAAACAACCATTTCTCTCTGATATGCTCCAATCTTCAGTTGTTACTGAACTTCTCATCTGCAGTGTCACTCATTTCAGTGAAACTACAGAACAGAACATTGGTTTGTACCCACACAGCATATCTAGAGATACAGCCCTACCTAATAAAATAGGTCCATGGCTCTGTGTGTTGTGTGTGTGTGTGTGTGTGTGTGTGTGTGTGTGTGTGTGTGTTTCCCCCTTTGTCACCTCTGTGCCTATCTCTTGAAGGTTTTCTGTTCCCTTTGGTTTTGTTACAGTTGCGTTGGATTGCACACTGACCAGGTTAAATCTTCCATTTCTAACACTCCTTTTCAGGCTCCATGCTTGCCCAGACACGCATCAGGTGCACCACCCCAACAGCCCAGATCTTCAAAGTGCCACCCCCAAAGTCCATTCACTTGAGTAGAGCCCGAATTGCAGAGTGACTTGAATAGTAAAATTGAGGTCTGTCGTAGTACGGTCATGCCAAAGGCAGTATGAAATCTCTGTGATGTGTTTACTGTTGACTCTTTCCCCAGAAAGGACCAGAATGATTATGATAAAGCAAAGGTAAACATACTCAAAGAAAGAACAATCAAAAACAGGTTATGTGCTTCAAAGCTGTTTAAATCTGCTGCTTGTATCACCCATCTTGCCTTTCTCCAGGCTAGCTGCAATAATTTTTTTCTTCTGTAATATATTTTGTAAACAAAACAAAAAAAGCTGTTATTAAAGAAGGGGGGAGGGGGGGAAGCTGGCATTACGATCAAATCAATCTAATTTTCATTCCCAGTACTCCATTTTGCCATTTCACGACATGCTGCTGTGACATGAAGTAGGTGCAAAAGAACTTTTTTGTACAGAGATATATTTTTTATGAAAAATTTGTAAAATTATTAAATATGCTGTACTTTTTGATTAATGTAGGTAAATTGTTAAAAAAATGTTTTTACAATACAAAAGGAGAAGAAAAAAATCCTGTAATTTTTTCCCAATACTGTAAAATGCACCATCTTTAGCTGAATTTTCAGTTCTGAACCTATTACACTTGTATTAATATTAAAGTGGCCTGTTTAAAATATACAGTAATTTTTTTGGCAAAAGAAGTATAAAAGACTGTAATATAGCCTGTGCAATGCCACCTATCTTGAAAGCAAATTCAAAGTTCTAATTAAATATTTAATTTTAGATTTCCAGATTACTGTGTAGCACTGTACTGTTCTTATAGTCTTATTTTATTCACTTGAAATTGAAGAATTTCTACTAACCAAGTTTAAAAGAAGGTACTTGTGTAAATGTAGGGCCATACTGACATCAGAGTTTCCTACTCAAAGTGATGTGCCTTTATATGTCTGAAGAAATACGTCTATTTCTATGAAGTGTTATTTGCCTCCTCGTATCTTTGGGCACAAAATCTGTGGAATATTTTCACTATCCTTACTTCTCTTATTTACAATTCCTGCACTTCTTGGAAAAGTCATGTGCATTGTGAATTATTTAGAGGTTTTCCCATGTTTCTGGACACTTCCAGACTGCCACTATTTTGTGAGTGGAACTCAAATACATTCTGACAAATTAAGGCTGCACAATTAAAATGGAATTTGCAGTCTTGCACAACAAGCCGCTCATACCTAATGGACTTTTTGTGGTAAAAGAAGGTGATGGGAAAATTAATACACTAGAAAGTGTGAGAGAGTAATAATCGCTTGGCAAAGCATCATATAACTTCCCCACAAATAAATGAGAACAAATGCTCAATAAACTGGTCACCTCGAAGCAACCTCAGATGGTGTCCCAGTTTCCATTCCTTTTTGTTGCCCTTGCCTTAAGCACACCCACAATTTGTGAAAGGGAGAAGAGATACACCTGGATGTACAAGCTCTCATGCATAGACTTCCCTAAAAAATGCCAGCAACAGGCTGCTTTGCTTGTTTAGGTTGCATGTTAGGATTTGCCAAGATGTCACCCAATCCAACTCCAGAAGCCCAAGGAAAGAAAGCATATAAGCACACATCCATATATCTTTTTAGGCCCAAAACATTTCAGTTAGGCACCATGTAACAAAGGCACTCTTGTGTTCTCCAAGTGACAAACTGGACTACTTGTGCAAAGTGATGCACATCATCATTAATGAAAGGATAAACAGGATTGGCTTGAAATGAATGGACCTGAATTTTTGCATTTTGGGGGTAGCTTACCCAGTCAAGATAAAATAGGAGGGATCTTCTAGGGGTAGAGGTGTCAACTGACCTCAAATGATGTGGAATGCTCATCTCTTACCTTTTACTGTTTTTCTGTTTTACAGATTTAAAAGCACACTTATCATCACTCAGTAAGAGAGAAAGCAGCTCTTTAAAATAAGAGGACACCATTGTTATCCTCCCATAAGGCACTGGGATGATGGCAGCTAACAGCCAGTTGGCCTGAGGATGGCTCTCTCTCCACCTCGTATTCTCTCCTCACCCCCCACCCCAAATATCGAGACAGTGCACTTTTTAAAACTGAAAAGGAAAACACAGAAGAGCTCGAGATAGTTCCCCGCCTGAAAAATAACAAAACTGACATCCTGCTTCTCTGCCCCTGAAGAGGATGGGAAAATGGCTCCTTTAGCTCTAAGAAATGCACATCCCACTGAGAGCTTGTGTCGTGTTGATAGATATCCTGACTCAATTGAATGCTTAGCTCTCTGGTTTTCTCCTGTGTGCACCTTGTACAAGTGTTTGCACATTCAGCCACAAATTCCCCCCAGCAGAAAGTACATTGGACATAAGGTAGGCTTGGTCTAATCAAATAATGGCAAAAAAAATCCTGCATAAAAACCCTGGAGTTGACAGATTGCCACAGCATCTGTTACCATTCCATAGCACCTTCACGATCTGTTTAGAATGTGGATATACATTATATTTTACAGTATAGTTGAACAGCCGATTTGGCTGAATTCCAAATTGGACTGATTCTGAATCAGATTGAGGCAGCTGGTACTGAACTGGAATGACCCAAATTGATTTGGGCCTCAGAACGATCTGTAAGAGAGCCATATAGCTAAAATGTCACAAAAACGCAAGATACCATCTATTTAATCCCCTCTCAAGGAGCTACCATGCCTCCAAGTTGTATACACTTACATTAAAAACGAGAAAGTGATGTCCTTTTTACCTTTGAATTTGCTTTATTTTATTTGGGGGATTTTAAAGATCAAAAAAACCCGTTTGATCTACCTGCTGACAATTTCCACGGTTAATTCCCTCTTGAGAGGCCACCATGTCACCAAAATTCAGGGACCTATGTGAAAAACTAAAGTTCAGTGGAACTTCGTGTTATGGATGGAATCTGTTCTGGAGACCCGTCCGTAACACAGAACTGACACAAGCCAAAGTGCCGCATCTGCGCTTGCGCAAGGTGTGATTTAGCACTTCTGCGCATACGCCGAAACTTGGAAGTAACCTGTTCTGGTACTTCTGGGTTGCCGCAGGACGCAACACAAAAACACGTAACCTGAAGCAGACACAACATGAGGTATGACTGTGTTATGTTTTTAATGGCTTCCTAATTAAAGTAAAGGGAAGGACCAAAGGTTTGGATTTGGGATCTGACTTTAGTTTGGGGTCTAACTAAAGTCAGATCTTTCCAAATTGTTCATAGAATCATACGACTGGAGAGTTGGAAGGGGCCACAAGGGTCATCTAGTCCAACCCCCTGCGATGCAGGAATCTTCTGCCCAATGGGAGGCTCAAACCTACGACCCTGAATCTCATGCTCTACTGACTGAGCGATCCCATCAGATTGTGGCCATGGTCCATGCAAAGTAAGGCACATTTCAGTGAGCCACCCTTTCTTTCAATCGAGAGACTGAAGCACTTGCTTAAAGCTCTCCTACTTGAATGAACAGGATTGTAAAAGTATTTCAGCTGAATTGTATTCAGTGGCCTTTACTGAATAACATTAAGAATTTTCTTTTTCATTTATTTGGACAACCTTCTTCTCTATCAATAGAACCACCCCCACCTCCATCAGGATAATAGCATCGCACACTTTGTGAAACAAGGAAGCATTTTTATTTTTTATTTTTGCACCTGCTTATTCCATAACAAAATATTATCTACTAAGCTTGGATCCTAGAAGAATAGGCAGGTAGGATCCTAGAATGCAACAACTGATTGGCTTGCAGGAGAAGACCAATCAGGCTCCAGAAGGGAAGCAGAATCAGCCAATCGGATGGGACTCAGTGTGTAAATAATGTATATAAAAGCCTGAGGTTTGGGGGGAAATTTAGTCACTGTTTTACAAGCTGCAGTAAAGAGCATGAAATCACTGCAGGACTCCAAGTATATTTCACAAAATGTGGCTCACAAATGCACCTCTCAGATATTCTGTGACCGGTGATGTCCAACCCCCCCCCACAAAAACACACAATTAAAGCAGTCCAAAGTAGGAAGCAGAGAAATTAACCACGAGGGAGATAGATATTCTGGCTACTGCAAAAAAAGAAATTAATTTATAATGGGAAAACCATACTAATCTTCTTTGTATCATTCCAACTTTAGTATATGTGCTGCCGAAGCACCATTAGATTCATGCAAACTATGTTTAACGCATGGAAGGAGAAAGCTCTTCTCGGCAATTTTTCTGTGACAAGATGGAAAGCCAGGGGTCTATGCTGCTTAATGGACTTTTAAGAGGGCAATACCCCACTAATGGGACAAGAATGCAAACTAAAATGGAAGACATTCAAATGTCAGGGCTACTCTTCTACCAAATGCAAGCTTTTCTATGCAAGCCAATAGTAGAAACAACAGCCGCACAACAACTAGTGCCTTTTGAGAAACTTCTCCCAGCCACAGGAGAATAGGTAGAAGTAGAGAATAGGTGTCTGCAATCTATAAAATATTACACCAATACACTGTAGGGTCCCCCAGCACAATTAAATAACAATGGGGGGAACTAGATTTAGGTCAAGAAATAACTTCAGCCCAGTGGTCCAAAATGTGGTCTAAATCACTGTTTAATTCGATATCTGCCAGCAAAAGGGGGCTCACACTAAAAACCCATCTATAGATTGTATTTAGTGGCAATAAAACTAGCACTGATATACCAAGGAGCTTCACCGATATGTAGGCGAGGCTGTTGATCTTTAGGTACAGATATTCACAGATATTCCCTTATGTTGTGGGAATGTGCCCAAATTCAGCTGTTCTGGCTGTCAGTTTTACATGAGATTAGTAAAATTACGAGGCAGCAAATAGAAGTGACACCAGAAATAGCTTTATTAAATATATTTTGAGGTAATAACACAAAACCGCATGATAAAGAACTTATTAGTCATCTGTTATCAGCAGCTAGGAATATTATAGCTAGACATTGGAGTGATGTCTTGGAGTGAACTTAGGCAATTGGTACAAAAGTGTATGGGACACCGTCCTACTGGGGGGGGGGGGACAACGACTAACTAATAAATTATGATTGTTGAGGGAACAGAAACAAAAGGATAGCTTCACAATGGTTTGGCTTTATTTTACAATATATGCAAACCTTCCAGATAATAACCAACCCCAACAGCATGTAGCTGTATCCTACAATAGGGGGGAAAATGGGTTTCCATTTCCTCCTCTTTCCCCTTCCCATTCATACAAACACACCATGCACTGCTTTACCTAATAAATGAAACAATCAATTAATAATCATCCCTGTTCTGGGTTCACTTGAATCTCTAAGTTGTTGTTTTACTAGACAACTGCCACTAAAATAAAGCTGCAAATGTACTCATTTCAACCCAATACTGATGTCATGTGCCTTATTTCTGCCCTTGGCTGGCCCCCACATTTTGCTGTGCACGTTCTGCACCTGGGGCCGCAATGTTTCTTATTTGTTTTTTGTATTTGTATTTTCCAGACTGAGGGTATATAAATATTCTACATTGTTAAGCTGTTGTATTATTAAAACTGAATAATTGTTTAGAGGAGGAGGAAGAAGAAGAAGAAGAAGAAGAAGAAGAAGAAGAAGAAGAAGAAGAAGAAGAAGAATGGGAGGAGGAAGATTAATCTTACCAGGAACTCCACTTTCAAACAGACTGTAAATGTTCATTCTGTGGTTTCTCCCTACATGACTTTCTTAGTAGCTTGTAAAACTTAAAATGTCTGTATTTCTATTATGTTAACAAAGAGTATTTTTAAATAAGCATTTTGTTTTAAGTATCCTAGGTATACTATAATTTTTAAAACTAGATCCTCCAATTACTATATCTCAGAGTCGTAATGCCTTCAGAAGAAAACCTGGCTGCTGTGGATGACACTTCAA
This sequence comes from Podarcis pityusensis, assembly GCF_964106645.2. Classification (NCBI taxonomy): domain Eukaryota; kingdom Metazoa; phylum Chordata; class Lepidosauria; order Squamata; family Lacertidae; genus Podarcis; species Podarcis pityusensis. The sequence goes on from NC_138026.1 coordinate 22,832,802, forward strand.
GGTGACAGCTGGGCAGGTAATCAGATGCAATGAGTTCCTCTTGGTTAGCTCCTTCTTTGATCCTTCCCTAGCCTGTCTCCTAAGATTCCTATGGGATTAGCAGTAGCTGTTTATGCAACTGTGGAAAGAGTAAGAACATAAAGAGTCCTGCTAGGTAAAATCAGAGGTCTAAATTCTAGGCCAACCTTCTCCAACCTAGTGTGCTCCAGTTTTCTCAGACTGCAGCTCTAACCATTGCCCACGCTGTCTGGAGTGGATGAGAGTTGAAAACATTTAAAGGGCGCCTGTTGAGGAGACTGATTGAGACCAAACATCCACTTCTCAACGGCAGGCAGCTAGATGCACCCAGGAATGTGACTAAAAAGGAAGTGAGCAAAATGACCGAAATAATGCATTGGGAATCTGAAAAGGGTAGTGCAGAGAGATTAGTTGGGGTGCAGAAATGGGGGGGGGGGCTATGTGATGCATCGGGGGAGAGAGGGAGGGAGGCAATGAATCATAAATAATCTGGATATAGAGGTTAACTGGCCAGCTTTGTGGAACATGCTCTATGGCTGTGTTCACCCTTCTCTTGTTGCATTTCCACTGCTGGTTTTTTAATCCATGTCCACACACCATTATCCAAAATGCATATGCACCCTGTACTTAGTTATGAGATACTACTGTTTTATGGGTTGTTTCTTAAACCAGCTTCCCATCGACTGGAGTCCTTAACCCGTTCATAATGCACCTCTAGCCAAGATGTGAACATCTTTTTGTAGGGAAAAGACACCCTCGCTCTGTCAACGCCCTCTGATGTGTACACAAAGAGGGGAAGTATTGAAGCAGTGCTTGCGTGAACAGAGAGGGGGGAAAGAGCTGTGAAATGCAATGGAAAAAAGAACTTCATTGCATTCTTAAGGTGGTAATGTGAACGCACCCTATACACACATGAAGTACATTTTTGCCCTCAAGGAATTATGAGCACTGTAGTTTACAACTCACAGAGTTACAATTTCCAGCAACCCATTGCCCAGAATTCTCCGTGGGACAAAATGCGTTTTGAACGTGCTTTAAATGTGTAGTGCATACACAGTCATACAGCTCGGGCTTAACAAAAGGAAACATTTTTGGTGTTCAGGGACTTCTTAAAACTGTTCTGAGTTTTACAGTAGGGTAAGTAGTTTGCCTGAATAGATTTGCCCTGCCCTGGAAATGACATTTTAATAAAGGTGGAGGGTGCTTTCAAAGACTTAACACATTTCCCCCCCCCCTTCTGTCTGTTTTGAATTCCTTTGAAGTCTGAGGAATGATGAGATAGTGACATCCTTTCATTTGCTGAGCTGCCTAGTGCTATGGCAGATTTGCCTCAGGTTGCCTGCTCTACTTTATCATTCTTATGCGCACACATAGACACTATTGTTGACCTTGTTCTGTAAAGTGACATTCAACTATTGCCTTTTAGTGAAATGAAGTACTTATGATCACTCTCTATCTAGCTCACCTAAATAGACCTACAACAACCCACTTTCCTTGCCTTCACTGTCCTATTAACCCCAGAATAAAGGGACAAGGTGCCATGTGGTATCTGGGAGAACGTAGTGTTGGCATTGAGGGATGACACGAATTTCCAACAATTCAAACACCATCCATCATGAAGTCACATCTATGGTTGGAGTCTTGCTTATGTCTGTAAATGTTTTCATTTCTGAACCTAAGCAGTTTAACCTTAAGATGGTCTCCTTCCAGTCATCAGCAATAGGGAGAATGCACTGTGAGGGTATTCTATATAAAACTATCTAACAAGTTTGATAGGTGGTGAGGGGTGGGGGTTATTCTTTTCGCAACATTACCTAACCTACTTCTCATGGAAAAAGAAGCAAATGCCTCATACTGCATCAGACTGTTTATCCATCCAGCTCAATGGTTCTGACTTTCAATTAGAGATGGGTGGATTTCTTAGAGCATTCTTTAGATTAACTCAAAAATTGCCTGAGTTCTTACACAGTGAGGGGGGGGGGGAGTGGAGTAGGGACAAAATCAGGAGGAGGGAGGTGAACTCAGTTCTCACTGGTCCTCAGTGTGGGTCTGGCCACCACTCTGCCACCCATTGATTTTCTTCTTGTGATCCCCATAAGGGACGACTACATACTCCTGCTTTGCAGATGCTGGACTACATGACCCCAAAGGCTCCTTCCAACTCTATGAATGTCCCCGCAAAATGCAGGCTAATAGATGCAAGAGAACCCTGCCAGGCAAATTTGGGAATGAGTAGAAAACCTGCAGGGGCAGAAAGAAGGAGAAACATAACTCAAACAGAGGTTTGGTTGGTTGGTTGGTTGGTTGGTTTCCCCTCATGGAGCCCCCGTTTCCATATTAATGGAGGGATAGGATGAAACAAAAACAAAAACAGCTCCATGAGACGGCATGGGATAGGGCAAAATCAGAGGAACGAAACCTGTTCAGAGCATTGGGTCACAGTGCTTCAGTTACAATCAGTGCGTATCACCTAATGTCTTGCTGGAATCTCAGAATGTTTTATATCACAAATGTTCTTAGGCTTGCTTTTCTTGCACCATAGCTTGTCTGGACAACAATAACGTAGTAGCACTGAAGAAGCATCACACAACAAACAAAAGCAGAATATATTTACCTCTAATGCATCATTATGGGACGCGGGTGGCGCTGTGGGTTAAACCACAGAGCCTAGGACTTGCAGATCAGAAGGTTGGCGGTTCGAATCCCCATGATGGGGTGAGCTCCCATTGCTCGGTCCCTGCTCCTGCTAACCTAGCAGTTCAAAAGCACGTCAAAGTGAAAGTAGATAAATAGGTACCGCTCTGGCGGGAAGGTAAATGGCGTTTCCGTGTTGCTGCTCTGGTTTGCCAGAAGCGGCTTAGTCATGCTGGCCACATGACCCGGAAGTTGTACGCCGGCTCCCTTGGCCAGTAAAGCGAGATGAGCACCACAACCCCAGAGTCGGTCCAGACTGGACCTAATGGTCAGGGGTCCCTTTACCTTTAATGCATCATTATTGTGTCAAGAACATGGTGCAGAATACACCAGCAATAAAACACCCATCTGGAAGGGTCCTATGAACACCCACCTGTGCCTTATTCAGTCATTGGACTCCTTCCCAACCATTTTTTGTTGTTGAGATATTATTTTGATTAGTTTCAGGGACTTGACATCTTTCCGCAGGGCCTGCAAGACAGAGCTGTTCCACCAGGCCTTTGGCCAGGGCACAGCCTGACTCCCTCCTTCGGCAATCTTCGCGGAGCTCTGGCCCAATGGTTGCCAGTGGCTTGATTTGAATTAATTTTATAATGAATGATTTTAGAGTGTTGTTTGTGCTGTACTTTTGTACTGTTTTATTGTTGTTAGCTGCCCTGAGCCCAGCTTCGGCTGGGGAGGGTGGGATATAAATAAAATTTATTATTATTCTTATTATTATTATTATTATTATTATTATTATTATTATTATTTCAGCCTTGTTCATTCCATTACCATTTGAATCCAGATCTCAAAGTTCTCTCCACAAGAAAGGGTTGCTGGTTTGGAAAGCGGGGTTGACACTTTAGAAGTATTTTGTTTTGCATATTATTGAAGGCACTCCACAAATATTCAAGGTTTAATTTTTAAACATTTGTATTTGGGCAGGACTTTTCTAACTGTTTTATGCTACTGTGTGTGAACTTGTTGGCAGAAGTAATTTTGAATAGTTCTAGCCCAAAGGATTGCTCTTTCTAATATTCTGTTAGAGCAATGCAAATGTGACACATTTCCAGATATTTTATGTCACAATCTTGGAGATGGTTTTATTGAGCTGCATGACATGTCAGTCAAATGTCAATCAGTTGCTTGATCTCTTTCATTTCAACTATAAGTGCATTTTAAAAACGAAAAAACAAAAACGAGTTCTATTAAAACCAGAAGTCAGAAATACAATTCCTTGGCTGGAACATAAAAGAATGCTGTCCAGGGAAACCTGAAGGTTATAATCCTGTAAAAAAAGGCACCCGTGACTAAATTCCATTGGAAGGAATGGAAAAGGAGGTGCGAGAAACTGGAGTATGTTCCATTAGTCCATGGACTAAAATTCAGCGTTGTATTCAACAAATTCATCTCAGAGCAGACCCATTAAAACCAATGGGCTTCAGTTAATTATGCCCACTAATTTCAGGTGTTTGTAACCATGCAGCAGCAGCATTCTGACAATACAGTGGAGATTTCCATTTCCTCTCTTCCCTTCAAGTGCCCAAAAATATGTTCTGGAGGGTCACCCAACCCTGTGGAGCTTATGCAGAGGCTGAGTAATCCCTGGTGGCAGTGATAGTGCAGTGTTGTATACAGCCCAATGGGTCCACTCTAAATATGGCTAACATTGAATACAATCAGTGGGTATTTTTTCCATATATGATCTACCAGTATCTGAGAGAATTGGCTTCTTCAAAGGCATTGGATTTTTCTGGGAGATTCCATTGCACTATGAAACATAGATAGAAATGGCCACATGCTCAGCAATGTGCTATGTGGAAAAAGAAAATCTCTTTGGCACATGGAATCTCTGGAGCACAACTCCTTTTCTGCTCTCTATGCTTGTAATTATTTTTACTCAGACTCCATAGGTTTCAATTTCAGGTCTCTTCAGTTCTTCATGGGCTCCCTGCCTTGTGATATAGACTCTTGGCACAAGGTGACTAAATTTCTTAACTCTGAAATGTTTCACCTTCAGGTTTTCTTTCAGCTTCATCTCAACGACACTGAAGAAACTTTAACTCTTACTTAGTCTCTTGGAAGGTTGTATTACAGTGGAGCGAAAACGGCCTCCATGCTATTTGTGAATGGCAGTTCTTTTGCAGGGGGTATCATGCCAAATATTTGTGGCAGGGGAAGTTTTTCTCAGAACACCCCCCCCCCGGGGGGAGAATTCATCTGGCTAACTTAATAAGTGAAAGAAACTGTATTGTTAGTTCCTATTGGTGATGGGTGAAGTAAGCAATTGTAAGTGAAGAAGACTGTGTTATTCCACAATATTAAAACTGGACCCATGGTTGCACCCACGATTCATGAATGGCAAAATAGAGGCTATTTTATGGGGGGGGGGAATCCTAGGGAGGACTGCAATTCTCCAATTAGGATGAGCTTAAAAAAAAGAAGAGAGAGAAAATCGGGGGGGGGGGGAGGTGTCAGAAAATTCCTCTCAGCCCTAGGTTGACTCATCCCCATATGGCAGGATGCTGAGAAAACAGGGAGTAGTGATATTGTGCCTCTTGTTTCCCAATAAAGTGGTACCTCAGGTTACATACGCTTCAGGTTACAGACTCTGCTAACCTAGAAATAGTACCTCGGGTTAAGAACTTTGCTTCAGGATGAGAACAGAAATCGTGCAGCGGCAGCGCGGCGGCAGCGGGAGGCCCCATTAGCTAAAGTGGTGCTTCAGGTTAAGAACAGTTTCAGGTTAAGAAAGGACCTCCAGAATGAATTAAGTTCTTAACCCGAGGTACCACTGTAGTCAATTCTGCTCTGAATCTAGGGAAAGGGTCTTGGTTTCACAACAAAACCACTCCAAGGCTTTGAAGGCAGGGCTAGCTGAAGAATCTGCATGAAAAGAATTTCTATCTGCCCCATATGGCATCTGTTTGGTGGCCACAAGGAATATAGCAGGTACCTATATTGTGGAATTCATTACCTTTCAATATTAGGAAAATATCTTCTGAGCTTAGTTTCAGATGTTACCTTAGATGTGGTGTTTTGTTTTGTTTTGTTTTCATTTGCACAAGCTTGCCCTTTCCTGCAACCTAATTTCATGTTCTTCTGGTCTTTGATTTTATGTACACTGCTTTGAAAGGATTTTAAAATTGATTTAGCAATATATACATTTGTGTGTGTGAGTGCCCTGCTCGCCACTGAAACCATTTTGGCTTTGCAAGCATTCCTTGCAAATATATGAAAAACCTCACTGCCAAGTACTCATAAGGAATGCTCCCAAAGCCATATGCCATGGAAAAGACCTTCCCCCTTAGATACAGAATGAAAATCTTATTTCTGCATGGAGAGAGTAACTGTTGCCTTCAATCCTAATAAAAGCTACAAGGTAGAAGAGGCAGGTGTTGCAGCAAACTGGCTCAACCACCTTCCTGCTCTGATCTGAGCCCAGGGAGCTGCCTCGCCACAACAGCAATGGGCCAGGAGTTGCAGTGGCTGCAGATAGGGCAGCAACGGCACCAACAAGGGAGGAGTCTTGGCAGGGAAAAAACTGCAGCAGAAGTGACTCCTTGTGAACGCAAAGGAAGAGGCTGTTCAGTTTAGTTAAGTGTGAACTATTTATAGAAATTGCAATGCATGAAGTGTCCACGGTAGCTTTGCAAGGGAGGATGAGGCGAAAACTAGAACAATTTGACCATACACCTGTGACCACTCATTCACCACACCCCTGCAACCTCCTAGCACAGGGGTCAGCAAAAATTTTCAGCAGGGGGCCGGTCCACTGTCCTCAGACCTTGTGGGGGGCCGGACTATATATTTTTGGGAGGGGGGGGAAATGAACGAATTCCTATGCCCCACAAATAACCCAGAGATGCATTTTAAATAAAAGCACACATTCTGCTCATGTAAAAACATGCTGATTCCCGGACTATCCGCGGGCCGGATTGAGAAGGCGATTGGGCCAGATCTGGCCCCCGGGCCTTAGTTTGCCTACCCATGTCCTAGCAGCCCGGCCAGATCTAGTGTGCACCAGACTGCATGCAGAGTAAACAGGAGTGTATACACAATTTTAGCTTTGAACAAGATCTGGAGGACTATTGGTTCCTCACCTTTGTGTTAAGGCAAAGTTACCATGAGATACAACCCTTAGGACTTCTTGATCCTTGTATTCTCAACTTGTGCCACATGCCATGTGGTAGCAGTGAGGCTGCTGGAACAAGTGTGAAGTAAGGAGCCAAGATGCCTTTTTGTTGTGTCCAGGGTGATATACCAAAAGCCCCATGTGAATATTAGCTTACAGTCACTCCAGGGTGTGTTCAGTGATCTAGCAACTTGTCAGTTCAATCCCATTTCATTTCAAAAGCTTATTGTTTCTGGGTTTGTTTTTTTATTTAAAAAAATAAACCAGTGCCTCTGGTAAAATGTATATGGTGAGTGATGTCAGAGGGTAGTGCAAAGGACAAAAGAAGAAACAACAGGCTGTGGGGGGAAATGTGCATAACCATCATCTGCACCAGAATACTGGCTGTAAAGCAGAAAGAAGACAATACAAGTGCTGCTGTGATGGAATTCCCAGCAGAGGGAATTAGAACTATAAAGCACCAAACAAAAATACGCCAACCTGACATTTGAGATGAAAGCCATCTAGCTCAAGGCAATAAAGATGATTGCCATAGTGTTATTTCATCACACATTCCCTAGGGCTGAATGGGTTAGCAAGCTATGAGGTCACAAAACACAGCCAGAGAACAACTGGTCTCATTTCCAATTTGAGGTCAGATTTGCCCAAGGCTTCCTGATATTAGGGGAAGTCCTCTCCCTTTGCCTGCCCAGCTCTCGGATTCTACAGTCCTCTGGTTATTGTTCTTTATATACAGGCAGCCCCTGGTTTAAGTTCAATATGCGAGTGATCGGGTATATGCGCATTGCACAGAACCCAGAAGTGACAAGGAAATGTCATAAAGACGCCACTGAAACGTCATTAAAGGGTGGAACAGAGGTAGGGTTGGGGAAGAATTGGGTATTTGCAGGCTTTTCCAGTGGGTGCCTTGGAACGCAAGCCACATGGAAATGGGGGGAGGGGTGCCTGTATCTGTATTTACAAAAAAAATCATGGCCAAAGAAAGCATAAAACAACAATAAAATTAGATTCATAAAACAAGTGCATAACGCAGCACAAGTGAGTACGGGTACAGATTAATAAATCAACTGGATTACTCCTTAGGGAAAGCCAAGGTGGACTCAGTCCCAGCCAGTATGGTCAGTGGCCAGGAGTGTTGGGAGCTGAAATCCAGCAATATCTGGAGAAGCACAAGTTCCACAACCTTCATTTAGAAGATGAAGCTCCCCACCCCTTTATAAGAAAATCATGTACATGCATACAGTTCCAAAGTATAAAAGCTATTTCAGTAAGTCAGACCACACACAGGTATTCAGTTACAAAGCATTTGAGCCACACGGCTTAGACTGTTGTATCTTTGAGTCGTGAGCTTGAGCAGTACGAATGAGTCAGAATGATGGGATTTATAGATAGTGCTCACCCACCTGTAACAACAAGCTTTACAACAAACATATGAGATCTGGGATAACTGCTCCTGAGAAACTGTCGTGCTGACAGGAATAAAAAATCTGAATTTCTGCTATTTCCATTCAGCTTGAAATTATTACACTTTGCGATAACGAAAGGGATTTATAGGCACATTTAAATGTCCTCAAAGCCACGTACCAGTTCCACTTCCCTTCCCCTGTTGGGTCTTGGGACTCCTTTTATCCCAGAACACACATTTCTCTTCAGAGTGGTTTGAGAAAATATTGTTCAGCGATTGGCCTCAAAAACTGCAAATGTCTTAGAAATAAATGCTGAGCAGCTGCCTACACTAGGTAAACTTCGCCAAATTCCCCACAGATTGACTCAGAAAAGAACAAAGTTTTGTTTCATTTTTAAGCGGAAATAACCAGGTGCCCTTTCTGAATCCATTCCAAGACTTTCTGGCCCTCAGCTCCCTTGTGGCACTGCTGTCAGCTTGCCTTTGTTCCCCAGAGACTTTCAGCCAGATGCAGGCTAGTTTAGGAAGGAGGCTGGTGTCAGCAGATCAGAGCAGAGGCAGTTTAGGGTAGCATGACTAGTGCAGTGGCATTGGGCACCATGCTGCACTGGGCACCAAAACATTGCTGTAGAACAGAGTGAGGTGGGAGACTCCAAATGTTAGTGTCACAAAGGGTGCCACTGAAATTTGGGAGTCCAAAGTCTGCCACTGACCAGAGGAGAGAGTCTGTTTCCCCCTTGAATAGCTCTACTGTAGGAAACAATATCTGGCTGTTAGTTCCACAAGCTGAAGCTCACGAAACACAATATTTACATTCTCCACTCTACCATCTATGCTCCATTGGCAGTCATTCATAACTGTAAGACAGGGATGGAAAAACTATGGTCCTCCAGATGTTGAGCTACAACTCCCCTCATCCTTGACCACTGACCATACTGGCTGGGGCTGATGTGAATTTCAGAGCTAGAACCTCTTCCATCAGTAGTGTCTTTATGTCATATCCATTTTCAGATGCCCTTTTTATTGAGCATTCATCATGAATTGTTCTCGTGATGTTATGCAATCCTACTTTCAATACCATTTGCACTTGCAAAAGTTTTGTGGTGGTCGTACTGCTTTGTTTGCAATAGACGCCTGCCCCATACTTCTCTGATAAGTTCCTCCAACTTTTTCTCAATAAAATAACATCTAAAAATCATATCCCATTGCATAATGTTCCAGGGTTCTTGTTGTTTGGCCTTGCCTTTGTCATGCTTATGGGACAAGAGCATCCCTCCAGATGGCAATAATGTAGTGATGTTGGTGATGCATAGCAGAACAAATAATAAAGCAGAATGGTGTGTGGATGCCCCAGTATATATCCATCATTAATGCACTATTTTTTTGCATCAATGACATGTTACAGAATATACCCACAAAAAGAACACCAGTCTTTAGACAAAAGACAATGCTGAAACAACAGTGACCTTAAAGTTTTGCGGTTTCTGGTGTTATTGCCATTTTATTTTCAGGATTGCTCTTTCTTTTCACGAACTGTCATGATTGTTCCATAACAGCTCTGAGACATTCCTGTGTGTCAGGCTGTTTCTGCTGGCTTCCTGGTGTTTTCACACAGTGCGGTCATTCAGTCTTGTCTTTTTCAATCTAACTCCTGCACCTCAATATGTAGATGTCATCCATCTCAGCTCACCCTTGCATCATATTATCTAATTTTCTCTCTCAACAGCACTCTTTTCTTTTACCATAACCTCATCTAGTTTAACATTAATAGAAGTTGTGCATCAGTAAGGAGCACAAATTTACCCACCTATAATGCAAGGAAATGAACTTTAGAGCAAATCTAGCAAGCCCTAATGCAGGCATAGCTGAGTGAATAGATTGTGTCTGCAACATATCAAACATGTTATTATTCTCTCTGCATGCTGCAGATGTTGCAAACACACGAGGTCACTGAAACAGGCAACTAACTGTTCGGCGCTCTTAATTTTTCATTCTAACAAATGCTTTGTCATTTTGTTTATGAGCGTACCACAGTTAGGGGTCTAATTGCCTCAGCTATCTATATAATTATGTGGACATCAGTCTGGTAAGTTCCCTTCTGGCTAACCTGGAATGGGTCAGATCAGATGCAATTATTCAGAATTGCAAAAGATTCAAAAATCTGAATTAATAATTGTCAATGGTGCATTATTTAAATAACTTCCCATTGCACATGTTATATTAAAATGCAGCTGCTCTAAGCTGTGTAAGAGAGAAGCAAACACACTGAGATGACTGTTTGTTTCACAATCAATAACTGCCTGATAAAGTCCCCAAACCTAGTCACTAGCAGTGTGTACCAACAACCACAATATTTGGATCATCATTTCAAAACACAGCCTGTTTTAGCCCAGAGTGTTTTGGAGGCTGCCCAATTCAGGGCTGAGGTTGAGTCTGCTTTGGGAAAAGTCCCACCCCAATTGGGAGATTTAAAAAGCTTGTCTATATTTTTTTCCCACGGGAACTTCTTGACGGACATCTTTTTGGAGTGGGATTCAATGGCACACATTTAGATTGCACAATGACAGTTGATGTAGCAACTCTTGTGCAATGACGTGTAAGACGCTGATTGCTTGATGCAAGGTTGTATCACCTTCCTGCAGACAAATAGTTGGTGTCTTGTAAGTGCCCCACAAATCTTGTGGCAACAAATCAGGATTAACAATGCTAAATAAACAGATCATATGAAAGCAACTGTGTTCAGTTTGATTGTTGTCTTTGATTGCAGAAGTGCCTTGTAGTTTAATTGCACCCTGTGCATGATGCTCTGCAAGTATCATCCATGTCAGAAAAAAATTCATGCAGGAAATATAAAAGCTGACCTTTATGTGGCCTTCTCTCTCTCTCTCTCTCTTTCTCTCTCTCTCTCTCTCTCTCTCTCTTTCTTTCTTTACCTTGACGCCTTTGTTTTGGGCCATTTTCAGGAAAACAGCAGCCTAATAGACTATTCCCCAGCTGCCACGCCTGGGAAATGCGAAAGGGTAGCATGATAATGTGTTCTAATATTATTCTAATATATATTTCCCCCTTTTCTTTGATTCTTAATTTTTTACATCACCTGTTCACTTGTGGTTTCTTCATCTGCTCCTAACAGCCAAGCAGAAAAATACTTTTCCTGTTGAAATCACACCTATTTTTTAAAAACGGCTCCATTTTAAGCTCTGCTTCTGATAAGGTTTTTAATAGTCGCTCCTCATATCCCGTCTTTATCCGCTTTACGTACCTGCACAAGGTCTAAAGATAAACTATTTTCCATTGCACGTGTCAAGAGATTCAGCTAGTGTCTATTTCAATGGCCTGGACTAGCAAAGTGCTGTCAATCACTAAGGACTAATAGCTGTCACCAATCGTCCTTTAGCCAATCCTTACTCTAAGTTAAGCATTGAGGAGCAATTTGTGTTGCCACCTGTCTCCCAGGATATGGGTTCTGTTATCCTTAAAGTATTCTCTGTTGCTAAGGGCTTCTTGTTCCTGAATGTAAGTCTTTTTATTTCTCTCTCTTTCTCTCCTTCCCTGGTTAGATGTTTACAGCTCTCTCTTGATACCCTAGGATGATTATCCAGTTGGTATCCTCCCACTAACAATGAGCATCAATAATCAGAATAGGGAGGAAAGCCATTTTCCTCCCTCCTTCACTTTGCAATCCCCAACCCCACTACATTCCTCAAGCCCTTCAATCTGATTTTGAGGGATACATAGGAAGCTGTCTTAAACTGGAACAAATCATTGGTCTATCTAGCTCAGCATTGTTGGAAGTGACCGGCATTGATGTAAAAAGGTGAAATGCTTCTGGGAGATGAGTTGAAAAAAATGTTGAAATATACATTTATAAAGAAACCAGAAGCATTTCTATTGGGCATTGTGGGGAGTGACATACATAGAAAGGAATGTAAGCTCTTTTTATATGCAATAACAGCAGCAAGAATATTATTGGCCCAAAAATGGAAGCAAGAAGAGTTACCGTCGATTAAAGAATGGAGGATGAAGTTAATTGACTATGCAGAATTAGATAAACTAACAGGAAGGATTCGAAACCGGCGAGACCAGAAATTCACGGAAGACTGGAGTAAATTTACGGACTATTTGAAAAGTAATTGTGAAGAACAGACGACGTTTGCAGGGTTGCAAGAAGTTTTGTGAGGGGTATTATTAGAAGTATTGTAAAAATGGATAAGGGGGAGGATGATTTGATAAGAGATGTAAAGGCAATATAAAGTTTAAAAATGCATAAGAAGTGGTTAAAACGGTGGATCATCAGAGGTGCTGATGGAAGTCCAAAAAGATTGTATAAGTGATAAGTTTTGTGGTACATTTTATAATTTATATGTTAAAATTAATAAAAAACATTATAAAAAAAGGAATCAACCGGCATTGGCTTTCCAGAGTTTCAAGCCATACCTCGAGATGCTGGGGACTGAATCTGGGACCTGGTGCTCTACCACTGAGCGATGGCCCTTTTGCAGGAGAGAGGCTATTTCCAAAAACTGATTCCCTCCCAGTTCTACTGATGGATGTCTACTATCAGCAGAGGGACACAAGTTGGATACTCCCCACTTTCCCTCTAGACATCTGTCTGCTGCTAACCTGTTTAGTTTCAAGTCGGGTGGAAATTCAACAATCAATTTGCATCTGGAGTAGCTGATCTCAGGAGGCATAGCTCAATTACAGGTTCCTATTTAAAGCTGAATTTCAGATGTAAGCAAATAGTAATAATAAAATGCTGCCAAGGCAAAGTTTCTGCAACTCTAGTCAAATGACCAGTGATGTTGTAAATCAATTTGGAATGTGTTAAATTAAATAAATACAATGATGATAACAGATACCACTGATAGAAGGTGCTGGATTTTGACCTGTTCCATTCCATCCCTACTTTGAAAAGCTAATCAGTGCTACTACTGATCATCTGACCTGGGTTATGCATCCAGACCAGTGCAACTTTATGTGCAATCCTGTGGCTCAGTCAGATAACCAGCAGTGCTACTGAGCAGTTTTTCTTCATTTTCTTCTGAAATGCATATTTAAACCTTGATTATGCATGGGAACCTCACCTTGCTGGTCTCTCAAAAAAAAAAAATCCAGAACAAAACTACTGGAAAGGTAAAAAGTACCTCTCATACTAACCATTTCTAGAAATTCATCACCTGGTTCTTAACTTTACGCATCCAGCAGTCCTTTCATTCCTGAATATTGCTGCTGAGTCTTGTTTTCAGCTAAAACTTAATTCTGAGCTCCAACTTTGAACACTGGATATTACACCCTGAGATCCCTTCTCCTTTCATGGTAATTGTTTTTGAAAAGTTAGGAAAATGAAAGCTGTTAATGATAACATGATCAAGAGTTTATGAAAATGACTGGGGCATTTCTTGTTCAGATTTTTTAAACACACACACACACACACACACACACACACACACACAGAATGTAATTAATTTGATAACCACGTATGTGCATTATTCGCCTGCTGTTTTCAGGCCTTTGTGTGGCTCTGGAAATTGGTTTGTTTCAAAGCTGTGGGCACCAGAGCAGAGCTGCCCAAGGGACGCTTGCGTTTGATCTTCTCTTAGTAACTGGAACATGAATCCATGCTAAATGCTCTGCATCTTTGTTTCCCAGGTATACAGATAAGATGCATTATAGCTGTAATTCATAATGCGGTTGTTTTGCTTTGTATATCAGTGGGCATAGGACAAAGTAGCCAATTTAACTCTAGCTGAGCAGGATATGAGATGCGAGAAACATGTGTCAGTTGGAGGAGAGCAAATGATAAACCTCTTCTTAAACAACTGCACTGGCTGATCATGCTTTTCTGAGCAATACTTTGAAGTCCTAAAGGGCTAAGACCGATCCCTGTGTCATTAAATGACCATGTTCTTCTCCAGTAGTCTGCCTAAATATTTAGGAGGCCCTGGTCCAAATCCACCATCCTCTGAAGTGAGATGGGTTGGAACTTTTCACTTGTGGTCTCCCTCATGTGGAATCCTTTTCCAAGGGAGGGTCTTCTGGCACTGAACTGGTCACGTTTCCAGTGCCATGACATTTATTCATATTTTGGCTCTGACCTTCCTGTAGGCAATCCATGCTGACTTTCATCTATTGATGATTTTTTTAAAAAAAATACTCTTCTGGTTGCTTTAATTATTTTTAGCCTTTTTACTGCTTCTGATCATAGCGGGTGGCCAGTGTGGTGTAGTGGTTAAGAGAGGTGGACTCGTAATCTGGTGAACCAGGTTCGGGTCTCCACTCCTCCACATGCAGCTGCTGGGTGACCTTGGGCCAGTCACACTTCTTTGAAGTCTCTCAGCCCCACTCACCTCACAGAGTGTTTGTTGTGGGGGAAGAAGGGAAAGGAGAATGTTAGCCGCTTTGAGACTCCTTAGGGTAGGGTCCTTAGGGTCAAATCCAAACTCTTCTTCTTCTTCTTGGGCTTGCCGATCGGAAGGTTGGCAGTTCAAATCCCCGCAATGGGGTGAGCTCCCGTTGTTTGGTCCCAGCTCCTGCCCACCTAGCAGTTCGAAAGCACGTCAAAGTGCAAGTAGATAAATAGGTACCACTCCAGCGGGAAGGTAAACGGCGTTTCCGTGCGCTGCTCTGGTTTGCCAGAAGGGCTTAGTCATCCTGGCCACATGACCCGGAAGCTGTACGCCGGCTCCCTCGGCCAATAAAGCGAGATGAGCGCCACAACCCCAGAGTCGGTCACAACTGGACCTAATGGTCAGGGGTCCCTTTACCTTTACCTTACCAACCAAATAAATAAATAAGGAACAGGTGTCCCACCCGTTTTCACTGGAAGTCCCAGACCTTTCACTAGAAGTAACAACTTTTGATATAAAGTTAATATAAATTTGATATGGGGGTTGGGGGGGGGCAAAAGTTTGTTTTAGGGTATCATTGTAACCAGCGTAAATGACTGCCTCATTGTTCCTGATTTGGCAGAGTAGATTTCCAATCTCCATGGCCTAAACCTAACCATTGTGCCCTTCTATGTCCCAGTGTGTGTTCATCTCACCCCTTGAGTGTATGGAAGTTTTTGTTTTTAGTCCTTACCGCCTGTCTGGATCTTCACAGCTCCACAGCAGTCACTGCTGTGGATATCCAGGCTAGTGCTTGAAATTGTCCATTGTGTCTAACCATTTTGAGGTGACTGCCCCTTGCCCCTCCAATAGGAATGTAGGTTGTGATGGGACAGCCCGCCCCTCACCCCAAGTACACAGTGGACATATGACTTTCCTCAACCAATAGGTGCAGACCCTGACATAATGAAGAGAAGAGGCCTTTCCCCTGCCACTTGTTCAACCAGCGAGCTCCTCGGAAGACAGGAACACACCTTTCAGCCAGGGTATATGAGAGCTGGCTCCAGGGTGCAGGGCATTCCTGGAACATTCATCTCAAGCTGTAGACTATGGCATCCTGTAACGCCTCTGATCCTCCCCCAAGGCCTACTCCGTTTACTAAAACATTGGAAAGTTTCAGATACTGCACCACAATATTATCACCTTGTTCACCCTACTTGGAATCAGGTACTCTCTGAGTGCATGAATGATATGCCTCCAAACAGGCCAGCCTCTAGTTCTACAGATAGTGGTGCTGAAAAAAATAAAATAATCCTCAACCAGCACACTCCATCCATTTATTCATTTCCAACATTTGTATACCCAATACAGCAACACTTCCAAATGTTGCAGTGGAAGTGTAGGGGATTAACCACAGGGATATTATTTTATAAGAAGCTTGGATGTGAACAGAAATTTCAGGATCATGAAGGTGTAAAGGTCATAAGAATCGATATCCCAGTGCAGTCAGAACTCCTGAGCACAGCTCATCAAGCTGAGTAAAATTTGGTATGCCTCCTTTTGAAATACTAGAAGTGGTGTCAATACATGGTCAAACCTAGTTTCTTAAAACGTGCTCTGTTTTGCATGTGGGTGCTCTTCATCCTTGACTACAGCAGATACTTGATAATTATTTTTTACTAAGGAAATTCCTGTCCCTAGTACAAAATGCAATGTCTGAAGCTTCCCTGACATAGGAAATCATCTCCAAGTAGGAAAAGGCAATGGGCTGGATGTAGCAGTTGACTTCTGACCCCAGTGTTGTTGCTGTCTCCCTGGCTCTGGCACTCATAACATAATACCTTGTTCCAAAACCAACTATGTTGTTAGATCGTCTGTTACGCTGATCAGCTCCAAAGAAAAAGACATTCAGAGGGAAATACGGTACTCGAAACAGCAGAAGCCAGAATCCCTAGGAACTGTAAAAATGCAAACTCCAGAAAACTAAGGAAGTGTAAAACGTAGGAAGATCTCGCAAAGCAGAGCAGCAGATAATCTTTGACTCTAGCATCTGAAAAAGCGCAGCCGGCAAGCCTAATGTATTTGTAGACATTTGGAGCTGGTAGTTATTTTGGGTCAGTGTGCACTACGGAACTAACTTCTTCTTTGAGGAAAAGATGGCAGAGACTTCAAGGTTTAGTTTCACCAGGCTCTCTGTTTAGGGTGTCACAGGTAGCTTACCTCTCCTGTATTAATTATAGGTTTGAGACATACTGAGAATCCTGTGTGCTGGGAGGAGAGGCTCCTCTCTTTCCTCCCCATTAAGATCAGAACTAAAAACTCTCTGGGCGGTGGGGCAGAGCAGGGAATCACACACATAACCTTACCCATTGGCACCAATGCCCCACCACAATGCTACACGACAAGGGCTGCTACTGCCACAGTTACCAGTCCATAAGAGGCCCTCTCCTCTTATCCCATGACAACTAAGCTTACCTAGGCATGTTGAATGAGGTACATTTTGAAAGCTCAAGTTCCACCCACTGTATCTATACTCTCCTCAAAGACACTACACCTTGCCCATCTTGGTTCAGACACTTTTAGCATTCATATATAATAAACCAATATACTGTTTCTCTCTCAGTGGAATGTCAGCTGCATAGGGGACAGAAGGTGAGTCACCTCAATGACTAGTTTTGCCATTTTCAGAACAAAATATAAATAGCCACACTGTAAGGAGGAAATTGCCACTCGGAGCTTTAGTGCCACTCAGAGCCTTAGCCTTTAACGCACCACACTTCTGATTGCTATTGTTGTGTTATTCAAGATACCTTAAAATACCATTCAGTGTAGTGTGTGAGGAAACTGTTAGAACCCATGCCGAACCTGGCATAGAGGGAGTTTGGACTACTTCCTTAGTCCCAAAGGTTTTCGCTGCAGAACCCCTGCTCCACCTTTGCTATTTTGAATGAACAACACCACAACACCATTCTGTCATAAGAGTCGACCCAGCAGCATAATAACACTGAGCTATTTATGGTATCCCAAAGGTCTCCTTTAATGTCTTCTTGAGAGACTATTTCACTAGCTACAAGTGTCTGCCCACTTTTTGCAATAGGAATTTTGATATAAGTATTGATGGACAGTGGAATATTGATAAAAACAACAACAGTATTTGTGGTAATATATTAAGATTACTGCTGTTCTGCTCAGACAAGGTATCTGGTTTGTTGGCCATCTCTCTAAATCATATCCACTTCAACCATTAGCTTATTGGGGTTACGCTCTAGAATTGTGTTCAATTCATATTTCAGCCATATGCAATGCTTAATTGGCTTGTCTTTCCATTGAATGCTAATAACTTGTGTTATTTACATCTTTCTTCAAAGGGCATATTAATTGTAAAAAAAAAAAAAAAAGTCCACTCCCCCTTTTCTAACCTTTTTATAATTCCAAATCAGTGAGGTATTTTGGGAGGGTTGTATACAGACCCCCTATTCAGATTTTTGGCTTTGATTTAGAAATCTAAATCCGATCTGGTCTGGGCCAATCTCGACCCAGTCCTCCCCCTCCCCGCCACAGCTGCATGGGTTCATTTAATAAAACACAGCAAAAAGCAATCTTGTCAACACATGATTCCATGAGGAATTTAATGTTAGAATCTGTTTTAACCTGTCATTAGTATATCCTCATAAAATGAATTTTACCTTTTTTGTTAGAGCCTCTATGGGAACCTTTGGTCTGTAGGACATGGTGTGTGTGTGTGTGTGTGTGTAAAATTTCTGTGTAGTGTTTTACCCAAGTGCAGGAACACATGTGAGAATTAACAAAACACCGCACGAAAATAATCTTAATGCAATCATACACGCAAATACATTGGCTGCACAAGCATAATACGAATGTAATCATACACATTATTATATCGGCTGATTCTCTTTTTATCAATGCACATAGATAACACAGAATGGAAAAAAAAACATGCAAATGAACCAAATTAGGAAATTGGGAAACAGAAGTACTGTTTTTGGGGGACAGGAAGCGGGCAGGTGTGGAGGATTCTCTGGTCCTGAATGGGGTAACTGTGCCCCTGAAGGACCAGGTGCGCAGCCTGGGAGTCATTCTGGACTCACAGCTGTCCATGGAGGCACAGGTCAATTCTGTGTCCAGGGCAGCTGTTTATCAGCTCCACCTGGTACGCAGGCTGAGACCCTACCTGCCTGCGGACTGTCTCGCCAGAGTGGTACATACTCTGGTTATCTCTCCCTTGGACTACTGCAATGCGCTCTATGTGGGGCTACCTTTGAAGGTGACCCGGAAACTACAATTAATCCAGAATGCGGCAGCTAGACTGGTTACTGGGAGCGGCCACCGAGACCATATAACACCGGTCTTGAAAGACCTACACTGGCTCCCAGTACGTTTCTGAGCACAATTCAAAGTGTTGGTGCCGACCTTTAAAGCCCTAAACGGCCTCTGTCCAGTATACCTGAAGGAGCATCTCCACCTCCATCATTCTGCCCGGACACTGAGGTCCAGCGCTGAGGGCCTTCTGGCGGTTCCCTCACTGCGAGAAGCCAAGTTACAGGGAACCAGGCAGAGGGCCTTCTCGGTAGTGGCACCTGCCCTGTGGAACACCCTCCCACCAGATGTCAAAGAGAAAAATAACTACCAAACTTTTAGAAGACATCTGAAGGCAGCCCTGTTTAGGGAAGATTTTAAGGTTTAATAGGTTATTGTATTTTAGTGTTTTGTTGGAAGCCGCCCAGATGGGTGGGGTATAAATAATAATTTAAATTATTATTATTATTATTATTATTATTATTATTAATTTAAATTAATTTTTGAAAGTATCCACGTCCCACCAGAATTCAAGAAGAGAGGAATGCTGGGCAGAGTGAATCAGAGACAAATAAATAAAGGACTGGAGATGGGAAATCCTCTCCTGGGATACGGCAGGGATGGGGAACCTTTGGCCCTCCAAATGTTGTTTGACTGCAACTCCCACCCCCACCCCAGCTGCGCTATGCTAGCTGCAGCTGACAGAGGTGGAGTTCAACAACATCTGGAGCACCACAGGCCACACATCTCTGCCCTAAGGAATTGTGGGCAAAAAGTTTTAAGGAGAGAATGAGAAAAAGGTAGGCTGATTAAAAATATAGTTGGGGGGGGGGGGAGGCACACACAAATGCCAAGGAAATGCAATAATCTAGGTACACAGTAATAAATACCAAGGGCTATTGTCATCTGACATTTATAAAAAGCAGGTTGCATTGAAGATGTCATATGGGGATAATCCTTCCTAAGATGTTTATATATCTGAGAAGTTAGTTGTAAATAAATGTCAAAGGAAGGTATTGGTTCATTTGACATTCATGCTGCGTATTACCAAGTATACTCTTCTGAAAGATATCAGGTGAGATAATCCCTCCACAGTAATGTCATCTCACTAGACCTCTCCTTCACAGTGTCATTCTTCTCTATGATCTTCAGTGTTCTGCCTTCAACACCCTGTCTTTTACATGCATCCGCATGGTGTCATTCTGACAGCTTTGATGTGTCGCATATGCAGAAATTTCTGTGTGCTCCATCCATGTGGAGAACATAATATATAATAATAATAATGGTAGATTCCAAAATGGGTACCGCTTCGAAGCAAGCCTTGATTTCATTTGGACCATTCATCACTGCATCTTACAACAGTATTTTATATCCCTTGTGAAAAGAAAGTCAACGTTAGCTTTTGAAAAAAATTCATTCGTTTATCGCTACAGGGTTATGTTTCCAGAAATTTGAATTTACTGCAAATACATTATAATATATATTCAGAAATGGAGACAATGCTGCATACTTAAACATAATATTAAACAGTTTTGCACCCATCTCCCAAGCTTGGCTGTCACACTTCCTGAAATGACCGTGGGAGAATTCAACATCATTAGGTCCTCTCATGAACATTCCGTGAAATATGGCTGCCCTGGAGCCTGCCTGAAGACTGAGCATTAGAGCGTTTTTTAAAAAAGCTTTTTGTATGTTGCAACATGGGGTGTAAGAGAGTTTTGCTCTCTCTGAAAATGCTATAATGAGCACTACCATGCCTTGTCCTCCACTTGTCCAAGGGAAAGGCTCATGTCGTTTGTTACTTACAACTTGTATGTGTGGGCACAGCTTTTAAGTTCTTTTCATTATCCATTTTACATGTGAAGCCTTTTTAACATACAACAAAGAACAATTATTTGGGGGAAGTTCATTTAAGTGAAATGCTGTTGTTTTTTATGAACCACAGTCCTAAAATAATAGTCACATTCTTAAACAATACTTTTGTTGAACAGGAGGTGGAAATAAACATGCAAACTCAACTCCACAGAGTGGATTGTCTTTCTGTTTTCTGTCTTTGTTAATTAGTGGTGTGACCATCTTCAGCACTGCTGACTAACAGAAATGCAATGCAATGCAAATTTATTTATTTAAAAAGTTGAATATGTCATAATTATTTCTGAAATACACCACAGCTCATGTTTGCTGCTATCACATTATTTTCACAAAAAATGATAACAAGCATTTCATGAGTGAAGATGAAAATCTGCTTCTTCTGTCATCTCAGGAGCTGTCACCCATTTGCTATTCCTTCTCGTTTCCCTACGGTGGTCCTTGGGGAACCACCCATCAGGCTTCTGGTTGAGTACTTACCGGTAGATAACCCTCTCAAGGGCACAATGTGTTTTTCAGAGGAAGCCCACCTAGCTGCTCGCCCATTCCAAGTAGCATGACCCTCCATTCCAGCTGCTAGTAAGCAACCGCTGGAGAAGCTACTGCCTTCAAGCCCTGCTTCTATGCTTTCTGAAGACACCTAGTTGTCCATTCTGAGAAGCAAATTTCTGGGGCACATTGACTTTAGATTTGATCCAGCAGGGCTCTTTGATGTAATGTTCTATGTAAGCCCTAAGTATTTTAAATGCTCAAACTAGTGGTGGCTGGTGCTCATTGGCACTGATAGGGTAGACTGCAGGGACACCAACAGTAGGTGGTAAAGGGTAAAGCGGACCCCTGACCATTAGGTCCAGTCGTGACCGACTCTGAGGTTGCGGTGCTCATCTCGCTTTATTGGCCGAGGGAGCTGGCGTACAGCTTCCGGGTCATGTGGCCAGCATGACTAAGCCGCTTCTGGTGAACCACAGCAGTGCACGGAATGCCGTTTACCTTCCTGCTGGAGCAGTACCTATTTATCTACTTGCACTTTGACATGCTTTCGAACTGCTAGGTTGGCAGGAGCAGGGACTGAGCAACGGGAGCTCACCCCGTCGTGGGGATTCGAACCGCCAACCTTCTGATCGGCAAGTCCTAGGCTCTGTGGTTTAACCCACAGCGCCACCCGCGTCCCACAGTAGGTGGAGCCAGAGCCAATGACAGGCAGAGCCAGCTAATGTAGCTTGCGTCCCCATCCTCCTTGCTGCTTTGTTCAACAAGGCCAACATTGAGTCGAAAGAGGAGGCAGCTGGCAGGCAGAACTTCCTGCCCTGCACTGGACTGGTTGTAAATAAGAATGTGGGAAGATGACTGAGGGCTGATTCATGGGGCAGCATCCTATTTGCCCTGATGCACCATGTTCCAATGGTTCAACTACTTCATTTATAGAGTATTATAATCCGAGGTTTAACTTTCTATCTCATCATTATGGCAAAGGCATTGCATGCCAATATGATGCTCTCCATATGCTGTTGGACTATTTCCATTATCCCAGATAACTGGCCATGCTGTCTAGGGCTGATGGAAGCTTGAGCACAACAAAATCTGGAGGATACCACATTAGGTACCCCTCTTTGCTTTAACTTTTTTTTTTTTTTCGAAGAGAAGGAGAAGAAAAAGGCTTTTCTATCACTGACAGGGGAGATAGGTGCTGAAACGGCCCGCCCAAATAGCTTTCCTCCTGGTCTGCTGATAACATGATGGTGCTGGTTACTCCTTTAGCAGAACTTTCAAAAGGTTGCTTTGTAATTCATTTACAATTTAACATAATGGTTTGAATTGCTGCCTATTGACAAAGTATCCTAATATCTATCCATATGTGGCGCACCTCCATTTTGTTTAGAAGCTCTCATGAAGTAAACAAGAGAGCATTGGTAAGTAATTTTGCAAAATGATACAATCAATACACACACACACACACACACACACACACACACACAAATCCCTAGTTTAGGATATAGCGTGTTCTCCCTAGCAGAGAGCACGTGTTGCGGTTGGGAACAGGCCACCCTCCAGTGACTAGGCAAATTTAGTTGAATCCCGACCATTTAAATGGTTAAACTGGGTTGCTGGGGTGTTTTGATTGTTGCCAATTCGGAGGAGGGGTCAGAGTCTATATATACAGGGGCCAGACGTTGGCACGGCCTCTTGGCCGTTTTGCATCGGATCACATGGAGCACTTGGACAATCTTCTCATTGTCTGGTTACATTTCTTTATTTCTTTATTTTCCCCTTCTTTTTAATCCTCTCTAGTCCCTTAAATAATTTAATTCCCCCCTTTTCCTGTTCAATTTCCCACCCCACCCCTTACCCTACCCCGTAGGAAGATTCTCCCTGTATCTGTGGCTTGCCTTTCCCAATAGGGAGAGAGCCCCCGTTAGGGGCTTTCTTTCGCAAAAAGGTTTCCCCCATTTCTCTTGTTGAAATTGTGGGGCTAGTCAGGGCTGTTCCCAGCTTAGCTGGTATCACTTTCGTTTATAGTATCCACGAAGGTTGGCTTTATGGCTCCCGGTGCCTCCAAGGACTATGAGCACTCTGTATATGCTCTTGAACTATGCTGTTTCTGAACAAGTTTATTTTCTTTAAGTTTGTTTTGCCCTGATAGTGGCGACTGCCATTTTAGAGATGAGCCATTGTGGCTTAGTGGCTAAAGTGTAGGACTAGGACCTGGGAGACAGGGTTCATATACCCCTCTTAGCCATTGTTATAACAAAACAAAACAAACTGCTCCTTTTGGGCTATTCTGTTGCTGGGTAGTTCGGCCCATTTGTGATAAAAGAACTTTGGGTTTCTTGAAGGGGTGCTTCCCTCTAAAAGGGCAAGCAGGGGTATCTGGACAAGCTGTGGGCTACCTCAACTCTGCTATTTCACTGGAAACATTTATGCCTGGCCTAGCAGGTGACCCTAGGGCTTTGCCCTAGAATTCGATGGCCTGGAAGCGTTTCCGGCCTCAATAGTGTCCCCATGTGGTCCATGAAGCATTGGTTTCACTGGGTCAGCGGATAGTGCCGGTAATGCCTAGGTTGCAGGATTGGTCCCTGTATGGGACAGCTGCATGCTCCCCCATTGCTCTACCTGGACACTTAAGTCCTTTTGGTGGTTACCTCACTGCGAGGGATGTAACGGGCGCCATGTTTGCAATATGCAACTGGGAGAAAGCACCTTTGCGTGCGTTACAGAGCACGGCGCTGCACGGGCTGCAATTGCATTGCATTGCTAGGAGATTTGCAGTTGCATTGCACGGAGGGTGTGTGCATTGCATGGAGGGTGTGTGTGCATTGCACGGAGTGTGTAGTTGCATTGCACGGAGGGTGTAGTTGCATTGCACGGAGTTTGTTGTCTCATTGAACAGAGGGTGTGCAGTGCACGGAGTGTGTAGTTGCATTGCATGGAGTGTAGTTGCATTGCATGAAGGGTGTGTGCATTGCAGGGAGTGTGTAGCTGCATTGCATGGAGGGTGTAGTTGTATTGCACAGAGTGTGTTGTTTTGTTTTGTTTTTGCATTGCACGGAGTGTGTGTGCATTGCACAGAATATGTAGTTGCATTGAACAGAGGGTGTGCAGTGCACGGAGTGTGTAGTTGCATTGCATGGAGTGTAGTTGCATTGCACGAAGGGTGTGTGCATTGCAGGGAGTGTGTTTTGCATTGCACGGGGTGTGTAGTTGCATTGCACGGAGGGTTTGTGTGTGCATTGCACGGAGTGTGTAGTTGCATTGCACAGAGCGTGCTTTTTTGCATTGCACGGAGTGTGTAGTTGCATTGCATGGAGAGTGTGTGCACTGCACGGAGTGTGTTTTTTGCATTGCACAGAGTGTGTGTCTGAAAAGGAAGCTGGCTTGGCGGCAGCTTGGTTGGGACTTCTTTAGGGGTTCTGGCCAGCATCGGCCCTGTAAATTTACATATCATGATGGCAGCACAAGATGCCCCCTGCCCAAGCGGGGGCTGGAAGCTGGCAAGCAATAGCTCAATACCTTTTGCCCATATTCCCATTTTTAGGGATCCAGTTGGATATCGTTGCTAAAACATACCACTTGGCTATGGAGAAGCTGTCTGCCTTGAAGGAAGTTAATTTGTAATACTTCCTCTGTAGCAAGTGATGCTTCACCAGATCCGATCTTGCTGGGTCACTTAACTAATCTTCCCACTAGGCCAGGCTGCCTAGATTTCACCCCTCCCATATCCAAGAATCTCCTGAGGAGTCTGCTGATTCTCCAGAGAGGAGGAGGCGTGTTCTGGTCTCTACTTATTCTGCTCCAGCACCAAGTCAGTCACTCAGTCAGTGTCGGAGAGGGAGAGAGACTGAGTGTTAGAGATCATGTGTAGAGATAAGGTTGCTGCTAAGGGCAGCTGCAGACACTCAGTGCAGTGCAGCATTTATTTATACTTAGACCTATTAAGCTCTGTATATAGTTTGTATAGTTGTAGATAGAATAAAGAAGATATTCTACAGAGCTGCTCTCCGAGTTGTTTATATACTCTGCTAGACTCTGCTGTGCGACGACTGTCCTTTTGTTGGAGTGAATCCGGTGCTCACAACTCTAAGCTGTGAGTCCACAGCACTTTGACCTGTTCCTGTGCAGAAGGTGGTCTCTGGAAGTGCTACCCAGCTCGCCTAGCCCAGTTGGGGCTGAAGTGGATGAGTCCAGTTGGTGGCACTGGCTCAAGGGCGATGCTGACAGAGGTCCCCTTACCTCTGTGTATGCCTACCAAGTGTGGTGAAGGCAGATATCAGGCGATGGTAGCAATTCCTGAATGTATGCAATAGTAGTTCGCCATGGCAGGATACCTTGAACCCGCTCAGGGATTTTCAGGTTCATGCTGGTGCTGCTGGATCTTTGCCCTTTGGTTTTATTTCAAGGGCTGCTGGTGTGCAAAGCTATGGCCTCAAGCCTGGTGTGGTGAGGCAATCATGTGACATAACTTTTCTTGAGTTTTCCCCATTGTAGTAGCAGTTCACGTGGCCCGAGGAGTTCAGTGACCATCGGATCTGCTTTTGGTCTGATAACCAGGTAGTGGTGAGCGTCTTGGCAAAACAGTCCTCATGCTGTAGCACAGTCTCTGCCCCTCTGCTCATGCTTTCGAGCTGCGCCACTTAAGGTTTAATATTGTGCTTTCTACTCTCCAAATTACGCTGACACTATTCGATTTTCAGATGAAGCGCTTCAGATCCTGGGCTCCAGACTCAGCTATTGCCAGACTTTTCCAGACCTGTGGCATTTTGACAACAATTAGTAATTTCAGAGAGCGGCAGCTTCCATTTCCCCTTCTGCTTTTACCTCTTATGGGAAGGCCTGGATGGATTTCTTAGCCTTAAGCTGGCAGTTCTCGGCCATTCAGAAGAATTGGCCCCCATCCTCTGAGCAGATCCTGCAGTATTTGGTCCACCTGCTGCAGATTGGGCATGCGGTTATAACTATCCGAATTCAGTCCGCTGCAATGTCTGTTACATTGAAGCTTTATTTTTCAGAGACCCTTGTATAAAGTTTGCAGTGCGCAGGGCCTTGGAAGGTTGGAATAGGCTCCAACCTCATAGGACAGTGGGCAGGAAGTCGGTCAATTTTTACCTATGCAGTATCTGCAACAAGTTAAAACTTGTCTGCGGGTTAAAGATCAAGGTGAGACTACTTTCAGGAGTCCATTGCATTTTCGCACTGAGGGTTGGGGAAATGGTTGTTGGAGCCAGCACGGGGCTGAAAGTCTGGAGGCTTATTGCTTCAGGACTTTTCCTTATCCTTTGGAGCTTGTCATTAGAGTTGGTAACTCTAAAACAGACTTAGTGGGCAGGAGTGCCACAATCAGGCTTCCCGCCACAGGTGAGGAGGGCCCTTGCCCGGTTATGGATAACAGAATATTTGGCTTTTTATTCCCTGGGGGCTGGCCCGCTCCGGTGCATGAAAATGGGTTCCTGTTAGCCCGGCATCAATGTGCTTACGTCGTGCACCAGTTATTACAGCCTGCGGCTTGCTTACCGCTGTACACTCCTCATTCCTTACGATTAGGTGCTGCTGCAAAGGCTGCACACTGGGGGCCTGTCAGTAGACAGGATTGTGAATACGGGTCATTGGAAGTCTGACGCTGACAAGGGTTATATCAGGAAGTGTCACAATGATGTCTGTGCTGATGCTTGTCTGTTATTTCCTTTTTTCATAGGAGCAGCTGTGCACATTTGAGCCACAGCATTGTACACTAGGCTGGCAAGCATGTTGACGAGTTTGGACTGGGGCGCCATCTCAGTCTTCCTGCCCATGTGAACATATACTGGATGTCCAGATGGGGAATGCTTTGGGAGGAGATCCTTCCTTTGGTGCGGTCGAGTGTGACCTGTGCAGGTCCTCCCGCAGTGCTGGTGGTACAGCTGGGCGAGAATGTTTGCTGTCTTCCTCCAGCATAAGTTTGCATTCCTGCATGCAAGAGGGCTTGGACTGAGTTGATGGCAGCTCTCCCTGGACTCAAAATAATTTAAGGCATTGGTTCAAGGTGGTCTGGAGGGGGGGTTGGAGCACCTGTCCCCTCCAATGCGCAAAGATGTTCCATTAAGGGAATCCAAGGATTCGCCATGCTTTTGTCGACCCCTTTTGAGGGGTAAGGCCATGCAAGAGTCCCTGGGAGCATTTGGGGTGAGCTTGAGTCTGATCCTGGTTCATTGCTCCCCCATGCTGTTTACTGGAACTGACGATATGGTGGGGCCCAGTCGTCAGTGCTGCCCTGCTGAGGTCAGGTGCAGCTAGTCGGGAACCAATGCCTAGACAAACTACCACCGAGCAGGCCTGAAAGCATGTTAATAAGGCGGTGGATAATAGAATAAAATAAATAAAGTAAATAAAATAACAAATAAAATAGGTCTTTGCTTTAGGTGGTTCTGTAATACTGCACCCTCCTAATTTTCTTCAAGGCTATTGCCCTCTTTAGGGCAGATGGGGTGCATCTTTCCCCTATGGGGAACGACACCTGGCGGGATGCGATTGCCTTGGGATTCATTGCTCCCCCACAATGTTTGCTGGTACTGACGATATGGTGGGGCCCAGTCGTCAGTGCTGCCCTGCTGAGGTCAGGTGCAGCTAGTCGGGAACCAATGCCTAGACAAACGTACCACCAAGAAGGCCGGAAAGCATGTTAATAAGGCAGTGGAAATAAAATACAGGTCGTTGAAATCGAATGCATTCAAAGATTATGTTCGTTAACATTATTGGTGTCTTACAATTTTTGCTTGTTTTATCTTATTTATCAGGTTTAGCGGTGACCCGTGTTTGGATTGTGGGGCACAGTATCGTCCATTGGGCTGGCGTCGCAGCACGGCAATCTGGATTGGGTCCAGATTTTGGCTTTCCTCCACATATTCGCTTGTCTTGGCTGTCCAGACGTGGGATGCGCTGGTCGGAGTTCCTGCCAAGTATCCGGAGGCAGTTGCTCTTGGAGGGGCCGCCACCTGCTATTGTGGTGCAGCTTGGTGAGAACGACCTGGTGCCCATGGACTGTTTGTCACTACGTGCTGCAATTTTGGGTGACCTGGAGACGCTGCGTGCAATGGTGCCGACAGCGAAAATTTTTTGGTCAAAGCTTTTGCAACGCTGCGTTTGGAAGGGCAGTCGTTGCCCGGCTGCCACTGAAAGGGCCAGAAAACGCATCAATTCTGCTGTGGTCAAAAAAGTTTTGGAGCTGGGTGGCGATGCAATTTCCCACCCCGAGATTCTTTTTGAGAGGCCATCCTTTTTCCGAGCTGATGGCATGCACCTTTCCGCTTCAGGGAATGAGGCTTGGATTGGTGCGGTGGTGACCAAGCTGAGGTCTTGGTTGGGGCTGTGAGTGGTTTGGCGGTGAGCTGAGGGCTCCATGGCGGTTAGGCATTGGTTTAATTGGTGCTTGGAGGGGTAAGTGCCTACCCCTCCAAATGATGCGAATGGGAATTCCGTTAAAGGAAATCCAGGGGCTTGCCATTCTTTCGTCCTTGTCCCCGGAGTCGGACTTGGGCCGTGCAAGCCCCACAGGAACATGAGGGTGAGAAGTAATGGTCTGGTGCCCAGCTTTATTTCTCACCCAATACTTGTTTCCCACGCTGGCTTCCGCTGGTGTCCGGAAGGCCAGCTCTGTCCCTGAGGGCAAGGACAGATAGTCATAACCAATGCCTAAGCAACCACTCACATTTTTGTATTTGAATAAAGTTGTGGCCAAAATTATGCCAAAAACCTTAAACAAAAATTGATGTGTGAAGTGTGAATTATTGGGGGGGCTACTGTGACTCAACACGCAAAGCGTGTTCTCCCTAGCAGAGAGCACGTGTTGCGGTTGGGAACAGGCCACCCTCCAGTGACTAGGCAAATTTAGTTGAATCCCGACCATTTAAATGGTTAAACTGGGTTGCTGGGGTGTTTTGATTGTTGCCAATTCGGAGGAGGGGTCAGAGTCTATATATACAGGGGCCAGACGTTGGCACGGCCTCTTGGCCGTTTTGCATCGGATCACCCGCCCTCCCTCCCTTGTTTAAGGGGGGTATTGAAGGATTGCTTGACCTTGCTATGCCTGTCATGGGGTCGTTCGCCTTGGTGCGAGGGCCTGGTAGGAATTTTGCCATCTGGCTGATTGGCTGGTGCCATTTGGTTTTTGCCTACTGCGTAGCAAATCGTCACAACTTGTAAGGTTGGCGGTTAGGCATTGGTTTAATTGGTGCTTGGAGGGGTAAGTGCCTACCCCTCCAAATGATGCGAATGGGAATTCCGTTAAAGGAAATCCAGGGGCTTGCCATTCTTTCGTCCTTGTCCCCGGAGTCGGACTTGGGCCGTGCAAGCCCCACAGGAACATGAGGGTGAGAAGTAATGGTCTGGTGCCCAGCTTTATTTCTCACCCAATACTTGTTTCCCACGCTGGCTTCCGCTGGTGTCCGGAAGGCCAGCTCTGTCCCTGAGGGCAAGGACAGATAGTCATAACCAATGCCTAAGCAACCACTCACATTTTTGTATTTGAATAAAGTTGTGGCCAAAATTATGCCAAAAACCTTAAACAAAAATTGATGTGTGAAGTGTGAATTATTGGGGGGGCTACTGTGACTCAACACGCAAGTCTAATTACCTGAATATCTCAGAATATGAACTAGTTAATAATCCAGAACAAGTTTAATTGTCTGTTTCAGATTAAGGACAATTAAGATGCTAATTAGTTATGGATAATTTAACAGTAGTTGCTACCATATGTAATGTTTCAAACTGGGTCCTGTGCATATCGAACTGTCGTAGTTCACCAGGGCATTCCAGTGTTTCATGTTCCATGCTTCTCCGAACACTAGGAAGTTCTGTGAGAACTTTTTACAGGTTCAGTTTTCTTGTCAGGTGACAGTATTGTAGTTTTCTGTCTCTTTGAGGGTGGCACAACAGATGTACCTCAACCCTCCCGAAAGCTCCAATCCTGAAGTTGTGACATGAATTATTATAATAATAATAATATGAATTGTTATGAGTAAGTTGCCACTACATTCTAATAGATGCCAAAATGGGGCTGGTTCTACCATACACTTTAAGAGTCACTTGGCCAAGTAGGAAGTTTGCGGTGAACAACGCTTTGATAAAAGTAATAGGATATGAAATGAGAGGGGAAGGAGGAAATTAAATATCTAATACAAAACAGCCTGTTTATCTGTCAAGGTGCCTTTCTTACGTCTCCTCATCCAGCAGGATTTGCCCTGGGGTCCTCCCATCCTGCCTTCCTTTAGGCATGGCTCATTGCCCCCCGTAACAAATTTCCCCACTAATATCCTGATCTTTCATTCTTCCCTCTATCTAATCAACAATACGTTTTGTAGAATAAATGCCCAAGGAGATTGCCAAGGAAGCCCTAGTAGAAGGCATACTTTGATATATTTTTTGTTGTCACGGTTATGATGTATTTCAAGCCAGATGTACACCATTCCCATGAAATCTCTGTTCAGCACAGAAACATAAAATCACTTATGTCTGCATAGGAAAGAGAATGTGGAATGCACTGAAAATGGCTCTTGAAAAAGAGTAGTTTTTATTTGGTGGTGCTCGAGCAGCTGTGAGCAGACATATAACCCTGTGCACTTTTCCTCGTTTCAGAAAGGACACTGGAGCTTCATAACAGTGCAACATACGTGCTCATTGTTTTCATTCATTAGGAATAAGAATCAGCATTGAGAAATCATTTCCCTGAAGTGTGCAGACAGCTTCTTGAGTCTTTATATGCTTTCCTATTAATCTGTAACATTTGCCATTTTACCATGACTGGTCTGTGAAATCTGTCATTTTTCCTAATTGATTTACTGTATACAGCACTCATCACTTATTTAGCAGTACACTAACAATATGCTAGCAGGTCTAGTCTCTTTTTGCATTTACAATTGGTGAGCCAAGGAGATGTATGATTTTGTACTTCTGCCTATTTTGGACGTGTCTTATTTACTCTAGGCCTAAGGGTTTCAATGGGCTGAGCCAGGTGGGGTGGTCAAGTTTGGTTCACTAAATTCAATTTATCTCCTCTAAATAAGACAGTGGAATACTTGGCTGCATTTAACCAACTTGTGGTGCTAGCAGAAGCCATTGCCATTCACACCCACAAAGCTGACTCATGACAGGGGGAAATGTTATATTTATTAAATATAACAATGGAGGAGCTGCAGACAAATTCAATCATAAACCAAATAAAAATATAGTCAGGGCAGGAAGTTCCCTACACAGCTTAGGCCCAAGCTATCTGAAAGACCATATTCCCTCATACAAACTTGCTTGGATTTTGAGATCTTCGGAGAATACCCTTCTCTCAGTCCCATCACACTCACAGACACATGGGAAAGCGCCTTCTCTGACAGAATTATCACTAACAACAATGGAAGAATGGCTGTTAAAATTAACAGACTTAGCTGAGATGGTGAAACTGACATGTTTAATCAGAGAAAAGTCATAGTCGACTTATATCGAAGATTGGAAACGCCTCACAAACCTTTTGCATGAAAAACAAATGACATTTGGATTTGAGGATGGAAGATAATGCTTGTTTATAGAAAGTGGCTTTGTAAGGTGAATATTGTTTATATAGCAGCGATCGCACAAAGAATCAGAAGTTCTTTAATGGCCTTGCCTTAAATGGCAAGTCTCCTTCCCAAACCAGAATGGTGCTGAGCTGAGTACCAGCGTGAAGTGATAGAAGGAGCAGCGTTCCTACATATAGTGCGCGCGTGCGCGCGCGCACACACACACTCAAAACACTCAGGGTCAGACAGGCACTAATGCTATTTCTCGATGACACACAGATCTACAGATAGTGGGACTTAAATGAAACTAGGTCTGGAATGTACGGTAATCATACAACTACAGATAAATGAATGAAAGTGTGTATTTTGGGGATGTTTCTAAAAGGCTGGTTTGTTGCATTAGTACTTCTAAAACTTAAGCAGTTTGCAGTTCTGATACAGGATTTAGTCAAATTAACTGATTCCAGGGCAGATTTTTTTTTTTTTTTTTAAAATAAAATCTATCTCAGTGGAAAGCTCCTATAGCAAATTGTGGGAGAAATTAAAAAGGACTCTCTAAGGCAGAATTTACATGTTATATTATGTGCATGTTATGTTTCTCCTGGGTATTTCTTTGCCTAACAGTGTGAATTTCTGAAATTGCCATCATTTGTTGCTTCAGTAACCAGAAACTATTGCTTACAGTGCAGGTACTCACAAGTTGTGGGTGAACATGGAAGATGCGAAGCCTGCTTGGGATTGGCTGCTGAGTTTCTCACTGCGCTTAGAACCCCAACTTTACGGGGATATGCTGGAGTTTGTGCTTTTTTATGGTGCTGATTTCTGTCTTTTGGCAGCTTTTAAATTGTGGCATCCTGCCCTGAACTTTTGGGACTGAAGAAGAATAAAAACCCAATCCTTTTCTCCCCGTGCAGCTGAAGACAGAAAGAAACCTAAAAGGTTCTGTGAGTTCCAATAAGACGACAGCTAAAAATACCCTGCCAGTTTTGTTTTACGACACCTGAAAGACTTGCAGACCTAGAGGGAATTGAGTAAAAGCTCATTGCTATGCCCTGCCTTCCTCTGGGTCTGCTCTATCCAGAATGCTTTGCAGCACCTTGTAAAATCTCTCTCTCTCTCTCTCTCTCTCTGTGTGTGTGTGTTCCAGTTGTCAGTAGCATTTATAAACAGGACATTTTTCTGGGCCTTACTCTCTCCTGTATGCACTCGGCAGCAGTATAGCTTTCCTCATCTTTTTTTTTTTTTTTTTAATATATATTTATTCAAATTTTTCAATACATAAACATATTTAAACAAATAACATTAATTATTTAACATCTTTTCATCATTACTTTGGACTCCCCCACGCCTCCCGCACACACTTGCATCGTTAAAAAATTATTTCCAAACAAATTATTATTTTGTTCATAATCTTGGATTTGATCATTAGCGTATAGTTTAAACTTAAGTCTAATTTAGTGGTAGACAGTTACTTCTACTCTGACATCCCAATCAACATTCGGCCAAATTACAATACTTTTGCAGATAAGTCTTAAATTTCTTCCAGTCTTCTTCCATCCTCTCTTCTCCCAAGTCTCGAATTCTGCCGGTCATCTCAGCTAATTGCATATAGTCCATCAGCTGCATCTGCCATTCTTCCAGCGTAGGTAGATTTTGAGTTTTCCAGTTCTTAGCAATCAGTATCCTTGCTGCCGTTGTTGCATACATGAAAAATGTTCTGTCCTTCTTTAACACACTCTGGCCGACAATGCCCAAGAGGAAGGCCTCCGGTTTCTTAGTAAAGGTGTACCTAAACACCTTTTTTAACTCATTATATATCATCTCCCAAAAGGCCTTCACTCTCGGGCAAGTCCACCAGAGGTGAAAAAAAGTTCCTTCATTTTCCTTACATTTCCAACATTTATTGTCAGACGAATGGTATATTTTAGCCAATTTGACTGGGGTCATGTACCATCTATATATCATTTTCATTACATTTTCCTTCAAAGCATTACATGCAGTGAAGTTCAGCCCAGAGGTCCATAACCTTTCCCAGTCTTCAAACATAATATTATGCCCAATATCCTGTGCCCATTTTATCATTACCGATTTGACCATTTCGTCTTGTGTGTTCCATTTCAGCAACAAATTATACATCTTTGAAAGTACTTTAGTCTTAGGTTCTAACAATTCAGTTTCCAACTTTGACTTCTCCACCTGGAATCCTAACTTTTTGTCATTTTTAAATACTTCTTTAATCTGAGCGTAGTGTAACCAGTCTCGCACTTTATCTTTCATTTTCTCTAAACTCTGCAATTTCCAATTGTTACCATCTCTTTCTAATATCTCCCAATATTTTGGCCAATTGGCCTCCATATTGGCTCTTTTTCGGGCCTTAGCCTCTAGGGGTGACAGCCACCTCGGAGTTTTATTCTCCAATAAGTCTTTGTATCTTATCCAGACATTAAATACTGCTTTCCTGACAATATGGTTCTTGAAGGCCTTGTTTGTCTTAACCTTGTCATACCATAAATATGCATGCCATCCAAATGCATTATTAAAACCTTCTAAATCTAATACATCCGTATCTTCAAGAAGTAGCCAATCTTTTAGCCAGCAGAAAGCTGCCGCTTCGTAATACAGCTTTAAGTCTGGCAGGGCAAAGCCCCCTCTTTCTTTCGCATCCGTTAATATCTTAAACTTAATTCTGGGCTTTTTGCCCTGCCAGACAAATTTGGAAATATCTTTCTGCCACTTCCGGAAACACTCTGTCTTGTCTACAATCTGTAGTGTCTGAAACAAAAATAACATTTTTGGCAATACATTCATCTTGATGGCAGCTATTCGGCCTAACAAAGAAAGTTTTAATCTTGACCAACTATCCAAGTCTCTCTTAATTTCTAACCAGCATTTTTCATAGTTATCTTTAAATAAACTCAGATTTTTTGCTGTTATGTTTACCCCTAGGTATTTCACTTTCTTGACCACCGTTAACTCTGTCTCCCTCTGAAACCGTTCCGACTCAGTATCTGTCAAATTTTTCCCCAATACCTTGGTTTTTTGTTTATTTAATTTAAATCCCGCCACTCGACCAAAGTTTTGAATCAGTTGTAATACTCTTTTCGTACTAGATTCCGGCTCCTGTAATGTCAGAACTAGGTCGTCTGCAAACGCTTTAAGTTTATATTGTTTCGCTCCGACCTGGATCCCTTCCACCAGCCGATCCCCTCTAATCATATTCAGGAGCACTTCCAGAACCGAGATAAATAGTAGTGGGGAAATCGGGCAGCCTTGTCGTGTACCTTTTTCAATTTTGAACTCTTCTGTAACCACATTGTTAACTATCAGTTTAGCCTTTTGTTCTGAGTATATTGCCTCAATCCCATTCTCAAACCCCCGTCCCACTCCCATTTCTTTTAGATTCCCTTTCATAAATTTCCAGGATATGTTGTCAAAGGCCTTCTCCGCGTCTATAAAGATTAAAACTGCTTTAGTGTTTATGTTTGTTTGCAAAAGTTCCAGTATATCTATAATGTTCCTTGTATTAGCATACATATGTCTACCTGGGAGAAAGCCTGCCTGGTCTTTATGAATTACTTCATTTAGAACTTTCTTGAATCTACGTGCCAAGACATCTGCAAATATTTTGTAATCCACATTTAAAAGGGAAATGGGACGGTAGTTCTTTAGTTGTGTCTTTTCACTTTCCGATTTTGGTATCAATGTGATAAAAGCTTCTTTCCATGATTCCGGCGCCTTCTTCCCCTCCATAATTTCATTGCTGACCTCCAACAATGGTTGTATCAGGTAGTCTTTCAATGTCTTATAGTAGATGGAGGTCAGCCCATCTGGCCCTGGCGATTTGCCCTGTTTCATGTTCTGGATGGCCTGCTCAATCTCTTGTCGTGTTATTTTACCATTCAAAATTGTTTTGTTTTCTTCTGGCAGCTTTGCTAATCCATTTTTCTCCAAGAATTGTTTAATCTCAATTTCATCTTGTGGCCCTTGAGTATATAACTTTTTAAAATATTTCTGAAAACACTTTCTGATCTCTCCAGGGTTCTGGATGCTTCTTCCTTCAATCTCTAGGTTTGTTACCGTATTTAGTTTTTGTCTCTTCTTCAACTGCCAAGCTAGCAGTTTTCCACATTTGTTAGCCGATTCAAAAGTTTTTTGCTTCATTATTTTAATCTTCCATTCTATTTCCTGGTTTATCAATTTAGAATATTGTGCTTGATAAAGTTTAATTTCTCGTAGAATCGGCTGGGACTTTGGGTTAGATCTTAACTTCTTCTCTAGCTCTTTAATTTTTCCCAAAATTTTGTCCTTCCTTTCATTCTGTAATCTTTTCTTTATGGTGTTCTGTTGTATCATGAACCCTCTCATCACGGCCTTGCTTGCGTCCCATATAGTTCTTTTTTCCACCCTGGTGTTCATATTAACCTCAAAATAGTCCTTTAGAGTTTTTTGGGCCTTCTTCACAATCTCTTGGTCTCTAAACAGGCCATCATTCATCTTCCATCTAAAGGAGCCGGTTGGGATCAGTGTCATGTCCATTCTCAGTGCGTTGTGGTCGGAGCATGTCTTTGGGCAGATTTCCACCTTTCTAATCTTAGGTGCCAGACTTCTAGTTATCCATATTTGGTCGATTCTTGTCCAAGTCAGTTGGGCTTCAGAGAAGAATGTTCCTTCTCTTCCCAGGGGGTTTCTCACTCTCCAAATATCAATCCAGTCCATATTGTCAGTCATTTCAAAAAAGGTCTTTGGTAGTCTTCCCTCTTTAATAACATTTTGATTCTGTGACTTATCCATATTGGTTGATACGACTCCATTCATGTCTCCCATCATGATGATGTTGTTGTAATCCAGATAATCCAGCATAGTCTCATGCAACTTCTTATAAAAATCCGATTTTCCTTCATTTGGGGCATAAATTCCTAATATCAAAATTTTTTCTCCTTGATGTTGTATTTCTATTGCCAAAATTCTTCCGTTTTCATCTTTAAACAGAAATTTAGGTGAAAGGCTCTCTTTTGCATAAATCACTACGCCTCTCTTTTTGACTGTGTCAGAAGATATAAATTCCTGACCGAGTCTTTTATTTATTAACACTTTTCTGTGGAGCCTAGTCACATGTGTTTCTTGTAAACAAATAATGTCCAATTGTTCCTTTTTTAAAATGTGAAAGATTTTTCTCCTTTTCTCCGGGCTGTTGCAGCCATTTATATTCCAGCTCAGAAGCTGCAGAGACATCCTGAATAAATCTGGTTATTCTTGCTGGGGTGGTACCTTGTTCTCCGGTCCTTGAAGGTCCGAGGGCGCAGGCTCCCCTGAAGGTTCGGGCCCTGGTGCTCCAAGTCCTTTGTGAAGATCTTCTCCGTGTGCTTCCAGAAACTTGTCTCTATCCTCCAATGTTCTAATTTTGATCTTTTTCCCTCTGAAAATAAAAGATAATCCTTGAGGAAACTCCCACCTGAAGATAATTGAGTTGCTCCTCAACAATCTTGCTAGTTCCGTGTAGTCAGATCTAAGGTCCAACAGTTGTTTAGGGATATCCTTGTAGATTTCAATTCTCTTGTCCAGAATGTCCAGTGACTTCCCGTAGTGCAGGCCCAAAATCTTATCCCTTTCCTCCTTGGATCTCAGTATAATCAAACAATCTCTGGGTTTCTCTTTCCTCCTAAATCTTCCAAGCCTGAAAGCAGATACTATTTTAAAATCTTTTTCCTCTAACTTCCAAAACTTGGAAAATTCTTTGGTCAAAAACTCAATTAAATTGTCTTCTTCTACTTCTGGTATTGACCGTATCCTCAAGTTGGCCTCCCTGTTCCGCAGCTCTGTCATCAAAAAGTGAATCTGATGTTCTCCAACTTGTTTGCTGAGTGGTCTAACTTCTTTCTCCAATTCTCCCAGTCTTTGACTAGTATCCTCAGCCAATTTCCGGTTTTCACCTACAGCCTCCTTCAACTCTCCAATGGATTGGACATTCTGTGCAACTTGTCCAGTTAATCTATTCAGACTTTCTGTATTCTGGTCAATTTTAGCCGTTTGCAAATCAACCTTTCTATCCAAAGCCTCCAATTTTTCAAAAATTTTATCTAAAACAGAAGCACTCCCTCCTGAGGCCATATCTTCCAATTGTAATTCTTCCGTTTCTCCCTCCCCTGCCTGTGACAGGGAAGCCGCCTCTGTCTCAGGAGGCAAAGTGGAAGGCAAAGCAGGCACAGATGATCTACGCTGTGAGGCCGCAGATAAAGTTAAGGTTGTTTGTTTGGTTCTTCCCCTTTTCCTTGTTCCACTCATTCCAAAGTTATCTAAAGGCCAAGGTCAAACTGAGTTGTTCCCATGAGAATGTAGAAGCCCAGATGCAACAGTCAAACAGAAGGCCGGGAAAAGGAAAGTAAAACACAGTCACTGCTGTAAGTCCAAAATCCTCTAGAGGGAGCTTAAAATGTCTTAAGGGAGAAAGTCAAGTCCAATTCAAATTTATAGATCTAATTCAACATCCAACGACCTCCACAGAGTTAAATTTTTACAGAGTATACGTAAGGCAAAACAGTGTTTCAGACAGTGCCTAGACTGCAGATGTTTCAAAATAACAAGTTCCAGCTCAGAATGTTTCAAAGTCTAAATTCAAAGTATCCAATGTTGCAGACTGGTGCTCAGTTACTCAGGCAGCTCCAGCACCTGGGATTCTTATTTAATTTGTAATCCACTGGTTCAACAGAAGAAAGATATCCTTGTTCCCAAATAAATCCAAAAGCAAGCAGCTTAAAATCTCTTTGCCCTGGTAGCTATTTTAAATAGGTGCCAGCAATTGATTAAAGCATCGCTTTTAGTCTCCACTCCTCCTGTTCTTTGCTTTCAAGTTCAGTGTTAGCGGAAGACGGGCTTCCTGTTTATCGTCACTCCGCTTTCAGCCAAATTCAAGGTTTTAAAGGTCTCCAAAAATTCTTAAAGTCCAGATTACTCACGAGTTGCAGCTTTTCCGAATTTGAAAATTGCAGGAAGAAAGGTCAGCGCTCACCGGCAACAGCAACGCGGCTTCGCTCCGTTGATTGCGCAACGACCCACAGCGCCGCTACCCCCTCCGCGATCCGGAGCCCCTTACGGGGTCCCTTCGACGTTTTGGGGGCTGCTTCTGGCGCCCGCCGGGTCCCGAGACTACAGGCTGCTGCCGCCTGTAGTTTTCCTTAATGGGTCTCCGCTTCGCCGTAGCGGACGACCCGTTTTCAGCGGAGCTACCCTCTCCTTACAAGGATCAGGCAGCCATTGCCGATCGCGCCGCCTCCGGAAGTCATAGCTTTCCTCATCTCATCTCAATGTTCAAAAATAAAGTTAAGCTAGTTGTCCACTTCACATACAGAACAGAGGTGGTCTGTTGCTTAGAATGCAGAGTCCAAGGAATAAACTGCCTCTCAGGTAATTCTAATGTGGGTCAAACTTGGCTGAGTGGTTTAAAACATTTTTTTGCACATCAAGGAGAGAGGAGGAACGTTAAAGCCCACAGTGCATTGCTGTATACAGACTAGAGGAGTTAAGAAAAAAAAAAAAAAAAGCCCTGAAGAGTTGGGTACTGGAGCAAAATTGGTTTCCCTGTAACAAAAGCTGTTTGCTAAAATTCAAGCCGATGCTGTACACATCAAAGCAATTGTACAATACCTCAAAGAGCAGCTAGGCGGAAGAATAAGCTCCCTTTGGAGTGTTTATGCCCATCTTGTAGCTCACTATTCTAGTAATAATTATTTGCTTTTTCAGTATTATATTTCACCTTCCGGTGATGCTGTCTGTCTGTGAACATATTGAGCCACTATTGTGCTGGCTTCACATTTTTCAGTATGCATTTAAGACTTTGAAGACTGCTAAGGAAATGCAGTTGACCAAATTTGCTACATCTAGGGACAGGCATTATCTTTGCTTCCTAAAGTTTCTCTTAGAATGATGCAGGAACTAAACGGAATTTGAGGAGAAACCGTCAAGCAAATACTCCCAGTATGAATTTGCTTATATTTCAAATTGAATTTTGAGGTGAGTATTACAAGTCTTGGAAACATTATTACTGCATACTAGCAAATCATCATGAAAAAAGAATATCGATACCAAGGAGGTACAGGAATGCGGAATCCGATTTCTTACTTGATAATTTTTGGCTTTTATTGGTGGTGATGGAAAATAAGACAGCCCTAAACTCCAGAGCTTTCAGATTATTGTTGGCCGTGGTAGTAGTGACTGTACTTTTCTGAATATTATTTTTGCTCTCCTAGCTGTTCACCAGCCCAAAGTTTATCCTGTGGATAAACTTTTTGTTCAAGCAAGTGCCTTCTGGCTTGTCTTCTGGCTAATGCCTTTTAATTAATTTATCAGCCTCAACCTGCTAATTGTGCCTTCAGTTGCAGGGAGAAGTGAAGTTACATAGTCTTGGCCACATGGATTTATAACAGCCAGGGGTGGGGAAATCATTTTTCTTCATCTTCAGAGGCCACATAATTCCAGAGCAATCTTCCAGTGGAGATCATGCTGTGGGGGGGGGGGGAGGACCTGAGGCCAAAGTAAGAGAGGCAGCCCCCTTCTCTCTCTCTCTCTTTTTTCAACCACCTCTCTCTCTCCCACTTTCATGAAATTAAGCCCAAGAGTCACTTGCAGTTCTCAGGATACAGATTCCCCAGCAATAAAGTGGGCATTTAAGCATATTTTGCTTAGAACACAAAGCAGAGAAGGGTAATAATGATAATAATAATAATAATAATAATAATAATAATAATTTATTATTTGTACCCTGTACATCTGGCTGGGTTTCCCCAGCCACTCTGGGCGGCTTCCATAGAAACCAAAAATACACTAAAATATCACACATTAAAAACTTCCCTGAACAGGGCTGCCTTAAGATGTCTTCTGAATGTCAGGTAGTTATTTATCGCTTTGACATCTGATGGGAGGGCGTTCCACAGGGCGGGCGCCACTACCAAGAAGGCCCTCTGCCTGGTTCCCTGTAGCTTTGCTTCTCGCAATGAGGGAACTGCCAGAAGGCCCTCGGCGCTGGACCTCAGCATCCGGGCAGAACGATGGGGGTGGAGACGCTCCTTCAGGTATACTGGGCCGAGGCCGTTTAGGGCTTTAAAGGTCAGCACCAACACTTTGAATTGTGCTCGGAAACGTACTGGGAGCCAATGTAGGTCTTATGTGGTCTCGGCGGCCCCCCCCCCCCCAGTCACCAGTCTAGCTGCCGCATTCTGGATTAGTTGTAGTTTCCGAGTCACTTTCAAAGGTAGCCCCACGTAGAGCACATTGCAGTAGTCCAAGCGGGAGATAACTAGAGCATGCACCACTCTGGTGAGACAGTCTGCGGGCAGGTAGGGTCTCAGCCTGCATACCAGGTGGAGTTGGTAGACAGCTGCCCTGGATACAGAATTGACCTGCGCCTCCATGGACAGCTGTGAGTCCAAAATGACTCCCAGGCTGCGCACCTGGTCCTTCAGGGGCACAGTTACCCTATTCTGGACCAGGGAGTCCTCCACACCAGCCCGCCCCCTGTCCCCCAAAAACAGTACTTCTGTCTTGTCAGGATTCAGCTTCAATCCATTAGCCGCCATCCATCCTCCAACC
Organism: Podarcis pityusensis; assembly: GCF_964106645.2. Classification (NCBI taxonomy): domain Eukaryota; kingdom Metazoa; phylum Chordata; class Lepidosauria; order Squamata; family Lacertidae; genus Podarcis; species Podarcis pityusensis. The sequence continues at coordinate 22,874,145 of NC_138026.1, forward strand.
GCCTCCAGGCACTCACACAGGACCTTAACTGCCTTCACTGGTTCTGATTTGAAGGAGAGGTAGAGCTGGGTATCATCTGCATATTGATGGACACCCAGTCCAAACCCCCTGATGATCTCTCCCAGCGGCTTCATATAGATGTTAAAAAGCATGGGGGAGAGGACGGAACCCTGAGGCACCCCACAAGTGAGGGCCCAGGGGTGTGAACACTCATCCCCGACCACCACTTTCTGAACACGGCCCAGGAGGAAGGAGCGAAACCACTGTATAACAGTGCCCCCAGCTCCCAGCCCCTCTAGACGGTCCAGAAGGATGTTATGGTCGATTGTATCAAAGGCCGCTGAGAGATCCAGCAGAACCAGGAAACAACTCTCACCTTTGTCCCTAGCTCGCCGGAGATCATCAACCAGCGCGACCAAGGCAGTTTCAGTCCCATGGTGAGGCCTGAATCCCGATTGGAAGGGATCCAAATGGTCCGCATCCTCCAGGCGTGCCTGGAATTGTTCAGCAACCACACGCTCAATCACCTTGCCCAAGAATGGAAGATTTGAGACTGGGCGATAGTTGGCCATACTGGCCGGGTCTAAAGATGGTTTTTTAAGAAGAGGTTTAATGACCGCCTGTTTCAGCGGATCTGGGAATGTTCCCTCACAGAGGGAAGCATTCACCACCCCGCAGAGCCCATCGCCCAGCCCTTCCCGGCTTGCTTTTATTAGCCAGGATGGGCAAGGATCAAGGAGACAGGTGGTTGGTTTCACGCGTCCAAGCAGCCTGTCCACATCCTTGGGGTAACGGATTGAAATTGATTCCATGCAACTTGACCAGACAGAGCTCCAGCACTCTCCCGCCCCAGCCCTGCTCCCACGGTGGTGTCTAGCTCCTTCCGAATATGAGTGATTTTATCTGCAAAAAACTTTGCAAAATCGTTGCAGGAGATCTTGGGGTCTTTACAAGGCCCCGGTGGTAAAGGTGGTTCCGTTAAATTGTGAACCACCTGAAAGAGTCTCCTGCTACTACCGTATTTTTCGCTCTATAAGACGCACCAGACCACAAGACGCACCTAGTTTTTGGAGGAGGAAAACAAGAAAAAAAAATATTCTGAATCTCAGAAGCCAGAACAGCAAGAGGGACTGCTGCACAGTGAAAGCAGTAATCCCTCTTGCTGTTCTGGCCTCTGGGATAGCTGCGCAGCCTGCATTCGCTCCGTAAGACGCGCACACATTTCCCCTTACTTTTTAGGAGGGAAAAAGTGAGTCTTATAGAGCAAAAAATACGGTATTTTCTGCAGATGCAATAGAGGCGGTGAAGAAAGTCTTCTTCGCCGTCGCTATCGCCACTTGGTAGGCTCGACGTTGAGCTCTAACCTGTGTCCAGTCAGATTCGGAGTGAGTTTTCTGCCACCGACGCTCTAGCCGTCTCAGCGATTGTTTCATTGCCCTCAGCTCCGAAGAAAACCATGGGGCTGTCCGGGCTCCATGCAATCAGAGAGGGCGCTTCAGAGCCAGACAGTCGATAGCCCTGGTTAACTCCGCATTCCAGCGGGCCACCAGGGAATCAGCTGAAAGGCCATCAACATGGGATAAAGCATCCCCTACCACTCTCTGGAAACCATTTGGATCCATTAAGTGGCGGGGGCGGACCATCCGAATTGGTCCCACCTCCCTGCAGAGGGGAAGGGTCGCAGAGAAGTCCAGTTGCACCAGGAAGTGATCTGACCATGGCACTTCTTTTGTTTCACTTTTACTTAGTGTCAGATCACCCACATCACTAGAGGTGAACACCAGGTCTAAGGCATGTCCATGACTATGAGTTGGGCCAAACTTATTCAGGGACAGCCCCATGGAGGCCATGCTTTCCATGAAGTCCTGAGCAGCCCCTTGTAAGGTTGTGTCGGCATGGATGTTAAAATCCCCTAGGACAACCAAACTAGGTGTCTCCAGGAGAAAATCCGCCACGACCTGAAGCAGCTCGGACAGGGAATCCTTGGTGCAGCGGGGAGGTCGGTACACCAAAAGGAATCCTGTACTGCCCCTATTGCCCAACTTCCAAAACATGCACTCAGAAAACTGGATCTTCCCAGTAGGACGCCTGGTGCAAGCTAGTGACTTCCTAAAAATCACTGCAACCCCCCCTCCCCGCCCACATGACCTGGGTTGCTGTGCGTAAGAGAAACCTGGTGGGCAAGCAGCGGCAAGAACAGACCCATCTGCTTCCTCCAACCAGTCTCTGTCACACATGCCAGGTCAAATCCTCCATCCACAATCAGGTCGTGGATGGCAGTGGTTTTATTCATCACTGACCTGGCATTACACAGCAACACCTTCAGGTCATGTGGGTTTCCCCTGTTGATTCCAGTATCCATCCGGTCAAGGCCAGACCCGGAGGCAGGGATAGTCCTCAAACAACGACTAAACCTGCCTCCTCGGTAATGACATGGTCTGGTCTTAGCGTAACTCCGCCTCCTGCCCATGATCATCGAGATGGGATGTCCTAGTGCTTCCCCCCCTGTGGAACTTGTCCCAGCCATCGTGTTGGCTGGGGCCCCACTCCCAGGCCCCACCCCCACTCCCAGGGTAAAAGATATATTAAATTTTTCGGCATTTCACGGAGTTTGGGCAAAGTCACCCGTCCGCAGTGAAGCAATATAATCTGTTTTCATGACAAGGAATTGACACACAAGTGCTTTCTTGTGATCATTGTTTTGTCTATGCCATTACTTGGCTTTTCTGCACCTGACCTTGAGTGGAATATTTTGTTGCTTTGTTTCCCTTGGAAGTAGGTTGCAAGCCAACATCATGAAGATATAGTTTGGGTCATTGTTATTTTATTTATTTATTTCCTTGTCAAAGATATTTGTAATATATCTTATTTTATATTACACCAGAGACAAAGAAAAGTCTGCATCAGTGTGATTACAACTGATATCTTAGTCTGTTGTTGACAGGAAGTATTAGCCTGGCCAAACCCACTGCCTCTGATTATCTCTTACTAGTAGAATGATAAAGAAGATTTAGAAAGACAGCTTGCAGAACAATGTGAAGCTACAAGGCTGCAGAAAGGTTACCTTTAGAAATATGTTCCACCGATATACATTTTGTTTTTTGTTTAAAAAATGGGGGCATTCTTTAAAAACATTTATACATCAAAGGAAGAGAAACAATTCACCACAATATAGAAATGCCTGCTTTTGTTTAACTTTTGTGTGGTTTGGCTGAAGCCAAAGGTGAATAAATAGAATATAAGTTTTCAGAGTCAAAATGCTGTTTAGCTTTATGTTTCAAGCATTGTAGCAAAACAAAGAAGAAACACTGGAAAAATTTCGGATCCACTAATTACTAAATCACAGGGGTCAGTTTCCCCCATTAACAGTAATAGGACCCCAATACACTCTCTGAGGAAAGTGTTATTGTGTTGTAATGTTTATAAAAGGATTAATTCTGAAAGCCCATTTGCACCTTTTGGAAGTGTGCCATTATCCTGTGTCAGCTGAAGTGATTATAAAATGTTGTTTTCACCATAAGATGCCAATGTTTTTTGTTTGTTTTTTAAATCTAACCTATTAAAAAAAACCCTCAAAAAACAACAACCCCACATAAAAAGAAACCAATGTCCACATCAAAACTACAAGATCTTCTCTGGTAGGGAAATCACTACTGTTCCATTTTGTAACTTTGAACAGGCACAGCCTAACAAAAGAAAAGGAGAAAAAGTCCAACACAAAACCCCGGGATCAATTGGTCTGTAATTTGAAAAGCTTTATTTGCTCCAGAGGGGCTCCTTGGCTTGCAAATTTCATAAACTTCTGACAAAAGATAAAAAGGCATTTAAAAATAAAATCCCATAATAAAGCACAGAATTAAGCGTCAACCCCCGCCGCTGCCGCCAATGGGTTTGGCATCGTACCAAATCAGACCACCTCAGACTGAGCCAGGCTGTTTTCCAAAGTGCCAAACTGGGATCGGAGCAGACTCTTATTTATCATTTATTTTATTTACAGGGTTTGTACCATGTCCTTCATCCAAAAAGGCTATCTGAGTGGCTTAAAGGTAAAGGGACCCCTGACCATTAGGTCCAGTTGTGACCGACTCTGGGGTTGCGGCCTCATCTCGCTTTATTGGCCAAGAGAGCCGGCGTACAGCTTCCGGGTCATGTGGCCAGCATGACTAAGCCGCTTCTGGCGAACCAGAGCAGTGCACGGAAATGCCGTTTACCTTCCCACCGGAGCGGTACCTATTTATCTACTTGCACTTTGACGTGCTTTCAAACTGCTAGGTTGGCAGGAGCAGGAACCGAGCAACAGGAGCTCACCCCATAGCAGGGATTCGAACCGGCGACCTTCTGATCAGCAAGTCCTAGGCTCTGTGGTTTAACCCACAGCGCCACCGTCCAATACTCTCAGGCTTACAATGTATATAAAATAATGACACGCAAGGGAAAGAAGACAAGAAGAGAAGAGGAAAATCAAAACTTGTGCCAGCTGGGCATTATAGAAATTGGTGCCTGATTCAGAAAGTGCCTGATGGGAGGCTGGGCCCCCAGCAAAGCTGGAAAAATGAGCCTCGCTTCCAACCTCTGATGTTGTGTAAGTCTGATGGAGTGATTGCCCCCAAATGAGCAAGCCTGATGTGACAGCAGAGCTGACTGACTGAGTCCTGCTTCTCACTCTTGAGAAGTGTGAGCTCCCCTTGTTCTCTTGTAATTTAGTAAATGTCCTGCCTTGATTTTCTTATGTGGTTTGTCATTCTGAACAATTAAGGCTATAATTGCTTGATGTGGATACAGTAGTACCTTGGTTGTTTAACGGAATCCGTTCTGGAAGTCCATTTGACTTCCAAAACGTTTGCAAACCAAGGTGATCGGCTGATTGGCCCTGGAAACAATGCTGACAGCCGAAACAGATGTTCTGCTTCCAAAAAACGTTGGCAAACTAGAACACTTGCTTCCAGGTTTACGGCATTCAGGAGCGAAAACGTCCGAATATTAAGGCATTGGACAACCAAGGTACGACTGTAATTCATATGGCCATCAAGACCTTAGGTTTTAAGCATGCTTTTTCCATGCTTTTATTTTAACCCTGAATTTATCCAAAGGCATTGGTTCTGAAACTACTGTGCAACACTGCCTTCGGTACAAATACCCTGGGCAAGTCGCACATGGATTTCTGCTTCTGCAATTCCCCTAGGAATTCTTATTACTTTGATACATGCATTCTGTCAGCACATGTTTGTACCTCCTTATGCCTGTGACTAGTTGAAGGGGGAAAAAACCCATTTAATCACTTACATAGTGGCTTGGAGGCTGTCACAAAACACCTAGATTTAGAGTGACAGGTGATTATTTAAGGGTGAAAATAACTTGCCGTTATTTGCCTCAACTAAAAATAATTGCCTGTTTCTGAATTCGGAGATCTGTCTTTAAAGCAGTCTTATTTAAAATGGAAATAATATAGTTTAACTATTGGAATGTCATTTTAATTTCCCTGAAACTCATTAGCTGATTTATTGTCAAAGCATCAAATGTAGTTGGATCACCCTCCTCTCTTTTCTCATTTGCAAAGTAGCATTGCAACTACTTATTCCTCTTTTTCGTGATAGGATATGGCACCTCTGATTATGATGTGTCATTTTCAAAGGACACATAAATGATTCAAAGTTTATATCCATGTGCTGCAAAGCTGTCAGATGCGCACAAAACACAATGTACAAAGGCACTTTCCTCCAAAGCAGAGAACAAGACGGAGGAAGAGGACAGCCACAAAGATGTTTGATGGATGAAGTGAGCCTCTCCTTTCATTCTGTTCTGATGCTAATGTGGCTGTGAAGGTTGTACGTCCAGGTGACTCTTCCCGCTCATTGCATAATGCAGCTAATGATCAGCATTTGTAACATTAATATAATCTTTCTGCTTCATAATGTACTGCAACACGTGTACTGGTTCGCTGAATGATTTATATCCTATGTAGTAATACATTTCCTAGGGTAATAGAGGAAATTGATTATCTTGCACAGAGGTTTCCTGACATGATGCATTCCGTGTTCATCATAAATATAATTAGCTTACATGGCACCGTATTTCATTAACTCAAGACTCTTTGATTTTGTTGATAATTGATAAGTGCCCTTTCATTAATTAAAATCAGGCATCTCAATCTTTGTAAAAATTCAAAAGCTTCCTTGTTATCATGTCTATATATATAATTAAAATGTTGATATATGTCTCTCTCTAATTGGGATCATTCTGTATTCTGTTGATTGTCAATGAATAAAATAAATATCCTGTAATACTTGTCCAGATATATAGGGAGTTCTAATGGATAGATAGATAGATAGACAGATAGACAGACATATCTATAACATAACAGAATATGATGTATCATAACTACAGAAGTTTTATACACGCATGGTCCAAGATTATGCGTACACAATAACGTTGTCTTTAGCACTGTAGATATGCACATAAACAAGACCCTATCTAATAGCAGACTTAGGTGGCAACTATTTCCAGAATTATAGCCAAAATGGGGCAACTGAGAAACAAAACGCTTGCTTTAAGGAGCCCAGAGATTTATAGAAATACAAAAAAAACCTAAGGAATCACACCTCAAAAAGATCAGCCTAATGAAGACTGAGCATGCTCAGCAGCCACAAACTGTAGAATGACAGCTGGGAAATAAATAAAAAAGTGAATGAGGGAGGGAGGGAGCAAGAGAAGAGGGATGTCCTGTTTAAAGGGAATGGCTGGCTGGAAGCCTGAATAGGAGCATTTTCTTTTGGGAGGGAGGATATAGAACAAAATGTGGTTGCAGGTCCCACTTGTATATAGCAGTATCAGTTTGGACGCTAAATGCGACCTCCACCAATTATGTTAGTGGTTTCTGTATGCTCTGGGATGTTCAGAGAACTAAATCAGTTTGTAAGTTAAAAGAAGTGGTGTCCTGGTTTTTACTTTTTGAAATATGGCAACCCTAAGTGTACCTCCACTTTTGTCAGCACTTTTATCATTTCCCACTAGGAAATGAAAAGGTATAACTATTAATATAACATTTCCCTCCTCTTCTTTCCTTGTCCTATTCTTCCTTTGGCCTGCAGAAGGAAGACTCAATAACAGGAACTGGTAAAAGGTCATACTTATTGAAATACAACAAAGAACTTGTGCCAATCCATGGGCAGGTTGGCTGGAGGCAGATCTTACTTGCCAGAGTCGCCCAGGCAGGTGGGTGTTTCCAAACTGTTGCACTATTCTAGCCTAGGGAAGTCCACACACACACAAATATAAACAGAGGTATCATCTGCTGAATGAGGAACTAAAAGTGTCAAGCCAGTACGCATTCAGATCCACCTCCCTATGCTCATATGAATGAAGACAGTCAATCTGTATAACGTTGTTTTGAATGGGGTGTGTGCCGATTCCCATTCGCGTTCTCACACAGCTAGCCAAATCCATGTTTTCATCTTGCTTACATGACTGGACTGAGACTCTGTGACGCAGAATAGCTGATGGGATTGCAAGCAGCACTTTTTGCTTTTGCAGTTAAGCCTGTGTCGAGAACCTGGCAAACCATAGGGCACTCAAGTTTATGAAGACTTGACAAAATAAATGAAAAATTTTCATTTCAGTGTGCATAAATGTGATAGGCTGAAGTATGGATGGATTTGAAATGACAGGGTGGTGGCCTATGTGACCTTGAGTGGGGGAAATCCTGGGCAGGACAGGCAAGAAATCCCTAAAGCCTGCAATTCATTGTGCAGAGCCTGTTAAGAAAACAAACAGGATGTTAAGTCTGTGGCTCAATAAAGATATAAATCAAGAGAGTAGTTCTGCTGCTTTATGAGCCTGATAGCATCCCACTCATCCTAGATCTATTGCAAGGGATAGGAGCTGATTTTCTTTAGTGATCCTTTCAATATCGTGTGCTATTTCTCTCTTCTTCTTCTTTTGTCACAAAGAAGCAAACAAATAGATTGATGGACATTTGAAAAGCTTGAAGCAGGAGGACGGGTGGCAAAAGCTTGACTGGCTGAGAAACAGACGCTTGCATGTCTTTCTTGATGAAAACTGCTGAATAATGGGGATCAGTCAATATGCGTTGAGGGGTGTGTGTATCTCTTTTATATGGAGGGGAATCAATGTTTGCTGAATGAGTCTATCCGGAATCAGACCATGGCTCTATCTAGCCCTGGCTCTGGGTGGTACTGACTCTCCAGAACCTTGGGCTGGGGCCTTTTCCAGTCCTAGTAACCTTTGGCTTAGATGCGCTGGGAATTTACATTACAGTCTTAGGCATTCAAAGCACAATCTCTATAACTAAAAGAACACGTCTCCCAGATGACTATATCGGATATATTGCTACATTACTAGCCTCGGACTATGGATCAATACAGTCCAGTATTGGGTACTCTGAATGGGCAGTGGCTGTCCATCACCTTCCCAGGAGGAGGTCTTCCTAGTCCTTGAGCTCCAGAAATTACACGGGAGTAAACCTTAGTAGGTTTTCTACATAAAAAACTTGTGCTCTACTACTGTTCAGCCGTCTCCCAGTGGCATACTTCTACTGTCAGTTCAGCTGTAAGCAAATAAGTCACACTGATTTCAACAGAATGTCTCCACGAATTACTAGGATGTAGGATTTCAGGCAAAAACAACATTTACTTCCCATGCAAAAGATATTTAGTGTACCAAAAACCACTGGGCATAGTGAATGAGTTTCACAAAGCCACTCCCGACATAAGGAGGGGGGGTTGCAGGCTCATGCCCCACCTACATTCTCGCGGGGCTAGCTCAGCCCCGCGGGACTTGGGAATCCCGGGAGTCATCATTCACCACGCCAGCCAATCGGCTGGCGACGGGGGCGGGCTTAGGAGAGTTCATTTAAGGTCGGGGCAGCCCGTGCTCGCCCCTTTCTTTTCTTTCAGCCAGCTGCAGTTTTCATTTGGACTTTGCTATGGGCTTCGGTTGGTTGCCGCAAGGGGCCTGGTAGGAGTTTTTCCATTTGGCTAATTGGCAGTATTTTGGAAGCCACTTGGTTTTTTCGCTTACCTCATAGCAAAACGTCACAACACCTTTGGTTTTGGCGGTTAGGCATTGGCAGGGGTATTATTACGCAAATGAGTTGGGGGGGGATGAACACCATCACCTCCCCCAAATGATGAAGGGTAGTCCGATAAAGGACTCCGGGGGGGCGTCGCCTCGTCCGAAACCTATGGAGGCTAGGGCCTAAAGTGCGCTCCCGAGCGGTAACCCCTCGGGGAGCGCCTAGGGATGTGCATCTCGGGGGCTCCCCCTGTTGGTGCTTAACCCTTCCCGGTTTTATGCCGGTTAGTCTGATAGGGCCAATGCCTAAAGCCAATACTGCTCTTACCTGTAATCAATAAAGTTGTGGCCATTTTTCGCCCATTAACCTAAATTCTGGTGTCCGGTGTCTTTATTTATTCCATCTGTGGGAGGGGGCGGGAATCGCCATGCAAAAGTATCTGGAGTAGAAGATGGTCAGCTGAAGCAAATTTTAAATCTAGGTTTGCCCACTTTCTCACAAGCCCTGCTTATGTGCCTTTAACAGCATCCTGGTCTAAAGAAGTAGCACAGATAGCAAAGCTTAATACAGGCACGTATTTGAAGATGTTGCCTTTTCCGTCAAGTACCACTTCCTTCCGTACCCTGTGGATGTTTAATTCATCGTCTTTTGTTTCCGTGCTTTCATTTTGATCCACGCTGCCATAACGGCACAAATAGATGCCTCCCAAATATCCCAGTGCACAGCATGTATGCATGACTGAAAATTCCAGACCCTCTCTTTTGTGTTTGTTTCAATGCTGAGGGGATTAAGCAGCCGAAGAATACATTACATGGGCAGGAGAGCATCCAAATCGGGAACAACAAATGGAGAGCCGAGGCAAGAAAAAGCAGCAGTTTGTAATCTTTCAGGCTTCACTGAAGTCTAATCCTGGTTCTGGGCTCACTTGACCGACCTCACAGTATGCTCTTCATCTGAACAGTGGTGTACATTCGTTCTCGCATCACCGCATCTCGACTCCTTGATCCACCTTGTTGTTAAACTGACTCTGGTTCTGGCTTAAGTAAAATGCTGAAACTTCTCTGGCTATCCCTGCACCTAGCGTTTGAAGGCATCAGAGTTTGTTCTCGCAACCATAACTCCTCTCATCTCTAGGGAGGCAGCAGCAGACAGCATGCAGGCACCTGACCTACAGTTGGTTGTGTTGCCACTGCTGATTGGGAGGTAGAGGTTGAGGGGTTAAGGTCAGCATAGTTCACGTGCGCCGGCAGAGCCAATCAGCTCTTCCCCTCTACCTCCCCAGTGCTGCCCCACCACACCACCTGCTCTGGACACCCCAAATATTTGTGATTCTCTGCTCCAAAATAAAATGTACCTATCTGATGACAGGCCGCAGTATTGAGAATGTTGTTGCTTAAATTTGTATACCTGCAGGTCTCAAGAAACTTACAACATAAAATCACGAGATTAAAAAAACCCACAATAAAAACAAAAACGACCCAGATTGTCAGCTCTGTGAAAGAAAATGGGCGTGCAAGCTGGATGTGCAGCTAAGCCAACTGAATGCCAATGACGGGGGCTGCCAACCCTTTTATAACAGTGGGCGCATTTGAAATTTTGAAGAGGGATTGGAGGTGACTGTCACAAACGGTTGCTGTGGAGGCATGGCATAACACAAAATAGCTGCCCTGGGGGGTATGGCATTTGGCTGCCATATCTGAAAAAGCACGAACAGAGACAGCACAAAATGTTGTTTGCATGCCTCCAATTAATTCCCACCACCACCACCAATGGGAGGAAAGGCAGCTACATCAGCCACCACAACACTCACTCACTCACTCACTCCCAGAGAGGTCTTTGCAGCTCTCCTCTGCTCAGAACAGATGGGAGAGTAGGCATCCAATCCTCCAGTGAAGTGTGGGCATGTTTGAATGGGGATGGTGGTGTTCAGTGTAGAAGAGGCCGAGCTTGTGTAAACAGCATACCCACCAACATTTATCCGATGAAAATAGGGATGTCCCATTCCATAATGTTAATTTTACTATTTATACCCCACACATCTTATTAGGTTGCCCCAGCACTCTGGGAAGCTTCCAACATGCACAAAAAACATAATTAATACATTAAATATTTTTTAAAAAAACATTCTTATACAGGATTGCCTTCAGATGGCTCAAAAGTCAAATAGCTCCCTACCCTCCAACATTTCTCCAATGAAAATAGGGACATCCTGAGGAAAAGCAGGATATTCTGGGATCAAACCAGAAACTGTGACGGCTTCCCTAAATCAGGGGTGCCCTTAGAAAATAGGGACACCTGGAGGGGTCTGAAACCGAGCAGGAAGAGCAAACAGGGTATTGAGGGTTTTTGAGGAGATATTTACTGACAACCTCCACATGTTGCAAAAGAGGTCCTAGTAAGCACATTGGCCGTTCTTGGGCACCATGTTGGTGACCTTTGGCCTTTTTGAGTAGGGAACATGATGTCCTATTAAGTCAATTACAGAGATCACATGATGCTCAACAATGGTGCAGTTTTGTGTTGCCAATGCTGCATATTTGCTTTTGTGGGACAAATGTCCTGAACTTGTGATGCCAGCATGTAGGAACGACCCACGGTAACAGAGGGATGGGTTTCACACATTGCCTCACCTTGCATGCGAGCTAACACACTAACTGCGTGCTTGCAGATCTCAGAACAAGAAGCACAGCTCTGAGAATCACATAGCAGTCCTGTGGAGTCTCCTGTCTCTAGTATGTTAAAATATTTAATAACACTGTTTGAATGAATCAGGGATATGAGATCAAATACAGAACAGGAGGGTTCTTTTTTTTTCCCCTTTCAAAGGGAAGGTTTGAAGGGAGAAGAGAATATACTGAAACTAGAGATTACTGTAAAGGACCTGTGTGCCTGTGTGAAACGAGGCAGAGATAGAGAGGCGCTTGAGCAACGTAGTAATTAAAGTAGACATCACAAGCAAAACTCAGATGATTCCTGAATCTTTTGAATTTTCTCCCTTTTAAGGGAATAATTACTGTCGTTGCATAAAGACTCCAGTCTGTAGGCTATAGAAGTACTGTAAATTAATAATAGAGCTTTAATTAGATATACCCAACACAGAGTGTCCAGTGCTAAATTCAAAAATTATTGCCGATCCAGGAAGAGGATATTTGGTTGTCTGATGGAAGAAAGGGAAAGATGGCCAAGAAATTTAATTCAGTTCCTATTTAAAGGTGAAGCTACTTAATTCGCACTTTCAGAAACAATATGTGAATCGATACAGCTATCCTTCGAAGTTCACACTTCTCCAAATTTTGCAGTACACATCTCCAGGCCAGTAATATGTTCATAAATGCATGTACTCGGGTAAAGTGTGCATAAAAACGCATGTATTTGTGAATGAAACACTTGAAATGCATTATATTTGGGGATACTGCGTTGCAAAAATGTGTATAAAAGGCAAAATTGCATACAAGCTCATGTATATTAGGAGAAATTCAGTCTAAAATGCCAAAGAATTTTAATGAGGACTTGTTTTTAAAAATTGGAAATGGATGTGGCAGTGTGGAGAAGTGAACTTAAGGTAAGAAAAATGACAAACTGAGGGCAAACAAAATTTGACAGATTTGCCAATCCCTAGACATGGGGCAGGAATTCTCCCTTTAGAATTCCTTCCACAGCGAAGCTGAACAGGCTAATACAATCATTGCCTTCTGCAAACAATTGAACATGTTTCTATCCCAGCAAGAGTGGGGAGTTGTTGTTGTTGTTAACCAGGCGGGTAATTCTATGTTACTTCTACTATGCAATATGCAGTTTTATATTTTTATTTTATTCATTTATATAAAAGCTATTTATATATTGCTGTGTCATAAAAACATACCACAGTCTTTTACAACAACATAAAAAAGATAAAACCAAACAGTAAAAAGTTTTTAAAAGGTCAAAAGCAAAAATGAATTTAAAACAAACATTAGTAGACCGTTCCCTACCACAAATTATGCAGTTGATTTTCCTGCACTTGGGGAAATCGTGGGGGTCAGCACACTCAGAGTGCAATGGGTGAGTCTCACCCTGGTGAAACCACCTTCATGATCATAGTTTCTCCTCTGCCAGGTAAGCACTGTGTATTTTATTATGTTATTGGATTTGTTAAATTTATTTTTATTTTATTTTTATTTTTATCATTGATGCAGTTTTGCAGCCACCCTTAGGGCGAAATGCCATGGGGAAGAGATGTAAAAAATAAAATAAGTAACGATATACGTTGCTGCATAGATAATATTGTTTGAAATATATGAGCAGCAGAAAGGACACCTGTAGGATATTTTAATAGGTCTGAACAGCCAGTTCTAGGGAGTGGGCCAAAGAGGTGATGATAGGGTCCAGAATATGTAAGAGAAGAGTATAACTCTGCAGATAGGTGGGGATAGGAGAGGAATTAGTTTGGTCCACTTTTACAACAGACTGATGGGGAAAAATTCATTCCGTCTGCTTTTCACAGTGAACTGATGCTCTTGAATTTGCTTGCAGATCAGAAGACAACTGCCAGATTACACAGTTTTCAGTGTGCAAAATGCGTGCACACAGCCAAACATTTTATGTATAAATTGTGCACTTTAAAGTATGTATCTTATGCAAGTAGTATATAAAAAATGTGTGCAAAATTTAACACAGATTCTAATGGCAATTATTAACTTTTCACTATCTATATTACCTCACATGTCAGAATATTGTCTAGATTCTAACAAAATGATGTTACCAAAAATGTTATTCTTGTTTCTAACTCTACCTATCTGAATTGCAGCAAAGACTCTAGAGAAATGGCAAACAGTGATTAGAACCTTTATTCTTCAGTGCAAGAGACCTAGACAGTGATGAACTGTATTGTCTCACCATCCCCAGAGAGTGGTTATAGGTCTACCACATTTGCAAAGACACCATGATGTGGGCCATTTGCAAAATGTCATTAGTATGATAAACTATGTAAAAGAGAAGACTTGGATACAGTTGGAATAACAAACCTATTTGCAAAAGCAGAATTAATGATATGGCGACCAGGGCTATCACCTATATCACCACTGATACCCTTCACATTGCACCCCTCCTTCTAAGCACCTGACAGAAAATTGGCTGATACAAAATGGAGAGAGAGAAAAGACTTGTACAGACTGATACACTCTTATAAATATAATATTTCTCTTACAGGAGGGCAAATTATGGAAAGAAATTATTGCAATAGATCTAGGAACTTATCACTTTTATTCTGGTAATGGCACGATTACTGATAGCAAAAGACTGGAGAGGCCACATCGCACAATGGAAACAGAAAGTAAGGACAATTGTTTTATCTGGCAAACTAACTAAGGGAGCACATTCCCTGAATGACTATAGAATCATATCATGGAATTGTAGTGTTGAAAGGGATCTCGCAGGTCAGCTAGTCCAACCCCCTGCAATGCAGGAAACTCTTGCCCAACGTGGGGCTTGAACCCACAACCCTGAGTCTTGTGCTTGTATCTGACATAGATATTTTGTTGAAATACGGCACCATTATATAAAATACTCCAATGAACACCCTGATGACTGGCACCCACCTCTGTTCTGGAGGAGTGGGTGGGAGTGGGGAAACGAATTGTTTTGGTAATGTTTATGTTCATGCCTATATTCTTTTTCTTTAATATTAATATATATATATTGTATTAAAACAGATCCTAACATCTGACTGTGTGTGTTTTAATAAATCTATGCAGCCCACCTAAAAGACTTATGTAAACTTATCTCTACCTTAGCAGCAAAAAAAGAAGTATAATGAACTCCCCTCTGATCTCGACAGTTGGCAGCATTCAGCTTGTTGTGGCGGTCCTTTTCTGGAACAGGCCACATATCATTCTGCTTATGATATATAAAAACATGAAGCGTTTTCAATTGCGTGTTCAGACCCAAAGACCTCCCTCCTAAATAAAGACATATTTGACTCAAATTTTAGTTTTGGTTTTTGGAAGAATTTAGGCCACAACTTTATTGATTACAGAAAAGTGAGTGGTTGCATAGGCTCTGGTTCAACTAGCTCCCTGCACCCTTGCAGGCAGCGCTGACCCAGAGCTCTATCATAGGTCAGCCAAGGGTGAACACCTGAGGAAGGTGAAAAGCCTGGGAGCTGTTCACTCCCCAGATGCTCTGCTGGACTCAGGCATGGGCACAACCCCTTTTGGGGGGTTGGCCAAACCAAGTTGAGTCCCTGGATTCCTTTAATGGAATACCCTTCACATAGGGATGGTGAGACCGTTCTCCCATCCCTATTAAATGAACCAGTGCCTATCCGCAACCTTATAAGTTGTGATGAATTGCTACGCGGCAGGCGAAACCCAAATGTCAACAGCCAATCAGCCAAGTAGGAAAATTCCTGCTGTGCCCCTGTCCCAATGACAGACGACACACGACGGCATAGCAAGGTCAACTGCAAAAGGCCCTAAAATTAGGGAGAGGTGGGCGGGTGTTCCGAATGTATGAGCCGAAAGAGGAAGCTCTGGGTCACGTGCATGGGTTTATATAGATCCCTCGATTCATACAGATCCCTCAACTGCAACCCCATTGGCCTGATTGAAACCCAGCATCAAGGGACCTACCAATCGGGTGTTGTGGCTATCCAATGGACCCACTCACAACCAAGAGGTCAGTCTCCAGATCTCGCCATAACACATGCCCTCTTTTAGGGAGGACACGATCTGTGGTATAAGAACATAGGAAGCTCCCTGTGTCAGGTGCTTAACCCAGCTAGTTCAGTATTGTCTACAATGGTCTAGGACCAGGGAAACTGAGTTTCATCATATTTTCCTTCTCATCCACGAAACACATTGGGTGACCTTGGGACAGACATTATCTCTCAGCTTTAGCTACCTTGCAGAGATGCTGTGAAGAGAACATGTTGCAAAAGATGAAATATTCAGTGTCCCAAGTCCCTTGGAGGAGGAATGCTGAGATTTATAATAACAAACCTCAATAATTTCTCTTTGTAAAGTGACACGTTTGACTTGAAAAGCCGGTGCTTCCTTCTCATCTCAGTTATAATGAAGGAAAATGTTTGCGATTCTTTCAAAACCATTGGCGTTTCACATATGCAAATCAGGTAGGTATATAAACGTTGAGTAACCTCTCTGCCTCTTCCAGCTGAGCAGCAAAGTGAACTATGCTTAGCAAAGAATGCTGGACTGGAAAAACCTCCTAACCCATCAATTAAGGAGCAACTGCTCTCCAGAGCTACAATAAAAGGCATTGAAAATGTATGAAGATATTAAATGAACCTCTGAAGCATACACTGCAGTCTATCACATAGTGCATAATATTTATGCAGAGCAGGAATATTTGGATAAGAATAATACAGTGTGAAAATCCCTGTTCAACTTTTTTTAAAAAAAAAGAAAAAGAAAAAATACTTTAACTACTAGAGTGAAAAAGTTTAGACTTAAGGGATAGTTGATGACGGTTTAACATACTAAAACAGTGAGGAAAATGTTCTTTAAAGAAGAGGTTTAAAATATACCTCGCCAGTAATGGATTTTATTACAAATAGCATAAGAGCTTGGTAAATGGGCCGAAGTTGCGTGCGTGATGTCACACATGAGGTCTAGACATTGGGAGCAGCCAGGGGCTGAGCTGAGCACAGCAGCAGCATGGTTTCAGTGGCCGGCGGCTCCTCCGTCTCCACTGCTGCCAAGAGTGGGGGGGGGGGCTGCTTTGACTCTCCTTCCCCTCGGTGCCAAGAGGAGGAGGAGCTGGACACTGAAGTTGCACTGCACTCAGCATCCTATGCCCCCTGATTTATTGGGGACATAAAAGGTAAAGGTAAAGGGACCCCTGACCATTAGGTCCAGTCGTGGCCGACTCTGGGGTTGTGGCGCTCATCTCGCTTTATTGGCCGAGGGAGCCGGCGTACAGCTTCCGGGTCATGTGGCCAGCATGACTAAGCTGCTTCTGGAGAACCAGAGCAGTGCATGGAAATGCCGTTTACCTTTCCACCAGAGCGGTACCTATTTATCTACTTGCACTTTGATGTGCTTTTGAACTGCTAGGTTGGCAGGAGCAGGGACCGAGCAACGGGAGCTCACCCCGTTGTGGGGATTCGAACCGCCGACCTTCTGATCGGCAAGTCCTAGGCTCTGTGGTTTAACCCACAGCGCCACCCGTGTCCCTTTTACTTGGGGACATGGGGGGGGGGCAAATGGCTTGGCTCCCATGTTGGTGCCCCTGCCGCATAACATGGTTAGTTCCTGGAAGAAGTCACCATTCTCCTTAGACACTGATGGAGGGGGAAGTGTGGCGCTACATCTAGTAAGGGCATCCATAACCAACTCAGATAGCTGTACCCGTTCCAGTTATCAGAAGGGTTTTAGAAGTCTTGCACAAAATATACCGTATTTTTCACTCTGTAAGACACACTTTTCCCCTCCTAAAAAGAAAGGGGAAATGTGTGTGTGTGTTATGGAGCGAATGCAGGCTGTGCAGCTATCACAGAAGCCAGAACACCAAGACGGATTGCTGCAGAGCAATCCCTCTTGCTGTTCTGGCTTCAGGGATAGCCGCGCAAAGCCTCTTCAACAACGTTTGATTCAGAATATTTTTTTTCTTGTTTTCCTCCTCTAAAAACTAGGTGCGTCTTATGGTCGGGTGTGTCTTGCAGAGCAAAAAATATGGTAACTAAGAAAAATAATCTTTTTTGCTGCCAGCATATTGCACCCTCACAATGCCTTGCACCTAGCATCAGTGTGAGGCATTGCGTGCTTGCTTGCAGAAGGGTGTGTGTGTGGCTGCCACACATAAAATATATATATATCTGGAGAGCATTAAGAGAAAGCAAAATTTGGGACATTTGATTCCAGAAATCTGAATCCTAAGATTAACATTAATACAAAAGAGTTAGAGGAGGAACAAGATACAATTTTCAGGTTAAATAATGAACTGAAACGTTTTCTGAAATTCATTACTATGGATTGTATAGCTCCACAGATATTAATTTTAATCATATAATCTAATCGTTATTGATTTCTCACCTGCCACAATTTGATATAAAATGTAACCACGTTGTATTTTTTTAAAATAAAAAAATGCTAGCTCAAAATCACAATTTATTTCTGTGGCGAAACCTTCTATTGAAGTAACCCCTCATTTACCTCAGCCATTGATCCCTTTAAATAGAAACAGAACCATTAGCTTTGCTGGAGAGGGAGCACAGATAAGGAGAGGAGAGGACTTCAGTTCCTTCTCTAGAGTGATGGGTTTAACAGCACCCTATGCAGAAGTGGGTTGTTTATTTGGCTTCCCATCCTCAAGCATGAGATTATTCTCTTAATGGAGGAAAGATTTTATCTTGCTATTTCCAGAGGAAACCAGAACCACACTCCACTGCAGTCATCAGTGCTCTGGATCACGGGGAATGACAGCTTCCCTCTACAACTTTGCTTCTCATTGGGAGAAAGATGACTGGTATTTCCAGGGAAGATAGCATCCCTGAAACACTGTCAGTTCTTACAGGAAGCAAAGCCCAAGGTAGCATGGGTAGAAAAAAGCATTCACTACTTCAGGCCAGCGAAAGGTCGAAAGTCCAGGCATTCTCACTCTAATGAGTATACCTGGAAGGAAACCTCCTACGGTATGAAAAGAAATTGATTGGAGTGGGCCTGAATGCATACAACAAAGTGTCAGCGCCCCAATGAAGTTTTATGAGAATGACCTTTGAGGTCAGCTTGGATAATATCACAGCCTTGTGCTATATATCTTACTGATAAATACAGCTGAAATTGCCTTGAGCGCCAACTTGCAGCTCAACTGGTTAATAATGAGAACAGAATGAACTTAACTACAGGCACATGGTGGGATTTCTAGTCTCAGTTGTCTTGTACTTTCTAGTATGGACAAATACTTAGGAGTGGCTGCAGAAATAAAACAGGCAAAATATTTTACACGCAAGAACAGTTGTTTTTTAACTGAATGTCTAAGGGTTCCTCTAAACAACTTATTTATTCAGCATTTCTCCTAGTTTGCATGCACAAAGCCTATGCAAAGGTTATGTGGCACCTGGTCTTTGTTGAGTATTTATTCTTATTTGTGGGGCAGATATGCTACAATCTGATTTTCTTGTGGGATGTTTGTACATATTCCTATTAATCATTTACTCATTCTGCACCTTTCGCTGCATTTCCCCATTACCTTCCTAGAAGTCAGGTTTGGGGGTTTTTTGTGTGTGGATTTGTTACACTAGGGGGCAGATCCCTTTAATCCACTGTAATTTCTGGTATGTGATTGAGCAATAACAGTATGAAGGAGCCCTAACAGGCTAATTTGGGACTATGCCAGTATAGTCTCTGGATAGATAGAAGTTGTGCAGAAACCTTATTGCTGGCTTTCCCCAGAAAACACCTTCAGAGACTGCTTAGATAGGTGGTTATTATGTTGTGGATCTGCAAAGTCTCTTATTGACAGCTCAATCCCCGCAAAAGGGTGAGCTCCTGTTGCTTTCTCCCAGCTCCTGCCAACCTAGCAGTTCGAAAGCATACCAGTGCAAGTAGATAACTAGGTACCACTGTGGTGGGAAGGTAAACAACATTTCTGTGCGCTCTGGTTTCTGTCAGTGTTCCGTTGTGCCAGAAGCGGTTTAGCCATGCTGGCCACATGTCCTGGAAAGCTGTCTGTGGACAAATGTTGGCTCCCTTTGCCTGAAGCAAGATGAGTGCCGGAATCCCATAGTAGCCTTTGACTGGACTTAACTGTCCAGGGGTCCTTTACCTTTTTTTACCTATTAACAGCTCAGGTGCAGGTGTAGGTTCACGTTAACCTAGCTCTGTGGAAGTTTATTTTCCACCAGTGGGTATTGTAGGACCAATCCAACACCATGGGCAAGTTGCAAATTGCTTCCCAACTCTGGAATGGGCCTTGAGCCAGTGTTTTCTTTTAGATGGGCAATAGTGTTGTCATATATTTGATTCCATGCAGGTGACCTTGGGAACCACGACAGAAATGCCCAGCACATATTATAAATGTAAAATAAATTTGAGTGCTAATTTTATCAGACTGTGATTGCTGCCTGCAATTTATTCACACAGAGTTGAGTACATTTGTTGATAAGATGGAAATGTTATGTAATTTGTCCTTGCTGAATACAATTTATGGAAGCATACCTTACAATAATCACTGTGCAGGCATTAATTAATCGAATTCATACAAATTGTGTTCCATACCTACAATATAAATGAATTAGGTAGCTCAGGACTTATCACACAATCATACAATTAGTCCCTCCTTATATTTCTGTGACAGGCAATAATTCATGTAAATCTCGACTTATTCTCTGCAGTGAATTCTGGTTACTTCCAGTAGCACCACAAATGGTGAATCTGACTGCCAGGTTTAGGTCTATGTCTATTTTTCATGTCCATATTTCAGAGTATGGGTAAACACCACTGACTTTGAAATAGCCTGGAGAAGTCCAAAATTCCCTTTATGTACCCTTTACCCTCTCTGTGTGTTCAATGATGGCAATGGGTGTTCAAAGGAGCCTAGAATTATCCATGCATCCCGTATCCTTTCTAGAAAAAATTGATCCTCTCCGCAGCCCCCCAAGGCACAATTTAATGGGTGGGGTCATTATATGTAGAAGGGTTCCGCATAAAAGGAGGCAGATTGGATGCTTCCACACATGGACAGCCTAACTGATATGTTGAGTCTCCTGAGAACAGTTGTCCTCATTAGATCTGACACAAAGCCTCCCAACTCCTGGTTCGCTGTCTGGAGTAGTCAAGTCCTCTCTGCCACCTTTCTGCCCATTCAGAAAGATATAATACTCACACACATTCCAGCCTTTATCATATTAAAATGTTCTCCAGTGGCATGCAAGTTGGACCTGAATCCAGAGACTCTGATGTTCCATCACAATAGATCCTTTATATATTGACGAGAACGCTAAACTGTTTGATAGTCAATTGAGTATGGCCATGTCATCCTTTTCATAAAGGCAGCATAGGGGTGATTGCTGTATCAGGCTGACAAATTGAGAGGGCTGTGTCTGTTATCAGGTAATATCTATGTCTGAAGAGCACTCTGTATAACTTTGCAGGCGAAGTGTGTGTGTGTGTGTGTGTGTGTGTGCGCGCACATGCATATTTCATAGGCACAGCCATCTCCTGCAATTTAAGACTGGATATTTATCAGCTGAGATGCACTAAATATTCCCTTTTTATGATTATAATAACTGGTCACCCATCTTTTATAATAACAGAGAGAAGGAGAATTTCTAGACATTGGATTTCTCTGTTGTTGGTGGTTTTTTTTAAGGGGTCATATACTGGTAGTCACATGAGTACATATTGTAAGCCAGTATATTTTCAAGTGATGGTTGATCCTATATATAAATGAATATGCCAATATTGGTTTCAGTTAGTTTCTCATTCATCTGATCTTAAATTCAGTTTGTCCCACTTCCACATCAGTTTACAAATAAAAATAATGTACACATTTTGGGGTGCATTTATTTCAATCTATGCATCTTGGCAAACCAGTGTTCCCAAATGTGATACATTGTTGTACATTATTTTCAGCAATATACATAATATTGTGTCCACTTTCCCACAGTATACACTTTTCTGCACACATTTTCTTGCTGGTGAAGTGCATACTGTGTTATGGATCACATATTGGAAGTGCAGATTAGGTAGGTTTGCATTAAATTAATTTCTCCCCCATTCTTCCAAGTTCATATAATAACTCTGCACTGTAAAATAAGAGGTTTGTTTCTTTTTACTCTTTCCCATCCTTTCCAAAATGCCATCTTCCTTCCACCCCTATTTTTTCCCAAAGCATTCATGGTATTCAGGAAGTGCCATCCGCTCACTTGTCTTCAATAGGATTTTTATTTATGTTTGAGCTTTGTGGTGAGAATGTTGAAAATCCCTCTAGAGCATATGAAACAGAATATATACAATATTTCCCTTCTCTTGTTGATTTTGAAATAAGAAGTATACAAGCAAGCTGTGAAGAGCCAGTTGCCATCAAAGGTCTATTTCTCCAGGGATCAGCATAAGTGTTCTTTTACTAGAACAAGTTAAAGAATGATTGCAACAACACATTTGATGGAAACTAGTCTTTCAACCCCTGTGGTACCTTTTATCTCTACTGGAAATTGGATTAATTCAAGTCTTTCTTTTCCTGCTATTTATATTTCTAAGATCCTCAGCAAAGTCTTTCATCTAGAAATTCATATACCAATCTGCTTAAAATTCATGGCATAGGATCTGAATATCCATCCTGGCAGACATACTGAAAATTCTCTGTGTTTAGTTCTATTTGAATTGTTAGCAAACAAGTCTCAATATGCAGGATGTTTATAATTCAGTGAGATGATGCTAGGAAGCACAATAGGGGAAGAGCAAGAAAATATGTCTCAGCTATAAACACATTGTGTGATCACATTTCAGCCCTCAAACCATCCCAGACTACTCCTCTCAGAGTATTTCAACTGCAGGCTACAATTTCCAGAATTTGTTCAAACGCTTCGTCCAACAATTTGTTGCAAGCAAGGTGATTCCAGTGCATGCAAGGATCAATCTCCTTGTCTTCAAGAGACTTCCTATTCCTTTCAATAAAAGAGAACTTTCCTGCATACAGTGGAACGGACTATGTATATACATGTATTCCCCTACATTAAATGATTAGAGAAACAAATTCACATATGTATCAATGTTTCTAGAGTCAAATCGAGTGTGCCCAGGACTTTTGCGCACTTCTTGCAAAGCATCTCCTCACAGCCACCCCAAACGTCAGTGTGAAGCAGTCTGCGCAGACAGCAGTGAACAGCAGGAATCCCTATGACCACAGCAACAGCAGGCCCAGGTACAGTGGTACCTCGGGTTACAGACGCTTCAGGTTACAGACGATTCAGGTTACAGACTCCTCTAACCCAGAAATAGTACCTCGGGTTAAGAACTTTGCTTCAGGATGAGAACAGAAATCATGTGGTGGCGGTGTGGTGGCAGTGGGAGGCCCCATTAGCTAAAGTGGTACCTCAGGTTAAGAATAGTTTCAGGTTAAGAACCAACCTCCAGAACGAATTAAGTTCTTAACCCGAGGTACCACTGTATAAGACACAAAGGGGGAATCCTCTTGCACGCGTAGAATCAGGGGTGTAGGAAGGGGGGCGGGGGCAGGCCGCCACAGGTGCCATCATGGAGGGGGTGTGTGACAAATTATCAAGGAACAATTACTGCCCAACTAGGGCAGTTCATAAAAAACTTTTTTTAAAAAAATGCCTGCTCCAAAGGCCTTATCTTACTACACTAGGGATTATATAGCTATATATGAAATTTCATGCATATCAGTTAATATCTTGACCCTCCTCCACGAAAATAGCTGTTTACTTGGCCGTTTTCCTATGTCGTGAAGGCTGAAATTTCAGTTCAGTGGAGCAGCACCTGCACTTTGGAACTCCTCGCCTATTGCAACAAAGCACATGCCTTTGCTAGACTCTTCTGGCACCTGCTAAAACCATTCTTCTTTGGGCAAGCATACCTAGATGCTTAGGAAGTTGAAGTAATTTTAATCTTAATATTTTAGCTTTTGTATGTTTTAAAGTAGGATTTTCTTGATATTACTGTTGTGGGGTTTTTTTGTTTTTTGTTTTGGTAAACCAATTTGCAGGTTTTTTAAAAAATAATTTTATTAAATAAATAAACAATAAATATAAATAAAATAACGCAAGCCAAAACACAATCCATCCTGTAGATTTAAGTATCTGTCCACAGTTGCCTACTTGTTATCAGAGGCCCAGAATCCACATTGCTTTGCAAGAAAATATGAAATAACGTAAAAACATTTTTGCAGGCAAAAAAAAAAAAAAAAAATCAATGTGGGGGGGGGCGGTGACAAGAAATTTTTCGCACCGGGTACCACCTGACCTTCCTACGCCTCTGTGTAGAACTCCGCTTACACTGGCATAGATAAAACCCTTTCAATTTATTTAAATGCACATTGCATTTTTTTTTGTATTTTTATATTAAAAAAACTTCAGCAATTCACTGAAGTTGATAGGACTGAAGACGACTAAAAGTTCATCGAATGTCTACTCAGCTAATGTGCCATAGGATACAAGCCATCTCTACACATGTACAATCATGTATACGAAACAGTGCATACTTGTTTATGTGTACAGGTCAGCTATTGTGTACACAGGAACACAGACTGCACACTCGCTGAACACTGCACTTGAATGACTGTAGGAGTGCATAGCTCAGCTGTTTTGTACATAGGTACGCAGGTTTTACTGCCAGTGAATGTAATGTGGGAATACCCCCTACTGTGAAATAAAGATCCTAAGATTGACCACAGGGAATGCATTCAGAAATTCTTTGAGAACTGTGTGTGGCCATTGTTGATTGAGGCCATAGGGAGGAAAAATACTTGAATGACTCAGTCAGCATATGTCAGAACTTAGGATGCATTTTTTTTGCACATCTTTTTAAAAAGTTGGACAGGTATTTTTGGTTGAGACCTAATTAGCAGATGTTTTTATGAAAAGTGTTCGTAAGAACTCTGGAAGCCACAAGAAGTTACTCCCTCTGAGAAGAACTGACAGCCCGCCAGCTATGTCAAAGTAAATCATCTAATTGCCCAGTCATTAAAAGGATTTTGCCAGGGTATTCATCACTTTTGAGTTGTGTGTTTGAAGAACTATGAAAGGACTTCAACCTTTGCAGATGGAAGAGACTGTAGGCATTGTGATGGTTTTCCATTTAAAAAAAGAAAAAGAAAGATATCTATCCTCCATTTGGAGCAGACTAATAATTATTTCTCAGGGTCTTCTGCTGCATGCATTACATAGCCCTTCAGTAACAACAGACTGAATTTTCACGTTTCTGAACTTGGGTGGGGTGAAGTGTAATATTTATGTATCATAATCTACTGCAGCAATTACGTGACTGTTGCCAGTGTCTTCACAATAACTTGACATAGACTTAGGAGTAACAGTGGCTTGTGTGTGGGGGGGGGGGGGACATGTGCATAAAAGCTACAGGACATTTACATGGACTACTTAAGGTTGGCTGGATTGTGGCAGTAAGCCACAGCCAAACAAGCTCACTTATATCATGAAAAATTGTGCATCCTTACCCCCCCCCCAATCCACAATTTATTGGAAACAACTGTTGCTCATGCTCATATAACAATAGTCTAGCCTACTTACAGGACTGCTGCAGAGATAAAAAGGGGGGTGGGTATAATGCACTCAACCTTGTGAGAGATAAATTAGCAAGCTACTAATATTTAATGTTGTTCATAGCTCATGTAAGGAAAAATAAACATACACAAAGCCAGAAAAGAAGATGCACACCATTTAACTGCAACATTCCACCATCCTGATTTTATAGCAAAATACCAAAACTGGAAAAAGTTTGCCAACCATAATAAGCAACAGAAAGCACTAAACAAACCAACAAACTCCTAAGTATGTACAGTTTCACAACTTTGGTATCTGACCTACCAACTCTCAGCCAGCCTACCTCACAGAGCTGCTGTGAATATAAAAAAAGCAGGGAGGGGAAGATAATGTACACAGGCCTGAGCTCCTGGGAGGAGAAGCAAGATGAACACATACAACAAACATCCAATACTCTAAGCACGAGCCATTTCCCAACTGAGTAAAATACACACCAAAAAACCATGTTGCCAACCTTGATAAACAAACACAGCACCCTTGTGCTAAAGTACAGTCTATAGGAATCTTAATTTGCTGCAGCGGTATGGTGTTTGACTGTTTTTGTAATTTAATATTCATTTTGTTGGGGTTTTTTGGGGTTTTTGTATGGTTACTTTACTATATTGTAATAAATAACAGCCCAGTGATGACCAACATTATCTGTGTGGAAAATAGGAAATGGGGTAGATATTACCGTATTTTCTCTGTAAGAAGGAAGAGTTACTTCCAAGTACAGAATACCAACACTTGGCAATTGCATTTTATACCTGGACAGTGAATGAACAAAATAATGTGGAAACAAAAGGAAGTGTTTAAACAAACATACCCCAATACAGTGGCAGTCTATTCTCCTCCATCTTGAGCCAGGCTAGCAGCAACAACAATGAGCCTCACCTGTTTTCTTTCCCCTCACCTGTTGTTCTGGGAGGCTCCGCCTCCCAAGTCCCAGGTGGGAGTGGTTATCTTTCCTTGCTCTGATTGCTTAGCAACAGTGATACAGTGGTAAACCACCCTTAGCAACCGCAGCTTCTATGTACGGGCCTAGTCAGTGCCTTCATGTTTTGCTTTTTAACTTACTGAATTACCTTTCTTAAAAACAAACAAACTGAAAGCTAAGAATTTGGTCACCCTGCTGGCTCAGGGCCCAGTACCTGTGTATCACTTGTACAGTGGTTCTGGTTATTGTGGGGGAGGGGAGAGGCCTTGAGTCCCCCCCCCCATTGTTTATACATTATAGGGTAAACAAATACCGCTTGTGCAGCCTGAAAAGTTCACAGAACTCAAATATTTCAGTATTCTTTTGTGCATGCAGTTTTTCAAAATGCAAAGCTAGCTGCAGAATTGCGTCTCTTCATTGGAGCCTCTCCCCCCCCCCCCAAAAAAAGAAGACCTTTTAAAGAACACTTTTAAAGCTGCCATTTTGCTCAGGTTTTACAGCTTGTATTCTGGAAAGTAGGATAGCAGTTGAGGGCTTTCCGGAACTAATAAACATTGAAGTCTGATAAAGAATATTAAAGAATAAAGATAATAATGCCCATAGTTGTTACAATAATGCTATATGATCATCATCAGGTCAAGAATTTCTCAATACTTTCAATTAATTTACTTTCTGCAGCATTACTGCAGGTTTTCCTTCTTTATCATTCTGTCTGCTTCACGCACCATAAAGCTAAGTAGCTTTGCTGCTTAAAAATTTTGTATTTTATATGAAAAGAGGAACAAAGCAAAGGGAAGCGGGAACACAGCAAATGTTAGGAATCACAGGGATGGAAATGTCGGTAGTATAAGAACATTACATTATTCACTTAATGCTAAAATTGCCATGGAGAAATTCATAGCAACTTTATCATGTAGAAATAGTAACACAATTAACATAGAATTGGAAAAATAGCTTGACCTCCATGTCTGTACTGTGAAGACCCAAAACATGACAAGTGGGTTAAAGCACTTTGGCAAAAGTATTGCAGGGTTTTGTAGCAAAACCCCCACATTTTGCAGTGCCCCACAAATGGAGCAATGGCCACTGAAACTCAGGGTTCAAGAGATCACCTCATATTTGGGGGGGGGGTTAAGCTTTTGAGCCCTTGGTTTGAGTGGCTATTGCTCCATTTGTGGGACACTGCAAAATGTGGGGGTTTTGTTGCAAAATGCTGCAAAACTTTTGCCAAAGTTGGGTGCCAGTTTAGAGTGAATCGGACAATGGTGGGGTTTTGGTGACCTTTTGACCCCCAGGTTTGAGCGGCTATTGCTCTGTCTGTGGGGCGCTGCAAAATGCGGGGGTTTCACTGCAAAACGCTACAGAACTTTTGCCAAAGTCTGGTGCTGCAAAATGACTGCAGAACTTTGGCACTGGTTTTGAGGGGAATCCCAGATTTGGGGGTTTGTAGTTAATGAAGCCCATATTTGCTACCCAAACTGCGAACTAGCAGACATTCTATCTCGCTACCTATCTTGTTAGTTAGCACTACCATCTCATCTTTGGATAAGTAACATGGTTGGTCTTTGCTGTTCATTCCCAGCCCCGAGTGAGTGAGACAAATCCTCTCATGGTGTCAGCCATTAAAAGCTGGGTTTGTTTGAAAATGGATGAGTTTGCACGAGTCACTTTGAAGAAGAAGAAGAGTTTGGATTTGATATCCCGCTTTATCACTACCCGAAGGAGTCTCAAAACGGCTAGCATTCTCCTTTCCCTTCCTCCCCCACAACAAACACTCTGTGAGGTGAATGGGGCTGAGAGACTTCAGAGAAGTGTGACTAGCCCAAGGTCACCCAGCAGCTGCATGTGGAGGAGCGGAGACACAAACCCGGTTCACCAGATTACGAGTCTACCGCTCTTAACCACTACACCACACTGGCAAATTGGATAGATTCAAAGGGGAAGCAGGCTACTTTTATAATGATGCTGATGATAAACTTACTTCATTCCCCAAACCAATCTGCACCTCTGAAAAGCAGCTTTCTGTAAAGGCTCTGATTTGGGTGAGCAAACCCATCATGAATTCAGTGATGAAGGTGCTCACCAGTAGCACATACTCGTCTCTTCCCTACTCCAGTCTACACTGTACAAGCTGTGAGAGTTGGCTGCTCTAGTGTGACATTCTTCCACCCACTACTTGACAATAAAGTCATACAGGCTTCAGTGCAGCTTAGACAAAAACAAATAACAGCCTGCAAAACAGAAGTGCTTTCTCTTTTATACAATTCATATATATATATATATATATATATATATAACCTTGGGAAGAGAGCGCAAAGCAAAATTAGGAATAATAGACAAAATTACAGAGTGATATAAAATTGTTGCATGATTCATTTAATGGTAAAATGACAAGGTAGAAACTAAACAATGTAAAAATAGCAAGGCAATCAAAATTGCAACTGGAGGAGGGTAGATATCTTACTTTCCTTATTGGAAATTAACTATACATTCCTTTCACAATTCAACCTGCCAATATTGGAATGCTTGGCAGTGGCTTTGATTTTCAACTCCAGCAAATTAACAAGCCTGTTGCAACAAGAAAAGCCCTACAAATCTTTGATCTTCTAGGGCATAACTAGAGTTTAGTCTGCTGCTTCTGTCTCAAACAGCAGAAAGGAAAGTGTACATTCCACAGATCTGCAGTGAGGAACCTACCTATTTGGATGTGGCTTTATCCAGTGCTTTTTTTCCTTAAAAAAATGTTTAGGTGTGCTCTCCTACTCATATTGAAATACTGCTCCTCAATGAGGCCAAACTTAGATTCACAAAATGTTTAGGGGTATGCGTACCCCTGCGTCCCCCCAGAAAAAAAAGCACCGGCTTTATCTAATGTGCTTTTTTGTGTGAGGAATACTGCTGTAACAGTACAATGATACCTTGGGTTAAGAATTTAATTCGTTCCAGAGGTCCGTTCTTAACCTGAAACTGTTCTTAACTTGAAGCACCACTTTGGCTAATGGGGTCTCCCGCTGCTGCTGCGCTGCCGGAGCACGATTTCTGTTCTCATCCTGAAGCGAAGTTCTTAACCCGAGGTACTATTTCTGGGTTAGCGGAGTCTGTAACCTGAAGCGTCTGTAACCTGAAGCATCTGTAACCCGAGGTACCACTGTATTACAATGGAAAACATTACTATAGAGTGCATCCTCCCTGTCAGTAGATCTCTGTCCATGGAATACTGTACTGGAGAAAGTAGGGAGGCAATTTTTGCTGATCTCACCTTCTTCCTGCAGCCTGTGGTGCCCCTGGAAAGCTGCTGTGGAGTCTTGGGGAACCCTCTGAAACAGTGTTGGAGGTGCTACAGATGGGAAGAGGGAATCATCTGCCGAGAGCATCCCTTGGCCCTTGGCCCTTTCCATGAATAGAAAGAAGCCTTCCATTCTTGAAACACCCAAGTCTGGATCCAATCAAAGATACATAGTTAAAAGGGCTCTTCCTAGCAAATAAGGAAGTTTTCTTAGTAATTCACAGTGTTTTCTTCAGAATCATCCCACTGCAGTGAATCTTAATGCATGATTCTTCCAAAGGATTGGGCACTTTAATGAGAATAGGTCCAGCAACAGCTGCTAGCCGTGGTGGTTTATAAATCCTCCATTTTCATTATATATATATATATATATATATATATATATATATATATATCCTTAATAACAGAAGTCCAGGGTGAGAGGACTAGAACCAGAATGGCTGCTGCCATCATGAACTTTGCAGAGGCATCTGACTGGTGTTACTGGGAATTGAATGCTGGATGGGCTCTTCTTATTTTTTCAATGCCTTCAGAAATTCTGAAGGCATTAAAAATTGCAAGTATGTATTTCATACCCCGCAAAATGTATTCAACAATCAGGATAATTGTGCTTGTGTATCCTGAAACATCGCTACCCATCTCCCCTTTCTTTGATTTACACCTCCCTCCTTTTCTGATCAGCAGTCTCGAGTAATCAGAAATGAAATCAGTTAGGCACGTGTCCATAAGAAGGGCATTTCACCAGGTAAGAGGAGGATAGAATAAACAAGATGACACAGAGTGCTCAAGGAGTCCATGGCAGGAAATCTCTCATGACCTCTTGAGATAAGAGCAAGTGAAGAGACCCTACTTAATCAGGCTTCTCCTCCTAAAGAGGGCATGTGCTGGTGAATTTCAATATTGTGTTTTGTTAAGGAAACTTGGCAGCACCGGTTTGAAACTTATCCGGCAAGATGCAATTGATTTCTTACATAAACCAACCACAGATATTTTGTATGCAGCATATCTTGTATAAGGGAGAGAAAAATGGCTTCAAATCTTTATATGGGTTTTTGTTACTTTCAGTGCAAGACTCAAGCTCAGTTCAGGCACTCTACATCCCTCCATACTGAAATGTCTCCATGTTCACCACAGCATGGAAGAAGAAATATTGACATACTGATTCAATGCTGACAGATACCACTATCTAATATTTGCCTTCCACCCATGCAAGTCAATAGTAAGTCAGACATTACTTCAAGGTAGCTGTTAGGTGAATTTGCAACTGGTTCACTGACCAAACCCAAAGAGTGCTCACTCGTCACCCTGAAAAAAATGTGACCAGTGAGGTGTTGCAGAGTTCTGTCCTGGACTTGTGGTTGTTCAATGTCTTTATAAACTACTTTGACAAAGATGTGAAGAGAATGCTCATCAAATTTGCAGATGACACCAAATCTGGACGGGTAGCTAATGCCGCAGAAGACAGAATCAAGATTCAAGATGACCTCAACAGATTGGAGAACTGGGCCCCAACCAACAAAATGAATGTCAAGGGAATGGACTTCCTTGGAAGGACTTCATTTGAAGTTTTAAAGTAGAGGTTGAATGGCTATCTGTCATCAATGCTTCAGCTGAGATTCATGCATTGCAGGGGCCTTTCCATCTCTGCTGAGAAAGAGTACAGCTTTCTGCCTCCCGCCCCCCAACTCTGAAAGATTGGCTGAATATGTGCTCCCATATTTCAGTGTTACAGGGAGGAAGAATTCAGCCTCTAACCTCTTAGCAATTAATCAAAATGAAATCCTAATTTTTTTAAATGTCACAAACTGGTGGGGTGTATGGAACGGGGAAGAGATGTGCAACACTCGTCACTGTTGCTGCACAGCAATTTGCTGTCAGGTGCTTGTCAGTGGAGGCCTATGCAGACTAAGCAATCTCACTAAGTTCACGAATTTTTCCTAATGATGCAAGCATGCCACATTTTTCTGTAGCAAAAAAAAAGAGGATAGAAACCCCAAGAACACAGTAAGCACCCTCCAGATGTAACTGAACTGCAACTCCCATCACTCCTGGCCATTGGCCACACAGGCTGGGGTCAATGGGAGTGGGAGCCCAGCAATGACCGGAGGGACACAGGTTCCGCATGTCTGCTGGATCTGTGTCATATTTTTTGCCACTGGAAAATGTGGCATGCTTTCATCATTTGCACAATTTTTTTTTTAAAAAAAATCAAATAAGAAAGGCACAAAACTCTTTTATGACATCCCTCAAAACTATGCTCTGCACCTTATCTTGGACTTCCCTGCAAGAGGCTCGTTGAACCTCAAAATTTGCCTTTGTTTTGGGCCACATTCATTGGCGATCAGAATAGAATATTATTTCACATAATAAAACATAGCTGGCTGAGGCTGGAGGAACATGTCAGCTGTTGGATCTCCTACAGTAAAACTCCACCTTACCCTGATGTGTCTTATTTTCTCTGTCCAGTGTCACAGGAGCTTGCTATGATGAGGCTACTCCAGCCTCCTTCTTTCTCACTCTCACTTTTAAAGAACTTATAAACACAGTTTTGTCCTACGCCAGTATATCATTGCTCATACCTTTGATAGTGCAGCCTGCTATGATATTGATTGTGCAACTGTGACAGTCAGTCTGTTGATTTGTGCTCAAATAGGAATCGCAGCAGCTCCAGCAGTTGGGAAGGATAAAATAGGTGTTAACAGCAAGCTGTCCGATGGCATTCACTTTTTGGGGGGGTGGGGTGGCGGGCAGAAGATTTACATTCCTTTGAAGATTACACAAATGTGTGGTGATAATGGCTGTTTTATTGTTCGAGATTCCTGTGGTACCTTTTCCTTTGTAACTTAAGTGGTGGGAAGACCCTTGCTGCTTTGTGGCAAAATTGATTTCCTTTCCCCATTCCATTGTGCACATGCTTCTTCAAATGCTTCTTCAAATGCCTTCACTGCCACTGTGCAGATGAATTATAGGGATTTTACTTCACTGTGGTGAGGAAGCAGTCAGTAACTGATCTTCTATAAACAAATATGTGCTGTCTTCAAAGTTTGCTTTCTTTGGTCCAGTGAGTCCACCAATACACGCACACACTTCCGTGTTTATGCATATGTTCTTCCTGGACACTATCTGTTCTTTTCCATGTTCATTGCTGGCCAGTGGGGTGCCAACACGTACGTAGTGAGGGGTGCCCATGGGCACCCCTTGAAGGAAATAGCTGTGTGCATTGCTATGCATCCTGCAATAAATGCTCCCAGCTGATCTCTGGCTTGGGAAAAGGAAGAAAGGAAAATGGGGATTCCCTCTACAGCAAACAACTCCACATAGGATGGAGCAGTACAAATATTCTATGAATGCATTAGTATACTATGGTGCATGCTATGTAATTTTATATTGTCATTCATTGATCCCCGTTATCCATTAACATAATGTATGAAGAATTGCTTGGAGCCAACTGACATCTTAAGATGGTGTTTCAGGCACAATTGAAAATGCACTGCCCAGACACTGAAGTGAATCGGGCGTCTCTTGTGGAGAACCTTGTGCACTTGTGCTAAAGAGAATGAGTTGCTGGATCGGTGTGCATGGTTTGGTGTCAGAGTCAAATTCTTACTGCAGAGGCGGCTAGGTGAGCCCATTGCTTCTAGTTAAGGGACATTAGGAGCTCATCTAACCTTCAGACATTCTTTCTCTATCCAGCAAGGCCACCTGCTTTTATCTATGCTCCCCTGTGCCTGATCTCCTGCCTTGTGAGCTCTGCCTTTTGACTCACCGCTGGGTCCTTCAATCCACAGAACATTACTAATGGTTTCTTCCTTCATAGTGCCTGTACAAACTTTTCTGAGGTCAACATGGAGGGTCGAGGTAATTAGAACCCCCATCCCTGTGTTCCTCTGCTGTTCCTCTCTCTGCTTCTACAGCTGTATCTCTCTTGCTTTCCAGTGGGGAGATAAGAAAGTCCTGCATGGCCAGCTGCCAGTGTGTAACATCACTTCCAACTCACTTGTGTTTGTTTCCCATTGGAAATGTTGCTAGCCTCTTCCGCTGTGGTTCCTCTTAGAACATGCCTTAGAAATAAGATCTGGACCAATGGGAGCTGTTTGTGGGGAAAGCTGTAGCTCAGTGGTAGAGCCTCTGTTTTGCTTGCAGAAGGTCTCAGGTTCAATTCCCCAGCATCTCCAGGTAGGGCTGGGATAGAGCCTGGTCTGAAACTCCTGGAGCGCTGCTGTCCATCAGTATAGACAGTACTGAACTTAGAAGGACCAATGGTCTGACTCACTACAAGTGTTCCTGTGTTCCTAGGTATGATGATACATGAGATGCTAAACAATGTTTGGAAAAACCACGGGGTTGGAAGCCTTTACATAGGTCACGATTCATGCAGGAGCAGTAGGAAAGCAGAATCTGCTGCCATTAAAATTATTCCTTCCATATGTTTCTGTTCTCAGCAAAGTAATAACTGTAAAATAAGCCTTCTGGCTCATAAAAGAAGTGAACTTTAAGTGAATAAGTAATATATAACAAATAACTTATTCAGCAAAGTCTTCCCCCGCCCTTCTTCCCCCACTCTCCCTCATGGATGGTTTATAAGCAGATTGCAAAACTCCTTCATTAATTTCTTCCTGGCAACGCTGCTACTCTTTTGTTACGGAAGAAGAATAAAAAGCTTGTAGGTATTCACTACAAATATCTCTTCTGTGACATTCTTCATGTATTTCTTAGTTCACATGAGACTTGCATTTTTGTTTCTATCCCTTGACAATACATCTATGAAACCCTCCCGGCACAGGGAGAACTTTGGATAACTGTGTATACAATTTGATTTTCATTTGGAGTCGACATCAAAGCATGCATTCGTAAACCTTTCCAAGAAAAGCTTGTAAAGAGTGCCAGTAAAAGATGTGTTTGTATCCATATTTGTTCTATTAACTTTTATTGTCAATGTTAAGTATTAGCATGTATAACTAGGGGCATAATCCTATTCAAGTCTGCTCAAAAGTAAGCCCAATTTAGTTCAATGGGACTTGCTTCCAGATGACTCTGTATAGGACAGAAGCCTAGATATACCATGGTTGACCTTTTGCTTAAGAATATTATAACAGACCCACCAAGTGTCCCTATTTTCCAGGGACAGTCCTGGATTTGCAGAAGCCATCCCAGTTTCTGATTTGATCCCAGAATGTCCCACTTTTCCTTAGGACAGGTATGGCCAAACCTGGCTCTCCAGATGTTTCTAGGAAGGATTGCAGCAATAAAAATGAATGTACTTCCAAGAATGTTATTTCTCTTTCAGACAATACCAATAATAGCAGGGAATGCATGCTTCAAAGAATGGCAAAAAGAAATCTCAAGATTTATCTGGAAAAACCGAGGATAAAAAAAATAAGATACTTACAGATGTGAAAGAGAGAGGAGGTTTCTCACTTCCAGATTTAAAATTGTATTACGAAGCTGCAACCCTAATATGGATCCGAGATTGGATCAAACTTGACAGAGAAGAGATAACAGACTTGGAAGGACATGACAACAGGTTTGGATGACATGCCTATCTATGGTACGGAAAAACAAAAATCCATAAAGGATTCCACAATCATATAATAAGGAGAGCATTGTTCAAGGTGTGGGACAAATATAAAGACCTATTAGAACCTAAAACACCTTGGTGGTTATCACCTATTGAGGCATTATCACTAA
Source organism: Podarcis pityusensis (assembly GCF_964106645.2). Classification (NCBI taxonomy): domain Eukaryota; kingdom Metazoa; phylum Chordata; class Lepidosauria; order Squamata; family Lacertidae; genus Podarcis; species Podarcis pityusensis. Next base: position 22,909,303 of record NC_138026.1, read on the forward strand.
AATCACTGGGGGAAAAGGGAGAATGGCCGAAATATAGAGAATTGTTAGTAGAACAGGAAGGGAAATTAATATTGAAAGAATATGATGAAATAACAGAACATATTCAAAGTTGGTTGCATCATAGGCAGCTAAAAGATATCTTCAAAAAGGACAATAAGAAAGGCTTTCTATACACGGTTTCTAAATTCCAAAAGGAAATAATAGACGAGAACTCAAAATTACTAAAAAAGATGTGCAATATTCTCTTGGAATGGGAAACGAAAGATGAGGAAGTAAAATAAGTTATGATCAAATGTGCGCAAAATATAGGCCACAATATACAATTCGAAGACTGGATAAAACTTTGGAAAGTAAATTTGAAATTTATGGATTGTATATTGTTAAAAAAAAATTATATGAAGATGATGTATAGATGGTATATCTCACCGGTGAAATTGGCCAAAATATATAAAAAGGGACAGAGGGAGTGTTGAGATGCAAAGAGGTTGAAGGGACCTTTTACCATATGTGGTGGGATTGTACTATATTGGGAAATGATATATAATGAATTTTTAAAAATGTTTAAAATAACATTTGTTAAGCAGCCAGAAGCCTTCCTGTTGGGTATTTTAGGACAAGATCTGCTGAAAGAGAAAAGGACATTACTCATGTATGCTACGACGGCGGCAAGAATATTGATAGCACAGAACTGGAAGACTGGAGAAATTCCAACAAAAGAACAATGGCAAGAAAAACTGATGAATTATGTGGAGTTGGCGAAGCTGACAGACAGACTTCGGGAAAAGGACAATAGGGATTTTGAAAAAGAGTGGGAACCTTTTATATTACAGTATATTTGCAGAAACAAAGAAATAATATTGACCTGATGTAGGATTTAAATAAACATTCACAACCTTATGGATAGGGAACAAATAATGCGATAAAAGGAAAAATATGATATTTGTAGAAAATAGCAGAATATAACAATGAGGATAATAAATCAGAAATGGAAGTTGAGGGAAGTTCAAAGGGGGGGGAGAGATGTTATGTAAATTGTATGTTATAAGTATATTTGTACAGTGATACCTTGGCTTACATACGCTTCAGGTTACATACGCTTCAGGTTACAGACTCCGCCAACCCAGAAATAGTACCTCAGGTTAAGAACTTTGCTTCAGGATGAGAACAGAAATCGTGTAGCGGCGGTGCAGCAGCAGCGGGAGGCCCCATTAGCTAAAGTGGTGCTTCAGGTTAAGAACAGTTTCAGGTTAAGAACGGACCTCTGGAACAAATTAAGTATTTAACCCGAGGTACCACTGTACTTTGAGTAGAACTTTGTTGGCTTCATCAAAAAACAAACAACTAACAATGAATTAAGTACATAACCAGAGGTACCACTGTAATGAGAAAAAAGAAAATCAATAAAATTTAAAAAACAAAACAAAAAAACAGATGTTTTGGGACTACAACTCCCATCATCCCTAGCTAACAGGACCAGTGGTCAGGGATGATGGGAATTATAGTCCCAAAACATCTGGAGGGCCAAGTTTGGCCATGCCTGCCTTAGGACATCCCTATTTTCATTAAAGAAATGTTGGTGGGTGTGGAGTTATTTGACCCCGAGCCAAGGAGATAAGTAACTATACAACCTTTAGAAGACATCTGAAGGCAGCCCTGTATGGGGGTGTTTTTAAATGTGTAATGTTTTATTATGTTTTTATATATGTTGGATGCTGCCCAGAGTGGCTGGGGCAACCCGGTTAGATGGGTGGGATATAAATAATAAAAAAAATATTATCATCTTTATTATTATGGAATAAGATGTCTCTATTCTCATTGGAGAAATGTTGGAGCATGTGCAGGTTCTCTAGGGAGTATGGAGCACTGCTTCACCCATTGCAATCTGTTCTCCCACCTTCTGTTCGATACCAAGTCCAGTGAGTGGTACTGCTTGTCAACTTCCTCCTCCTCAGACTCTTTGCTGCTCCTGCAGAAAGCAACAGAGATGAAGATGGGAACAAAACTAGAACTATATAGTACTACCTGCCGTTGGTTCCGGCTCCACCTATTGCTTCTGCTATGCCTTGACTCCAAAAGCTCACCTGGTGATGTTTCTGCCTACCTCTGCTTTGGCTGGATGCAAGCGCTTTCTGAGGCAGCAGAGTCTTGTCTGCCAGCATTGCTGTGTGGAGGCACCCTTGTGTGGCAGGCTGGACATCAGGATTGCTCTGCTGAGCATGATCCAGATGAGGTTAAGCATGTTTTAAGGCCCATTTCTTACAATGGGACCTTTGGGGGGGGGAGGTCAATGCAAATTGCAAGCATAGGGTACCCATGCTGAATCATGCCCACAGTGCTTTGCAAAGAGCTAAAACTGTCAGGAGGGTCCCAGTTCAGACTGAGTCCCTTGCGGTGGGTATTTATTTTATGTTATAAAAAAGCAAAATTTAAGGATGGAAGTTGAAATATACTCGGAGTCGAGAGTGGATTTCATGCTCTTTATTCAGCTCATAGTGCTGAGGAGGAATGGAAGTTCCCCCACAATATCTGCTTTATATACATTATTTACACAATGGGCTGCACGTGATTGGCTAATTCCAGGATTCTCCTGTAGGCCAATCAGGTTGTGAATTCACTTCCACCTGGAGCTGGATTGGGTGGCTCCTGCGGACCAATCATACTGCTGCATTGTTGTAGGACCAATCAGACTGCTGCATTCTGAATCCTATTGTTCTAGGACCAATCAGATTGCTGCATTTTGGATCCTATTGTTCTCAGTACATAACAGAAGTATATAGCTAACACCACATGTCATCTAGCTATGAGCTTACATATCCTCCTACACTGAAGTCAGTTCGACTGGAAAGGGCCTAACTTTGGCTGGATCTTACGCACAACTTGTCAGGAGCTCAGCCTACACTCGAGTAGGACCCTGGCAGAGACACATGCCTGACTGGCATGTTCCCTCCCACCTGGTCATTCGTTCGGGAGCTTCAAAAGTTTTCTTCTGCCTGAACATCACAGCGACCGATGCCAACCGACACCGGCACACTTAGGGATCCGCAGAGTTTGTGCATCTTGTGTAACAGACCTCAGCAACTCAGCATTTTGGCTAATCTACGTTATTTACATATAAACACACATGGAGCACTGCAACATGGCTCCCTCTCTCTCTAGCATCAGACAGCAAAGAGAAAAAAAACAAAGGACAATAGTCCCACTCCACGGAACACAGTAACACAAACATCCTGTCTCCGTCACTTCCCACTCTGTGGAGTCAAAACATATACCGTCATGTGAAAGACAACAATCCCATGACTGCAATCATGAGCAGGAATTCTAACACAACTTACCATAGCTGGATCATAGTGTTATTGGGTGTCTGCCTTGGGAGCAGGGCTTTTTTTCAGCCTCAACGCAGTTCTGGCACCCCTCAGGCAGGGGTGGCAACTTGAATAAAATATTGTGGGGGCCTAGGTAAGCCCCACCCTGCATAATTGATCACATGATGCAGAACACACGCACCATTTGAATGGGAATGCCCATAGGGGGCCCAGCTCCCTCAAAAAATGTTATTGTGGGGGCCAAAGCCCCCACAGCCCCTAAGAGTTGGCTCCTGTGCTCTCAGGTGGGCACCACTGTCATTCTAAGAGAACAAGGGATGTATTTATGGTTCCCGCACCTCTTTTTCTAGAAAAATAGCACTACTTGGGAGCACACCTTTTACTGTCTTCTTGACTGGACCGGCCACCTGGGTCATTTTATGGATGACGAAGTCAAGTGGAGGCAATACTGTGTGGAGGAGTATTTAGGATTTGAACACAGGGTTGTCCCGAAATTACACTAGAACGTGTTCAATATGCTGTCTGTCACACCACACCCGTCATCTGCTATTATTGTTGCTGTCAGTAATAAATGTTCTATTTCACACCACATATAAAATGTAAATTAAAGCATTTTGTTATAAATAAGATGTCACAGTGATTGATTTCCCTGACAATAATACTGGAAATAAGTCACCTTCCCTTTATATTACTGCTTTAATAATTTATTTAGCACAAATAGTCCTTTCCCTGTAACATGGGGTGTATCTCTCTCTCTCTTTTAAGATACTAAGTGAAACATAAAAGTTAATCATCAGCAATAAAGTAGTTTGAATATAAAGTATACAATAAAGCATATCAAACTGATAAAGAAGCCTGAATATAAAACCGAAGGGGCAAAAGGCCTTTAACAACAGCATCAGTCATAGCAACCGTGGCATTCGCCACAAGAGAACAAATGGGCCAAATCTCAGTGTTATCATCCTCACATTTGTTATCATCATCATCATTATTATTAATTATATTTTTAGCCTGCCCTTTCACCAAATTTCCCAGGGTGGAGTCCTGCTTCTTATTCTGTGTGTTGGGTGAAGGAGGCTCATCAGAAGAGGGTATTCAAAGCGTCCCTACTGCTCACAAAGCTACCCCAAAACAAACATGGAGATGAAGAAAGAATACCTACTCACACTGCTTTTGTAATATTCCCATGATTCATATTCCCACCCAACCACTGTGCTTTTGACTTACTTCAGTCTCCAGTTTAGCCTTTGACAGTGCAAGTAACAAATCCAAGCCAAAGAAGATTAAGAGGTGATAGCTAGAGCTAAGCAATTGCCCAATGATTTGCCCTTTTCAGCTATTTATTTTCTCTCTCTTTAGTACAGGGTAGAATTTGCTTTCCACTTAGATTGTTAAATCTGGGGAAATGAAATACGAGGGGTTCCCCCCTCCCCCACCAGGCTGCTTGGCATTGAGGAAAAGGATATCTATATCATATCTTTATTTATATTTATATCGATATCTATATAGTTGGTTTTCCAGAATTACTAGCTGCGTATATTGTTTGATTACAGCCAAATGTCAATCTTCTACTTCTCACAGATTAATCAGGAATGTTAGGAGTTAAATAAAATAAAATATAGAATAAAAATAAGGCCACTCCATTGTGACTGTGTTTGTGTGTGTTTTAACAGGCCAGCCTTAAAATTTAGTTACATTTCTGATCTCTTGGCACCATATTTCAAGGATACAGTTTCATTTTCGTCCTTTCCTTTCTTGGTCAGGTGGAATATTATGTGTAATGGAATCGAAGACTGTAGAAACCAAAAATATGACTTAAGTGCAGAGAGTGACATTGATAAATAGAGTGAATTCACTCTATTCACTGCATTGCAGGGGCAGTTCCGTCAGTTCTGCTCTGGGACAGCGCTTCCACGTTGTTAGTTTTTCCCTGAATCCCCCAGACTTATAAGCTTCCTGCCACATAACCGCCACAACTATCCACCATGTTACTGCCCCCCCCTTACTGCTTTCCCAATTATTCCCCATTTTTAAGTGACACTCGCTTGGACTACTGCAATGTGCTCTATGTGGGGTTACCTTTGAAGGTGACCCGGAAACTACAACTAATCCAGAATGCGGCAGCTGGACTGGTGACTGGGAGCTGCCACCGAGACCACATAACACCGATCTTGAAAGACCTACATTGGCTCCCAGTACGTTTCCGAGCACAATTCAAAGTGCTGGTGCTGACCTTTAAAGCCCTAAACGGCCTCGGTCCAGTATACCTGAAGGAGCGTCTCCATCCCCATCGTTCTACCCGGACACTGAGGTCCAGCACCGAGGGCCTTCTGGTGGTTCCCTCAGTGCGAGAAGCCAGGTTACAGGGAACCAGGCAGAGGGCCTTCTCGGTAGTGGCACCTGCCCTGTGGAACGCCCTTCCACCAGATGTCAAAGAGAACAACAACTACCAGACTTTTAGAAGACATCTGAAGGCAGCCCTGCTTAGGGAAGCTTTTAATGTTTGATGCATTACTGTATTTTAATATTTAATATTGGAAGCCGCCCAGAGTGGCTGGGGAAGCCCAGCCAGATGGGCGGGGTATAAATAATAAATTATTCTTATTCTTATTCTTATTCTTCATTTACGCACAGGCCTGATATGCCTCCTTGTACACTTCCTAGGTGCATGCCTCATTGCTTTAAGGGAGAAGCTAAGGCTTTGGGTTTTTTAGCCGCCACAGTGTTTTCGAAAAGTTATTGAAATCACAAAAATAAGTTGTTCTGCCACTTACTGTGAGTGGAGGGAGTTTGCCCTGCTCTGTAACTGCAGGAGGAAGTCTTATGTGGCTTCCCCTGGATGGGAGGCTGGGGTGAGGTGTTCTGCACATCACATTAAGTAGGCAATGGGAGTTGGCCAGCTGTCTCCTCAAAAAGGAGACTCTGCCCTCCGCAATCTTGTCAGTATAAGATCAGGCAACAACCCACCCATAAGATACTGCAGAATTAGCCAGTTGCCATCACAGACTGAGTAGGATTTTTGGGGGCATCCCTGATGGACATTTGGGGTGTGTTTTATCTTCTGTTCTGTAAAGTTCTGATCTGAGGTGTGTGGTTAATTTGGCTTAATTGGCTGCTAGCCTGTCACAATCTTGGCATTTGGGGCAGGCTGGGAAGAGATTTGACTTTAAGGGGCAATTTTGTGTGTGAAGGCCCTCTAACCAATGACCTCACATTGGCAGCTGGCTTGACTGGTTTGCCTGGTCTGGTGGTTTGGGGACCTGTGTGCTTGCCCTGCTGAACTTTGAACAGTGAGGGTAGGGTTGGGAAAACAGGCTCCCCCTCCTGTCACCTTTCGTGGATGGTGGCAATGAAAACTTCTATTTATACTGAAGGTGGAGTTCAGATCTGAGATGGGGTCATGCTGACCAAACATCAAGACCAAGGCTTTTGGTGTTCCCTTGCTCACTGTAGGTATTTAGGACCTCGATGGAGAGTTTTGCATCTTGCAAACTTTGCTTGCAAAACATTCTGCATGGCATAACCAATCAGGCTGTTTGTCTTCATTAGATGGCACTGAGAAGCTCCCCACAGCAGTTCATTTGTCCTGGATGAGGATATATTGCTCAAAATTATGCTCCCCCCAAGAGAATGAGCTATGGTCTATGAAGGAGAAGGGCCCATAGTTCAGTGATAGAGGAGTTTCTTTGCATGCCAGGTTCAGTCCCTAGGATCTCCAAGTAGAGTCTCAAATACTGGTGAACTGCTGCCCGGAACTGCCTGATAGCAGGATCCTGGCCTTATGCTATAGAAAACTCTGGGCATGTTTAACCCACACTTTCTCCGGGTGTGCTTTTTTTCTTCCAAACAACACACCTTGTTGCATGTGATTCACAGTCCCTCTTGATGCTGCCCCTGCTACTTCTACCTCAAGGAAGATGTTAGGAGCAGCATATCTGCTATGTACTGTTGAGCCTGTAGAGAAAATGTCCACAATGACACATCTTTTTGCTGATTGAAAATAGAAAAATGCTGAACCAAGAAATATAGAACTTGGTTGCTTCCCCACCCTTAAAACAACAAATAGATATGCAATCAGATGAGCACTTGAAAAAGTCTACTCAATATTAAGTTTAAACTAGTGATTTGAGTTTGTATATGCCACCTCTTGCCTTTACTTACTTACTTACTTACTTACTTACTTACTTACTTACTTATTTCACTGCTTACATGTATGCCCAACTCTCTGATACTGCATTTACATAATTACAATATGCATCCATGAATCAAACCCCTCTCTACTTGTCTAAATGGTTTTATTGATTAACATACAGCAGACCATATTATTTATGCTTTAATTAGCACTTCAGTAGTTAATAGTTTGTTATTGCCTGTGTATCTGTTCACAAACATTAGCTAATTCCCTAATCTATTAACACATTCTACAAGTCCATGATTGCTTTATCACATAATTGCTCATTAAAGTGAGTAAATATTAACAAATCCTTTGCTCGATCATTCATCAAAACATTGTTTTGCACTCCAGAAGCGCTATCTGCATTACGTTGTGCCCTTTGCATCCGCCCCAAGTTAAAAGTTATGTTTCAAGAGCTTGGAATTTTGTCACCAACATAAATAATTATTGGATCACTAGGAGGAAGACTTTTAAAGGGTAGTTGTGTTTATATGTACAGAAGCTGAGAAAATTGCAACTGCTTTATAGTGGAACAGTTAATTTTAAAAAAAGATATGAAACCCAAAGATGTTGCGTTATCTATGTTTAGCTATTCAGAGCAAGGAAAAAAAAGGTTATAACTACACTGATGTTCCCTAGCTGAGTCCTCAATTAAAAAAAATCCCAGCACACAGAGGTTAGGACAAAGAATTGCCCCAGTCCAAGTAAAATTCATATATACATATAAGCAGGCTTTTACATACTACTCTCTAGCTTAGGAAAGCATAACTCAAACAGACATGAGGGCTACATTTTATGCTGGGCACCCAAGAATCCATTGTGACAAACTCCCTCAACAAAGATGGGAGCAAGGTAAGATGCCCAGATTTTGGGTGCTTTGAAAGTTAGAAATTAAAAACTCTGTCAGTAACAGTTGAGAGGTCTGGGATTCTCCCTCTGTTACTAATATCCAGCAGCAAGGACTCTTAATAACGTAAAAGGAGAAATTGTGATCACTTATTCCTCAATCAGAGGATCAAAGTAAGGATGAGGCACATTGGAAACTGGAATTTTATCAATACACACTTCATGAGGGTTAAAGCTTAATGATTACTCCAGTAAGGCACAACACTTCATTTCAGTCAAAATCACTTTACAAAGGTATTTAAGAACTTTTAAGCTGTTTCTAATTAAACTGCTTTCTGACTTAGAATGACTATTTGTTATATACTAAGCTCGTAAAAGACTTCCAGCTGCCTTCCAGAATCTTTTCCTTCCCTCAAGAAAACAATCTGGGTTGCCCTGCTTACCAAACACCTAACACCCAGCTAATCCCTAGCGAAGCCTTTTCTAAGGCCTATCTCACTTTTTGATTGCCAGGTATCATCTTTTAACACTCCACTTCCTCCTGTTTGGTTGATGCTCCAAGCAGTCCTGATTGGCTTCTGGAAGTTCAGGAGGATGACCCAAGGTCCATCAAAGACCACCCTCTGCATCTAATATAAAAACAGAGTGTACCAGCATGCCAACACCATGTCTGCTCCTGGTCTTGCCTTGGGCAAGATGGCAAGATCAGTCCATCTGTCTTCTCATTGCCCTTAGCACCTGCTGCTGCAGATAGCCAATGAGCCAGTGGGCAGTGGCATTCACTGCTCCACTCTTTTCTGGAGCAGAGTGAGAGCAGCAGGTTCAGAGGCTTCTTGCCAGTGGAACTCCTGCTGATGTATGGTCCCTCACCAGGTGTCAAACCTTAATACCAGCTGTAGCTAACAACATTTATGCACTGCCAGCATATCCTCAGTGCATCTGGCATAAGCATGGAGCATGCTGGTAGAAAAATTAGAGAGCTGGTAATAATCCCTTCACTGTTAAGTTTAATTGTTTAATTGTACATTGAAATGGATATGTCTGTATGTGTATTGCTAAAAGCTAACGTTGGAAAATTCCATCGAGCTATACCTGTGAATCGCCCTGAGATCTTTGGATGAAGGGTGGTATATTAATAATAATATTAATAATAATAATCTCGGGGTGTTGATAATTAGCTTAGAATGTATCTCTGCTACTCTGTCATGAGGTGTTTAACTTTAGATCACATGGGGAGTATTCAGCTGCAAATCTCCCTTTTGTGTGAGTTCTTTGTTCTCTCTCAAAGCACCATAGAAGAATGGCTAAAGATCTCTCTCAGGGGGAACTCAGCCTCAGGCTGGAATGCAGGCTATGGGAGAGACAGAGCTATTTTTTCAGCTCTGTTTGAAGTAATTTTATATTTCTAAGAAGCTGTACCTGCACTTGGATAAACTCATGTTATTTTGCAACTATTTGGATGTAACATCATTGTTTTGAGTATCTGCTTTGGAACAAGTTCTGCTAGTAAAGTTTTTGAACCATACTTTTTTGGACTGGACAATTTTTATTTCAGGAAGAGTCAGCTTTGATTCACCCTGTTGCTTCCAAAAGAGCAATAGTAATAAACTGCAATATTTATTGTCTGCATGCTCCACATGTATCCAGGGATCAATGCAATGCACACTTATCCTCTTCATTATCCTGCATGGAGGGTTAGGCTGGCAGCTGCCTGAGGGAACCACCAGCCCTGCATGGCTCAGAAAAACATTTCCCAGTGGGCTTTATCCTCCCATAACAATTCAGCCTTCCTTCTCTATGTGATCTGAGTTAGGCTGAGTGGGTGTTGTTCTAATGTGCTTTCTGCTCCGGTGTCCTTGTGCATACTAAGGTGGTAAAGTGGGACAGGGAGAAATTGGGACTTACTGAACCCTTTGGATGTCTCTTCAAATACAGCAACGGCACAACAGCAGGAATAATTGACCCCAATATATTTATTATGCCGCTTACCATATGACACACAAGTGTCTCATGATGGAACGTAAGCTAAAGAATCAATCAGAAGCACACTCACATTCCTCATGTTAAGGCACATTGTGTGTGTGTGTGTGTGTGTGTGTATACATACTTTTTGTGTGTGGACTTAGTGCATGTTGACTAAAAAAACCCCACTCATTTAATAGGCAATATTTACCATACTGATGAGATGTACTACAAAAATGAGTCTCCCTTTGTAATCAAAGTCCAATTTTGCATTCTACAACCACTCTGGGAGTTTTGGAATTCAATTAGTAGCACAGAAGTCTTTTCTAACCAACTTCGTTAAGTAGTCCTCCCCGTGGATGAAATATAAGTAACCTTTGCCTACCTCAGAATCACAGGAGTTGAAATGCCTTTCAAATGTTAAGTCAACAGGTTCAGCGGAATCCCAAGCAAAGCTTCAGCTGTGAAACACTGCAAGTGAGAGTGGCAGATTACAGAGAGAACAAACTCCCTTTTAGTACCCTGATTTAGAGTTCAAAGGCACTGCTGAATTCTGAGATCAAAGACGAGGTTTAACCTTTAAATACTTTGCAAACTTGGCGGTAATTAAAGAATAATTTTAATTGTCAAACTTTCAAATATTCTAGAACTTTTGCCATGTTACAGTTTTGCTTTTTTAGCTCTGTAGATTTTTATTCTTCTTTTTTTCTCCTTAAAAAGAGAGAGCTGCTTTGCTTTTCAATAAAGGAGGTACCCCAAAGGCTACGATGTCTCTAAGGAGAGATAAAAAGGTTGTGAATGAGGTTAATGTATATGCTTTCTAAAACATTTAATGAAATGAATACCTTTCGGTGAAGTCACATCCAAAAATAGTCAAGAAGACAGAGGTTCAAATACGTAATCTTAAAGAACCACTTTAAATAAGTGAATGAGCTGAATGAACAAACTGGCAGATTTTCTGCTATTGAAAGTTCCAGGAAAAAATAACCTAAGAATATAAGAAGACTAAAAATGCATTATGTGAGGTGAAAGTACCTGCAAAAATGTTTATATTGGCTGATAAAAAAGAAAGTGTATATTAGAAGAAATTCACACTAAAGTGTTGACAGATTTCCATGAGGTTTTCTTTTTTAAAAAATGTAGATTTCTAAAAAAATGTGGATAAATGAATTTGTGATTGGAAAAATGAGGAACTTGGAGAAACTGAAATTGGCCTAGACATCTACCCCTAGGCTTAAGTGGGATTGACTTTATCAAATGCGAGTTGACAAATTCTTGACTGCTTTCCACTCTTTAGCTTCTGAGATGACTTTTTTCTTTTCCCATGGTAAAATTCCAATGTTGATGGCACAAGGTGATATGGGTTGATATTGGAAAAGTTATAGAAGAAAATCAAGTCCAGATCCATACACCGAGTTGGGATAATTTTGCCCTAGAGCATTCCTGACCTTATGAACGCTAAAGAATAATAAACAGAAGTAGTTTCTCATTGGGATTGTACTGGCTCCTTCATCAGCCAATGCTTTAAAATTTATCACTGTCTATTTCTCTCCTATTTATAATTATATGTGCTGCAGATACCACATTAGTGCTACCAGTTCTGACCTTTTATATGAAATGGAAGTCGTAGTATAAGTTAATTAAAAGACTGCTTATATTATTTCTTTCCCTCTCACAGCAACGGCAGCGTGAGAGAAGTACAGTTTTATGGCTCTCTCTTTCTCTCTCTGTCTATAACACATACACACAGAGAGAAAGCAAAGCCACATCCTCATATGCAGAAGGTGAATGTGAAATTGAATATAATCAAATACCATACCGAACAGTATTGAAATGACACTGGCCATTGCTGTGTGTAGGTTATCGCATAACTATTATCTTTGTCTGTCACAAGAGAAAGGAAAGAGAAATTGTGAGGTCCTTATAACGCCTTACGCTAATGGATCCTTAATCATGCAAGCAATTTAAAGATTTAATGTAAAAAAAAGAGAGAAATGTTCAAGATTGAAGATGACAGCAAAATTAAGGGCAATGGTTGAATTGTCATTAAAATGTGTTCTATAAAGTGCTGAAGGAGAGGGATATAGTAACAAAGTCACATAATGATAAAAACCAGCATGTTTACAGCATTAGCAATAGATCTTGTTATTGTACCTTTTTACTGGGTCAGTAACTCCGGAGTAAATAGTGGAATATTGATAGTTCAATTTCATTTTCCAAAAGTTGCTTTGCTGTTATGTTGTCAGGGTTTCCCCTAAAATAAAATAAAATAAAATAAAATAAAATAAAATCGATTTGTTCTATTCATCTTTACAGTACAATACTTTACAGGCCCAACTGGATTAAAAAAAGGATCCTCTAAAATGTATTGCATGTTTGTGTGATTGCTTAATTTAATACAAATGATGCCATTTTCAATATCTAGGGTGCCAAGGGACTTTTTGCAGACACTGTGGACCAATAGATGGTAGTGTTAAAGGTAAAGGGACCCCTGACCATTAGGTCCAGTCGTGGACAACTCTGGGGTTGTGGCGCTCATCTCGCTTTATTGGCTGAGGGAGCCGGCATACAACTTCTGGGTCATGTGGCCAGCATGACTAAGCCGCTTCTGGCAAACCAGAGCAGTGCACAGAGATGCCGTTTACCTTCCCGCTGGAGCGGTACCTATTTATCTACTTGCACTTCATGATTTCGAACTGCTAGGTTGGCAGGAGCAGGGACTGAGCAACAGGAGCTCACCCCATCACGGGGATTCGAACTGCCAACCTTCTGATCAGCAAGTCCTAGGCTCTGTGGTTTGGTAGAACACATGTTTTCCTCAGGCACAGGTCTAGTCAGCAATGGGGTTTGCTTCTCCACTGTCAGTCAGTCTTCCCTGCCAGTCTTCACCACGTGCATTTGTAGAAGGGAGAGCGCTTTCTTTTGAGATGGGGAGAGAGTAACTGATGGGAAGATTCAGGACACACAGTACTTAGTTAAACTATATAATTTGCTCCCACAGGAGATAATCATGGCCACCAATTTGGATTACAGTGGTACCTTGGTTCTCAAACTTAATCTGTTCCAGAAGTCCATTCCAAAACCAAAGCGTTCCAAAACCAAGGTGCGCTTTCCCATAGAAAGTAATACAAAATGGATTAATCCATTCCAGACTTTCAGAAACAACCCCTAAAACAGCAATTTAACATGAATTTTATTATCTAACGAGACCATTGATCCATAAAATGAAAGCAATAAACAGCATACTGCAGTCACACAATCAATCAATCAGTAGCTGAACTGGGTTCCACACAGTCACAAAAACCAAACAAAAAAGAGCCACAAAAACGCAAAATAAATAACAAAAACAGACAGACCTCAGCATATCACTTAAAATGGAAGTGTGGCACTCAAACCGGAAATGTGGCACTCAAATCAGAAGCATAACACTCAAAACGGAGCACATTTGGCTTCTGAAAAAAAATTCACAAACCGGAAGACTTACTTCCCGGTTTGCAGTGTTTGGGTTCCAAGTTGTTTGAGTACCAAGGCGTTTGAGAACCAAGGTACCACTGTATACTATGCCCCCATTTGTGCTACACATTTATGCAATATCATGCCACTTTAAACAGTCCAAGAATCTTGGGACATTTTGAACCTCCAAGAATCCTGGGACATGTTGCTTCTTAAGTGTCCTGAGAACCGTTAGGAGACCTCTATGCTCTTCACACAGCTACAATCCCCCAAGTTCTGTGGGAAGAGAAATTGGTATAACCTGCACTGGGACCTTGTGGTGGAGGGTGGGAGGAAATCAAAATTTAATAATAATAATTAGTGCTTCGGGGCTGCATCTCCAGGGTGTGCAGAAGACGGGTGCCTAAAAACAGTCAACGAAAATGCGTTTCCTTTTTCAGCCATATTGTCCTTTCCAATAGTTGTTTGTTTAGAACCATAGTAAGGATATGGCAAGCAGCAGAGCAGAAGACCCATTCATTCGTTTCCATAAAAGGCTCTCACGTATTGCAGTCGACGCCGGTTGCACACGCTCAAATTTGTTAAGCTAACTAATTAATATTCATTAATATGCATCTATTAATCATCTTCAAACAACTGCCAGGCAGGATTTGAAACTCGTCTGCTGACAAAAACCAAGGAAGTACAAATCTCTCTCATGAATCTCCATGTTCAAAGTATGCTTAAGTTTATTCCCAAAGTGACAGGTTTCCAGAACTAATTTGTTGTTGTGTGTAGACAAGCTTTAATTGTCAATGTATATGTCATTTTCCAGAAACAAGCAGAATCTGCAGAACAGCAGTTACTTACAGCTTGAATTGTATCTTTAAAGTTATATTTTTCCTACGTTTGCTGAATAACATGACTAAAGATAGCTGACAAATAGAGAAATAGATATAATAATAATAATAATAAATTTATTATTTATACCCCACCCATCTGACTGAGTTTCCAACAAAAGATTAAAAATACATTAAAACATCAGTCATTAAAAATTTCCCTAAACAGGGAATATTGGCTAGCACTGTAAAATTTCCCATTGCATTGAGTTTTACTTTTAATATTATTTTATTATTATTTTTAAAATATCTATTTACAGTGGCTATGACTCCTGGCACATACAAAATCACAAGGTAATATGTGTAGAGATAATCTTCCTTTGACAAATCTTGTCATGTTATTTACACTCCTTCTAAGTGGGAAGTGTTCTGAGCAGAGGTACATACACTTGAAACAGCATAGAGAATTTAACTCTCTGCCTTAGTCTTTGGGGAATGGCTCTTAAATCTCTTGCAGGTTGGCATCATATAAGACCTACAGTGTGTGCATGTGTCTTAAAAATCCATTTAACAGATGTGGTTACTGAATTACATTTGCATAGAATCACAAACTTGGAAGGGAGTTGCAATGGATAGGTATTCTAACCTCCCGCATCTCAGGAAACAATTATTATGAATAGGAATGGGTGAATCTGTTAATTTCATTTTCCAATTTTTCCATTCGTAGGTTCAATTCTCCACATTCCCACATTAGCCTGTGATTATTTTTTTTAAAAAAGTCCACATGAAAATTCATGGTTTTAGTGCAATTTCTCCTAATATACACATTTTTGTATGCAATTTTGACAATACACACGTTTTTGCAGAACAATTTCCCTTCATATAATGCATTTTTGTTTATTTATTTAACAATATTTATATGCTGTTTAATAAAACAACAACAACACTCTAAGCAATTCACATAATGTGATGTAAAATACATATGTATGCTTTTAAATTACCTTAAAGTTATCAGCTGCTGGGATGTCCAGCTAGTTCCCTCTGAACTGGAGTCTTAAAAGGATGGGGGCCCACCCCAAGCACTGTTAACAAACTCTGGCACTTCCTTGCTAAATTGTGTCCTCCAAATCATGGAGAGCCGCATGTTGCAGTGAGATCACCAAACTGCCTTCTTGTTGCTGGGGCGGGCCCATTTGGATGACCTCCTCACCTCATTGGTTGCCCCTTTGTTGCTGGGGGAAATTTTCTGTCGGTTGGGGTTTGATTGGCAATTAAGGGACTACTTAAGGGGCTGCACGAGGCAAAGTACTTTCTCTTTTGCATCGTGCAGCGGATCTCACGCCCTCCCTCCCTATAATTTAAGGTTGTGTTTTTGACCTTGCTATGTCTATGTAGGGGTTGTCTGTTTTTGGAGCAGGGGCTAATTGGCTGTTGCCATTTGGTTTTTGCCTACCGTGTAGCAAATTGTCACAACTTTGTAAGGTTGGCGGTTAGGCATTGGTTCATTCTTTGGTGGAGGAGATTATGGATTCGCTGTGCCTGTCCCTCAATTTTGTTGCTGCTGCTAAGGAATTCCGTTAAAGGAATCCAGGGGCTCGATTTGCTCTATCCGATCCCCTCTCAGGGGTAGGGCCATGCCAGAGTTCCTGGGAGCATCTGGGGTGAACTAAGAGGCGGAAATCCACCTCTGTGCTCCCCCAGTATGTTTTCCCTTACTGTCCTCTGGAGGTTCCAGTTGTCAGTCCTGTTCCTGCTGATGCAGGTTCAGGTAGTCCAAACCAATGCCTAGGCAACCATGCACATGCTGTAATCAATAAAGTTGTGGCCAAATTAATTAAATCTTAAACAAATATTCTGTGTCCTGTGTGATTTATTTTGGAGGGGGTTTGGGGGTCTTCACACGCAAGGATATTTGCAGCTTTGTATGCCTGGAGTTGGCTCCAAAATCATGATGCCACCTCTTTCACTTCATTCCAGTGTCTACCATTTTTATAAGAATGGGGGACAAAATTTATTTTGTTTTCATTTTGATGAGGAACAACCTAAGTTGCACTTCTCAAAACAATATGCAAATAAAAACAGCTAACCTTCAAAATCCACACTTCTTCCAAATTCAGCAATGAAGTACCCCAACCAAACAACAAATACGGGGGGGAGGGGGAGGGGGAAATGCACATATTAGTAAAAATGTTTGCTTTGCAAAGATGTATATTTGGAGCAAAATTGCATATAAAATGTATCAGCTATGAGAATTTTGCACTAAGAGGCTGACAAATTTTTCATGCTGCAGAAATGTGGAGGACTGAATTTAATATTGAAAAAAATAAGAAACAGAAAGAAACAGAATTTTTTGTTATTTGCCCATCCCCACAGTGGTATTAGGGAACAGCACTAGACCTACATTTCAGGATTTGTGAGGCAGCTGTTCCCAAGCTCATAGGAATCACAGAGAACTGGTCCTCTCAAGTAATCCAGGAGGAACAAGTACTTTCATAGCAAGCAGAAAGAGGGTCCAGACAGCTTAGCGTGGTTAAGCGGAATCTTACTGTCACCTTAAAGTACACACAAAAAAAAGGTAAAGGTAAAGGACTCCTGGATGGTTAAGTCCAGTCAAAGGTGACTATGGGGTACGGCGCTCATTTCACTTCAGGCCGAGGGAGCCGGCATTTGTCCACAGACAGCTTTCCAACAGACTCAGAGAAATCCATGTTTATCTGTTTAGTCTTAGGAGCAACAACTGTATTAAAAGTTGGTGCATACATTCTTAGTGGCTATGTTATGCAAATAAATAAGATCTTACATTTTTAATGCTGACTCTCCCTTTCATTCCCCCTCCCCCCTAATCTGTTTGGAAGGGAGGAAATGGGCACAGTGCTTTTCATGGCAACGGGTGATATGACTGTGGTTCTTAAAAGGACTCCTTTAGCGAAGGACGAGAGTTGCATTTCCACTGCATTTTTTTTGTTAATGATGTGTAATGCCAAAGAAACAGGAAGTGATTGAAAGCTCTCCCCCCTCACTCCTTTTTTGTGATGAATACATATATATATTGAACAATGTTACAGACTAATAGCTTATGGCAGTTGCCTAATGAGTTGAAACTTCGCTGAGATAGAGGACACACACAAAGGAAATGTGTGAAAAATTGAAATGACAAGGTTGTTAAGGTATCTCTATCATGGATATGTATTCAGGAAGCTTATTATGCTAGGGTGAAATGAAGACTTCATAAATGTGAAGAACTACTGTGGCGATGTAGGGAATGTCAGTTGCTGTCTTATTTATTGATGGGGAAAGCTGCATATGGGGGAAGCACAAACCTACAGGAAACAGAGCGCTGTTGGCATTCCACTGGTGTCAGCCGTGGTAATTCATGTCAGGAACTTTTAGGCAGCCACAGACACCTCAGCAGGTATCATAGGAATTCAGGGCTGAATCAACGTTTACCTGGCAATTGGGGAGTCCTTTATTTTCATTTGGTTTTTTTGGGGGGGAGGGAGAAGGTGCCATTTCCCTACCTAGCCAGACTTCAGCTGCAGTATAATTGTAAGCATCTTTACAGCCACTGACTTCAGAACAGATATATTTCACTCAGGGCTGACAGGGATACTACACTGAATGCAGTGGAAGGAAATAACGGGATATGCCCCAGGACAACATACATTCTTTCTGGGTTATTTGTGGCGTGTGCATGCATGTGCACACCCACCCATCCCACTTGTTTCAGTGCCTGTCTCTGCGCTCCTCCGTCCCAAGGCATTAAGGGAAATCGGAACTGAGCACTGAAGATTGTGGTCCACGAGGCAGCCATACTTTCAAAATCATTCTCATCGTCATCTATCTATCCCTCCCAAAGGAACCCAGGGGCACACACCTAACAATAATATTTTGTTTTATATATATAATGAAATATTATTGTTAAGTTTGTGTACAATGTTTTCAACTGATATATATATATATATATAGTGGTACCTCGGTTTCCGAACGTCTCCGTTGACGAACGTTTTGATTTTCGAATGCCGTAAACACTTTGGTTTTCGAACATGCCTCAGAAGTCGAACAGGAAACGTGGCTTCCATATTGTGTTTTCCATACTGAAATTTCCGTTTTGAGGCTTCCATACTGAGTTTTCGGTTTTCAAACGTTTCAGAACTCGAACGATCTTCCGGAACGGATTACATTTGAAAACCAAGGTACCACTGTACAGGGTTACATACGCTGCAGGTTACATATGCTTCAGGTTACAGACTCTGCTAACCCAGAAATAGTACCTCAGGTTAAGAACTTTGCTTCAGGGTGAGAACAGAAATCGTGCTCCGAAGGCGCAGCAGCAACAGGAGGCTCCATTAGCAAAAGTGGTGCTTCAGGTTAAGTACAGTTTCAGGTTAAGAACGGACCTCCGGAACGAATTAAGTACTTAACCCGAGGTACCACTGTATATCAGTTCAAAACATTATCTCAAACAGCCATCAAATGATTGGGTGAACAGGAATGTTTTTAGATTCCTCATGGAAGTCAATAATGAGGGAGACAGGTGCACCTCATCACCTCACAAATAGGGAACTGCCACTGAAAAGGCTGCCATGGGCCAAAACCAATCTGGGGGCAGTGGCAGCACCTCCAAGGCATCACCTGACGATGATAGGGTCAGAGATGGCTGATATTGGGAAACGTGCTCTTTAATTAGGTACTTGGATCTCAAACCATTTAGGGTCTTATATGCTATCACTAACACCTTGAATCGGGCCCAGTAGTTCAGTGCTTTCAGGATTGGTGATATATGGTCCTGTTGGGCTGCCCTACTTACCAGCCTAGCATTCTGCACTAGCTGCAGTCATCAAGGGCAGCCCCACATACAGTGCATTACAGTAGTGCAGACAGGAGGGCACCAGAGCATGGACAACTGGGGAATGGCGGTATCTAGTGAATCAGCCTAAGCTGGTCATAAGCACTCCTTAGCCACAAAAGCAACTTGAGAATCTGGTGGTAGGTTTGAATTCAAGAGTACTCCTAGATTGCAAACCTTTCCATTTAGAGGGAGGGCAACCCCGGCCAGTACAGATCATGCACCTCATGCCCACACATGAGAACCACCTCCCCACAGCACTTCTCATTGTTTTGGTTCCCATCTAGTCCATCACAACTTCCAGACCTCTGTCCAATTCTTTCACAGCCTCTCCTGATTCCGATGGAATGGAGAGCTAGAGAGAGAATATGGGCTTTTGAGTGTCTTATCCAAAGCGGTTTCCATATTCCGGATGTTTTTGTCATCAAAATGTAGCTCCTTAATCTCCCAGAGGGTGCCATAAGCATGGCATAACTGCCGTCCAGAGATACATAAGTTCTATATCAAGAAGAGAAGGAAAACATGTGAGCAATTAAATGTCCAAAAACATTTGGGTGACATTTCTTAGAATAACAGGCTACTCAGAACACTGAGTTTACTGTTCACATAACAGCATTTTGATTGGCAACGTTTCAGGAATGCACAGAAACACCAGCTCAGTTATATCCAATCAAGGAGGAACAATGAGGTTCTCCTCCTTTCCACAATGTCGGAGGGAATAAATGGATATGAAGTATGGTTACAGCTATCGCCACATATGGTTATTATAATACCATTATCAATAATTTCTCACTGAAGGTGTTGATTTAAAATATCTGCTGCATGGACAAATTTGCCATTTTGAGCTTTGAATGTTCAAATGTTTTGCAGGAGAGGGCAGATGGATAGCCTTTTTTCTTGGCTGCCAATGCTACAAGGGTCCTTAACACTGCATGGAGGAAAGCTATTTCTTACTGCTGTCCCTAGAGGAATGTGGCAATTCTGATGTCCTCATGGTCCCCAAATACAGTCTATTACCTTCCCAGCTTTCTGACAGTGCTTCTATAGTCCATGCTAGTGAAGTAGTTCAAGGAGAAGGAATTGTTCAGACACAACATTGCAGTTATTCACACATGTAGGGGATTATTATACAGTTCCCAACGGATTTGGCTGGAAACAGTGATGGAAGCAATCACAGTAACAAATAGAGTGTCCCCCCTCCCATGGTATTGCATAAATGGCTTTTCGGATATGTACACACTGTTGCTGCATTGTAATGGAAATGATCTTAGTAACAAACAGTACCCAACTGCCCAATATCATTAGATTTTGCAAATGCAGAATACTCAGATGCAATTCTCAGAAGTTGCCTTTTCTCATTAACTTTGCGGAGCTTCCTGACTTTGTAAGTTTTCTGCATTGTGTTCTAAATGAGTATGTTCTGTCCACTGAGTGTGTAGGGAGAACGTTTAACAGTGCCATCACCACCGAGACAAGCAATTTGGTGCAGTGTTTTGCTTACTCAGATGTAGTGGAAAGAACGCACACGCACAAAACGCCAAAGTCCCTGGAACAAATGGGACAGTAAACATATTCTGAACTGCTTTCCTCAACATTATTCAGTCTCTTTGCTGCCATTGCATTCCCCTTTAGCCCGGGTGGTTAATTATGCTCTGTTCATCTCCGAGGTCCTGTTCACGCAATGAATTAAGAAAATACTTCAAGTGAAATATCAAAAGCAAATTTGGGAGAGGAGAGACAAAGAGAGGAGAGACATTTGTAAGAGGATATCCTTTCCACAGTCCCAAAACTCCCTCTGCCCCATTTTGTCTGATGGCTTCTTGGCCCTTTCTTTGATCTCAAAACGGGAAAGAATAGTACATTATACAAGGTGTGACCGGAAAGTAAGGCGAATGGTCACAGAAATCGGACAGCGAGAAATATTTGAACATACATACCTTACAGGCCTTCAAAGTAGGCCCCCTCTGATACAATGCACTGTTGACAACGTTCGTAGAAATGTTGGAAACTTCTGGAGAAGTCCTCTTTTTGTACTGCTTTCAAGTCCATCATCACAGCAGCTTGGACGTGTAAAATGTTGGAAAACCTGTGCCCTTTCAGTGCAAATTTCAGTTTTGGAAAAAGAAAGAAAGTGGCCAGACCGGGAGAATGTGGACAACTCAGTAACCTTAGTAATGGTTTCACATGGATTATGCCATTCTTCCGCCATCATTTGGATGGACAAACGCCGATCCCATCAATAGCTCACAAATTCTGATGACATTTGCCACCATTCTCATCGATAGTCTGCCAGATTGAGGGTCATCTTCGATGGTTTGTCGCCCTTCACAGAAACACTTAAACCACTCCTACACTGTCTTTCGAGTTGCAGCTTCATCTCTATACACAATTGTGATCATTTCATGGGTTTCCGATGGCGATTGTATGTTCAGATATTTCTTGCTGTCCGATTTCTGAGACCATTCACTGAACTTTCCCATCACACCTAGTATATTATACTAGGACTGACCTCAGCCCCAGCCCTGAAATGCAGCCTTCTTGACCATAATACTCTCCTAAGACACTGCCTCTCTCCAGAGCACACACCCCTTGACTTGTTTGCCTGGAGAGGTGTGTCCATACAGACACCTCTGATCTTGCTCCAACCACCTTTGCCTCTGCCCCAAGCCACCACAGGCACGTGGTTCCTGGAAGGCTCCTCACAAGCTGATGTGCCCCTCAGACTGAAGCAGGTCCCCCTCTCCCGCAACGTCAAATCCTATTTATTTGCGTCAAACTCTTCATTTTGGGAGAGACAAGTAGATAAGAAGCATGACGATATAGATGTCTCTCTTCCCTGCAACGACGCCCGCCAGCTCGGGAGTTTCTTCTGTATATTATTTCTGTTTGGCTGTTCGTAGAAGGAGAAAGATAGTTTCCCACTGCAGTTTCTGAATGGTTTGTTTCTCCAGCAGGCAATCTGTCAGAAAACCACATAAAAGCTGTTCAATGGGAGGCGGGGAGCACACACTCATCAAGCGGCTAGACAAGAACTTTATTGTCTATTTTAAACAAGAGCAGAATAGCACATAAAATTCCTGAATCCACCCAGCTACAACTTAAGTCTAGTATAATAAGCAGTACATTGTGAAGACTGCGTATATTTAGTTCAGCATCCCTCCCCCAAATCACTGTGACTGGAGTGGCCTAAAGAAACCTCCAACAGGTAGACTGAAAGAGAGACCTTTCTGTCAAAACTAAATATTCATTTTCTTTTACATCTTCTCTACACTCCCTCTCTTGAACTCTTGAAACTGTAGCTCCAGCGCCGCAACCCAGTCTTTGATCAGTTGCGCTGCCTCGCTTTTCCGTTTAAGCGAGAAGATCCAGTCGTTCCTCGAAAAATCATCTGTCAGCGTGAGCGCATACCTGGCTCCGCCCAGACTCGGCACTGGCATGGGTCCACAAAGGTCTGTATGCACTAGCTCAAAAGGCCTTGTGGTTACCCTCTCCGATCTGGGATAACTGCACCTTTTTATCTTTGCTCTTTTGCATGCCCTACAATCCAAAAATTTATCACATGCTTTCATCTTGCAACCCTCAGTGCATTCTGGCAACTTCTGGATATATTTCCAACAGCTATGCGACATTCTCCTGTGCCACAAGTGAGCACACGAATCATGTGTGGGAACGTTAGCACACTGCGCCTGTGCTGTCTCAGCGTCCCCCTTCCCCTCCAGAGGTGTCTCCAGAACAAAGAGGTTGTTCTGACATGCAACATTGACCAGTTGTTTCCCACCCCTGGAAATAGAACAGACATCATTTTCAAAGCAAACCTTATAACCCTCCTTTACAAGAGCAGATACAGATAAAAGACAACACTTCATTCCTGGCACAACGTAGACTTCCAGCTCTGCCTGTAAAAAAGAAACAAACACATTGCCAACAGTGGTTAATTGTCTCTGTGAGCCATCAGCAAGAGAGACTGTTTTCCCAGTTGAAACAGCCCTGCAGTTCCACATTTCGCCACTAGATGACGATGACACCAGGTGATGGCTGGCTCCTGAGTCGATGACCCAATGCAGCATGCTGCCCTCACTGGAGTTGTCCCTCAGTGTTGCCATAGAGGCAGCTAGGTGATAAGAAGAACCGTCCTTCTCACTTCCTCTGTCACGTCCTCCCTTTGCATTCCCACGCTGGCCTCCTCTCCTAGACTGGCTGCCATGGAAACCTGGCTGGCTGCCACGAGGACTTGGCTGACTGCCATGGGAAGCGACCTTGGAGACATCCTGCCCGGCCTCTCTAGCTCTCCTCGGACAGGATCGACGCAAATGGTCAACAGACCCGCAGACAAAACAACGACAAGTGGAAAAAACCTGAACTGTGCCTTCTGGCTTGGCCCCCCCCCCCTGTTGCCGGCAGGGCACCCTGCGCCAGCTCGGCCCTCTCTGAGACGGCGTTCCTCCTCGTCACACAAACAACCGGTGGAAAACTTTGCAAACTTGCCTTTGTTCTTCTCTGCCGCCCCCAACCTTGCCAGCAGCTCTCCTTGAGGCTTTACTGCATCTGGGGACGTGGCTTTTGGCTTCCGCTGTGGTTCCTCGGCAAACCTTCTCCAGCTCCTGCCAAACAGCCTGGGCACTGTCAAGACCCTCCACCAAAGGTAGCTGTGAGCCCTCCAAACTGAGCACTATAGCTCCTAGGGCTTTCTGGTCTTTCCTCTGTGAGGCTTGGGCAGCTGCAACAACCGCTGCTGCAGCTCTGGCTGCAGCTTGCTGTGGGGGCCCTTGAATCGCCTCCCACAGACCCTTGGCTACCAGCCAAGCCTTCAGCTTCCTTGACCACTCCTCCCAGTTGCTCCCATTCAGCTTTGCAAAAGGGACTGAGTATGACTCCTGGCCATCTGCCATCTTCTCCCCCGGGGCTGAGCCTACTCACGTAAACAGCAGCTCCTCTTGGCACCCGGTCCTGAAGATGAGATCCTCCCAGCAAGCCTCCCTGCCTCAAACGTTAGGCAGGGGCTCCAGCTGGCTTCTCCCACACACACAGGCACGACGTGGCAACAGCTTCCAAAGCTTGGCTAGCTTCCATAACCTGTGAGATAAGATGGCGCCTGGCACACTTCCCCTGTGCCTTTGGATGCTTGTGCCGATAGAAAATGTGAGCTCTTTGAAGCTCTTAGCAGAGTTCTTTAGCAGCGGTAGAAAATGTTGCCTTGTGTGTGGATAATAAATCAAACTGAACGCAGGCTTCTTGCTAATCTCTAAGAGCCTTTAATGAGAAGAAAAACATCATAAATCAGTCCCGGTGAGAGAGCGGACATTCTTTCGTCTCTCAGCCAAAAACGAAAGGAAACTCACACACAAAGAAAGATTCCCGTATGTGAACCAAACCACGCCTCAGAATGTGAGACGTCACACAGAACTGTTTAACCCTGTAAGTTCTGATTCTCTTCACATTTCTCCACTTTGTTTCTCAGAAAAGAAAAGGGAGGGGGAAGGATATGCATTTAACTTTCTGGAAAAACCAAACCACAGAGTTAGAGGATCTGTGATCTATCTCATGATCTTAATGATCTTAATCCTCACAGAACTCCTGCCCAATGGTTGCCATTAATTTGATTTTGAATTGATTTTAAAATGAATTGATTTTAGAATGCTGTGTTACTTTTACTGTTGTTAGCCGCTCTGAGACCGGCTTCGGCTGGGGAGCGTGGGATATAAATAAATTATTATTATTATTATTATTATTATTATTATTATTATTATTAACAGCAGAATCCAATGACAAATTCATGGAGGGGGAGAGGGTTTCCCAAAGGCATCTGCTTGGCCACTGTGAGAACAGAATGCTGGACTAGATGGGCCATTGAGTGGCTCAAGTTAGCTATTCTTATGTTCTTAACTTGGGAATATGAGATATGACACATATCACTCAAACAGCCTCTTCATTCACGGTACACAAAGCACAAGGCTTTTATCTTTAAATTAATACCTCTTAAAATATCTTTTCCCCATACTTCTGTGATTAGGCAAAGGGCCTTTACCTTTGGAACCTGAAAACTAATAATTTGGGACATTGCAATAAGAAACACAGCATATCCCTTTATTCTTTGGAGGCTTTGAAACCCGGACGGTTGTCTTTCAGAAATACATGCTTGAGCAAATCAGATGATACAGACTTGACTCGGGAATTAGTTGGTGAAATGCACGATTGAGGGAGAAGGTCAAGGTATTTGAACACAAATGACTCTGCCTTGTTTTATAAATCATGTCATTTATTCCAAAGTTGTGTTTGGGGTGGAATAAGCAATATCCTGAAGGACTTAGCATCCCTGAGTACAGTTAATATTTGTGCTCAGAGGCATGTGAGAGAAAATTCAAGCTTTGTGTGTTCATCTTTCAATGAGATCACTTGATGGTTCGCAACTCCCGCTAATATCAAACGTGGGTGGTGGGGGCTGACAGGATTTAAGCCAAACTGAAGCCCTCTGAGAAACAAGAGGGAGGTTCTTCCATGATTAGGGAAACACCCAAAAATTGAGAAGTACAAACTATTTAAAACACACACACACACACACACACACAGAGAGAGAGAGAGAGAGAGAGAGAAATCAGCCCAACTAGGATTGAATGTAATAGCCATAGTATATTGAGTCCCAGCTGAGGAGGGAGTGCGGTATAAAACTGGGGATTGGGTTTGAAATGACTGGCAGGAAACTTAGACAAGAATACTCCTGCAAGGAAGTGGAGACACAGCAACGTTTTGTTATATGCTCCAGTAGTCATTTCATGATATGGACCCAAAGGGTTCATGCTTCTTCCACTGAAAACTATTGCATCTGACGTGAGATGAAATGAAAGCTTTGTCTGTGGTAGCTGACTGGTGATGACTACTTCACACATTCAAGCCATCACTTGATGTTACAGCCACGGAGTGAGGAGTATACAGTGGAACCTTGGTTGTCGAACGTAATCCGTTCCGGAAGACCGTTTGACTTCCAAAATGCTCGACAATTGAGGCACAAAGGGTGGTCGGCAAAATCAATGGAAAAAAATTGAAAAACACACAGCAGAAGTAACAACAACAACAACAACAACAGCAACAACAACAACAATTTATTATTTATACCCCGCCCATCTGGCTGAGTTTCCCCAGCCACTCTGGGCGGCTCCCAATCGAGTGTTAAAAACAATACAGCATTAAATATTAAAAACTTCCCTAAATTGGGCTGCCTTCAGATGTCCTTTAAAGATAGGATAACTTTATACACAAGGGCCTCAGGAAGTGTCTGAGATAGACCAATTTTTAAAAGTTAATGGTCTACCAAAACTATCTCAGGAGAAGAGGACAATCTTGAATTATAGAATAACAGAACAGGAAATCGAGGGTGCCATTCAGAATATGCAACTAGGCAAATCTCCAGGTCCAGATGGACTTACCTCCAAGTACTATAAGACACTAAAAGACTACTTGATACAACCACTAATGGAGGTTTGTAACCAGATTATGGAGGGGAGGAGGGCACCGGAAACGTGGAAAGAAGCCTTCATCACATTGATACCTAAACTGGAAACTGAAAAGACTCAGCTTAAGAATTACCGTCCCATCTCACTCCTAAATGTGGATTACAAAATTTTTGCTGATATTTTGGCAAGTAGACTTAAAAAAATACTTAATGAAGTAATTCACAAGGACCAGGCAGGCTTTCTCCCAGGGAGACATCTGTTTGATAATACCAGGAACATTATTGATATTTTGGAACTTTTACAAACTAATATCAATACGAAAGCTGTGTTAATTTTTATCGACGCGGAGAAGGCCTTTGATAATATTTCTTGGATGTTTATGAAGAGAAACTTGGAAGGGATGGGAGTGGGACGGGGGTTTGAAAATGGAATAGAAGCAATTTATTCTGAGCAAAAAGCTAAATTGATAGTGAACAATGTGGTGACAGATGAATTCAAAATTGAAAAAGGGACACGACAGGGGTGCCCCCTATCCCCTCTTTTATTTATCTCAGTCCTGGAGGTGCTATTGAACACGATTAGGGAGGACCGGTCGATACAAGGAATACAGGTCGGAGTGAAACAATATAAACTGAAAGCTTTTGCAGATGATTTGGTTTTAACATTACAGGAGCCAGAATCTAGTACAAAAAGAGTATTAGAACTGATTCATGAGTTTGGTCGGGTGGCGGGATTTAAGTTGAATAAGCAAAAAACCAAGGTTTTGGGGAAAAACTTGACATCTTCAGAAATAGATGGGTTTCAGAAGGAGACAGAACTAAGTGTGGTAAAAAAAGTGAAATACCTAGGGGTTCATTTGTCTGCTAAAAATTTGAATTTATTTAAAGACAATTATGAAAAATGTTGGTCGGAAATCAAAAAAGATCTGGAAACTTGGTCAAGATTGAAACTTTCCTTGTTGGGTCGAATTGCAGCTATAAAAATGAATGTTTTGCCGAAAATGTTATTTCTGTTTCAAACCCTACAGATTGTGGACAGAGGGGAATGTTTTGGAAAGTGGCAGAAGGATATATCCAAGTTTGTTTGGCAGGGCAAAAAGCCCCGGATAAAGTTTAAAATACTAACTGATTCGAAAGAAAGAGGGGGGTTTGCCCTGCCGGACCTGAGATTATATTATGAAGCTGCTGCCTTCTGCTGGATGAAGGATTGGTTACTTCTTGAGAACACTGATGTCCTAGATCTGGAAGGGTTTGACAATGCCTTTGGTTGGCATGCATATTTGTGGTACGACAAGGCAAAGGTTCATAAAATGTTCAAAAATCATATTGTCAGAAAATCAATATTTATGGTCTGGACAAAATACAAGGACTTATTAGAAGGTAAGACTCCGAGGTGGTTATCACCAGCAGAGGCCAAGGCCTGGAAAAAACCCAATATGGAGGTTGGTTGGCCGAAATATGGGGAAATTATAGAAAAAGTTGGAGAAACTTGGAGGCTACAGAGTTATGAAAAATTAAAGAATAAGGTGCAAAATTGGTTTCATTATGCTCAAATTCAAGAGGTTTTTAAGTTGGACAAAAAAACAGGTTTCCAGGTGGAAAAATCGAAACTAGAGATAGAATTGTTGGAACCAAAGACCAAGGTACTTTCGAGAATGTATAACTTGCTGCTTAAATGGAACACTCAGGATGAGACAGTCAAATCAGCAATGATAAAATGGGCTCAGGATATTGGGTACAACATTATGTTTGAAGACTGGGAAAGGTTATGGACCACTGGCATGAAATTCACGGCATGTAATGCCTTGAAAGAGAATATTATGAAAATGATATACAGGTGGTACATGACCCCAGTCAAGCTGGCTAAGATATATCATTTGTCTGATAACAAATGTTGGAAATGTAAGGAGGCTGAAGGGACATTCTTTCACCTCTGGTGGACTTGCCCAAAAGTGAAGGTCTTCTGGGAAATGATCTATAATGAGTTAAAAAAGGTGTTTAAGTACACCTTTCCTAAGAAACCAGAGGCCTTCCTCCTGGGCATTGTCGGCCAGAAGGTGTTAAAGAAAGACAGAACTTTTTTTATGTATGCAACGACAGCAGCAAGAATACTTATTGCAAAATACTGGAAGACACAAGATTTACCCACACTGGAAGAGTGGCAGACGCAATTGATGGACTATATGGAATTGGCTGAAATGACCGGTAGAATCCGAGATTTGGGAGAAGAAATAATGGGGGAGGATTGGAAAAAGTTCAAGGATTATTTACAAAAATATTATAAGTTATATGAATGTTAAGAATTCGCATGATTAGGGAAATTTAGCTCCAGCAATAAGATTAAGGTATGGTAAATTAAGTTATATAAATGAAAGGACTAACGTTTAAAATAATACTACATATGTTTTTAGTGTAAATTGATAATAAGTATTTTAAACGTAAATTATAATTATTTGAAAGAACAAAAGAATGCATGAAATAAGGTTATAATTTGCTGAAAAATTTTATTGTGAAGAACGCACGGTGAGGGAGACGTGGGGAAGTCCGGTTGGTTATGGAAAAATGTTTTTGAAAGGATGACTTTCTTTTTCTTTCTTTTTTCTCTTTTGTTATTTCTTTGTATATCTGACTTTGTATCTCTATCTGGAAAAAATGCAATAAAAAATATTTAAAAAAATAAAAAATAAAGATAGGATAACTGCTTATTTCCTCACATCTGAAGGGGCCAGGGCGTTCCACAGGGCGGGCACCACTACCGAGAAGGCCCTCTGCCTGGTTTCCTGTAACTTGGCTTCTCACAATGAGGGAACCGCCAGAAGGCCCTCAGCGCTGGATCTCAATGTCGGGGCTGAATGATGGAGTGGAGACGCTCCTTCAGGTATACAGGACTGAGGCCGTTTAGGGCTTTAAAGGTCAGCACCAACACTTTGAATTGTGCTCGGAAACGTACTGGGAGCCAATGCAGATCTCTCAGGAAGACGTTCGACTTTTGAGGTGTGTTCGAAAACAGAAACAATTACTTCTGGGCTTTGGGCGTTCGGGTTCCAAATCGTTCGGCTTTCGAGACGCTCGAAAACCGAAGTTCCACTGTACGAGCATGAAGCCACCCACGTTTCTTTTTGTTTTTAGGCCATTGTTTAATCTCAGTCTGTCATGGACTGTCTGGATACAGAGGAGTGGTGGGAGGCACCAGCCGGGGAACCCCCCCTAGGGAACTCCCAGGGGAAGAAGGCTCAGATTGGTGGTGGAGCGATGATGAAAGGGAGGAGGAGCTGACCTGAGGGAGCAGGTGTCAGAGGCGACAGGGTGTAGTGGACAGGAAGAGGCTGCGGCAAAGCACAGTTCAGACTCCAAGGCAGAGGCAGAAACCAGGGAGTCTCCCCCTCATGTTGTGACCAGACCCCCCCCCCCCCGGTCTCCTGAAGAGAAATGAAATGGGCAGGGCAGAGGGGGTTGTGCATGGACACAGCATGAGATTGCGTGAGAAGGATCCTCAAGAGGAAGAGTCCTAGTGGGCTCCCCATTCTGACCTGAAGTTCAGAAGTCTGCACTGAGGGTTTGTTAGCTTATTGCCAACAGGTTTTTGCTCATTGCAGATTTTTGCACGTTACTAAACCTGTTGCCCATTTATCGGACACACCATTTTGCATCTTCATTCTTTCCCTCTCTCTCCCTCTTTCTGTGGGGCAATCTGGGTCTTCCTATCCACTGGATAAAATTCAGTCCTTACTGTGTTCTACCTAGCACTCTTTCAAACTGGTGACCTGGGTGCAGAGAGAAGAAGCACACAGCTTTAAAAAAGGTTGGTAAATTATTCAATATACTTAAATTTTAAAACACAATATTTGTTTTTTTAAATGATAGTAGCCTTAAGGCAGAGCAGCTTTATCACTTTTCAAAGAAAGTTTATAGAATGTGATAGCAATGATAATGCAGTATATCTGCAGCAGACGGATGGTTAAAGATTTCAAGATGTGCAAGATTCATAACTGTTTGCATTTTATAATGGCTTCTACAGAAGGCTGGGAGGTTTGTGAGTCACGCTAATGCCATTATTTTTCTGCAAGGCCTTGCAGAATTTTAACAGCATCATTTTGGCTATTCAACAATAGCTATGCATTCATTCATGTATCCTCTGTCTCGACAGTTAGGATAAAATGCACTTGTCAAAGTTAGATAGCCCTATGCATTTTTCTTGTTATGTTAATGAGTGGGGGGAAATCTCATAAAAATTTAAAATATTTTATTGAAAATGAATCGAAAAGACAAAAGCAAAGTGTAAAGAGTTGCTCACTGTAAGGTAAGCTCAAAAGTGGTTTGCCGAAGGAGAATAGCAATGTCTGCTCTGGCTAAACATATGCAAATAAATTTCCTAACTTCAGCTGAAATGGGAAGATACAGTGAGTACATAAACAGCAGCAGAACTGTTTGCACAGCAGAGAAACCGCTCCTGGTCACATGCCTGTGAGGGCTATATAATTCAACACCCGCAAAATAAGACAAACTGCTTTAACCTACGGCAGAGCTGGTAAGTAGTGAGAATAACATCACTTTATATTGTGGTAACTGAGGTCTGCTTAGCAGATGCACTGATGACAGTGCTCCCCTTTATACTGCAGGTGGAGACAGGCAGCTGGTGGCATTACTGTGGATGGTTTCTATCTAACAAAGTGTTTTTGCCAGTGCAAGGACTCCCCCCCCCCCAGTGCAGTTCTCTCCCTGCCCCCAACCAAATCTGTTCCGGGTTCCTCCTGCCCTCAACCTTCAGGAGCAGATTTGGGGGAGGTGTTAACAGCAAAACCCTCATGCACTTAATTACATACCATCCTGGGTTCTTATTTAAAAATAGCTCCCTGAACATAGAAAACTAGGTCTCAGTGAGAATGATTCTAGGCTAGCTGTCCTTGACATATGCTAGTTTCTATGTGAATTTGTCCCCCCCCCCTTGATAATTTAAACATAAAGGCGCTCTCAGATCATCACAACCACCCACAGTGTCAACAGTCCAATAAAGAACCTTTTGCCACTTCATGTTCTCTTTATACAGATTAGGCTTTAATGCAATGGTAACACATTCTTCGTTAAAGTCCATTCCTTACTATTTGTAATTTCACAGACCATCCACAGGGCAGAGGGGAGCTTTCTTCGCCATTCTGGGCACACAAATATTTTTCAGTTCAGACTACCTCTTTTTACTTATAATTTAATTACTTGGCTTGGCTGTTGTTTAATTGATCTTGTTAGATTATGTTAGTCAGGGCCAGCATGGAGTGAAGCTGAACAACACTTGATTTAAGTCCTCTGTTTGGTAGCCTGGTTTCTCAAACCCACAAAGGAACAGAGAAACAGAGGCCTGGTTCCGTTGCTGTGGGTTTAGATGTGAATAAACCATGGTTAGCATAGTGTCCCCATGTTCCCTCCTCTCCATTCTCCATCACTCTTGATTTTAAATGAACCACAGTTCTCTGTGATATCCACATTGGCCTGCTTGCACACTATGGTTAGTGACAACAATCCGGGGCCAAATTGTGGTTTCACATCCTGCCTTAATTTGAAACCATAGTTTAAACAAACCACAGTTCCCTGAGTTTGCATAGAATGGGGAACTGTGATCAGTTTAAAGCTAAAAGTGTATGTTTTGAATCTCCTATGGCACGTGAAAGAGTAGAAAACTGAACATGCAAACCTGGGTCTTTTGTTGTTGTTTAGTCGTTTAGTCGCCTCATTTGTGTAGTTGGAGACCATGGATTCTCATTATGTCTGTTAAGTGTGTATTAGCCATTATACCAATATTAAACCTCATGGATGTTTTTATGCATTTCCACCCCTTACCAGAAGATCCCAGAGTGGGTTACAACCATTTAAAATTCAGAATTAAAAACAGTTAAAACAGGTTACAGTCACAAGAATAGGATGGGTCCTGAAAACACACAACTTAATGGGAGCAGGACTGTTCGAAGCTCTTAAATAGTCAGAAGAAAAGAATGTCAGCTATATCTGTTAGGCAATTTGTCATTTTTTCACAAATGTTCAATGATAATCATGAAAAAGTGCAGAAATGAAGCATGTAATATCAGCATAAATAAAATATGTGTCATTCTTACCTAGCCATCTTACCTGCCCGTGATCTTTATACAGTAATTCAAAGATGAAAAATAATATATTTAATAAAGTCTATAGATTTACATTTTCTTGAACTTTGATGGACAAATGCATTATGAACCTTTTTCATTTCTCCACAAATCAGTTACAAAGTGTTTGACTTTTCTGACTTGACGAAATTAGTCAGTTTGATCATGTTTACCATATCCCACACTTTAATTATCCAGTCTTCCACTGTAGGAATCATGTCCGTTTTCCAATTATGAAAAAAATTGTTATATGAGCCACAATTAATAAATTGATAACCATTTCTTTATCATCTATTAAAATGAGTTCTGTATTATATCCAAATAAGATAACCTGTGAACCTGTTTGGAGTATATATCCTGTAATGTCTATTTCTTTTATTGTGTTATTCCAAAGTGTATTTATTTTAGGATATGTCCAGAAAGTATGCTGTATAACAGCATTATTATTTTTGCAATGCCAACCCTGTGTGTTTGCTCTCCTATTTGCATGATTAAGTCATTGTGGAGTCAAATACCATTGCATGCTAAGTTTATAAAAACTTACTTTAAAATAAATGCTGATAGTTTGCTGAGGAATATTGAACCATATATCAGGGCCAACATTTCTTTCCCATTTATATTGATAAGTGTTTTTCATTGATTCTAAATTACTGATCATTTCACCTATCTTGCATAATAATACTTGTGATTTATCTTCCAGCATTATATATTCAAATTCTGATATTTCTTGAAGAGGGCCATATCTTGTAATTAAACTATGGGCAATATTTCATTACTGTAGATATTGGAAAAAATTGCGGTCATGCCTGTAAAATTTCCTCATTGATTTTATTATATATTCTGAAAGAGCCATCTTACTGTCAATGCTCTAACAAACCATAGTTTTTCCACATATTAAGAGTACTTAATAGTCCTCTTCCCTGTATCTCTTCCTTATAATAGATGGCAGTTAATGGTGATAAACCTGGGCTCAGATTTAAAAAATAATTATTATTAGGGCAATGATCAATAAATCATTATATTCAGCCCATGCTGAAGAAATGGTACTCTTTCAGGGTTGAGAAATGCCCCACCCCCCTTCTTGGAAGTCATCCAGCATTAAAGTTTGCCATGGTGCAAGCCAAGCATCCAGGGTGTTGCTAGGCAACCAGGATGAGAGATTCCAGGAAAATGGAGGCCCCAAACTGAGCTAGGGGCATGCCATAGCTAATCCTTCTCCATAGACCCCTTATGGGGGTCCCCTTTGCTATGCTGATGCCCTATGCCATGTCCACCCAAACTGAAGTCAGTCATACCAAACGCCTAACACAAATAAGCCTTACTTCGCTGAAGGAAAGATACAAATCACCCTGAATCAAAGTGCTAATTGAGGCTGGGATGAACACATTCCAGTGTTGTCAACCAGGGACCTGAGTAGTTAAGTGAGGCTTTCAGCCAGTTTCAGAAGATATAAGCCCCCATCAATGTATTTGCTAATGAGCGCAAGGTTGCAGATGTAGCACAAAGAATCACTGCACATCCAAACAAGATCTAGGATCAAGATCAACAAACAGTCATCATAGGAAGGTGGTCAGACTAGGTACAACACAGCAAGGAAGCTGGAATGAGGGGCTAGTAACCCAAGAATAACAAGCCAGAACCCCTTGTTGTTTCTAGCAACTAGAAAGTTGAAGAGGGAAGACTTATGTACTCTGGCCTCCTAAACTGCACCCTAACCACAAATGCTGACATTGAAGGTGTCCAGGGTGGCTTATTCATTAGGAGACTGATGACTCTGGGCGTGTGATGATACTGTATCATCACCCTTCAGCCTGAACCCAAAGCTTTTGGTAGCACCACTCTCAAATCCTCCTCCTCCTCCTCCTCCACTGAGAATTCCAGGAGTTCCTCATCAGATACCAGCATGAAGAGCCTCTATGGGGTCTTCAGCACTGGATTCAGGGGGCCTGCATGCTCCTCACGTTCCTTGGCCTATGAGGTATCTAGTTCATCTTCTAAGCTCAGAGCCCCTTTGATGCAGGACTGAGGGATTGAGAATGGCCAGGAAAACTCTGTTCCATGCATGGATGTCCCAGTGTGTATGCATTAAAAGGTAAAGGACCCCTGACAGTTAAGTCCAGTCACGGACGACTCTGGGGTTGTGGCACTTATCTCACTTTACTGGCCAAGGGAGCCGACGTTTGTCCACAGACAGTATTTCTGGGTCATGTGGCTAGCATGACTAAGCTGCTTCTGGCGAAACCAGAGCAGCGCATGGAAACACCGTTTACCTTCCTGCCAGGGCAGTACCTATTTATCTACTTGCAATTTGACGAGCTTTCGAACTGCTAGGTTGGCAGGGGTTGGGACCGAGCAATGGAAGCTTACCCCGTTGCGGGGATTTGAACCGCCAACCTTCCGATCAGCGAGCCCAAGGCTCAGTGGTTTACACCACAGCGCCACCCATGTCCCTGTGTATGCATTAGTTGGGATCAATGATTGTGGCAAATTACAGGCAACACATTGTCAACATTAAAACTAGACAAGACTGAATGACTACAGTCTTTGAAAGAAAATGGTTTGCATTCATCATGATGTGGAAAGTGATTGCAATTTTTTTTAGAATTACTTCTGGAGGTGTATTTGTTTTCTTCCTTTCTGGCCACTGGTTTCTAAAAGAATGAAGGGACTATAACAATGCTCCCTACAAATCTTGAAATACTATTTTTGAAGGACAAAGGCTCCATTGCATCTTTTCACTATTTATTACTCTGTAAAGATTTAGTGGTAATAGGTTCCCAGAATATTGGATTGAAAACATTAATTTTAATGGTTATAAAAAGATTAGGTTTTTATAAGCAATGGCTTTTCCACCAACATATTAATAGCACAAGCATTCCCACCTCTTTACTGTCTTCAACTCCCCACCAAGGTCAAAGATTACATTTAATTTAATTTTGTTTTAATTATTACCAACTACTTCATTCCCAATTAAGTAAATTGCTACATGGGTTTCTTTTCATCATTACAGTGATAGGAGACCTTTTTTTCACCCCTCTGGAAACAGTTCCTATTATGTAAAAAACAATCAAACACTGGAAACATGTTGCTTAATTGCCGCAGAATGGTGGAAGAACCTAACAGTACCAAAAAGAAAAAAAGACACTGGTATGAAAACAAAAGCAAAACACAGAGTGGGCGGGAGGGAGATTGGAAGAAGATGCAAATTGTCATAGGCAGGAAAGATGATTTAACTGTATTTTGTCTCAAACCGTTCTGAAAGGTTTTACTTCTCAGCTGCTGTTTGTTGAGTCAGGGGCTGAGTTTGCACCAACATGGCACAGTCATGCAAAAATAATCCAATCAGACAATCAAGTATCAAGTTTCAGATGGGAACCTTTGAACAAGGTGCAGAAGGAATTAGATTAAAAATGCCCTAAATGAGAAGCATTCCAAAGCCTTAGAAGCCTCCTTGATATACTATTTTCATGAAGGACACACTATGTAATTTCTGGGAAAAGAGACATTAATATAGTTGCCTTGTTGGCACTAATGTGTACATTTCATATGATCAGAAGGATACCTGATCCTGCCTGTGTTTCATCATGTGGAAGCCTATAGGTGAGCAGCTGCTTTCTTATAAACTTCTTCACTCTACTACAGAGGTGGGGAACCTCAGGCCAAGGAGTCAAATGCAGACCTCCAGACTTCTCTTTCTGGCCCTCGGAACCTTTCCCAGGCTTTGAAATACTACTTTTGCTTGAGCCTGGCTCTGGGTGTTTATCAACATGGTCTTCCCCCTGATTTATATTAGTATACATTGTTAGAAACCATTAAATCTGTCATGTATACAGTTTCAGTATGCAGACTGTCTCGCCAGAGTAGTGCATGGACTAATTATCTCCTGCTTGGACTACTGCAATGCGCTCTACATGGGGCTGCCTTTGAAGGTGGCCCAAAACCACAACTAATCCAGAATGCAGCAGCTAGACTGGTGACTGGGAGAGTGGCTGCTGAGACCATATAACACTGGTCCTGAAAGGCCTACATTGGCTCCCAGTACGTTTCTGAGCACAATTCAAAGTGCTGGTGCTGACCTTTAAAGCCCTAAACGGCCTCAGCCCAGTATACCTGAAGGAGCGTCTCCACCCCCATCATTCAGCCTGGACAGGGAACCAGGCAGAGGGCCTTCTTGGTATCAGTGCCCACCCTGTGGAATGCCCTCCCATCAGATGTCAAGGAAATAAACAACTACCTGACTTTTAGAAGACATTTGAAGGCAGTCCTGTTTAGGGAAGTTTTTAATGTTTAATGTTTTATTGTGTTTTTAATATTATGTTGGGAGTCGCCCAGAGTGGCTGGGGAAACCCAGCCAAATGGGCGGGGTATGTATAAATAAATAAATAAATAAATAAATTGCTTTGAATCATAAGCTAATTTTGAAATCATGCCAATAAAATATGCCACCGCCACCATCGAGCATCAGTTTCTTTTTCACAGTATTTTGCTCCGATTCTTTTCCCACTGTAAATGCATTTTGTGGCAAAATGAAATGCTGGATTTCCAAGTGATTACTCGCAAGTGAGAAACGCCTTTCCGTACTCAATCCCACAAAGTACCGACAGCTGATGTATGAAAGATGCTCAGCATCCTCAATCCTATTGATATGTCAGTTAAATGTACAAAGCTCCATGCAAGCAAAGAAGGCAACCATTTGATAAACACCCTTGTTTCGACCAGAAGCAGCTATTATTCCAGCAAGGACTTAGATGTCATCATAAAGAGGCAATGAAGTTTGAACAGTTTCATTACCTGAGGGCAGACCTATAGCTTGAAAAGGGAGTCTTTGACATCGTTATCGGTGAAATACAGATTCTGAAGTCTCCTGAGACAAATATGGAAGCAGCACAGCAGTTTGTATCCAGATTAGCCCTTGGGGCCGGCAGCCAGTGAACACAGGAGCGTAGGAAGCTGCTTCATACTGAGTCAGATCATTGATCAATTGAGCTGAGTATTGTCTACTACAATGTAAATGATACATTAACAGGCAGTGGTTTTCTGGAGTTTTCGAGAGGGGTCTCTCCCAGATCTGGAACCTTCCGCATACACATAAAGTGTTCTACTAATGAGATACAGCCTTTTCCCCAAAGCCTTTTCCATTTATGGAAGAGGGAGAGGAGGTCTCCTCCTCCTCCTCCTCCTTCTTCTTCTTCTTCTTCTTCTTCTTCTTCTTCTTCTTCTTCTTCTTCTTCTTCTTCCTAATTTCTCATTTTCTTTCAGTCTCCTGCACTACCTCCCACACTGTTTCAGAAGGTTCCATAACCCTCTGGAGCAGATTTTTAGCGGTACAAGGAACTGCGCAGGTTGCGAATCATCTTGTGAGTGTTTTTCTCACAAGACCTCTGAATCCAAGATATATATTTTAAAGGTCTTGATCCAGAGCAAAGTATGAGAGACTCTTTGATGGACAATCAGTGATCATTGAATCAAATTCCGTTTCTAGCCCGCTTCTGTTTTCATTTTGAAAGCAGTGGTTTTGTTCCTAGAAACTTATTTTAGGTAGATGCAAAAGTTTAGATGTTGGTGTTTGGGGGGTTTCCACCCATGCTTGACAGACTTTCTACTCTGTGGCTGCGCTCTAGCTTTTAAGACAGTAGATGTTGCTGCTTCAGGAAGCATCATTTCCTGTGTTATTTCCCCATCTCCTTTGTCCCAATATTGCCTGTCAAACGGGGTTTGCAAGATCTGAAGCACCACAAAGACCTATAAGCAGAGGTGACAGTGGGCTGAGTTGTTTGCGCCAGGGCAACAATGTCCCTGTCATATCGCCTACAGCTCTCTTGAAAACCCGATCACCTGTCTTCAGCCTCAAGACTGAGCCTGCATGATTGCTAGCCTGTCAAGACACAATGAAACACAAAATGTGCATGGCACCTGAAGAGAAGGGAGGAGGATAGTAATTCTGATGTATTACAGATGACCTAGGATTGAGCTCATGGGAGGCAAGGCATTGCAAGGGCCTTAAAACACTTGAGGCATAGGCCCACGACACAACTTTGCATAGCATTCAGATATGCTAATTTATATGTTATAGGTGAAAATTCAGGCTTATGAAAGCTGCCCTGAAAGCAACTTTTTTTAAATTTAAAAAGCAACAGGGAAACAGCAAGAGATCCGAGGCCCAGTACAAAAAAACAAACAAATGGAGGCTTTGATGTCTATCCCATGTGTGATTTTGATCCATTAAATGGAGTAAGTGGTTTTCTAATTAGAAGAAACTTCCCCTTCAGTGGGGATTGTTTGTTTGTTTCTTGTCTGGAGGCTAGTTATGTACAGACTGGTTCCGTTAATTGGAACAGAGTCTTTTGTTTTTCAGGTCAGTCTTGGCTCTTCTTTCTATATAGCTATGTTAGATGAAAACCGTACATTGCTTTTAATAGTGCACAACCCAAGATCATTGTTTACACTTCATGCTTTGGTAGAAACGTGACTGTACAACGTGGTAGCAAAGTCTATGCACTGCATTATTCCAATTCTGCAGCTGTAAGATGATTAATAGTCCATGGTAACGGCTGATGGCAATGTTCCTTTTCCCTACTTGCATCATTAAATTGCCTGTGAAATGTGGGGAGGAAATAGACAAAGGTTGCAATCCTAAGCACATACCTATTAGGAATTAAGTACCGTTGAATTCAGTGGGGCTTACTTCAAAGTAAGCATCTTGAGGATCAGGCTGGAAGTCTGACATGACACAAATGGTCACCCTGCTTTGAGGCCCCAATCAATTGTGCACATCAGACTTGCAAATGATCATTGCAGTGTTACATAAAATGTTGTATTTGGCCACCTATTCCTCATTTCTTAAAGATGGTAGTTGGTTCCACTGCAATCGGTGGCTATGGACAGCAGAACAGGATGCTGCCAAATAGTCCACAACTGGCCACCTTCCACTACAAAAAGGGAATATTCATCATTAAATACTACACTTTAGTTAAAATAAATTAAAAAATTGTCCAGTAGCACCTTAGAGACCAACTAAGTTGGTTCTGAGTATAAGCTTTCGTGTGCATGCACACTTCTTCAAACACACGAAAGCTTATACCCAGAACAGATTTAGTTGGTCTCTAAGGTGCTACTGGACAATTTTTTAATTTATTCAACTGCCTCAAACCAACATGGCTACCTACCTGAATCTACACTTTAGTTCCTTATTCAAACAAGCACACAAATAAAACTACAGACAAAGCTTGGTAGGAAAGTTTGACTTTGAAGGTCCTTTTAAGCATCACAACGATAATCCATAATCACATCAAAATGGGAAGTCCCGGGACCAGATTTATGATGTATAAAAAGAGTGTGGTGATAATGGCATAGTGAAATGGCATGCATGATGCACCATTCTCTTGTGCTTTTTCCAGACCAATGTGTCTATCCCTTCAGAGCATCCAGACTGTTACTCTTGAGTTTCCATAATTGCAAAACCAACCCTTAATTGGACCAGTTCTGGCTTGATTATTATTATTTTTGTCAGAGGATGTGTCCCATCATTTCCATCCAATTAAACTATCAGGCTTTAAGCTGATTTCATTGCAGTCGAATGTACTGTAAAGGTTTACATCTGAACACTTCAGTTTAACTCACTTAAACTATCTTCTCTCATACCAGATTTTATAAATGTGTTTACCGTTGCTTATGGTGACACTCTGAGACACCATTAATTTGCCTGTAGTTTCAGAATGATTTAGAAATATATCGACAAAGCTATCTGCGCTTGGAAAAAATAAATTATTATGTAATATCCCTGAGCTCTTCAGATGAAGGGCAGTATACAAATTTAATTAACAAATTAAATACAGAGTGTGACTTGATCAGGACCTTAATATCTAGATAGAAAACAATATTTTCAGACCAATAAGATCCATGATAAATATAAAATAATATTGTTAGAAGTTAAAGCCATTTAGACTCGTTCTGTTTGATATCTTCTATTAAGCTGCCTTTTATATTTCATTCCTTTTAGCAAACAGCAACACTGACATCCAGTGTCTAGTCAAATTAATAACAGTAGAATAATCCCTATGGATATTCCAGATACACAATCCATTTCTTTGTGTCTAGCTGTTAATTCAATGGTGAAAACATTAATGCCATGCATACGTGACTATTTAGATGATTACTGATCAAGGAGTTGGTTTGATAGACAGAAATATATTGAATAAGCTAAATCAGTGGTGTCACAAAATTGATTTCTCTGCCGCCTTTCCAAATGATCAGTCCATTCCATTGCCAAGCAAGTGTGATGATCTTTCTAAGATAAGACATACCAAAGTCACAGTTTCTTTTCATTGACATAGAAAATATAGAGGGCTTTTCAAATTTCAGGGATTTATTATTGTTCACAGAAACATTAATATTAATATTAGTTCCAATCCAAATATGAGCATTTAAGGAATGTCTTTTTGTTAAAGATACCCCTTATCATATTTCAATTTGTCATTAGCAGGTCAAACAATGGCACAAGAAATTCAGCTACTCATTCCAGATGTTTTGGAGCTTCTCATGTTGCCCTCTTCTTCATGGGATATGATGTTAAATCAGACAAGAGGAACCATACAAAGGACAAGTGCAAAGGACCATGTGGATTACAGAAGAGGCAGCTGGCAAGATGCTATCAAGATGTTCTGGACTTTAGGCCCCATCATCCCTGACAATGGACCATGCAAGTTGGGAATGATGGAAATTGGAGTCCAACATCATTTGGAGTGCACCTTATTGTGTATCCATGGAATATAGAGAGAAAGGAACTCAAGAGAGAAAAGCAATGTGAGCAGGGCATATAAAAGCAGGGACATCACTATAGTGGCAAGAACAAAATGTGTCTCTGGTTAAGAAATGAATAAAATCACAAAGATTTCAGGTTCAGTCCCTAGAATCTCTAGGTAGAGCTGGGGAAAACTTCCTGCCTGGAACTCTGGGAACCTTGTGAGCTAGATAGTCCAATTTGGATAAGACAGCTTCTTACGTTCTGTGTGATTTAGTTCGGGGAAATCTATATAAGATTATGAAAATTTACAGACCACTAAAATGGAATGTATCCTTAAACATTTCTTGCCTTGTGGAATATCTTGTATCTGTGTGTGCAACTAGAGTTATTATCAGCTACTGAAAGTGATTGCTGTGCCACTGTTTGCATCCTTGCGTCTGTCATTTTTTAAATATTTGTGATGAAAAATATTATTTTTAAAAAACCTGCATCACCCTCGCAAATGCCTTTCAGCCTGGGAAAATGCAATTATTAATATTCAAAACCCTTTCTGTTGGTTTTGCTATAAAATATACATTATGGCATAATAATAGAGTAATAACCACATGGTTTGCACTAATATTAAATGCTATATTAGTGGAATTTAGGCTACATTTTCCACTGCCGTAAATCAGTTTTGAAAGCATCTGGGTAGGTCTGGAACTATTGCTTTGTTGAGGTATAACGTGTGTGGATAGATCTATTAAATGTACCACAGTTTCATTGCATTTTAGTATATCTGCAAAAGCATGCATTTCTAGGCAGCCATATTTGATAAATGCCTAGTCATCTTGTACAAATGTGATAGAATAAACATTATTGCTTTTCATTGATTTTTTTTAACCAAATGTCATTATGCAAATGGAAGAGCTCCTTCAGTTTGCCAAAGGGACTCCAAACCATTAGAGGCATTCACTGGAGGAAGGTTTTCCCAATCCCCATGTTCCTTCTGTTGTTCCTGTGCCACCCTGCACATTGTTATGAAGGATCTCTTAGTGTCCCAGAGCAGCTTTTCTGGAGGGCACAGAGTTTGAGCCAGTTGTTCCTCAGACGAAAGAAATTCTTCCATTAGCAGAAGTGAGTGGAAGCCTCATTGGAATAGTGTGGTTGGGAGGGGGGATTCATAGAATCGTAGAATTGTAGAGTTGGAAGGGACATGAGAGGTCATTTTGTCCAACCCCCTGTAAGGCAGGAATCTCAGCTAAAGCATCCATGACAGATGGCCATCCAACCGCTGGTGCTGTTCTAATGCGCTGGCAAGAGCACTGGATTGCTGGCATGTTTGCACTGCACTAGCCTCACCACTGCTGTTGTCCCTCTCCCTCTCTGTCCTGGTGTGCTGCAGTGATTCAGCCAGGTGAGCAGCACGGCCACACCGTTCCATCCACTGCTGGGTACAATATGTCCCAATATATTTATTCTCTGAGGTTGTGGGCTCCAGTTGCCCACAGACGTATCCTCTCCAAAGGAGTGTTGGCTAGATTCCCCATCAGCCGATGCAAATGGAGAAGCCCTCACATCCAGAAGCTTTATTTGTGCATCGAAGTGAAGACCAGTCTCTTGTTTGATGTGACATGGTGTCATTCTCATTCTTCTCGGTGTTGGAATGGATTTATGCTCTGAAGAACAAAATAGATCAAAACTTAAAACGAATGGAAAATTCAGCCAAGGCACATATACAGCTGAGTGTTCTCTTGAGTTCAGGTTCAAAGGATGAGCTTTTCGAGGAGACAAAAATTATTCTTCCTAACCCATCTGCAGGATTGCCTTCTGAAACGTTTAGTCCAGAAATATATCCAGTTTTGATCTCTTACTTTTGGTTGATGTTCTGGTAGAAAGCAAAGAGGGGAAAGCTAATGACTCTGCAACATTTGCTATGACAATCTTTTCCTTTAAATCTAAACTTAAGAAACCAATCAACACTGTAGGCTGCTTTGCTGCACTTGCTGCTTGTTTTAAGCTTTTAGCTTGCTTTGTTCTTTTTAGTATAATTCCAGGACACCATCTCATTCAAGAATAATAATGTGCCACACGTGTTCCTAAATTTCACTTGAACCAAACTCCAATCTCCCCAAAAGCAGAGGGTTAAATCAGCACATCCCTAAATTGATTTGGTTCTTCCATTTTCCCGGCCAGCAGTGTTCAGTAATCTTGCTATCCTCTGCTTTTATAGGTCAGTGCATGAGAAGACAGAGCTGCCTCTCTCTGTGGCAATGTTCCTATTGGCCGAGCCGCTTGCCTTTTTATATCTGCTGTCATTCTAGCCATCTTCTCCTCGGATATCCAGCAAGGATTCTAATTAGTCACAATTGTTTAGAGGCCAATAACACAATTCTTCGGCTGATGATGATAAAAGAAAAAACAGCTCCGTTGACTTAAATGATACCATTGTTCCTTAGACGATGTCCTCGCCTTATACGTCTGAATGCCAGATGGCTACTGAGATAACACAGCTGAGGCCACGAACTGGAGAGGTACTGAAGCAAGTTTCATATGAGGGAAGAATAATGGAAGACAGACTTGCCATATATCGCTTGAGTGGGCTTGGAGGAGGGTGTTTTGTGAGGAGGTCTGTCTCAACCAGATTGTGCACTCTATGCATATTCAAATAAAATAAAAAATTTGTAGTGTTCATTCTCGCCTCTAAGTTATTGCTCATCAAGAACGCAAATTCGCTTTCCTGTCTTGCTTCACACCAAGGCTGTGGCAAGCTTTGTTTCTTGTTTTTGTTTTGAAATAATTTTTATTAGACATTTGGGACAGGCCATATGCGATAGTTTTTAAGCTCTAAGACTCCAGTTTCTCTGGGATGTGTGTAACCCATTTTCCCTAAGCCATTTCTTCAATCTAAATTGCCCCCCTGAAGCTCTGACCAGACCCACAGTTCTCAGCCTGGTGTCATTTCCTAGATTGTAAGCTCCTGGAGGGCCACAAATCCCTTCCTCCATTTCCGCTTTTGCCCTTTTAGAAAATAGCTTTGATTGAGGCTGGTTGGGCACCCCTTCCCTGACTACTCCAGTCGTTCACAGAGAGTTGGAATAGGACCTAATTGAT
Source organism: Podarcis pityusensis (assembly GCF_964106645.2). Classification (NCBI taxonomy): domain Eukaryota; kingdom Metazoa; phylum Chordata; class Lepidosauria; order Squamata; family Lacertidae; genus Podarcis; species Podarcis pityusensis. The sequence goes on from NC_138026.1 coordinate 22,954,139, forward strand.
GGGGGTTCAGTTCTCCACTCGGCCTTGGGGCTGGCTGGCTGGTCTCACGCCAGTAATTCTCTCTCAGCCTAAGCTTCCTCACAGGGTTGTTGTGAAGGTAAAAGGGCAAAGGACAACTCTGTGTACACCACCTTTGAGTTTATTGGAAGAAAAATGTGTAGCAGCATAAATTATGCTCTGCTTCAATCCCCCTATCCTTTAACCCTTTATCTCTGATCCTAATTGTATTAGAACTGGATGTGGTTATATAATGGTAACGTTAAGCCACTTTGCACATGCTCTGGGATACAAAAAGGTAAAGGTAAAGGACCCCGACAATTAAGTCCAGTCGCAAATGACTCTGGGGTTGTGGTGCTCATCTCGCTTTACTGGTCGAGGGAACCGATGTTTGTCCGCAGACAGTTTTTCCAGGTCATGTGGCCAGCATGACTAAGCCACTTCTGGCAAAACCAGAGCAGTGCATGGAAATGCCGTTTACCTTCCTACTGGAGTGGTACCTATTTATCTACTTGCACTTTAAGTTGCTTTCGAACTGCTAGGTTGGCAGGGGCTGGGACTGAGCAACGGGAGCTCACCCTGTCGCGGGGATTCGAACCGCCGACCTTCTGATCGGCAAGCCCTGGGCTCAGTGGTTTAGACCACAGCGCCACCCGCGTCTGGGATATTAGATGCCATTTAACAGCATTAAATGTATGGTGTGTACACAGCCAAAGTCTGTCCCATTGTTTGTTTGCTTTAATGTGAGCGAACAGATGCGAGGTTTCAGTAAACGTTCCTGTGTAACACAAAGTCCTTCCACTTTCATTGAAAGTCACCCTGCAGTCTCTCTCCGTTTCCTCCCCTCCATCTTTCAGTCAGAAGTTCCAAAGGTTGAAATGCACCGTGCAAGATATTCTCTATATCAGCATCATGGGTATGCAGCAGCATTTTATTAAGTCATCAGTCAGCTTTGAAGTTTGCTCAGCTAAGGCACTGTTGGCCTGCTGAGCTTCACTGATGCAGTCAGTGCGGCTTGATATTTCATGGCGTACAACAAGAGTTGAGCTGAATTTGAAATCTGCTTCTCTAATGCAACTGAGCTTTTGAAGCAGCCGTGGTTTACTGTATGCATGGCATGCATAAGCAGAAATCGAGGCTTCCCAATAAAAGATAATATTTTATATGGAAGTGTGGTACAAAGCACTGGATTATAAGCCATACATTTGGGGTCTTCATGTGATTCATCCAATGAGTGTACAAGCTGTGTATTGTGTATTTCCTGCATATAAATAGTTGTACAAATCAACAAGGGTAACTCTTTTGCAGAAACACTTGCACATATGTAGAGACAGCTTGTATCTATGTAACGTGTGAACAAACCTTTCATTTTAGATTTATTTTGAGAAGCTATCTTGATTAAATCAACAATGTAGTGCAGCGTGGAGCGTTCCCTCTGTCTCCTCTCTTCTCCCCTCTCTTTGGGAGTCCTCTGAGCAGGCGCTGCTGCTGCCCCTGGTCTCTGAACGGCCCCCCCTGCCCCAAAGAGGGATGCCTCCTCATACTGCCCCACAGGGGCCTGGGAAGCAGCCCCTGCCAGTCCCAGAGCACCATTTGCCTGGGGAACTTGCAGGCAGGGCTGCTGCAACAAACAACTGTGGAAGCCTTTGAGAGGCAGAGGCATGAGAGGGCATCAGAGGAGGGAGAGAAGGAAATGGGGACAGAGACCAGTGTTGCCCATGGCACCCCTGACCATCATTCAAGGCACCCCAGGGTGCCACGCCACACTGGTTGAAAACCATTGATGTAGTGTAATTTAATGTGAATCCATGGAGAACCTGGGGTGGTCAAATGATTAGGCATCAAAAGTTATCAGCCCAGACTAAGTTTATGCAGAGGAATGCAGGAAGCTGCCTTATCTCGAACCAGACCATTAATTCATATAGTTCAGTATTGTCCATGATGACAGTAGTAGCTCTCCAGCCTACCTAGAGATACCAGGGATTGAACCTGGAACCTGTTCAGAGCAACTGCTTTATGACTGAGCTGCAGCCCTTCCAAAAACACCCTTTGGCCATCCCTCCTCCTTCCTTTATTTTTTAGAAGAACGTGTTAGTCCAAAGAATCTACTATAATGCATCGATTTCCATGTCACATCCAACAGGATGTTCACATCAGAGCACATTTGGTGGCTTTGCGATATTCAGTGGCTTAAGGATTTGTCCTCATGACCTAATGCAGTGGAAGTTGCTGCCATCTAAACCCTGTACATTCAAATGGTTCAAAGGGAAGAAACAGCATACATTTTCTCTTACAATGGGGAGCCAAGACACTTATCAAGGAATTAAAGAGGCGGTGACAGGTTGACCACTGGAAGATTGTGTGGTTTTTTTGCATTGTTCTTCAGAAGGGCTTCCAGAAAGTGCTAGAACAGAGTGAAATATTCACCAAATTGTGCCTAAGAACATGGTGGACAAACTGTGGTGTAGGGAGGAAACAGCTGGTTAGCTATAGGTTTGCATGAAAAGTATTGCCCATCCCACTCCACCAAGTACTGGTATTGTATCTACAGATATTTGCCAAGCGCACTCCATCTATCTCAGGAGACAAATCCATCATGTTCTTACTTGACATCATGAAGCTTGCTACAGTCATGGTAATGAGCAGTCTTAAGCACTTCCTGTTTCTAAGGTTTAAAGTCCAGAAGTTCTTCACCCATTCCTCACTGCCCCACCCAAATGTTCTACTTCATGTTATATTCATCATTTGGACTCAAAGGTTTTAATGGGCTAAAATAATTGCAGTGCCAGCATATATGATTTTGAGGTGGGTGGGGGGCGCTGCTCATTAAATGGAATGCTAAATACCTTAGCAGTAATAAGGTGAGTGAAGGAGATCTCTACAGCTCAAGCTGTATGACCCATATATTCCCTATCATGATAGTCAGTTAAATTAATCAACTGGGAAAACCTGAGAGCCTTAGCCGAGAGTGAGAAAATCCTAGCATTTGGAGAATCTTCTCCAAGATGTATGGGCAATGTATTTGGCCATGGGGGTTAAAATGCAAAAATATAAGAGCAGCTGTTAAGAAGCCGTGGCCACTGTGGCAGTCTGCTATCAGAAACGGCTTTGGCCACTAGAACAGAGCAGTGAGTTTTTGCCATGTATCCTCTAAGGTAGAGGGTAGCTCCCTTCATGAGTAGGGGAAAGTGTGGTGAAAGGGTCTGTGGATCCACTCATTTGGCCTCTCCCCACAAAGTAATGTTGCTCAAAGGTTAGGGGAGCAGGTGGTGCTGTGGTCTAAACCACTGAGCCTCTTGGGCTTGCCGTTGCTCTGTCCCAACTTCTGCCAAGCTAGCAGTTTGAAAGCACACCGGTGCAAGCAGATAAATAGGTGCCGCTGTGGCGGGAAGGTAAACAGCATTTCCGTGCACTCTGGCACTCGTCACAGTCCCCCATGTGCCAGAAGCGGTTTAGTCATGCTGGCCACATGACCCAGAAAGCTGTCTGTGGACAAACACCGGCTCCCTCAGCCTGAAGCAAGATGAGTGCTGCACCCCATAGTTGCCTTTGACTGGACTTCACCATCCAAGTGTCCTTTACCTTTACCTTTTACCTAATGTTGCTTTCTCTTTTGCTGTCATCACTGTGCATGGAGGCTTCAGTGATGATTTTGAACTCTGATCACCCAGGGTTCTTTTCAGTGCAAAAAGCCTGGTTTTTGTTGCTGCTGCTGTTGTTTAAATGTATACATTGCACCAGGGTGTCTTAATCCACTTCAACTGGAATGGTTCCCCTCAGGAGGTTGTGGACTCTCCTTCCGTGGATGTTTTTAAGCAGAGGTTAGATGGCCATCTGTTATGGATGCCTTAATTGAAATTCCTGCATTTTGCTGGGAGTTGGACTAAATGAGTACCAACTGTACCATTCTATGAAATGGTATACATCAAAATGTCTCTGTAACCAGAAAAAAACCCTAATAGCACTTGGTTCTCCACTGGCTACTTTGTGGACCTGCACAAACCTAAATGTCTAATGTGTGCTTCAATTCCTCTTACAAAATACTGACCGTCTCAGACAATGAGGGTGGATGCAGGAGTGGGGTTCCTAGAGGGAGTTCACAGGTCCCCGTGTGTTGAGTGAACCCAGAATTGCATGTGGCTGATTGAAAAGAGAGAAGAAAGAGGTCAAAGTGTTCAGTGGTTTGCTTTCCTACATTGCCAGTTTGAAATGGGTTGTGTTCATAGCTGTCAACGTTTTCCCTTTTTTAAGGGAAATTCCCTTATTCCAAATAGGATTCCTCACAAGAAAAAGGAAAAGTTGACAGCTATGGTTGTGTTCTGTCCAGGGGCAGAGGAAGGGGTGTGTGTGGTGGGGGTTGGTCGTCCCGGGTGTCACCACTGAGGGGGATGACAAAATGCCGGGCAGCACTTACCACGGGGCCTGCAGCACGCCCGAGCCATGCATCTCTCCTGGGAGTGACGCAGTGGCTTGGACGCCTGCAGGCTCCGCTTTGCTCCAAACAGTCTGCCCACCCCCTCCCCCTCAGCTGTAGGGCAGCTGAGTGGGAGGAGGCAGGCAGACTCCTCAGAGGCCCTACGGAGGCCCCAGGCGCCCGATCGGCTTGTTCTGCTGCTGGTTCCGTCTCATACCCTTGCTTATATTTTTACTCAGTATAGAGGTAAAATGGTTTATCATTTGTAATTTCCCAAACAGATTGCTTTTCAAGAGCTTTGCTATTAATGCATAATGGACCTTGTGTAAACTTTTTTTAAAAGTGTTTTGAGAGCCATAGCCCTAAGATATTAATATTGTCCTAGCATTTGTATAATTTATCCCAGAGTTGCCCAAGATTTTATATTGACTTTGTGGTGATCGATGTGATTTCCTTTACAATGCCAAGCTTAGCTTCCATTCATCACTAGTAAATTTAATTGAAAAATATAGCACAGCAACCTAACGATAGAAATATTCTGTAAAGATATAGTGCATACATTTTTATTAAATATTATATCTTTTAAGAAATAGAGCAACACAATTCATTTATTGGGATTTATGGGTGGCTTCCTGTTCCTATATGTATTTATAGAAACAGTTGTAAACCAGAAATCATAAAAGAGATCTATGCGATTACACATGCAGGCATGCTGTTAGATCCATTAGTAATGATCATGTGGGTTTGTCTAGATCCATCAAGAACTCCTCAGTAAAACACCAGTTTATGTCAAAGGGAATTGTACCGATGTGGCATGTAGGATACATATACATCTGCACAGGTACCATTGAAGTCAATTAGGCCAGTGCTGGATGTGTGTACAAACAATGGAATTTTATAGCCTCTGATCAGGAGGGGCCTCTAAACACATTAAAAAAAACTGCATTAGATGGCTTGTACACAGTACTCAGTGTATGCTATGTTGCATCTTCCATTCAGCAAGTGCTAAACTTTGTGTGCAACTGTTCTTGCATTGCTGTACATTAAGAGGGTTCATATATGCTAAGTAAGAAACCGTAAGGTATTTGCAATTAAAGTATTTCATATCCAAGTAGGCTCATTGCAAGATATACCTTTCAGTTAGTTTTTAGCAGCATCCTCACCTATGTACCAGTATACCTATGTACCTACAGGACCGCCTCTCCTGGTATGCCCCACGGAGGACCTTAAGGTCCATATATAGCAACACCCTAGAGGTCCTGGGCCTTAAGGAAGTCAGATTAGCCTCAACCAGAGCCAGGGCCTTCTCAACACTGGCTCCGGCCTGGTGGAACGCTCTGCCTCATGAGACCAAGGCCCTGCAGGATCTGATTTCTTTCCGCAGGGCCTGTAAGACACAGTTGTTCCGCCTGCTTTTGGCTTGGAATTAACTTGATCCCCCCCCTCCTTTCTTTTTTTCCTTTTTCCTTCTGTGATGGGGACTTCCCTGGCTTTTTTCTGGCCCATATAAGACCAGTCTAGATAGTTAGCCTTGGTGAAGACTTGACGTTTTCATCCCCCAAAAAGTTTTTGAGTTTCTGCTGAAATGAGGCTGCATTTTCATGTTGTATTTTAATCTTGTTTTTTAAGTTGTATTTCAATCAATTGTTTTATATCCGGTGTTAGCCGCCCTGAGTCTGGTCTTGGCTGGGGAGGGCGGGGTATAAAACAACAACAACAACAACAACAACAACAACAGACAAATATAAAAGTGTTAAGTTGTGGGTGAACATATCAGACGACACAGCGATTCTTCAAACAGCTCTTCTTTATTCAGAGGCCAGAACAGAACTGAACTGAAGGGCTCTGTCAGCCTGCTTATATAGAGCTCCAGTACAACATTACTGTAGCAACTTTCTAAAACTATCCAATCACTGAACGTAACTTTCGATCCTTCATTTGCATAACTATCTACAGTATCCATCCAATCACTGAATGTCACTTTCGATCCTTCATTTGCATAACTATCTACAGTATCCCCCTGCTGGCCCAGGGTGAGAACTTCAGTACATAACAAAAAGTTTATTATCTACTTCTTTCCTGATGCCCTGCTTCCCAGCCTCTCATACTCCATTTTAAATCATAGTTGCAGCATCCCCTGTGGTGCCCAGAGGCCTCATTTCCAGTGCAACCAAACCGGTCGCACTCCCCTAAATCCAACTCTGCTTCCAGATGTTGTTGAACTCCAAAGAGCATAAGAATAGCCTGCTGGATCAGGCCAATGGCCCATGTATTCCAGCATCCTGTTCTCACAGTGGCCCACCAGATGCCTGAACGAAACCCACAAAAAGGATTTGAGTGCAAAAGCACCCTCCTCTCCTGTGGTTTCCAGAAACTGTTATTTGGAATCATTGCTGCCTCAAACTGTGGAGGTAAAAGTCTTGGGAATTTGCTAGTCATTCATAGGAAATATTGCGTATCTAAATATATCATCAATTATTATAGTCATTCAATTAAAATTATAGAAATGTGTTTAGAATGGGAAAATGTAATTCTACCCAACTTATTTGTGTTTTCCCCTCATTTCTGCACAACTCTTTCTGGACTTGCTTTTTGCCAGCTGATGCCATATTAGAGAATAATATATCATCACTATAATGGCATTTTGATGATGTATTACATTAATTCATCACTAAAGCAATAGCACTTTGGTGATATATGGTTGTATCAGGGAACTGGTGCAATAATGACACATTACTCACAGATAATGCTGACCATTGTGAATGGCTTCCAGTTGCCTAAAAGTTTTAATAAAACATTTCTATCCGAAAGTGCTATGCTGAAAGGCCTGATCAATTTGGAAAATAGGAGGAAAGCATTATTAGAATGTACGAAGAGTTTTGCATACTTCCAACACCATCCTAAATCTACAATTTGAGATGATGTCTTGTGGGGCCTTTGCTAGCAAGGCAGAACATTCAATTTGGTGCAATGCTGCTTAGGGGTTTGAGGTGATCCCAGCCTAATTCTTTTGAAACATAATCTATTAAGACTGAAAGAGATTGACAGCAGTGAAGACTGGGCTTCTTTATTCCTGCTCAATATCAGATACCTCGGAATGGAACAGGCACAGTGAAAACTACCCACATTGTTGTGGTCAAAAAAAGAAGTTGAATTCCTTTAGGGAAATCCAGCTGAACATAAACTACTGAGACACCACTTGTATCTGTAATGGCTAGATGCTAGCAAATAAGAGAAAATTGAGAGAAGTCTTTCTTTGTGTATTTGTAACTTCTGAGCTACATAAATGCTATTCACTCAGAACCAACTCTCTTAATCTTCAAATAGTATCCTCTTTTCCTCCACCCACACTTTTCAGGTGTTCTGCTCAACAACTAATTTGACCCCGAGGCTGTTCATTTGTTATCTCAGCAAGCTCCCCTGCATCTAACTGCTTTCATGAGTGTTCTGTGCATGTGAGCTGTGAGTTTCCTCTCCTGATGTTATTTTAAACTGAATATCACAGACTCTCCAGGGATTCAAGCAGGAATCTTTTCCACAGTCTTACCTGAAGATGCTGAAGATGCAACCTGAGGTTTTTGGATGAAAAGCATATGCACTACTTTTGAGCTATCCATACTATTGTAACCAGCTATCTGTTGTTGTTGTTGTTGTTGTTGTTGTTGTTGTTGTTCTTCTTCTTCTTCTTCTTCTTCTTCTTCTTCTTCTTCTTCTTCTTCTTCTTCTTCTTCTTCTTCTTCCTGTTGCTGTTATTGTATTCTTTTTGCTTCATTTTCTTTTTTTTCTTTTTTCACACACACACACACACACACACACACACAATGGGCAGAAAGGTGTAGGTCATCTCTGAGATGCTATGACATTGATTCAATGTTCCTCAGCTGTGCAGTGTACATAACACATATGCTGGAGAGTCATCTGTCAGCTATGCCCCTCCTATGGAGTTAAAGCTCAGTGCCAGGCGCCACAGTCCAGTTCATACCATTCAAAAGTGGTCCTCAACCCTCAGGAGACTTTGCAGGGGGCAAGGGATGGTGGAGAGAGGAGAGGACAGGCAATTTAACTTTTGGCAGCCTCCTTCCACTGGCACTTCTCTGGATCTAAGCCATTTTGTTTAATAATGGGTAAATGAGAAACAACAGCAGGGAGCAGGCAAGTACTGAAGTGATATGCTGTTTGTACATTGTCTGCACCATTTTTAAGCTAGATAGAAAGACTATTAAGTAATCTTTTAAGCCTAATTGGATGTAACATTGCAAGAAAATGGGTGAACTAGAGTGGTGTAGTGGTTAAGAGCGATAGACTCGTAATCTGGTGAACCAGGTTCGCTCTCCGCTCCTCCCCATGCAGCTGCTGGGTGACCGTGGGCTAGTTACACGTCTTTGAAGTCTCTCAGCCCCACTCACCTCACAGAGTGTTTGTTGTGGGGGAGGAAGGGAAAGGAGAATGTTAGCCACTTTGAGACTCCTTCGGGTAGTGATAAAGCGGGGTATCAAATCCAAACTCCTCTTCTTCTTCTTCTTCATGCTGACAGAATCCCTCATTCTAGCCTCTTGG